>NC_047104.1:148952081-149552081 GCF_902500255.1 Thalassophryne amazonica | reverse complement strand
TACCACTTTCCCAAAGTGCAGATGATACAAGTGTTTGGCCTTAGTCTTTCAGGAACAGAAAGCTCCTGAGAGTTCCCTTGTTGAAGGTCATTATCATCTTTGTGTAGGAGGATAACATTCATCTGTCATAGTTAATTGTCTCCCATTGTATACTTATCTTATGATCTATGTTGTTTAGAGAAGTTATTTTCTGTATAAAGCACATGGTGATAGCTTTTTTTTTTTTTGGTGCCATGTTCTGCAGCTTAAACAGCAGGTTCATCTTAAAACTGGAGATAAGAGTGGGGCACATTATTATTATTTTTTTTTATCAATTCAATATGCAAATACAAATAGAAATTCCATTATTCTGCAGTCTTTAAAAAATAAATTGTTTTTCACTGATTACATTTCTTCTATGACTAGAATTAATAAGTGATTATATTATAATATTTATTTGATAAAACAGAATTTCAGAGCAGCAAAATGGTGTGTGTAACATTACTTTGGTGCATAAAAAATGTGGGTATGCTGAATTAATGAAGACGACAGGTAAACATGGGGGAAGTATTGCTTTTGTTTCAACAGCGAGGAGCATCAGCAGAAAATTAACATCATGGGATAACAAATGCACATATATACAGCAGGAAGATCTGAAAAAAGCTTGGCTTTGATGGGATACATGTTCATCCTGCTCCTGGATATTTGCTGCACATCATGTTTTCACTTCTGTCTCTTCTCTACCACACACACACACACACACACACACACACACACACACACAAAATCACCAGGGCCCGATTCTGTAAACATGAATTGCCATGTTAGCTGTGTTTTTGAATTTCTGGTATGATCCTGAATCTTTTGATTCTTTGAAACAGATGCTGCGTCGGTTGTCACAGCATTTATGCAGAATGGAAAACCTGCTTGCGAGCAGGTTTGGTGAACCTAAACATGAACTCTGTCCAACCATTGGTTGTTTCATTGTGGTAGAAGGCACCAGCTGTGACTGATGTTTTAATGATGAGAAGAAAATTCAGAGTGGAGCAATTGTTTTGCACGAGTGTCATGATTCTTTAGCGTACCCTGACTTTTTTACTTTTAGGGCCCCGTTGAACCAGCCCATTTGCTCACACCTCCCAGCTTTGTGCTGATTTTAGAGACAAGGACTTGGACATGCTCCAACTCGATTTGTGTTCTGTGTTTCAGACATGAACCATAGATCCTCAAGACAAGGCCCTTAGAGAGAAAATGTTTCAGTCTGAGAGGTACCGTATAAATGATGAGATCATTAATGCAGTGGACACACAAAGGTTGAGAGAGTGACCAAATACAAAGGACACACATTTGTCACTTGTCACTGTTTTCTGTTGAGGAATGTGGTTCTCTGTTTCTGTAACTCTGTTTTTCTTACTTAAGTCTCTTTTTCAGTTGTATATGTACTTTGTAATTGTAGTAGTCAGAGAACAGTCAGACTCATTACTGACACTTTAAATTCATCATCTATTTTCTTGCACATCATCTTTCTGTTTTATCAGTATTTCCTTTAGTGCAAATTATCTCACTAAATTCCCTACAGCCTCGAACAGAAACTTTTGTCCTGCTCGGATGAACATTAGCTCTCTCCATTGTATATAGAGATGATTGCTGCCCCTGAGTGAGATTGTTGCCTGGAGTTATTGTGCTGAACTTATCAAGACTAATCTATTGGCTGAGCCATACTGAATCATAATGGTTGAATTATGTGTTTCATAGCATGGTGATTGTATTGCAACATAAAATATCTTTTATTGTCACATAATAAATTCCAACCATAAGTCCTTACTCTCAAATATTATTACAGTATATTTTGTTTGTTTTTTACCTTTGATATTGATCTTTATGAAGACTGACTATATTAGTCTCAAAAGCCATATTCATATAAACTTTGCTCTAATTCAATTCAATTTTCAATAAATTAATTTTTCCAACCAAATCAAAACATAAGTCACCCAAAGGCATCACACACACGCAAGGTCTAACCTTACACACCTCCTCATAATGCAGATTGTCAACAGTGGTAAGGAAAATGTCCTCAGGTGTTTTTGATTATAGGAAGAAACCTCAAGGCAGACCAGACGCAGAGCAAGTGACTATCAGCTTGGCCACATTAACAAAATTAAAGCACCAAAACAAAAACCTGCAGCCTTAAAAATGAAATTGAACTCAACTTGAGGAATACTTTTGTTTCCACCCAGAAATGAAATTTGAAATGGTCCTTTTTCTTTCAAACATAGTGTCTATATTTTAGGTTTAGGAATCCCTACATGCATATTAGCAATACAAGTATATACATGGTATATATGAATAACTACTGTGAGTCACCAGTGGTTTAAAGACAGTTTCTCAAACAATTTTTTTCTTGAACCTAAGTACAATCAACACTTGAATGTTTTATGAAACTCATTTTTTACAGAAGTAACACAATCACATCATAATTAATCACATTCCAATATGATTTATTACCAGTATCTTTACTATGAATCACCAAGATGTACACCGTCTCAAATAATTAACACTGAATTACTGAACATTTAACTTTGTAAAATTTTAAAAGGTGAGTTAAAATAAATAAAAAAAAAATGTTAGAGCTCTTTGAGACACAAGAAAAAAGTAACTGTATATAAGTAAATGGAGCTGGAATGTTTATAGAGTACAGAGTCCAGTGATCATGATGGCCATTGTCTCAAAAGACTTCCAATTGATGACAAGCAGCCAACGAGGCAGGAGGAAAAGAGGGAGGCCAAAGACGAGGATTATGGATGTGCTGCAGGAGGACATGCAGGTGGTTGATGTGACAGAGGAAGTTACAGAGGACAGGGGGAGATAGAAAAAAAAGATCTACGGGAGCAGCTAAAAGAAGTAGAGGAAGGCGAGTCACTGTATGTATCCTTGGTAGAGCAGTAATTAGACTGAACATTCCTATTTATAGCTTCTAAAATTATTTTTCTGATGGACCTTTTTGACTGTCTAACCACATGCTGATACCGAGGGTGTAATTTCATGATTAGCTAACCCTTTGATATGGTCAACGAATGCATATGTTTCATCTTCCCTCTTCCACTCTCTGCTAAATCAATCATGTGTGTCATTTTATTGTTTTTATATCAAGGTGCTGTGTGTAGACAGTCTTCTCAGACTGACCAGAAGGTCACGTAAATTCTCAAATATTTAGCTTTGGCAGAGCCTGCACCCATCAAAGTACATTATATGTTTAATGAAAATTGAATCAAATCCATTTCCAATTATACATGTAATGGATGTGGATCTCAGGTGTTACCGGCCCAGAAACCTTGGCAACCCTCCCTGTATAAGTTGATGCTTCAAAAATGGAGGTCATGCTGTCAGGCTGGCTCGGTACCAAGTAATTTTAATAAGGCCTCAGAAACAGTTTGGGAAGCAGTCAGATAAGCTTCCCTTAGTGCTGGCTTTCATCATTTCTAATGAGCTCTGAGAATCTGCTGTTTATATTTGGCTTATCCATGAAGGTTTGATGTGAGGGGTATTACTCCTGCATGCTTGCTGTCATGCCGAACGATGTCTATCCTCACATTACGCAGCGTTTCCTTTACACATTGTTCTCTGCACTCAGTCTCTTTGTTGATTTGTTGCCTTGTTGCTCTCCCAACTGAACAAATGCACCAGGATGTAGAATAATAATGCACTGTGGTGATGGGATTGATGTCTACTGACAGAGCACGTTAATAGAACATGCTTTCATTAATGTAAGTTGCAGCCGAAGCATTTTTTATTGCATTGAACTGTACATTTCATTGGGTCATAAATGAATTGTATTATGTTTCTGGTTCTGTACTGTGGGTGCACAGAGAGAATATGAACAGGGTATTCACACTATAAACTAAACTGAGGGCTAATACCACTAAAGTAGCGGTTGTAATTCATGAATGTACCCTAAACAAGCATTTTTCAGATGGATGAGAAGTACTTCAGTTTTAAAGTGCCTGGTCGTTTGTGCTTCATGTTATCAATAATACTTGGCACATAGTCAATCTTCAGCAGCTGTAATTTGTGTAATTTCTCCCTCAAGACATATTGAGCACATATTAAAACTAGAAGGTCACTTATCAAGCAGGTACATCTACATAGCACATGGTCGAAAAACCTTGGGAGGTGTCCAACTCCACTTTGCTAGTTATGGGATGAGTAATCTGAGTGCATGGAAGGTGCAGGGTTCAGAATGATTCAACTCATGTCAGGGAACATGCACTGGTGTCATAGATCCATTACACCATGGAAGCACACTAGGTTTTGGATGGCAACCATCCAGGGAGACAACCAACTTATCCCCACCTCTTAAAAGTAGCCATCTATGTGCCACAGCCAGCTGAAATGTGGGTGGCCCCTTGGCTTTCTCAAGTTACGCATGTCCTCAACACTGAGCACATGTGTCTGGGATCATGAACAGAGAAGTGGTCTCTTGGGTGCTGGTGCTCCGTTTCTTACTCTTTGGTTGTGAGAGTTGGATGGGGTTGTATTTGGTTGATTAATCATAAATGTATTTTCCATCCTTCCTTTTATGACCCGGGGTGCACTGCAACCTGACACTTTGCTGTTTAGATGGCAGATTCAAATGAGAGGTATTCTGTTGAGTTTAGGTTTCTGCACGCTTTGTGTCAAAGCGCACGAGAGCAGCCACCAAAGCTCCCTGAGGTGATGCAGTTACACAGGTAAGTGTAGGTTTTGTATTCTCAATTCGTGTTTTCTTTATTAATTAAGTTTCCGTCTGTTAATCAGAGATTTTGTAAATTGCAGGTTTGAATCCTGTGGGTGGCATGTATTTTTGTTTTGTTTTTTCTCCACAGCAGCGTGCAATGTGGTTCCATGCGTTCCAGCTGTTTTTTTCTGTTTGTTTTTTTTTCCCACAGCAGCTGCACAGTGTGGTTCCACATGCTACAGCTGCTCACTGTGTTCCAGCTGCTCACACTGTGTTCCCGCTGTGACGATTTTGTGCACATGCATGCACAAAACCGTCAAAGCAGGATCACTGTGTCCCTCCTGACATTGGCTCGATGTTTTCATGGTTAGCTCATTCGGGCTGTTTCACTGTGATTCTCCCTGATTCCTACTTTTTTGTGGTATCTGTGAAGGCACCATAAAATTTTCCAAATAGATCTAGATTGCACATCTAAAACTGGCAAAAACTGGTGAAAAATTCTGAAGTTCTTGGTGAAAACTATGAGGACCTGGTAAAATGTACATATATATGTCATAGAGTCAGTGTTCCCCTTATTTGATGTACTACCTGGACATCATATCCCTGTTGTTTGATAATTGTAGACTGGCTTACCAGCTATTTATTATGATTTAAAAACTTAGATAATATGGCAAAAATATTAGGTCAGTGGCAAAGAATAGAGAATTTGGGTTATGGGGAGGGGCAAACAGACAAAATATGCATCACATGCAAATTGTTTGGTAACACTTGTTTTAGAATGTTTCATGAAACCCATTTTTCCATAAGTAACACAGTCATATCATAAATAGTAGCATTCCAATATGATTTATTACCTGTATGGTTTTATAAGAAATCACCAATTTAAAATTGGAATCCTAAGTGATGAAAACAGCACTATAAACACAAGGTGTATGACAGCAGATGTGTAGGTTTTAAATAACCTACAGCACCCACAGACTGCTGTTGTTAATCTTTTAAATGTGCTTTTGATTGCTGCTGTATGATTGTGGTAAAATGATCAATCGTGTGCTGTGTCCTAAATGTTAAAATATGTTTTAACCAGCATCCATATTGATGTCTTGTGGTCTCCAACATTTTAGCAAAACAAAAAGAATCATAGCGGCAAACCTGAATCCTTGGAGATATATAATGGAAAGACATCAGCCCAGGATTGTGAGTGGCACAAAATGTAAACTCGAAAATGACCTTTCTGGAAGACCATGTTAATAATCCATTCGTTGGCAGAGTTTGGCCAAGATCTGACTCGTTTCAGTGAAGAGTTGGTGGAATAACGCTGGTGGCAACAAACATCCGTACAAACAACACAAATTATAGATATGTTTTCTGATTTTAGATATATTTTGTATTTTTGCTGGCAGAAACTGTCAAAAACCTCTTCTGACCAGGATGCTTTAAAACTTCCCAACACTCCTTGACCTAATACTATGGACATATGGTGTGAAAATAGCAAAAATGCTGAGTGATTTAAATTTAAATTTCTACAGGGGTCAAAGATAAAGTTTCTGCAATTTTGGTACAAAGTGATGCATCCATTTTGTGTAGGCCCTGGTATACAGAGGCTAGATTGTAGGTTCTGTTTAGGCTTCATAAGTGGTACCGATTAGGTTAAAATTGACTACTACCCTCATTTGAGGTTTCAACAATGGAAACATCCATCCCCACCTCATATAAATTCTTCAAAACTCCCTCTGAGGAAGAAACCTCAAGCAGACCAGACTCAAAGGCGTGACCCTCTGCTTGGGCCATGCTACAAAACATAAATTACAGAACAATTCACAGAACAATTCACGGACGAATATACAAGAAATGCTATTGGCGCACAGGACAGGAGGATAGCCAACATGAATGCAACTCCCATCTCTGGATGGAGCTGCACCTTAAACAGAGAGAAAAAACACAATCAGGCATTAGAAAGACAAAAAATACTGTATAATTTGCCAGCATTAAACAACAAGAAAAACAGAGAAATACTAAGGGTGATCACCGGCCACGAGCCCCAAACTTCACTAATAAATGAATTAAAAGAGTAAAAAGCATAAAACAAAACTGTACCAGTATGCTAGCCATGTGAAATGGAAAATAAGTGCGTCTTAAGTCTGGACATGAAAACCTCCACAGAATCTGATTTTATTGACGCAGGGAGATCATTCCACAGAACAGGGGCATGATAAGAGAAAGCTCTGTGACCCACAGACTTCTTATTCACCTTAGGGACACAAAGTAGTCCTGCTCCTGCACCCTGAGAACGTAAAGCCCGGGCCGGTATGTAAGGTTTAATTAGGTCAGCTAGGTAGGGATGTGCCAGTCCATGAATAATTTTATAGGTTAGTAGCAGAACCTTAAAATCTGATCTCACTGGGACAGGAAGACAGTGAAGGGATGGCAAAATGGGTGTAATGTGGTCGAACTTTCTGCTTCATGTCAAAAGTCTGGCTGCAGCATTTTGAACCAACTGGAGACCCCAAATGCTAGACTGTGGTAAACCAGAAAATAGAACATTGCAGTAGTTCAATCTACAAGAGATAAATGCATGGATCAGGGTCTCAGCATCAGCCATAGACAGGATGGGACGAATCTTCGCTATATTTCGTAGGTGGAAGAAAGCAGTCCTAGTAATATTTCTAATGTGGAGGCCAAAGGACAACGAAGGATCAAAAATGACCCCAATGTTCCTCACTTTGTCAGTGTGATGTATGACACACGAGCCGAGGCTGAGCGTTAACTGGTCAAATTAATGCCGATGTCTCACTGGACCAAGAACCATCATTTCAGTCTTATTAGAGTTTAAAAGTAGGAAGTTTCTAGACATCCAACTTCTCACTGCAGCAAGGCAATCTTCTAAGGATTTTATGTGAACGAGATTACCAGCAGTTATCGGCATGTATAACTGAGTGTCATCTACATACTCAACAAAAATATAAACGCAACACTTTTGGTTTTGCTCCCATTTTGTATGAGATGAACTCAAAGATCTAAAACTTTTTCCACATACACAATATCACCATTTCCCTCAAATATTGTTCACAAAACAGTCTAAATCTGTAATAGTGAGCACTTCTCCTTTGCTGAGATAATCCATCCCACCTCACAGGTGTGCCATATCAAGATGCTGATTAGACACCATGATTAGTGCACAGGTGTGCCTTAGACTGTCCACAATAACTGTAAACTTAATAAGTGAGTGATCAGACACCACTGACGTAAGAGGCATGATGTCAATATTCGTGACAACAATGTGCGTCGAATCCCGAATGCACTGCCGAAATCCTAATGCATCCACAATTTCCATAAATGATTTGAAGAGGGGATCAGAAGGCTTATTTATATGAATGTATAAGTCACCAATGATCAGAATGTTATCTACACTAGTTGACAAGTCAGAGATGAACGCACAAAATTCATCTAAGAATTCAGAATATGGACCAGGAGGCCTATATACAGTGACAACGTAATATGACTGATTTTTATTCTTCTGACCTTGGCAATGTGTAATATCCTGAGCAGAGCAGAGAATCAGATGCTCAAACGAGTGATATTTGTAACCCCCAACAGCTAAACCTAGATTTATAAATAAGAGCAACACCCCTGCCTTGCTTCACATCACGAGGGAGGGGACTAAATGTATAAGCTGCTGGGCAGGCCTCATTTAAGGGGAGGACAGCTGTAGGTTTAAGCCAGGTTTCACATAGCCCAATCATATCTAAGTGATGATCAATAATTAGATCATTGATCAACAATGATTTTGAGGACAGTGATCTTATGTTAATGAGACCCAGTCTAAGGACCTCAGTGGGGTTGACAGTTGAACTGTTTGGGTTTAGGGGTGGTTCCAGAGTAGCATATATAAGATGCCTAGAAGTAGGTTTAGGTTTAAGACATTTCACGCGCATTGTAGGTGGCAGACAAAATCTTTGCTATTGCTGGAACAACCACAGGGCCATCCTCAATTTCAACATCATCCAATATAGTAATGGGTATTATCCCTCTTATCATATCCCTCTATGATTTTTATGTACACGACTACGGAAGCAGGCCACAGTTTCAGCTTGTTGAAATTCCCTCCCTGGCAAATAAACTGCATTATCACCATAGTGGATTTTCTGCACTAAATTCCCCACTAAGCTAATGAATTCCACATCCACATTTGTCATAAGCCTTGCAGGATCTCTAATCACCTGCTCCGTGGCCTGCTATAGATTCCTAATATTACCCTCCCTGTAGAGATGCCTGCATCTCTACAGCTGCCTGCTGTAGAGTGTCCTGCATCATGTATTATACATGGAGTAACGAGCTGCGTTTTACCTCTCCCAACCACCTCACGATCAGCAATTGTATGGTCAGATGAAAATCAAACCTGTTTGATATTCTGGTCGGCCCTCATGAGGGTATTGCGCTGTTGAAGCAGCACTATGAGCGTCTACCAGCCGATTTACCCCCAACCTCTCGTACTGTGCATGTGCAAACACCGATGTGGAACTGGAGAGAGCATAAACAGTGATCATCTCTTTGGGAGAGCAGCTTCTGTTTCTTTTTTCCCCTTATTCTTCAACTCATGTAAAGTCTTGTATTATTATTTTTTTTAATTTGATGCCTCCCATTGAGAGTTTTTGTAAAAATAAGAAATGTAAATAAAATTTGAAAAAGAAAAAAGCTTCTGTTTACGTTTTGCTTCCAGAAACACGAGTCCGATGTGTGGTTTTTGAACGTACAATGTGAGTAGCCAGATCGCATCAGAGCATCGGGCCATATAGTGTGAGAACATAAATCGTGATGATGGGATGATGGGATCAGTCCCATCATCATGTCTTCCAAAGAGAAAGCAGAGACTGGGGACTCAGAGGCGAACACGACCATCACCCAGGCTGAAGTCACCGAGGTGGTCAGAAAGCTCCTTGGTGGCAAGGCTCCTGGGGTGGACAAAATCCATCCTGAGTACCTTAAGTCTCTGGATGTTGTGGGACTGTCCTGGTTGACATGTCTCTGCAACATTAGGGGAGGTGATGGCCTAGTGGTTATGGTGTTGGGCTTGAGTCCAGAAGATCATGAGTTCAAATCCCCACCTGACTTGAAAATCACTAAGGGCCCTTGGGCCTTTGATTAAAGGCCTTGGGCAAGGCCTTTAATCCTCCTGGTGTGTAGTGAGCACCTTGTATGGCAGCACCATGACATCGGGGTGAATGTGAGGCATAAATGCTTTGAGCATCTGATGCAGATGGAAAAGTGCTATATAAATGCAGTCCATTTACCATTTACCATTTAACATTGCGTGGTGTCAGGGACAGTACCCCTGGATTGGCAGACCGGGGTGGTAGTCCCTCTGTTTAAGAAGGGGGACCGGAGGGTGTGTTCCAACTACAGGGAGATCATACTCCTCAGCCTCCCCTGTAAGGCCTATTCCAGGGTGTTGGAGAGGAGAATTGGACCGATAGTTGAACATCGGATTCAGGAGGAGCCGTGTGGTTTTTGTCCTGGTCACGGCACACTGGACCAGCTCTACATCCTCCATCGGGTGCTCGTGGGTTCATGGGAGTTTGCCCAACCAGTCCAAATGTGCTTTGTGGATCTGGAGGAGGCGTTTGACCATGTCCCTCAAGGCGCCCTGTGGAGGGTGTTTCGGGCGTACGGGGTCCTTTGCTAAGGGCTATCCGGTCCCTGTACGACTGCAGCAGGAGCTTAGTTTGTATTGCTGGTAGTAAGTCAAACCTGTTTCCAGTGCACGTTGGCCTCCACCAGGGCTGCCCTTTGTCACTGGTTCTGTTCATTACCTTTATGGACAGAATTTCTAGGTGCAGCCAGGGTGTAGAGGGGATCCGGTTTGGGAACCACAGAATCTCATCTCTCCTGTTTGCGGATGATGTGGTCCTGTTGGCTTCATCAAACCAGGACCTTCAGCGTGCACTGGGGCAGTTTGCAGCTGAGTGTGAAGTGTCAGGGATGAAGATCAGCACCTCCAAATCTGAAGCCATGGTTCTCGACTGGAAAAAGGTGCCTTGCCCTCTTCAGGTCGGTGGGGTGTCCTTGCCTCAGGTGGAGGAGTTTAAGTATCTTGGGGTCTTGTTCACGAGTGAGGGACGGATGGAGCGTGAGATCGATAGATGGATCGGTGCAGCATCTACAGTGATGCGGTCACTGTATCGGACAGTCGTGGTGAAGAGAGAGCTGAGCAGGGGGGCAAATCTCTCGATTTATCGATCGATCTACATTCCGATCCTCACCTATGGTCATGAGATTTGGCTCATGACCGAAAGAACAAGATCGCGAGTACAAGCGGCCGAGATGAGTTTCCTCCGCAGGATGGCTGGGCGCTTCCTTAGTGATACGGTGAGGCGCTCTGTCACTCTGGAGGAGCTCGGAGTTGAGCTGTTGCTCCTCCACGTCGAAAGGAGCCAGTTGAAGGAGCTCAGGCATCTTTTCTGGATGCCCCGTGGACGCCTCGCTTGAGAGGTGCGCCGGGCACATCCCATCGGGAGGAGGCCCCGGGGAAGACCCAGATCAGGCTGGAGGGACTACATCTCTCAGCTGGCTTGGGAACGCCTCGGGGTTCCCCCGTAGGAGCTGGGGGAGGTGTGTGTAGTTCAGGAGGTCAGGGCGGCATTGCTTGAGCTGCTGCCCCCGCGACATGATCTAGGATAAGCAGAAGAAAATGGATGGATGGATGGACATAAATCATGCACTCTGAACTTTTACACCCTGCGGTTTTGTCGTACAGTTTGAGCTGGAGCCAAGTACAACGATTGAAAATATCGTACAGTGTCTGCCCAGCTTAAAGAAAATACATACAATCTCAGCAAGAGTCTCCCACATGCCTTCTTGAGAAACTGGCCTGTAATTCCATATACTTTTGTTTCTTGTAGAGCAGTTTACCTCAGTGGGATAGGAGTTACCATATACAAACTGAGGCTTGAGTCCCAGTCATGCTACTTGCCTTTTGCCTTGGACAAGTAGCTCTTCATCTGTATTGTCTCAGTCCACCAAGCTGTAAATTGGTACTGGTCTTGGCTGTGGAAGTAACCTGCATATGACTTGTAGCTCGTCCGTGGATGCTACGGTATCCGGTGAAAAGCAGCAACGCCAATGGACCTCAGGGCCTGTATAAGACTTACTTAGATAGATGATGATCTGGTCTTAAGTCACTAAGTGCTTTTGTTCTTAGTATCCATAATCAGTCAGACCTGCAATCAGCTTTTAGTCTTAATACTAATCTATATTATAAATGGCTACTTTTGTCTTTCTGTCTGTCCTGAATAGGCTCTAAAACTACAAAAGGTGAACTCTCCAAAGTTACATATAATATATCTTATAATATTAAGACAACAATATTAACAATAATCTGATACATACAGTTGAAAATATGTACCTCAGTGGCAGTTGTACTCCAGCACAAATCTCTCAGCTTTAATAGCTGGCCGCTGGCCCTATGCATATATGCAGGAGCTCAGTAGCCTGCCTACTGCTATAAACAGAGCCCAGACTCCTGGGCTATCTGCTGCTGGCTGCTGGCTAGCACACATAGCGTGGGTGTGCATGCCAGCTTGGTTGTATAACCAAGCAGATTCAAATATCCCTCTTGATATGAATGCATCCTTTCTCTGCACATGCTGCACGTGGGTGCTACAAACCTGTTTGACTCTCCTTGAAAAGATTTGAACAACTCTACAAACTAGTGTTTTCATACCTGTTTATAGCAAAAACAAATGTGAGTATTCTGTCATTTACTGACTAATCATATATTGAACATTTTGATTGTAAGAATATAAATACACAATTCAATACAAAGTAACTTTCTTCCATGTGCTTTGTTATCCCCATACTCCCCTCTACCAATATTGCACCCATGCCAGGCATTGGTGGCTGAGAAGGGGTGGGGGTGGCTGGGGGGGGGGTGTCAATCCACATGAATTTTGATAAAACGTATACACAATCACTATGATATAATACTTATCAGAATACAGCCTATTCCTTCTTGGAATGCAGGTTTTCACTCTTAGCAGAGAGCTTTCAACCACAGGCTGTAAATTAAACTTTAAAAGTTTACTGGATACAATATCAAGCTTTGTCTTTTCTTGCAATTTGTACATGTATTTCTAAACATTTGCACATTTTCTAAAAATAAAGGTGTCGAGTGTACATGATGTGTATCACTTGCCTAGCGTTGATCATAATGCATCAGGCAAATGCATGTTTTCTGTATCACAATGGCACTCTGCAGATCATTTGATAAAGTGATGTAGTTCTAACTGCTGATGGGGCAGCACCCTTTCAATCAGCCAGTAAGCGGGCATAGAGCCTGTGTTCTCCAATGGCGCGTTGTATATAGGCTGCTCATATGATGTTAAATATCATAAATTAAATGTTATTTATCAACTCTTCACAACCTGCTGTCCTATTATAATAGTGCACTAGCTTTGGGGTTGATCTAATAGTTTTGGTATGTTGATGTTTCATGGCTCAAACTGTTTTTAGTGGTCAAACCTCTGTTTTTACAATTGAAAAGATTGTTTGTTCTCTAAATATACCAATGAATGCATAACTTTAAGAAATATGCAAGGCAACATTTACACCATTTAAAGATGGAATGCCTCAAAGTGTGCAAAAAGAAACCACTACTTTTGCTGATAATGTGGCTGGCCTGAATATGGCAGAACCTGCGATCTTCCACAATTAGTTAGTCAGATGTTCCAGAGTTGGCAACCCCAATCAGCTGTATATCCACTTTCCTGACAGAAGGACAAGGAACATTGTCTACCAAGAGGCTCTTCAGAACTATTGGTCAGTAAACGCTACATTTAAATATATATTCAACATCTCAAATCCAAAATTAACATACTTAATGCATACTTGATCTGCAATATAACGTTTGAAGAACTTCATTGTTGTTTCTTGCATGCAGCAAAATTCAGTTTTCTCTCTTGGGTTGGGGATTCCACCTATTTTGGGTTTTTAGTTCAAACCTTTGCCTATTCGGACTACATATATACTTATAAGATATCTACAATTATGACAAAATATAAACTTTGGAATATTTTGTAGATTATATCTTAAACAGGTTAACCTGGACAACGCCGGGTACCCCAGCTAGTATCAAAATATTTTTTCCTGGATATTGGTTAGTAAGCTTTCTTGCAGTAGCATTGAAAAGAAAGAATTATTTGACCAGGGGGTCAAACCAAATCTGGCTCTTCAACTCCAGGTGGTCCACTGGTGGAATCTCACACATTTGCTATAACTAATTTTACAGAAATCCATGTCCTTCAGGCTAAACGCTGTGACAGGCAGTCAGTATTTTTTCCTCCGTGACAGAGGACAGATCACTGCTGAGTTCACACCACTTCAAGGTGAGCAGCAAGGCTGAGGGAGAAAGTGAGCATGACGACAGGGAAAGAACTTTACAAATCATGCTCTGTTCTTTTTATGAGCGTGTCACCGGTCATTAAATTTTGCATTACTGATGTGTTCTGTTTGACTTTAGGAAATGAGTTCAGAGAATGGGATGATGTTTGGAGCTTAAAGTATGGAGATGTTCTGAAATGTAACAGTGAATCATGAGGTGTTGGTAATACAGCATCCATTTTTGTCCTACAGCCATTAACAAATGATCTGTCTGTTAAAACTTTCAAGCATTCACATGTTATCAGTATGTAAGTTTTCCAATATGCAATAAAATACCATAATGTTGCAGGGAGGAGTGATTGAGAGAATTTTCTCATTATACCAATTTAAAAAAGGATTTTTTCCTTTAAAAAAGATTGGTTTTGGTGTTCTCGCCAGTGACACATACTCAAATGTATTAGTTTGCATTCAGAATGCCACAAATCAATGTTTTTAATCTTCCACACTTCAGCTCGGGCTATAGTGGATTTCACACTGGATCAGAGCTCCTTGAACTGAACCATTATGCATATTGCATTTGATTTATATTTGAAACATTTAACTTCTGTCTTAAGCAGAACAAAATACGGCTACATCAGTAAAATAAGATGAAATTATAAGACTGTGAACATACATAGACAGCAAAAATGAAACGCTTTACATTGTAACCAAAAGATGAAAGATATATGTAAAATACATTTAGTGCGACTGAGGTGTCCATAAAGGGGTTTGTGGCTGGGTTGAAAATACTGTGCTTTCAAGTAAAAGCGCTACAAAATGAGCTCATGTGTAATGGTGTATTTGTAGTGTAAAACCATTGTAAGCCATGTAAAACTAGACTAAAAGTGTGGGAAGGCTTATTCATAGTTTGGAAATTACAAACAGTGTGGATTGAAATTCTAACACCACACCCGTGTTAATCGATACATGAAATATATCTATGGTCAATGGTGGGCACAGTTCCGATAATCCGATAACAGATAATTATCGAAGATAATGTTTTCATTATCGGATTATCTTTTTAGATAACTTTAAAAACCATTATCGGACTAATTATCTTCCAATAAATTTTTGTCTGATAACTTTTAGACCGATAACGTAGTAAACAAAGCTGAACAGCGGCAAACATTTTTAAAATTTAAAATCAATTAAGCACCTACCTGTTAAAAGTTTCCTAACAGATGTATAGTTCCATCCTCTACAAACAGCTCTATCCTCTGCAGACAAAGGAGAACTGGTCACAAAAAAAAAAAAAAAATCATTTTCTTTAACACCATACTGATACACGATGATGGCAATATCACCCAAGTCATCCAGAGGCATACATTTTTAGCTTATGGTTCAAATTTTAACCAAACTAATTTTGGTCAAGTTATTTCAAATTACCGTCATGTCTGAAGTTTTATAAAGTGAAAATATCAGATATGTGTTTTAGTTTTAAAGTAATGTGCTAATTTTTAAGGTTTTAGTGAGCACATGCTGTGGCCAGCAGTGCATTATGGGTGGGATAGGGTAATCTCAGTACATTTACGACAGGACAAATGCATTTCTGACACTCTGTTCAGGCTCCATGGACAACAGCATTAAACTCTAGTGCCTAAAACTCTCGTGAATATATTCTCTGGGTTTATAGACGTTGTTATTGTATTTGCGTTTGTTAAATTCCATGCATCTTAAATGTAGCAGACACAGATTATCTGGAATCTTGTTTTGGCACGTTATCAAGGCCTCTACTGCCATCTACTGGCCAGTAGTGTTCATGGCAGTTAATTGCAGTATTCGTTCTGAAGCTGAGCAGACACTGTATGACATTTTAATCACTGTACTCGGTTTCAGTTAAAACTGTACAACAGAACTGCACGGTGTAAAAGTTCAGAGCGCATGATTTATGTTCTCACACACGTATGTTCAAAAACCACACTTCGAACTTGTGTTTATAGAAGCAAAACATAAGCTTTTTTTTTCAACCTTAATTTACAAAACAAAGTTTACATCAAAGTTTAAAAACAAAACAAAACAACAACAACAACAAAAAAACATTACAAGACAGCTCTGCGGTGTTTGCACATGCACAGTGTGAGCAGTTGGATGCTTGTTGCTCTTCAGCAGCAGAATACCCTCACGGCGGCCGACCAGAATAATATCAAACAGGTTTGATTTTCATTCGACCATACGATCAGCGATCTGGAGGTGGTTGTGAGATGTTAAACGCAGCTGGTTACTCCATGTACACTACACGATGCAGGATACGCGATTAACTCGGTCCAAAAAATTCTTGCACGAATGAAAAATCATCTGAAAAAGGGCCAAAACTCGCAGTGTAAAGCCAACATTTATGTGTCAAGACATTATTGAGTGCATGTTTTACAATATAATAAAACATGCACACATCATAAAACGTGCGCAGGGCACTAATAAAATGAGCACACTTTCTCTCCACATGCAAAACATTTTGCGATGACAGGGCTCCGTAAAAATGCCTGTTTTTACAAATAAAAAATGGAATATTTTACAAAAACACATTTATCTGTAAACACCAACACACGATACACATCACATTAACGTGTTGGTTTACATAATGAATGACTGAACCAATCAGTGTTTAGCAGAGACACTTTTACCCAGAATCCTGTGCGATCTGTCTGTGTTTGTTACAAAACCTCAGAATTAGTGCACTATTCAACATTAAAAGATATATGTTATACTAGCTGGGGTACCCGGCGTTGCCCAGGTTAACCTGTTTAAGATATAATCTACAAAATATTCCAAAGTTTATATTTTGTCATAATTGTAGATATCTTATAAGTATATATGTAGTCCGAATAGGCAAAGGTTTGAACTAAAAACCCAAATAGGTGGAATCCCCAAACCAAGAGAGAAAACTGAATTTTGCTGCATGCAAGAAACAACAATGAAGTTCTTCAGACTTTATATTGCAGATCAAGTATGCTCATAATCATTAATCAGAATTGATGTTATGACCTTTAGAATTGTTGATACATTGCAAATCTAGTTTATAAGAATGCTACAAAAAAAAATGGCTTTTAAGCAAATGTTAATTTTGGATTTGAGATGTTGAATATATATTTAAATGTAGCGTTTACTGACCAATAGTTCTGAAGATTCTCTTGGTAGACAATGTTCCTTGTCCTTCTGTCAGGAAAGTGGATATACAGCTGATTGGGGTTACCAACTCTGGAGCATCTGACTAACTAATTGTGGAAGATCGCAGGTTCTGCCATATTCAGACCAGCCACATTATCAGCAAAAGTAGTGGTTTCTTTTTGCACACTTTGAGGCATTCCATCTTTAAATGGTGTAAATGTTGCCTTGCATATTTCTTAAAGTTATGCATTCATTGGTATATTTAGAGAACAAACAATCTTTTCAATTGTAAAAACAGAGGTTTGACCACTAAAAACAGTTTGAGCCATGAAACATCAACATACCAAAACTATTAGATCAACCCCAAAGCTAGTGCACTATTATAATAGGACAGCAGGTTGTGAAGAGTTGATAAATAACATTTAATTTATGATATTTACATCATAATGAGCAGCCTATATACAACGCGCCATTGGAGAACACAGGCTCTATGCCCGCTTACTGGCTGATTGAAAGGGTGCTGCCCCATCAGCAGTTAGAACTACATCACTTTATCAAATGATCTGCAGAGTGCCATTGTGATACAGAAAACATGCATTTGCCTGATGCATTATGATCAACGCTAGGCAAGTGATACACATCATGTACACTCGACACCTTTATTTTTAGAAAATGTGCAAATGTTTAGAAATACATGTACAAATTGCAAGAAAAGACAAAGCTTGATATTTTATCCAGTAAACTTTTAAAGTTTAATTTACAGCCTGTGGTTGAAAGTTCTCTGCTAAGAGTGAAAACCTGCATTCCAAGAAGGAATAGGCTGTATTCTGATAAGTATTATATCATAGTGATTGTGTATAAGTTTTATCAAAATTCATGTGGATTGACCCCCCCAGCCACCCCCACCCCTTCTCAGCCACCAATGCCTGGCATGGGGAGAACTATCAAAATTCATGTGGATTGACCCCCCCACCCCGTCTCAGACACCAATGCCTGGCATGGGGAGAGCCCATCGACATCTCTGAGCTGGAACCTTATCTACAGGTCTAAATCCTTGTTCCTGGGGACAGCATTATGAAGAGTTTACCCTGTATTTATTTTGAAGTTGATAAACATAACGCAGTATTGGCCATTAGGTACAGAAAAATCTCAATTTGAGGGTGCATATTGCCATAATGATTAAACCAGATTTAAGGACTATTTTTAAGTAGGATGGCATATCTACTCATTCACACATGGTGTCAAATATCATGGGTGCAATATTGGTAGAGGGGAGTAGGGGGATAACAAAGCACATGGAAGAAAGTTACTTTGTATTGAATTGTGTATTTATATTCTTACAATCATAATGTTCAGTATATGATTAGTCAGTAAATGACAGAATACTCACATTTGTTTTTGCTATAAACAGGTCTGAAAACACTAAAGTTTGTAGAGTTGTTCAAATCTTTTCAAGGAGAGTCAAACAGGTTTGTAGCACCCACGTGTAGCATGTGCAGAGAAAGGATGCATTCATATCAAGAGGGATATTTGAATCTGCTTGGTTATACAACCAAGCTGGCATGCACACCCACGCTATGTGTGCTAGCCAGCAGCCAGCAGCAGATAGCCCAGGAGTCTGGGCTCTGTTTATAGCAGTAGGCAGGCTACTGAGCTCCTGCATATATGCATAGGGCCAGCGGCCAGCTATTAAAGCTGAGAGATTTGTGCTGGAGTACAACTGCCACTGAGGCACATATTTTCAACTGTATGTATCAGATTATTGTTAATATTGTTGTCTTAATATTAATTTTTTTTGTTTGAAAATAGTACCAGGTTGTAGCCCATGTCATGGTGGTTCAGAATATGTAACTTTGGGGAGTTCACCTTTTGTAGTTTTAGAGCCTATTCCGGACAGACAGAAAGACAAAAGTAGCCATTTATGTATATAGATTTTAACTTTTGAACAAATGACAGAATTGACATTAATGGAGTTATTCTGTCAGTATTCACACCAAACCGTAAGTCAGCATGACTTCATTTTCCAAGACCTCCGCCTGACCGGAGCGTTGTGATTGGTAGAGAGGTAGCTTTGTGGCTGCTCTCAGCGTGCTTCTGTGCTGGAAGATGTGTAGTAAACAAGAGCTTTCAGCAGGGGGCAGGATGTTCAAACGTAGAAGTGCTGGCTCACTGTTTGCGTCTGTTGTTGCTTTTGATGCTTCCAAAAGTGATCGTGGTGTTAAAACTCAAATTCAGCTTGTTAGTAGTTGCAAATGTACCAGAGACAATACTGGAATTTATCAGTTATCTGTAACTTCCGATACATTTTTGGGTGGTTTATCGGTTTATCTTTATCAAAGATAACTTTGCAGTTATCTGATTATCTGTTATCGAAGTTCATTTTTTGGTTATCTGTGCCCACCACAGACTATGGTGCATCAAGAAAGTATTCATATTGCTTTTTTTTTTACATTTTACATTACAGCCTTACTCCAAAATTCATGAAATTATTGTTTTCCCTCAAAATTCTACAGACAACACCCCATAATGACAATGTCAAAAAGTTTTTTTTTTTGGATTTTTGTGAATTTATAAAAAAAAACCATAACAAACAAACAAACAAAACAACTAAGAAATCACATGCACATACGTATTCACAGCCTTTGCCATGAAGTTCAAAATTGAGCGCAGGTGCATCCTTTATCCAAAGATCATCCTTAAGATGTTTCTACAGCTTAAATTGGAGTCCACTTGTGGTAAATTCAGTTAATTGTACATGATTTGGAAAGACACACACCTGTCTATATACAATCCCAATTCCAATGAATTTGGGACGTTGTGTAAAATGTAAATAAAAACAGAATACAATGATTTGCAAATCCTCTTCAACCTATATTCAACTGAATACACTACAGAGACAATATATTTAATGTTCAAACTGATAAACTTTATTATGTTTGTGCAAATATTTGTTCATTTTGAAATAGATGCCTGCAACACATTTCAAAAAAGCTGTGACAGTAGTATGTTTACCACTGTGTTACATCACCTTTCCTTATAACAACCCTCATCAACAGTGGCTGGTTCTAGAGTGATTTACTCCCTGGGCGAAACCCCCCCCCTGCATGCCCCCCCCCCCCCCCCGCACACTAACATGGCCACCACCTCCGCCCCATCACCCATGAAAACACTAACTTCGTCCTGAACACCCACAATCCCACAAATTAACTCACAACAGCTATTTTCAAGAACAAATTTCCAGTTTTAATGACTACTGCAATAACAAACACAAAGAAATTGGCACAGTCTAATGTGTCATCATCCATGGACTTATCTGCAATGATCATCTCAAAAGTTTGCAGGAGGGCATCATAATTGTTTGCCCCAGTGCTCAGTATCCGTGATGTGAAATTCCATCGAGTAGGAGCATTTCTGAGCAACCTTGAGCAGCCTGCAGACTCAAGAAAAGACATCCTCTTTCTGGATTTTGAGAAAAATGTGGCAAACCCAGAGAGTGATGCAAAAAATATTCTGCACTCAGATAAGCATTTAGCCCCCTGAGACAGAACCAGATTCAGTCTGTGTGCATAGCAATGCACAAACATTGCACTGGGGGCTGTTGCTTTAACTTTGGCCTGCAAACCATTGAGAGCTGAAGCCATGACAGCAGCCAAGGCTTCTTC
The DNA here is from genome assembly GCF_902500255.1 of Thalassophryne amazonica. Taxonomy (NCBI): domain Eukaryota; kingdom Metazoa; phylum Chordata; class Actinopteri; order Batrachoidiformes; family Batrachoididae; genus Thalassophryne; species Thalassophryne amazonica. The sequence continues at coordinate 149,531,210 of NC_047104.1, read as the reverse complement.
GTAAGGAAGACTATCAAATGGCTTCGCCAAAATCCGGTCCACAACATTCAAATTGTCTGCCATCATGTGCAGCTTGCTACCTAGCTAGCTCACTAGCTGGGACTGGCACAAGGCTAGTGTGAAGTGTGTCCACCTGTGAGTGCTTTGTGACGGTGGAGGAGCTCAGCAGCACCCGCTGCTCGGTAGGGACAGAAACTGCGATAGAAGTCAGAAAGAGTGATAGAAGTCAGTCTCCAAACACAAGCAGCTACAAAAAAAACCACCAGAAATAGAAGCTTGATTTGTCGCTAGTCGTTTTTAACAAAGAAAATGCTGCTAAGAGGATTAGGAAAGTCTCTGGTTCAACTCAGAAAAGATGGAAAATGCTCCCACGAATGTTTACACCAAAAGATCGCTGATTCGCTCATTTCACTGTCAATCAAAAAGGGATTCAGCCTCAGATCATCACAGATCATCCAATCATCATGCAGAAGCTGAGCGTCCGAGCCGGCCGAGGCCAGCCCACTGCCCCATAGACCCCCAGACACGCTGAGCGTCCGATGGGCGGGACAAAGCCCAGTATTTATCCAATGACTCGTCTCGTTTTGCTGCAGTCTTTGCTTCGCTACTGTTTATAGCACTGTGAAGCTGCGGGAATGAGTGAGAGGAAAGCCGCCATGGGACGGGAAGGTGGGGGCGCCGCTCTGCCGTAACGTAACGAAACCACAACCCCCGTACCCCGTTTTTTTTATTTTTGACCGTTTTTTATTCGCACGGTCGTGCTCCCCCCCGCGATGCCGCCCCAGGCGGCTGCCCGGTCGGCCCGCCTCCAGGACCGCCCCTGTTTATCAAGCATTTGGGAACTGAGGACACTAATTGTGAGTGTCATGATTGGGTATAAAAGGTGCATCCCCAAAGGCTCAGCCGTTCACAAACAAAGATGGGGTAAGGGTCACTACTTTGTAAACAACTGTGTGAAAAAATAGTCCAGCAGTTTAAGAACAATGTTTCTCAATGTTCAGTTGCAAGGAATTTAGGGATTCCATCATCTACAGTCCATAACATAATCAGAAGATTCACAGAATCTGGAGAACTTTCTACACGTAAGCGGCAAGGTCGAACACCGACATTGAATGCCCATGACCTGCATTAAAAATCGACATCATTTGTAAAGTATCTTACCGCATGGGCACAGGAACACTTCAAAAAAACATTGGCAATTAACACAGTTCGTCGCTACATCTACAAGTGCAAGTTAAAACTCTACCATGCAAATCGAAAGCCATACATCAACAACATCCAGAAACGCCGTTGCCTTCTCTGAGCCTGAGCGCATTTGAAATGGACAGACGCAAAGTGGAAAAGTGTGCTGTGGTCTGATGAGTCCACATTTCAAATTGTTTTTGGAAATCATGGATGTCATGTCCTCCGGACAAAAGAGGAAAAGGACCATCCAGATTATTACCAGCACAATGTTCATAAGCCAGCATCTGTGATGGTATGGGGGTGTATTAGTGCCCATGGCATGGGCAACTTACACATCTGTGATGGCACCATCAATGCTGAAAGGTACATCCAGGTTTTGGAGCAACACATGCTGCCATCCAAACAACGTCTTTTTCAGGGACATCCCTGCTTATTTCAGCAAGACAATACCAAGCCACATTCTGCACGTGTTACAACAGCGGGGCTTCATAGTAAAAGAGTGCGGGTACTAGACTGGCCTGCCTGCAGTCCAGTCCTGTTGCCCTTTGAAAATGTGTGGTGCATTATGAAGCGCAAAATATGACAACGGAGACCCCCGATTTGTCGAACAACTGAAGTTGTACATCCAGCAAGAATGGGAAAGAATTCCACCTTCAAAGCTTCAACAATTATTGCCTCAGTTCCCAAATGCTTAATGAGGGTTGTTATAAGGAAAGGTGACGTAACACAGTGGTAAACATACCACTGTCCCAGCTTTTTTGAATCGTGTTGCAGGCATCCATTTCAAAATGAGCAAATATTTGCACAAAAACAACAAAGTTTATCAGTTTGAACATTAAATATCTTGTCTTTGTGGTGTATTTAATTGAATATAGGTTGAAGAGGATTTGTAAATCATTGTATTCTGTTTTTATTTACATTTTACACAATGTCCCAACTTCATTGGAATTGGGGTTGTACAGTAGTGTTCAGAATAATAGTAGTGCTATGTGACTAAGAAGATTAATCCAGGTTTTGAGTATATTTCTTATTGTTACATGTGAAACAAGGTACCAGTAGATTCAGTAGATTCTCACAAATCCAACAAGACCAAGCATTCATGATATGCACACTGATTAAAAAGTTGATTGGAGAGGGGAAAACGTATACACAGGTGCAAACAATTATAGGCTGTTCATCTACAATCATCTCCAATGCTTTAAAATGGACAAAAAAACAGAGACGTGTGGAAGAAAATGGAAAACAACCATCAAAATGGATAGAAGAATAACCAGAATGGCAAAGGCTCACCCATTGATCAGCTCCAGGATGATCAAAGACAGTCTGGAGTTACCTGTAAGTGCTGTGACAATTAGAAGACGCCTGTGTGAAGCTAATTTATTTGCAAGAATCCCCCGCAAAGTCCCTCTGTTAAATAAAAGACGTGTAGAAGAGGTTACAATTTGCCAAAGAACACATCAACTGGCCTAAAGAGAAATGGAGGAATATTGTGTGGACTGATGAGAGTAAAATTGTTCTTTTTGGGTCCAAGGGTCGCAGACAGCTTGTGAGACGACCCCCAAACTCTGAATTCAAGCCACAGTTCACAGTGAAGAAAGTGAAGCATGGTGGTGCAAGCATCATGATATGGGCGTGTTTCTCCTACTATGGTGTTGGGCCTATATATCGCATACCAGGTATCATGGATCAGTTTGGATCTGTCAAAATACTTGAAGAGGTTATGCAGAAGATGACATGCCCTTGAAATGGGTGTTTCATCAAGACAATGACCCCAAGCACACTTGTAAACAAGCAAAATCTTGGTTCCAAACCAACAAAATTAATGCCTTGCAGATGTGAAGAAATCATGAAAACTGGTTATACAACTATATACTAGTTTAGTGATTCACAGGATTGCTAAAAAAGCAGTTTGAACATAATAGTTCTGAGTTTGTTGCATCAGCAGCAGATTCTACTATTATTGTGAACACCCCCTTTTCTACTTTTTTTTTACTAATAGCCCAATTTCATAGCCTTAAGAGTGTGCATATCATGAATGCTTGGTCTTGTTAGATTTGTGAGAATCTACTGAATCTACTGGTACCTTGTTTCCCATGTAACAATAAGAAATATACTCAAAACCTGGATTAATCTTTTTAGTCACATAGCACTACTATTATTCTGAACACTGCTGTATAAGGTCCCACATTTGACAGTGCAAGTCAGAGCACAAACCAAGCAAGTCAAATGAGTCATCTGTACACCTTTGACACTGGAGACACAAATCTGGGGAAGGGTACAGAAACATTTCTGCTGCTTTGAAGGTCCCATTGAGCACAGTGGCCTCCATCATCCTTAACTGGAAGAAGTTGTGATCCAACAGAAATCTTCCTCGAGCTGGCTGCCTGTCTACACTGAGTGATCGAGTGAGAATGGCCTTAGTCACGGACGTGACCAAGAACCCAATGGTCACTCTGTCAGTGCTCCTGCATTGACAGAGTGTGGAGAGTGGAGAGTGAAGAAACTTCCAGAAGGACAACAATCTCTGCAGCAATCCAATAATTAGGCCTGTATGGTAGAGTGGCCAGACGGAAGCCACTCCTTAAGCCTGGTTCACACGGAAAGATAATTAGGCTGATATCGGACCGGATCTTCCCCTTCCAACAATCTTAAGGACGCCCCGACAATCGTGATGATGCCAAAGATAATCTTATCAGATATTCCAGCCATGTGTGGTGTCTTAAGACCACTCTGATCTGCTCAGAAGGACGTCAGGAGTGCGCCGATTGCAAATCGGGGATATTGAACATGTTGAATTGTCTTGGCCTGATATTGCAGCGTGGGTGGTGTCCTCCGACCACAAATAAGCACGCAGCCTGCTGAATGTGACGTCCAGGCAATCAGAAGGAGAGGTGATGGACGCATGGAGAGAAATCTAAAATCAAAACAGCTGTTATGGCTTTCCAGAAGTCTGGTGGACTCCACTCCTTTAAAGAACGTCTTTTCTTTTTCTTTTTGTATCATTTTTTCCTCTGTTGTAAATAGTCCACAAAGTATCTCCATTTGTTTACTCTGAAGTCACGTTTAATCTTTAGCAATTTTGCAAGATTTCTTGAATGACCTGGGAATGTTCATGTGTGAAATCTGTTCATGTGTAGTATTGTTGTCCTTACCATGTGACTGCACACCACACACTGGACGACCAACGCTGTTAGATCTATGATTTTTAATCTCCACGTGTGTGGTCTCTTAGGTTTTGGAAACCTACAGACAATTTTAAAATCCTGCCCTGTGAACCAGGCTTTAGTAAAAGGCACATGGCAGCCCACCTGGAGTTTGCCAAAAGCCACATGAAGGACTGTCAGATCATGAGAAACAAAATTTTGTGGTCTGATGAGACAAAGATTGAACAATTTGGTGTGAATGCCAGGCATCATGGTTGGAGGAAACCAGGCACCATCCCTACAGTGAAACATGGTGGTGACAGCATCATGCTGTGGGGATGGTTTTCAGCAGCAGCAACTGTGAGACTGGTCAGAATTGAAGGAAAGATGAATGCAGCAATGTACAGAGACATCCTTGATAAAAATAAAAAAAACCTGCTCCAGAGCGCTCTTGACCTCAGACTGGAGTTCATCTTCCTTGAGTGGCCCAGCCAGAGCCCAGACCTGAATCTGATTGAAAATTTCTGGAGAGATCTGAAAGTTGAGATGTGTCATCTTACAAAAACCTGGATTTTAACTTGAACAATAAACAGGATTGGTCAGATAAAACAGCAGCAGTTTATAAGAAGGTCCAGAGCATACTGTACCTGCTGAGCACACTCAGGTGTTTTGGAGATCAGGGGACATTCATGAAGGCATTTTACAGTACTATGGTGTCACCCATTTTCTATGGTATAGTTTGCTGGGGCAGCAGAATATCTGCTGTGGACAGGAGACTGGACAAACTGATTATGAATACCCATGTTGTTCTGGGCTTCCAGCTTAATCCAATGCAGGTGGTTGGAAAGACGAGGATGATAGTTAAAATATTCATGTTGAGGAATGTGTACCACCCAATGCAGGGTATTCTGACATCACTGAACCGTTGTTTCAGTGATAAGATCCTCCACCTCCAGTGTGTGTTAAGGAGAAGCACCGTAGGTCATTTCTTCCTGCCTCTGTCAGACTGCACTATCAGCACTGTCCCAGCAGACTACAAAGCACAACTGAAATGTGTTGATGACTGCTTTTTAATGTATAATAACTTTTAAATACATTGTTTAATTACTCTATGCAATAACTGTGTTCTTGTACGTGCAATATAATGTGAGCTTAATTGTGTCTTAGGGCTTCACACTTCACACGTAGCACAGATGAGGCCGAATGGGAAATAATGCCAAAGTTCAAGACATATTCGGGATGGACAGACATTCGGACAGCCATGTATGAATGCTGTGTGACCACCTAGAATGTGGGCATACTCCGAACACACGTCAACAGTAGTGGGCATGTACTCCAAAGTCGGGCTGGCCGTGCGATCGTGCCCAAGGGTTGAATTGGTTTGACCTTGGCCAACTGTAGGTTGAATGTCCATTTGGGTGGCATTCGCCCTCATTCGGCCTCTAGTGTGATGGGGAGGTATGTTCAGGCACAAGCGGGACATTTGGACGAATATTTCGGTCCAACCCCTTGAATGGTATCAGAAAGCTTCGAATGGCGTTTTCATGCCGTATGAATTTTATGACTGCAGTCACTTTGTGGTAAGACTGCACTGAGACCATCTTTTGATATGTTTTCCACCTCTGGGGCACCACAAATGTTTTGTGCATGTGCTTTGGCCACACGACTGTGCCGACTGCTCTCAGACTACTGTCTGACATGTACATATGCACCTCAACACCTCCCGAGGGGGGGTCGAACTTCCATTGGGGTACTATTCGCCCTCACCTGGCCTCTAGTGTGAAGGCCCCTTTAAGTGTGTCTCACGTGTTTTAAGCAGGGTAAGAAACGTTTTTTTTTTTTTTTTCCTTCTTCCCATTGTGCTGTCACTTTGCTACTACAATAATCCATATTGATTTACAGCCCAGTCTCAAGTTTTTTTTTTTCATGCTCCCGGCATGAAATGAGTCAAATTTTTGTGACAGTTTTTTTTTTTTAACTCAGTATTACTAACCCTGCTCCTTCTAACTCCTACTCCTTCCCCCCACCCTAACCATAACCACCCCCGACCCCCCGCTTCACTTTTTATTTATTGCAGGCATCACGGAATGAATTAGAATGAATTTGTGCTGCCATGATGAAAATGAGACGCTTTTTGTCACAATATCACGAACCAATAGATTAATGTATATTTCGTGCTCCTGAATCAGGACTTGCTGTGAGACTGGGTTGTGATTTATGCTCCCTTGGCAATCTGAGATGGTGTAAAATATGACTATGTATCTTGCTTTCCATTATCACAAAAGTGATTGACTTTCCAGAGAAAACTTCACTCACTATAATATATATATATATATATATATATATATATATATATATAGTGTGGAAAATAAGTATTTGAACACCCTGCGATTTTGCAAGTTCTCCCACTTAGAAATCATGGAGGGGTCTGAAATTTTCATCTTAGGTGCATGTCCACTGTGAGCTGTGAGAGACATGATCTAAAAAAGAATATCCAGAAATCACAGTGTATGATTTTTTTAATACCTACCAACCAGCAAGAATTCTGGCTCACACAGACCTGGTAATTTTTCTTTAAGAAGCCCTCTTATTCTGCACTCTTTACCTGTATTAATTGCACCTGTTTGAACTTGTTACTTGTATAAAAGACACCTGTTTACACACTCAGTCAATCACACTCCACCCTGTCCACCACAGCCAAGACCAAAGAGCTGTCTAAGGACACCAGGGACAAAACTGTAGACCTGCACAAGGCTGGGATGGACTACAGGACAACAGGCAAGCAGCTTGGTAGAAGACAACAACTGTTATGATTATTTATTAGAAAGTGGAAGAAACACAAGATGACAGTCAGTCTCCCTCGGTCTGGGATTCCATGTGAGATCGCACTTTGTGGGGTAAGGATGATTCTGAGACAGCTCAGAACTACACAGGAGGACCTGGTCAATGACCTGTAGAGAGCTGGGACCACAGTCACAAAGATTACATTAGTAACACATGATGCCACCATGGCTTAAAATCCTGCAGGGCAGCAAAGTCCCCCTGCTCAAGCCAGCACATGTCCAGGCCTGTTTGAAGTTCACCAGTGACCATCTGGATGATCCAGAGGAGGCATGGGAGAAGGTCATGTGGTCAGACGAGACCAAAATAGAGCTTTTTGGAATCTCCTCCACTTACCATGTTTAGCGGATGAGAACAACCCCAAGAAAATCATCCCAACCGTGAAGCATGGGGGTGGAAACATCATACTCTGGGGGTGTTCTTCTGTAAAGGGGACAGGACGACTGCACTGTATTGAAGGGAGAATGGATGGGGTCATGTATTGCGAGATTTTGGCAAACAACCTCCTTCCCTCAGTAAGAGCATTGATGATGGGTCATGGCTGGGTCTTTTAGCATGACAATGACCCCAAACACACAGCCAGGGCAACTAAGGAGGGGCACCGTAAGAAGCATTTCAAGGTCCTGGAGTGGCCTGGCCAGTCTCCAGACCTGAACTCAATAGAAAATCTTTGGAGGGGGCTGAAACTCCAAACCTGAAAGATCTAGAGAACAGTGGACATGCACCTAAGATGAAAAAATTTCAGACCCCTCCATGATTTCTAAGTGGGAGAACTTGTAAAATCGCAGGGTGTTCAAATACTTATTTTCCTCACTGTTTAAATATAGATAGATAGATAGATAGATAGATAGATAGATAGATAGATAGATAGATAGATAGATAGATAGATAGATAGATAGATAGATAGATAGATAGATAGATAGATAGATAGATAGATAGATAGATAGATTTAATATTAGGTGTTATAACAACATTCACACCTGCAACTGTAGTAATCATTCCCTGCAGTTAGCAGGGCAAACACAGGATTAATACAGTCAATCATCCGGGGAGTGGGTACACAATAATGCAACTATTTGTGCACACAGTGTCATGTTCACATGGGGACAAAATTATTTGCCCCCTTATGAAATTGAATGTTTTTGTCAAAATTTTCCCAAGTGCTTTTTTTAATAGAGCAACCAATTGTCAATGCAACATTTCTAAACAACCTACTTTCATTTTGGATACTTACATTTTTTTTTTAATATTTTATTTTGTATGCAGAAAAAAGTTATTTCACAAAATGAAAAACTCCCAGGGTCAAATGTATTAGTCTCCCTGATACTATTAGTCAGTTAGGGTTAACAGCCTGCAGTTGTTTGTTGCAGTTTGTTTTAAACTGCAAATGAAACATCAGAATCAGAATCCAATTTATTACCAAGTATGTTTTCACATCCAAAGAATTTGATCGGTTGTTATTCCTGCATAGACAACAGTAATAATAAAGAAAAGAAAAAAAAATACTTCTGTAAGAAGTAAAAGAGTCAAAAAGTCAAATAGGCAAGACTATGTTCACTGTTAATATACAAATAATGAAAGTTTATGAGTTCAATGGTACGAATATTTCATGAGGTGAAAGCTGGCACATACTATTCAACGAGGCGAAGCATGTGTGTGTGCGCATGTGTGCATGTGTGTAGATGTGTGTGTATGTCTGTGTGTGTGTGTGTGTGTGTGTGTGTGTGTGTGTGTGTGTGTGTGTGTGTGTGTGTGTGTGTGTGTGTGTGTGTGTGTGTGTGTAGATGTGTGTGTGTGTGTGTGTGTGTGTGTGTGTGTGTGTGTGTGTGTGTGTGTGTGGAGAGTGCAATGGTACCAAACGTATGGAACCAAATTTGCACTCTAAATGGAACCAATCTGCACTCTAAATGCAATGCAACACAAATGGGACGAATAATCCATGCCCTGTGACATCCAAGCAACAATCAAATGACAAGGATCCACTCAGCCGTTATATAAATAAATATAACGTAGTGTGATGGGACTGTGCAAAAGCATGTGGTTGGTGTGCAGATGTATAATACCTTTCAGTGCAGGGATAACCACTCTGTACTTTGTGGAAGTGTGTGTGTGTGTGTGTGTGTGGGGGGGGGGGGGGGGGGGGGGGGTAGATGGCTGTCTCTGGCATTATTTATTAGTCTAGCTGTGGATGGAAAGAAGCTGATTTAGTGCCAGGCACGTTTTGTGGAAAACCAACAGAGAACACTGTCACCAAATGATGAGGTTTGGTTGAAAACAAAGATTATATATATATATATTTTTTTTTTTTTTTTGGCAAGTAGATTAAAGTTTTAAATTAATTTCATTTTGTTTAACACCTTAAAAATTTATTGAAGTACTGCTGACATAAACTTAATCCCACATTCCTTAAAATACTTCTTATTGAAGCCTCTCTGTTGGTATTCACCTCCATTAATGTCAGACAGAAATCATTGGGAAGAGGAAAGCTAAATAATTCTTCCACTCGCTTTAGGAGATTCATGAGCACCATTCATTAATTAAGGGGAAATGTATTAGTCATTACTTCCAAAGCTTTTGCATATTAATGATACGTGCATGTATGTGTATCTTGTGAGTACAAGCTTGCTTCAAGCTACAGTCTTGCATTTAATGATACAGTTCGCTTATCAAATGCTGATTATTGTTATGTTATATATCATCATCTAGAGTCATCTCAGATTCTTACTGACAATACGTTAAATTGGAGCTTTGTCATCAGAAGGACCAAAGTCAATAAACACATTTTCAAGTAATGTCATCATTTCTTTATTATAATGTATGAACCATATTTGTGTAATAGAACATTTACATCTTTGGTGGGTTTCAGATTAGGCTCATTAGCATCTGTGGGAGTGAGGTTTCTGCTAGTGGAATAGATCCCACTTCTAAAATTAGTGCATTAAAATAGACATCAGTTGAAAACACAAAATCTGGGTCGTTGTAAATGTACAAGGGGTGATTGAGAAGTTTTGAGCCTGATTCAGAAAAAGTAGATCGTGGGTCTCCAACTTTTACAATCTGAGAAACCAACATTTCTCAAGAATGTGTGAAATTTTGATTCACTGGGTATTGAGAATTCAATGTTGAGAAATGTTTAGGGCCCCTTTCACACACAGTGCGAAGTTTAGACGAAGTGCACACTTAGTGCACATGGCGCAGGAATCGTGTGCAAACCGTGTAATGTCATCCCTCCAACGTCTCGTACACCTGTTGCTATGACTATTTGGGCACACAAGCACCTAAAAGATGAAGTGTGCGCTGTGCGAACCCATCGCACCCTCTCATGGCAGGTGCCGGCCAAATTCCAGGTGACACGCACAAACATCTAACACCGCTCGCGTGGAACTTAGAAAATGTGTGGCCAGTTGCACTCTTGGCATGATAACAGACTGCAGACATTCATCTTCATACTCGCAGAGAAATTTGTCTGTGCGCTGAGATGACAGGAGGCGTGTCCTCCCGCTGAAGCGGCTGTGGAAATCTGTGGATCTGGACATTCTACACCACATACTGTGTTTGGACAGACATGAACAAACAACTGCCCACTGAGATGTGCGTCTGTCTGTTTGCTGTTATCAAGTGGACATAAATAAAAATATATATCACTGTGGCGACGTGCTGCAGTGAGCGCACGCATGCACGGTGCACACATGGACAGGCTGCTCCCAGGTTGAAACGGATCGACATATCAGAACACGCAGTAGGCGATTTCACTGTCATCTCACCCACGTGAGCTCTGTTCCACATGACGTAATGATGTAGACAGATATACGGAGACAGATATACTAACTTTGTAATGTGGAGGAACACACTGGCTACTGTGCTTAACCCACCTTCTAGTCTCTGGCTGCAAGCTGACACCAAACATATGAAAGTCAAGAGAGGTGTTTCTCGTCCCCAGCAGAATGTAAAATGCTGACCCTGAGAATTACTGAACCTACAGCAATGTGTACTGAAGAAAACTGGTCAAATTTACATAGTGCTGACTGTGCCTTGGTTTCCATTGAGAAACGCTTCCTAGTTTTATTTATGGTCTTAGAACTTCATCAGTCTGTAAATGACCCTGTAACTTTCCCTTTACAGTGACGAGACAAATGATGAAATTACATTTGCAGGGCTATATTGTAAGAGTGCATTTTTGTCTTTCACTGCCTTATGCTTCACTCTGTTTTGCGAGTTGAGAGAAAATTTACTGAGCAATTTTGCAAAAATAAATATATTCCAATAAATTGGATAAGGACTAACATACATCCATTTTGGAAATGGATTCTTTTAGCTTGTACTGAGAACTCGAAAGATTTTTTTTTTCTTTTCATGTGAAAGTACTCATGGGGCCTCATTCATATAACTCTAAATTCACAACTAAAACAGTGTGGATACATAAAGGCAGAAATGTAGGTAAGCGTTATTTGGCCAAAGGCAGTGGCGGCGCCAGGACATTTTTGTTGGCGGGGCTGAGGGGGGGCTGGGGTAAAAGTTAGAGGGGCACCACAAAATGTCGTCAAAATGAACAATATATAGTAAATTGCTTTATAAATACTAAGGTATATGTTTTAGTCACCCGTGCTCCTCTAAAATGTGGTATCAATGCACACACACATCACTTAGAATGACTGCAAGTTCAGTAAACTTGCACATAGTTATAAATAAAGATAAGTGAAGTTTTAAGAGTGGCCGTAATAAATATTTAGAAAACCTACATTTTTGGAGTATGGAGTTAAATTTGTCTCAGTAATACTTGAAAATGCACAGAGGGTGATTTACAAATATCCTTTGATTTGTACATGTGCTTTGTGATCCACAAACACAAATTTCTGATTTGTAACTAGTGTGTGGGTTTTTACAAATAAATGTTTATTTGCAAAACTGAAAATTCTGTTTGTGAAGGGTGATTCAGCATTTGTGGATCACCAAATATACACATTCATCACTTTGCACAGTTACGCAATATTGAGACATTCTCAGTGCAAAACTGCATTTGAGATCCACAAATATGTCAGTCGCTATTCACATTATTGGCAGAATTACTGGGGGCTGAGGGGGGCTTGGCTCATTATTGGGTGGGCTTAAGCCCCCCCAAGCTCCCCCCTTGGTGCCGCCACTGGCCAAAGGTATAAAGTTGCATATGCATGGTTCTCTTTGATTAATCTCAAAATATGTGATGTTGTACAAACATGCACAAACTTGATTGTGTTACATTAGTTGTTAACCTGAGGATCTGTTGCACCTTCAGAACAACAGTTTGTAAATTCGTGTAACATCTGTATGGTCCCAAACTTTTCATAGTTTTGTATAAAGGACTGTAATTTTTCATGATGCCATGAATCTTTCAAGATGGCTCATAAGAAGGATCTTAACTGGATGCCTTGGCTCAAACCTTTTTTTTTTTTCCTCTTTTCTATTTAACACAGTAATGCTCTGGTTCTTCATATGTGCCCATAAATGCAGCCAAAGGGTCCCCAATGAACTCCAGATTCTGCCAAATGGTCCATCAATTTCTTGCATCTTCCTGAATTTCCCATGCTGTTTAAGCATCAGTCGAGAGATTATCTCCAGATACAATAGAGTGAAGCAGCTGAGAGGGTATGAATCAGCCCACTGGAGAGTAATTCCTCAGCCAAAGCCTGTACATTTTTTCAGCTGAGTGAACTGTGACAATACACACAAAGTGGCTTGCCAAGACAGGTATACTTACTGGAACACACATTTGGAATCAAAGCCCAGTAATCAAAGCCTAGTCTGTATATTGGAAGTCCAACTGCCACCTACTCTGCGGAGTGAATAAAATGGTAATAGTTTTTTTGTAATTATAATAAAAAAAACATGAAAATATAATAGATGTATCTCACTCAATGCATATTGTTTGCTAAAATGGAAAATATGCAATAGGAGGAAGTTCAGTTGAAAGATTTTGGACACAATATTTTAGACTTATGTGTGCAAGTATACCTCTGTTAAGTGTAATATTTAGTTTTTTATACTGCTATTATATTGCTCTTGCAAATGATTATTTTGTGTGCACACTGCACAGCATTAATTGTTGTGCTGTACCCTCAAGACAACCACAGGCAGACTGCAGGTAGGGAATGACTTTCAATCTCTGCACAGTACTCCTCCTGGATTTTGGCATAAACTGCAGCTAAAGTTTCTGCCTTAAACCAATTTCCATAGTGAGAAAAATGAGCTGAGATTTACCTTATGCACACCACAGTTTTCTCTTAAACATTTGTACTCACACACCATTTTCATTAAATAGCATTTATGGTGTTGGCCTTGCTTGTGAAACTGTACACTCTTACACATTATCATCTGTACTGGTTTGTCTCAAATGTTTTCAGACCGAGGAGCACTTAACCACTAAAAAAAATCTCATGCACCACCAGACTACACAAATATATGCTGACTTGTCCAGTTGCAGTATGAAAAAGTCAGTTTGGCATAAATGTGTCATCAGCTGATTTTGCACATTTTCAGCCTTAGCTGTTACTTGCCACTGGACAGGGGCATGTTACGGCACATGTTGTCGCCATGATGATATATGCATATTTTTTTCTCTGTCTCACACACACAGGCAAACACACACACACTCACTCACTCACTCTCATTACATCTGCCAAGAATGTAATAAAATCATTGGTATTTATTTATTTATTTAATATGTTGCTTAAATTCAGTGGGTGGTGTCATCTGATCTGAGATCATAGCCTAAAGGTGTTTTTTTTATTTTGTGAGTGGCCCCTAGGGGGTGGTCACAGTGCTCTCAGGGGGGCATGGGGGCGGCAGCAGAAGCCTGCGGGAGGCTGCATACAACCCCATCGCTGGAGACTGTCATGCGTCAACTGTTAACCAACAATGCAAGAAGCCAGTGTACAGAGGTCTAAAAAGTAGGCCTCCTGCAAATGCGCACCGGGTTTGGTTCTGGCATTTTATTGGAATGAGTGCATGAAAAGTGTCACATTTATTTTCTTGAAAGCCTTCTCGACAGCATCAGGACTTTTTGCGACCAGCGTGCACAGGGCCGAGGAAGATGGTTTGATCCATCCTGTACTGACTGGTGATGCATAACGCGAAGATGCTTCTGCACAAGCTGCAGAACGCCACATAGTTTCAGCATGACTTTTAGCAATCAGATGTTGGTTGGTTGGTTTATTTATTTGTAAAAACCAACACACAAGTTACTGTAACATGCATGTTGGTTTTACACATAAATGTGTATTTGTAAATATGTATTTTCTTCATTTGTAAAAAAAAAAAAAAGGCATTTGCAAAACTGAAAATTCTGTTTGTGAAGTGTAATTCACTACCAACGTTGGTCATTAGTCCCATTCCCATCCAGTAGATCACAGTGTTCTATGCATTTTGAGATGGTGGGGAGAGTGATTGAAAGAGACTCATTTGAATTTTCCACAATGCCTTTTGGCACGTGTGGCTGTTAAAGCTCAAACCTTCAGAATTAGTGCATTACTTTAAAAGATATCTGCAATATTTTCACTTTGTAAAAATTATAGTTACCATTAATGTCTACAACCTGTTAGTAATTAATTAGTTGTTTATAAGTGAAACCATGAGTGAAAAGTGCTTTGCGTTTCATGTCTCCTGCCCACTGTCTGACACTTTGCAACACTTGTGTGGCAAGAGCAGCTGGCAGCCGGCTTACTCTCTTCTGCTGGGGGACGACTGAGCTCACAGCCATCTGACAGTTGCAAAACACACAACAGTTAGGAACAGATAGTTTCTTCACTATTTTTCCATCATTCCAATGATGAACCCAAGCAACATGTGGTTTTTGTACCAAGGTTTTGTTACTATATATGATTAATTGAGTGTGGCTTTGGATCCAAATGACCATCAACATGCAAAAGCATGATGCATTAGAACATGGGTATCAGCTGATACTTACTGATAGAAGGTATCCATTAAAGTATTCACAGCACTTCACTTTTTCCACATTTTCTTATGTTACAGCCTTATTCCAAAATGGAGTGCATTTATTTTCCCCTTCAAATTCTACTCACAACACCCCATAAGGACAACATAAAAAGTTTTTACATTTTTGCAAATGTATAAAAAAATGTACATACATTTTTACATTGTCATTATGAGGCATTGTATATAGAATTTTGAGGAAAAACAATAATTTCAGCCATTTTGCAATAAGGCTATAACATAATGTGTAAAAAGTGAAGCGTTGTGAATACGTTCTGGATGCAATGTATGTGTATGACTAGCATGCGCCTGTTAAAAATATGGATCGTTGTGTATTTAAATGCATACTAAAGGCACCTTCACACATAACACGATTGAAGCCAACTGGAGCACGAAGGAGGAATCACATACCATTCGTGAAAAAACTGAGCTGCCACAAACGCCTCGTACAGCTGTTGCCCCAACCATTCGCTCACACCAGCAGCTGAAAGACAGTGAGTGCCCTGCGAGTGCCCATTCGACCCCCATCTCGGCAGGTATCAGCCAAATTCCAGGTGCTTTCGAAAAGGCAGGGCGATTCGGACTCCCGGCACAATAGTGGAGTGCAGATGACCACATTCGAGCTGCCTTCGAAAAGTGTCTGAGTGCAACACAAATGTGCTGGTACCAAGCAACACATATGTCACACAAGTGCCCCCCCCCCAAACAAAATGTAGTATGCGTGTGTCCCGCACCCCTCCCCCCACTGCGTTTGTGCACACTCGTGTGCATTCATGGAACTGTCGCCTCGGTATCGTGCATGCCTGTCCAACCACGTATCCCTCCTGACAGCAGGTGGAATGTTTCGCAGTTACCCATTTCATTTTTTGTTCGCAGATTTTCGGCCGAATTCTGCTTCTTTTGCCCAATTTTGTGTTATGTGTGAAGGGGCCCTAAAATTTGCTTGTATGACAGAATTTAGAGCCTTTTCTACACAAAGTTTGACAAATGAGACCCCAGGTGGTTCCAGTGTTATCATATGGTTGTGACTTTCAAGACACTAATAGTGACCAAAAATGATGACTGGATGTCTTTGGTATTAGAACTCTCTGGAGAATCCTTGGCTACTGCTGGAATGATTTTGTATCAAATCCCTTGCTTCATGAGATCCAGGTGAGATATACAACTTGCAGTGGGAAGGAATATCAATGAGTATCTCAGTGCTAAAGACCTCTGCAACTGAACAAGGCCAAAAACACAATCAGCTATCACCCTGCTGCAGCAGATACATGGCTGATTTCTGGTAATATGTAATACTGTTGAGCTCTACTGGCCTAATACTTCTTGGTGTCTCATCCTCCATGTGAGGCTGCAGCTGTCTGTGTAGCCAGGAGGACATTTGAAGTGACTGTATTTGCGCTTAAAATCCCAATATAGTCAGAGGGTTAGGTGAATCCCAACAAATTATTATATTACAAACTCTAGTTCCTCCAACTTTAAGTATGTTTTTTCTAACAAAAAAGTAAAACTATTAATTTTTCTGAAACAGCTATTTCCAGGTAGATGTCCAAAACATTGTCCATTTGTTGTTTGTGGGCAGCACGGTGGCAGTTCAAAAGATCAAATCAAATCAATTTTATTTATATAGCGCCAAATCACAACAAACAGTTGCCCCAAGGCGCTTTATATTGTAAGGCAAGGCCATACAATAATTACGGAAAAACCCCAACGGTCAAAACAACCCCCTGTGAGCAAGCACTTGGCAACAGTGGGAAGGAAAAACTCCCTTTTAACAGGAAGAAACCTCCAGCAGAACCAGGCTCAGGGAGGGGCAGTCTTCTGCTAAAAGATGCCTTCAAAATTGAAATGTTCTCATTCAAAGCCACCTGTGCCCCATTCTCCATGTACCATTACATCAATAATGGCATCCAGTGCAAAATTTGTGTCAAGTCATCATGCAGATCCAAATCAGCTCTGTTATGGTAACCCTGATAAAAATAAATAAAATGGTGAGAAGGCAAAGAAAATTCATATAATATTTGATTGCATCAATACCCATATATCACAGTAGACCCTGTTATGTTTCATTACTTGTTATAAACAGCATTTATTATTTTATTATGTGTGCACTTTGCATTAGCATGTGTGGCATGCTTTTGGTTAATATAGTGAATAAAAAATAATCAGATATCCAACTGGGGCATTTCATAGTGTGCAACTGGTATTTAGTGGTGTTGTACAACACTGGGACCAATTACAAAGATTTTGAACTCCAAATTATTGCAAGGCTTTGACCCATTATGATCCACAAAAGTGAAAGGCATGCCGCACTTTTCAGCACACATTTTCAGATGTTAACAAATATGTTTTGTAAATCAGGATGGCAATCTGTGACAAAAATTTACAATGGCATACCAGGCCTATTGTGTGTGTTCTTCACTATACAGTGGGGCAAAAAAATATTTAGTCATCCCCTGATTGTGCAAGTTCTCTGACTTAGAAAGATGAGAGAGGTCTGTAATTTTCATCATAGGTACACTTCAACTATGAGAGACAAAATGAGAAAGAAAAAATCCAGGAAATCAAATTCGAGGATTTTTAAATAATTTATTTGTAAATTATTGTGGAAAATAAGTATTTGGTCACCCACAAACAAGCAAGATTTCTGGCTCTCACAGACCTGTAATTTCTTCTTTAAGAAGCTCTTCTGTCCTCCACCTGTTACCTGTATTAATTGCATCTGTTGGAACTCATTATCTGTATAAAAGACGCCTTTCCACAGCCTTAAACACCCAGACTCCAAACCCAACCATGGCCAAGACCAAAGAGCTGTTGAAGGACACCAGGAAGAACATTGTAGACCTGCACCAGGTTGGGAAGAGTGACTCTACAATAGGCAAGCAGGTCGGTGTGAATAAATCAACTGTGGGAGAAATTGTAAGAAAATGGAAGACATACAAGACCATTGATAATCTCCCTTGATCTGGGGCTCCACGCAAGATGTCATCCCGTGGGGTCAAAATGATCATGAGAACGGTGAACAAAAATGCCAGAACTACACGGAGGGACCTGATGAATGACCTGCAGAGAACTGGGACCAAAGTAAGAAAGGCTACACAATACATAGAGAGGGAGTCAAATCCTGCAGTGCCAGGCATGTCCCCCTGCTTAAGACAGTACATGTCCAGGCCTGTCTGAAGTTTGTCAGAGAGCATATGGATGATCCAGAAGAGAATTGGGAGAATGTCATGTGGTCAGATGAAACCAAAATAGAACTTTTTGGTAAAAACTCAACTCATTGTGTTTGGAGGAAGAAAAATGCTGAGTTGCATCCCGAGAACACCATACCTACAGTAAAGCATGGGGGTGGAAACATCATGCTTTGGGACTGTTTTTTTTTTTTTTTTTTCCCTGCAAAGGGGACAGGACAACTGATCTGTGTTAAGGGAAGAATGAGCGGGGCCATGTATCGTGGGATTTTAAGCCAAAACCTCCTTCCATCAGTGACAGCATTGAAAATGCAACATGAATGGATCATCCAGCATGACAATGATCCCAAACACACCGCTCGGGCAATGAAGGAGTGGCTGCGTAAAAAGCATTTCAAGGTCCTGAGTGGCTAAGGCAGTCTCCAGACCTCAACCCCATAGAAAATTTGTTGAGGGAGTTGAAAGTCCATGTTGCCCAGGAGGTTTGCATGGAGGAATGGGCCAAAATACCAGCTACTGTGTGTGTTAACCTGGTGAAGACTTACAGGAAACATTTGACCTCTGTATTGCCAACAAAGGATATGTTACAAAGTACTGAGTTGAACTTTTGTTATTGACCAAATACTTATTTTCCACCATAATTTACAAATAAATTCTTTAAAAATCCTACAATGTTATTTCCTGGATTTTTTTTCTTATTTTGTCTCTCATAGTTGAAGTGTACCTATGATGAAAATTACAGACCTCTCTCATCTTTCTAAGTAGGAGAACTTCCACAATCAGGGGCTGACTAAATACTTTTTTACCCCACTGTATATTTGTGGACAAAACATGTTGTGTCCAGTGTCACTTTTGAAACCTCATCTTCAGCCCAGGCAAGACTATACCTTAAAACACCTCAGCTTGTAGTGTATTGATAAGTTATCTTACCAAATTGTTCTTGGGTCTCCAGTTTGTTGTAGTAGTTAGTTAACTGATATCATGGGTTCTCAAGGCCTGTTGGTGCCTGTTAGAGGTGGGCGATACCGGGAATTTTGGTATTGATCCAATACCAAGTAAATACAGGCCCAGTATCGCCGATATCAATACAGATATGTTTTCATATTTAAGCTTCATAGATCCAAAGGATCCAAAAGACCTAGGATGGAATTTTGCCAAAGATTGTATGTGACAACAAAAATACTTTGTTATCACAATCAACATTTTTGTTTAAAAAAATATCACTCAACACAACTTAAAACAAAAACTCCTGAGGTAGAGGGCGGACAAACCACAATACAAGGGTGCGCTGCTCCGTGTTGTGTGACACAGCGCTGCTCTTGCAGAGAGTAGACTTTGATGAAAGCTTGAGTATCGATCTTTTTACACGAGGATCGTTCAATATCAATGCCAGCGTTGGTATCGATATTATCGATATTAAGATTGATCCGCCCCCCTCTAGTGCCTGTCCTCATCCCTGGATTCTGTAGCATGCAGTGGTAGAGAGTCTGCAACTCCACACTAGACAGGACATCAGTCCAATGCAGGTTACTGCCCCAGCAAAGACCAGTGCCTATTTACAGCTGAGTGAACTGAGACAATGTAGATGAAGTGTATTTTTGTGTAAGTGAGATTCAAACCCAGGTCTGCGTACTGGCAGGCCAGCTCATTATGCACTCAGCTACCTCCTCTGGATGGGTATATATATATATATATATATATATATATATATATATACACACACACACACACACCATGAGGCTGGTCCACCAACAGGGATGAAAGATGTGCAGGTCAAAATCAGATGGTCTCAGCTAAGATCAAATCCCTCTTCATCTAATTACAATGCATATCTCAGCGGAACACTATGGCATGTAAAAAACCCCTGACATTATTACACAGTTTTCAAAATAACACTAAAATCTGGGATGGTGCAGCTGTTTGAAATAACCATTCTTGCTGAATTGATTTTTTTATTCATTTTCCATCTGTAAAAGAGAACAGGAGAAGAAACCTCACTGGGAAATCAGGGTGCGCAGAACACTGGCTGTTAGTAGCTGAAGTGCACATTTATACCTTCATTTTTTTCAGCCAATTACCTTGTTGACTTCCCTCACATCCACTAAATTGCTCTGGCAGCTAGGGATGTGGACATTTTTCCAAAAGCCTCTCACACTTTCAACAAGCCCAAAAGCTATTCTGACTGCAGAGTCTCTCCCTCTCTCTCTCCCTCCCTCAGAGCACGATGAGTGTGCCAGCGGCCAAAATTCTTGTGATGACAATGCCATCTGCACCAACACCATCAGAGGACACCTGTGTACCTGCAAACCTGGCTACGTGGGTAATGGCACCGTGTGCAGAGGTGCGTTCATACCACACACAAATACAAGGAATGTAACAGTATTGCTGCAGTGTGGATGGATATATGTTTGGTACTCCTGTCAGTTTTTCATCTAAGGGCACAACACATGGTGAAAAAATACACAGATTTGTTGATATGAGGCATCTGGTTGTCATGACAAATTTAAGCAGTGGCATATGACATAGTTTGGTGGAGAAGCATGTTGATATGAAGGCACATGGTGTGAGATGTGGAGAGATATGTAGGAATACAAAATTGTCCAGAGAAAAACACTTATTTTTTTCATTTTTGTGTTATTTTGAGACTTTAAATTGCCGCTGTGACTCATCATTCAAGAGGAGTTTCTGTTAAAAATAATAATTAACAGCATGGCATGTCTGTGATTCATCCAACCTGATCCAGCAGAGTAACATCTTGTCTCTGAATCTCGCTCGTGTTCCAGTTTACATCAGTGTCACATGACCCTATCTAAAAATAAATAAATGAATACATTTATGCAGTCAACATGGTGGCTGAATGTGTGGCTGCAATTACTATGCACTTTCCATAACAAGAACTCATTAAAAAGTTAACAAAAAATGCATTGAAGGGCAATCAATTATTAGCATCTTCACAAATCCAATGCCAAGTCTGACTCAGCATGAAAAATAAAGCCTGCAATGTTCAATTAAGGTCTAAGTTTAGTAGTGTTGTGTCAGCTCATCAAGCCAGTGTGTCTTGTACAATTAGACTGACATGTTGCCTTTATGAGCCTACTAACAGTGTGCCAGGGCATTAAGTAATGTGAGATTTAGTTGACATTTCTAATTGCTTTGCCTCTGATTATCAACATTGGTAGATGATAGGTCCCGGGATTTAATAATGCAAAGTTTTGAGGATTAAATTAAGAATAGAATAGATGTTTACTGCATTTGCACTTCTGAAATGAAATTCTGGTGGCACTTTCCAGACAGTTGTACACACACACACACACAAAAAATAACACAACAGCAGCTTTTAAAAAACAATAAACAGCTTCACAGGATGGCAAGACCTTCTTAAAATACAAAAAAAAGTGTTTAATAAATTATTAAGGTACTTAATGCTTAGCGATGTAGGATAGTTTTAGATATGTAAACAGACTCTATTATTTATTGCACATGTTGATATCATTACTGAATATCTGTGTATGTGTTTGTGGGAGAGGACGGGGTGGGGTGATGGAGGCTACAACTCTGGGAAAAAAAGCTGTTGCTTAGCCTATTAGTCTGTGTCCTTATACTGCGGTGCCTCTTTTCCAATGGCAGAGGAGCAAACAAGGAATGTCCTGGGTAGCTGTTATCCTTGCAGATGACCCGTATTTTCCTCTGCATGCACTCAACATTCACAGAGTCTAAGTCCGGAAGCGAGTTTAATTAATTTTATTTTATTTACCCCTTTTGCCATGATGAATTGTTTTTTTTTTCTTTCCTTGTATGATAGCAAGGCAACTAGAGAATTGAAAGATATTAAAATAACCTTTAATCTCTCTCATCTCTTTGAACTTGATTGATTGATACTTTTATCTCTTTAACATTAGCTCCTATTGTTGTGATGGGATCAATACTGTTTTCACATGATGCTCAAACAGACACATGACGCCTGTAAGGCTATTGTAATGTAGATTCTCAGTGGTGGTTTTAACAAGAGTCTTTTATTGTGAACAGAGGGACAGAGGCCTGTTATAATATACCGTATTTTCCGGACTATAAGTCGCACCGGAGTATAAGTCGCACCAGCCACTTTATCCATTATAAAGAAAAATAAACCATAGATAAGCCGCACTGGAGTATAAGTCGCATGGACATACAGGTATGTTAACTTAACATGAAAGTTCAGATGATAATATTATGATATTATGATGATAATATCTGCACATTGTTCGAGCACCCATGTGCGGACTCGCTCCTCTAGGTTTTAGCCTGCGATTAGCTTTTTATGTTTTTTTCATGGTGGTTAGAGTAACCTCCGCTTTCCTCCAGTCCCTCACAAGTTTCTCACTCACTCCAAACTCTCTCTCTGCTGCTCGATTACTGTTTTCGGATGCATATTTCACCAGTCGTAACTTGTAATCTGCAGAGTATGCTTTTCTTTTTGGTGGCATTTTTTTCTGGCCTTCTCCATTGTCTTGTTATCAGTAATGTTGAAATTTTAATTTTTCTATGGTAGTCAGAAGTCGCAGGAACAGTCACACAAGCCTTAAGCGCCCTCTTGTGAGCTGCATTTTACCTATGGATATGTTTGCATTTTGCGGACCACATTGCGAGCCGAACCATGCAGCACCTACCTGCGCAGCTCATGACCTCCCTGTGGTGTCGAAGCCAGCTCCTTCCAAGTGCAGATGCTAATCCTCCGCCGTCGCTCACCCAGTGCTCCCACACAGCTCTGAGCATCAACTCTGCTCACACTGATATTCAAGGGTTGAAGCTGTTTTGTTAGCCCTCCCGGAATAAGCACCGTGTTCGTCTGCTTCACACGCTGTTTCACAATCATTGTCTGGGTGAAGTGAGGAATACGCGTCCAATGTTCTGTTCTCTGATTGGTTATCGCGACCAGCGTGACCTATAGGACGGCTGCCATACTACAGTGCCTATGATGCATTGCATTTCCGGCCATTTTAAAACATAGAGCGACTCTGTCACGTAAAATTGTTTTATTACGGTAAATTAATTGAGAATCTACCGGTATATTTTTCATTTATAAGTCGCTCTGGAGTATAGGTCGCACCCCCTGCCAAAACATGTAAAAAAAGTGCGACTTATAGTCCGGAAAATACGGTAGAGGCTGTGACTGTTTTTCAAGAGGTTTTTTGTTGCTTTTAATTTTATTACATTGCATTACACATTACATACAATGCATTACAGGATGCATTACATACTGTGCAACAAATGGCATATTCTATTACATATTACACCCTTGAAAAAAAAAAAAAAAAAACACTGGTATGTTTCCATATTTTCCAGATGATAAAATGAATGTTACAGTGCCCCATTTGTTGGCCTGTGACAAAACATTGTGAAGGTTTTTCATGGGCATAGCCACATACCGCTGACTTTTGACTGGAACATTAATATAAATGCTTGGAGCTGGAAGCCATCATCACGAAGGGTGCTGTTAAGGGAGCAATGCAACATTAAATCAGTCCATTATGAGCACCTCATCAAAGGCTGGATCAGAGTGGGCATATCATAGACAGCATGTGAGGGTTTGGAGAGCATATTCACTCCACAAGTAGGACTATTTGACATTACCAAGGACACTTAAGGTACAATGCAAGTCAATTTGTGCACATACGTATGGGGGCCAGTCTCAAGGTTATCAGCATACTGAACAATGATGGGTCTAATTTAATAACTCCTCTGCACCTGCTATGTGATCAACATTCATCACACTATGATGGGATAAAAATCAAAAGGTGACATAGATGTTTTTTCCTCCACATTCACGTGGGGTAAATTCACCTTCATCTTTAGGTAATTTTGGGATTCAACACCTTGCTCAAGGTAATTTTGACACTCAGCTGCACAGGTATAGAACTGAATCCAAAAGCAATGACCTATTACAACAATGTGCAGGGGGTGTTTTCTTATTTTAGGATTTGTGGAGGTTTTATGCGGTCTCCTGGTGAAGAAAATCATTGAATTTTGCATTAAAAGAAAAATCCATCTTAACCTCTGTAAACTCACCAGAAATGCAGAAACACACAATGAAATGTTGTTTGTCAGGAGTGTGAGCACAAGAATGTTGGTGATCTTATGGACGATCCATGCGTGATCTATACCATCCTACCCTGTGCAAAATATCTGGAAAAACAGTAGTGCACATATGTCAGTGAACACTGGGCAAAAGGTAAGATAGTTAATATGCACAGCAACACAATGGTTCCAGACAGGCAAGTATAAGCATGAACCCAAGCAAACATGGGAAGAACATGCAAAACTCTGTAGAGAATGAACTAAAAAACAATGCCATGTGTGCACTGCCGGTGCTGAATTGTTCAAGAGAGTTTGATATTGCTTCTTCCAGGACATCTCTATTTGTTTATTTGTTTGCATAACTTTTACAAATTATAAATAATAATAACACACCAGGTTTGGTATCAATGGGATCAAGAATCTCTGAGAAGCAGTGGAATAAACACACACACACACACACACACACACACACACACACACACACACACACACACACACACACACACACACACACACACACACACACACACACACACACACACTCACTCACATGCAAATGTTTGGTCCCCAAATTATCATGTGGTTTATCTAGCATCCACAAACCATCTTGCAGGTAGCAGATATGTATGTGGTATATTTTAAAAGCAAAGAAAGCTGCTCTTTTGATAGATCTGATGAATCAGAATAACCACCAGTTAATAACTTATTATCATCATGCTCTCGTTTACTTATTTAAATTTTCAATTTATTTTCATTTATATACAGTAGCGCCAAATCACAACAAAGTTGCCTCAAGGCGCATCACACAAGTAAGGTCTAATCTTACCAACCCCTAGAGCAAGCACATAGGCAACAGTGGTCAGGAAAAACTCCCTCTGACAATTTGAGGAGGAAACCTCAAGCAGACCAGACTCAAAGGGGTGACCCTCTGCTTGGTCCATGCTACTGACACAATTTACAAAACTGATATACACGAAATTTTGGGCATCCATGCCGGTGCACAGGATGGGAGGCTTGCAGAACAACACAGCACCCCATGTCTGGAAGGGGTGGTGCTTATTAACTTAAATGATCATAGTATTGTGTGACAGACTGGCATCCTGTCCAGGGTGTACCCCGCCTCACTCCCCATGAATGCTGGGATTGGAGTAAGCAGTTGAAGATGAGTGAGTGGTCATAGTATTTATTGATTTTGACTCATTGTCTTCACAAATTGGCTGGGATTGATTTTCCTGTCCAAGCCCAATTCTGTTACCAGCACAAGGAGTGAAATGGCTGTTTGTATTTTGTCCAGTTGTTCAACAGGTTCATGCATCCTTGAAATGCTCAAAGGCATCCTATCTTACTTAGAATGATTAAGTGATAATTAACTCACCAAAGTGTAATGGGGTCTTTGACCACTTGGATGCTCTATGCCTCACCTAACTGGACAGCAGCTGTCACATGATGAAAATTGATTCTGGACCTGTTTCAGTCAGTTTTTCCACATTTGTGCCTGCTCTCTCAAAATGCTCACACTGCTCCCTGTTGACTCGTTGCTATGCCCATTTGCCTCACCCAGCTGGCCCTCCAGTGCTGAAGCATGGACAAAGGTGGAAGGTAATTAGGATTTAGCTCTGCAGCATTTTCTGTGTGTGATTATGTGCAACAGTATGATCATCCCAACAACAGACGTGGAACAATAGAGATATACAGATGATGGTTTTATCATGCAAATGTTGATTTCGACTGTGGCAATTATGGTTTACCTATGTGTGTGTGTGTGTGTGTGTGTGTGTGTGTGTGTGTGTGTGTGTGTGTGTGTGTGTGTGTGTGTGTGTGTGTGTGTGTGTGTGTGTGTGTGTGTGTGTTTTAACTTCCAGTATAGCTGCTCTGTTGATGATCAGTTGTTCTTTCCAAAATTCAATTTTCTTGTTAACCAATTGTTCTTACCAAAATTCAATTTTCTTGTTAACCAACAGTCAAAGATGATTAGAACTTTCAAAGAAACATGATGGTAAGCATTTATTTTTTCCCATGTTACAAGGGTTGTAAAAAGGTGAGGTTATACTTCATTCCAGATTTATATATATATATATATATATATATATATATATATATATATAAACGTGGTGTTGGGCACAGTTCCGCTAATCTGCTAACCACTAATTGACCCTTTCATTAGCGGATTAGCTTTCCAGATAACTTCGAAAACCATCAGCGGACCAATTGTGGGCATAGTGAATAAAGCTTATGTGAATAAAGCTTAACAGTTACAAACATATGTAAAGTCTGAAATCAAAAATTTTTAGTGTTATTTTACACACACACACACACACACACACACACACACACACACACACACACACACACATATATATATATATATATATATATATATATATATATATATATATATATATATATATATATATATATATATATATATATATATATAACAGTTGCCCCAAGGCCTTTTATATTGCAAGGCAAAAGCCATACAATAATCACAGAAAAACCCCAACGGTCAAAACAACCTCCTATGAGCAAGCACTTGGCGACAGTGGGAAGGAAAAACTCCCTTTTAACAGGAAGAAACCTCCAGCAGAACCAGGCTCAGGGAGGGGCACTCTTCTGCTGGGACTGGTTGGGGCTGAGGGGAGAGAATCAGGAAAACAACATGCTGTGGAAGACAGCAGAGATCAATCACTAATGATTAAATGCAGAGTGGTGCATACAGAGCAAAAAGAGAAAGAAACACTCAGTGCATCATGGGAACCACCCAGCAGTCTAAGTCTATAGCAGCATAACTAAGGGATGGTTCAGGGTCACCTGATCCAGCCCTAACTATAAGCTTTAGCAAAAAGGAAAGTTTTAAGCCTAATCTTAAAAGTAGAGAGGGTGTCTGTCTCCCTGATCTGAATTGGGAGCTGGTTCCACAGGAGAGGAGCCTGAAAGCTGAAGGCTCTGCCTCCCATTCTACTCTTAAAAACCCTAGGAACTACAAGTAAGCCTGCAGTCTGAGAGCGAAGCACTCTGTTGGGGTGATATGGTACTAAGAGATCCCTAAGATAAGATGGGACCTGATTATTCAAAACCTTATAAGTAAGAAGAAGAATTTTAAATTATAGTCTAGAACAGTGATTCTCAACCGGGGTGCCGCGGCACCCTAGGGTGCCGTGATCGATCGTCAGGGGTGCCGTGGGTATTTTTCATATTCGCGATTATTTTTCATATTCGCGATTACCGTGAATTATTTATTTTATCCACAAAGCATAAAACGACTCAGAATCTGACGTCATTGTGCTGCAGCCTCGCTCTCGTCTTAAGGCGGGACAATAACAAGGAGGCTGACGGCCGATTAAAACAGTACCGTCTTCTCCAAAAGCCGTCTAAAATGCGGAGCTGTCGGTGTGTGTGTCTGTGCCTGTGTGTGCACGCGCACGGAGTTAACAGGCTGCAGACTGCGAGGGAAGGGGTGGGTGAGGGAGATTCCTGAATGCAATCGCGACACGTTCAGTGCGCAGCGAGCGCGGAGCAGAGAGAGGATTTTAAATGGAGTGAACATGTTAACAAAACGAAAACGTGAAGCTTTTACTTCTCTCTGAACTTTCTCTAAAGGTGTGATTCTGCCGTTACCGTCCTGTTCACACCATGTGCGCGTCGTATGCTGAATTTATGAGATCATGAGATTAAATAAACGGTCAAATATCTTTAAAAACATATTTAAAAAATGAGAATATATGAATGAACTGAGATACACAAAAAAAAAAAAATGTTCAGACGCACAGATCACAAAAAGCAGGTGAGAACTCTGAACTTTAACAGCTGTTATTTTCCAAAGGTATTTATTTGTTCAGTCTTGAGCTTAATGTAGTGTTTAAGCACAAAACGTGACTGATGAGGAGAAACAATTTCAGAAATGTAACAGAAACAACCACAAATCAGAAAAAGTTGGGACTGTATGTAAAATGAAGTCACCATTCCCAGTTTCTCCACTCACAGAAGCCAAACGTTCTTCCAGAGTTGTGTAATTATACTACAATAGTAGAATATAAAGAAGGGGAAAAAAGAAAAAAAAAATAGACAATATATTCGTCAATCGCAATTATTTGTCTGACAATTAATCGTCTCCAGAAATTTCTAATCGTGACAGCCCTACTTGAGATCAGAGCGCAAAATGCTTGAGGATTTTTGAAATGCGATGTTTTCTGTATCGATTTTCTATTGCGATAACTGGGTTTTGCGCAAAACCAGAGGTAATAGCATTATAATATTATTTTAGTTGGTGGTGTGCCGCAGGATTTTGTAAATATAAAAAGGGTGCCACGACTCAAAAAAGGTTGAGAAACACTGGTCTAGAATTAACAGGAAGCCAATGAAGAGAGGCCAATATGGGTGAAATATGCTCTCTCCTTCTAGTCCCCGTCATTACTCTAGCTGCAGCATTTTGAATTAACTGAAGGCTTTTCAGGGAACTTTTAGGACAACCAGATAATAATGAATTACAATAGTCCAGCCTAGAGGAAATAAATGCATGAATTAGTTTTTCAGCATCATTCTGAGACAAGACCTTTCTAATTTTAGAGATATTGAGCAAATGTAAAAAAGCAGTCCTACATTTGCTTAATATGCGCATTGAAGGACATATCCTGATCAAAAATGTCTCCAAGATTTCTCACAGTATTACTAGAGGTCAGGGTAATGCCATCCAGAGTAAGGATCTGGTTAGACACCATGTTTCTAAGATTTGTGGGGACAAGTACAATAACTTCAGTTTTATCTGAATTTAAAAGCAGGAAATTAGAGGTCATCCATGTCTTTATGTCTGTAAGACATTCCTGCAGTTTAACTAATTGGTGTGTGTCCTCTGGCTTCATGGATAGATAAAGCTGGGTATCATCTGCGTAACAATGAAAATTTAAGCAATGCTTTCTAATAATACTGCCTAAGGGAAGCATGTATAAAGTGAATAAAATTGGTCCTAGCACAGAACCTTGTGGAACTCCATAATTAACCTTAGTCTGTGAAGAAGACTCCCCATTTACATGAACAAATTGTAATCTATTAGATAAATATGATTCAAACCACCGCAGCGCAGTGCCTTTAATACCTATGGCATGCTCTAATCTCTGTAATAAAATTTTATGGTCAACTGTATCAAAAGCAGCACTGCGGTCTAACAGGACAAGCACAGAGATGAGTCCACTGTCTGAGGCCATAAGAAGATCATTTGTAACCTTCCCTAATGCTGTTTCTGTACTATGATGAATTCTAAAACCTGACTGAAACTCTTCGAACAGACCATTCCTCTGCAGATGATCAGTTAGCTGTTTAACAACTACCCTTTCAAGAATTTTTGAGAGAAAAGGAAGGTTGGAGATTCGCCTATAATTAGCTAAGATAGCTGGGTCAAGTGATGGCTTTTTAAGTAATGGTTTAATTACTGCCACCTTAAAAGCCTGTGGTACATAGCCAACTAATAAAGATAGATTAATCATATTTAAGATCGAAGCATTAAATAATGGTAGGGCTTCCTTGAGCAGCTTGGTAGGAATGGGGTCTAATAGACATGTTGATGGTTTGGATGAAGTAACTAATGAAAATAACTCAGACAGAACAATCTGAGAGAAAGAGTCTAACCAAATACCGGCATCACTGAAAGCAGCCAAAGACAACGATACGTCTTTGGGATGGTTATGAGTAATTTTTTCTCTAATAGTTAAAATTTTATTAGCAAAGAAAGTCATGAAGTCATTACTAGTTAAAGTTAAAGGAATACTCGGCTCAATAGAGCTCTGTCTCTTTGTCAGCCTGGCTACAGTGCTGAAAAGAAACCTGGGGTTGTTCTTATTTTCTTCAATTAGTGATGAGTAGTAAGATGTCCTAGCTTTACGGAGGGCTTTTTTTATAGAGCAACAGACTCTTTTTCCAGGCTAAGTGAAGATCTTCTAAATTAGTGAGATGCCATTTCCTCTCCAACTTACGGGTTATCTGCTTTAAGCTGTGAGTTTGTGAGTTATACCATGGAGTCAGGCACTTCTGATTTAAGGCTCTCTTTTTCCAGAGGAGCTACAGCATCCAAGGTTGTGCTCAGTGAGGATGTAAAACTATTGATGAGATAATCTATCTCACTCACAGAGTTTAGGTTGCTACTCTGTGTTGGTATATGGCATTGGAGAACATAACAAAGAAGGAATCATATCCTTAAACCTAGTTACAGCGCTTTCTGAAAGACTTCTACTGTAATGAAACTTATTCCCCACTGCTGGGTAGTCCATTAAAGTAAATGTAAATGTTATTAAGAAATGATCAGATAGAAGGGGGTTTTCAGGGAATACTGTTAAGTCTTCAATTTCCATACCATAAGTCAAAACAAGATTTAAAGTATGATTAAAGTGGTGGGTGGACTCATTTACATTTTGAGCAAAGCCAATTGAGTCTAATAATAGATTAAATGCAGTATTGAGGCTGTCATTCTCAGCATCTATGTGGATGTTAAAATCGCCCACTATAATTATCTTATCTGAGCTAAGCACTAAGTCAGACAAAAGGTCTGAAAATTCACAGAGAAACTCACAGTAACGACCAGGTGGATGATAACAACAAATAAAACTGTTTTTTGGGACTTCCAATTTCGATGGACAAGACTAAGAGTCAAGCTTTCAAATGAATTAAAGCTCTGTCTGGATTTTTGATTAATTAATAAGCTGCAGTGGAATATTGCTGGTAATCCTCCCCCTCGGCCCGTGCTACGAGCATTCTGACAGTTAGTGTGACTCGGGGTGTTGACTCATTTAAACTAACATACTCATCCTGCTGTAACCAGGTTTCTGTAAGGCAAAATAAATCAATATGTTGATCAATTATTATATCATTTACTAACAGGGACTTAGAAGAGAGAGACCTAATGTTTAATAGACCACATTTAACTGTTTTAGTCTGTGGTGCAGTTGAAGGTGCTATATTATTTTTTTATTTTTTTATTTTTATGCTTAAAAAGATTTTTATTGGTTGTTGGTGGTCTGGGAGCAGGCACCGTCTCTACAGGGATGGGGTATTGGGGGGATGGCAGGGGAGAGAAGCTGCAGAGAGGTGTGTAAGACTACAACTCTGCTTCCTGGTCCCAACCCTGGATAGTCACGGTTTGGAGGGTTTAATAAAATTGGCCAGATTTCTAGAAATGAGAGTCAGACAGCCAGCAATTCAAGGAGAACATGCGGCTAAACATGTCACTGCGGTCATTGGTCATTACATAGTTTATTCACCAGAGGGTGCTTCAACAGCATTGTTTACAGTGCTGTCAAGACTGGGATCCCCATCACCCCTTTGCTACATTAGATGCAAGAGACAGAAGAAAAGCGACCAACTGCCATTCATTTTCAGTCAGTGTGGGTGTTTGACAATCACAGCAGACAAGTTTCACCATGCCAGCAGCTAAGTGACGACAAAATAGATGAGAAGTCTATTTTCTGCAAATTCATAGCAATGTGTCACACTCATCATCATCCTGTCACTCACTTAACCTCCAATACACACATACATACTCTTCTTTTAAGATATCTCAACACCATTTCTCTTCCTATCCACACCATAATACAACAACTTGATCCCACCGCCTATGCTCCTGCTCTTACTTCTCTTTCACTTAGTCTCTTGCACACACAATATGTCAACCTTTCTCCTCTGCATCATATCAGCCAGCTTTCTCCCTTTAACAGTCATACTGCCAACATTCAAAGTCCCAACTCTCAGTTCCACCCTTCTAGTTTTCCTCTTTTTTCCTCACGTTCTCCCCCTCTTCTTCTGTTTCTTCGCCCAGCAGTAGACCATTTCCACCGGCACCCTGTTTGGCAAGGCACCAATGGTGGTCATAATTAATCTGGTCCAAAACTGATCCAGTATGGAAATTCAATTTGTACTCTTTATTTTGGCTTGTGTTATGCTGGATGCTCTTCCTGATGAAGCCCTCCTCATTTATCCAGGCTTGGGACCCGCACTCAGTGTGTACTGGCTGCACAATGTGACTGAGTTATGAGATTCCACCAACAACAGCCCTTTTAAGTGATATTTTTTGAGTGATAGTTAACCAGACCAATGACACACACACACACACACACACATACACACACACACACACACACACACACATATATATATATATATATATATATATATATATATATATATATATATATATATATATATATGTATGTTTGGGTACCTTTCCACAGATTTGTCCCTCAAGACAATCCTGTCTTTGAGGTCGACAGACAATTCTGTTGACTTCATGTTAGGTTTGTGCTCTGACATGCACTGTCAACTGTGGGATCTTATATGTAGACAGGTGTGTGTCTTTCCAAATCACATCCAATCAACTGAATTTACTGCAGGTGGACTTCAGTTATGCAGTCGAAACAGGATGCACCTGAACTCAATTTTGTGCTACATGGCAAAGGCTGTGAATAGTTATATACCTGTGAGGAAAAAAATGCAACCATTTTGGAATAAGGCTGTAGCATAAACGTGTGGAAAATGTGAAGCACTGTTAATACTTTCTGGATGCACTGTATGTATTGAATCATGATAGGTGTATCATAATATGTATCATATCATGTAGCGAGTGTATTGTTACACCCCTACAAGTCATACTGCCAATAATCAAAGTACCAAGTCTCACTTCCACAATTCTAGGCTTTCTCATCTCCTTCTGCATCTGGACAACTTCTCTGCATCTTCTTCTATGCCTAATTTCTGCTGTTACCCTGTTGGGCAGTAACACCAGTGTTATCCCTGGCTTGTCCTATCTGGTATGGAAATTTGATTTTTGACCTGCATATTTGGTTTTGCAAAATTTATGCCAGATGCCCTTCCTGATACAACCCTGCTCATTTATCCAGGTTTGGGACTGGTGCATTGAATGCACTGGCTTTGTGCACCCATTGTGGCTGAGATTAGACATCATTTATGGCCTACGTCCTTCCTTCCACCCATATAGTATTCAAAGTGTAAACAAGCAGTGGGAAACTGGAATGTAATCACTTCAGGTCAGGACGTGATGACAGACTTGAATGGTTGCTCATGAAAGACATTCCCCCAAGACAATACTTAAAATGCAGAGCCATTTGTTTTTGTTTTGTTTTGTTTTTTTGTGGAATGTATCATTGCACATTGCTTATATATTGCTTGCCGTCTCAGTGGACCCATATGATGGTAGTTGGAAACATTCCATAAAGACAGTGCAAATCATCTGTAGATGTAATTTCATTTCAAGGTTGAGCTTTGCAAAAGTGCAGTGGTGATAATTTCAAATTGGTAATCATGGTAGCACTGTAAGATGGAAAAGGAGCCTTAAAATGTAACTTCTCTTCCATTTGAATTTAGAGATAGAGTCAGAACAAACTGAACTTCTTTTGTATTCAACCCATTACATGACACTTGAAGTCACTCAACCAGGCTCTTGAATCTAAAGTGAAGTGTTTGGGAAACCCAGATTTTACCTTTGCAGTGTGAGGCTGACTTGGTTGATAGCCACTCTGAGTTTGGTTTATAACTTGGGTTTCCTGAGTGGTATATCTCAGATCTTAACTTCAATGGTGCATTTACACATAGGCAAGACGCATTACGGATGTCATATTTGCATAATTCTTGGCACATTTCTGACATTCTTAACATAACTTAAATCAGAATCAGAATCAGAAGAATTTTATTGCCATTGCCAGTGAACAGGATTCACAGACTAGGAATTTGCTTCGGTACAATGGTGCAACATTAAGAAGAGATAAAATGCTAGGATAAAATATAACATATGTGTCAAAATAAGATAAAATATAAGATAAAAAAAAAGAAATATGAAATATGAAAGGCTGTGTGCAACAGAAAAACAGAAAAAGAAACAGAAAAACAGAAACAGAAACGCATCTGAATAGGTTTCTTAATAGTGTGTGTTGGTGCGTGATTTTCGTGGAGCATGTTTTTAGCTGTCAAAAAAATCTTCCATGAATGTCACACACCACCCTCATTTCACATCATGTCATGGAGGTTGCAACTGAGCATGTTGATCCATCTTCATTAGCGGTGATCCTTAAAAGAGCATGACAGCATTCTTCTCTGACGTGCGCACAATTAAACCCTGCTGCACCACATTCAGTTTCATTGCTGCAGTATGCTGAAGAAAGACAGTGACATCAAGTTGGCTAAAAGTTTCATTCCAGTGCTGCTCAACGCACTCCTGCAGATGTTCCACCTGCTGCTGTGCCTGATGTTTGGGAAAATGCACAAGACGAGAGCCGTGTGGACACACACATCTGGCTCTGTCAGTCTCATCCTCCTCTCTGCACTACTCCACAGCATAGAGCCCAACTAAGCATGCAGTCACAACGTTCTTCTGCTGTGGATTTTGAGGAGCAAACTGGAGCGATCTGAATTGTTCAGCAACTGACGGTTGGATGAATATGGGTGTGTGTGTGTGTGTGTGTGTGGAGACAATTTGCCTCATTCACAATGTGACAGAACTTAACAATGTGCTGTTATGCGTGATAGCGCGCTACACCGTGGCACATTATTCTTGACCGTGCGTAATGGTTCCTGATAATTCTCCAGCAACATGTGCCATTAATCATAATGCATGATAACAGGTTGCAACAGTTCCTGAGGACACCTGACGCCTCTGCCTCAAATTATCACACTCGCGATCAGAGGGTAAGAATGTATACTTCGTGGCATTCAGGACTTGCCATCGTTATGTGTAAACGCAGCTTAACTTTTGAGAAAGCTGTTTAATCAGTTAGTAGGTTTATCAGGGTGTCTGAACCAAGATTCATGTTTATATTTGTTTGGCCCAATGCCTTTGGTTTCACATTGCCAAGTTGGAGTGGCACTAAAGAACCTTTCATGGCATTCAAATAACATCATCTATGTCAGCGACATCTTCCCATAGTTAACATTGACTGACTTGAAAATGTGCAGAAGTCTGACAATGACTTGTTGTCAATTTAGTATACGTCCATTTCAAGACACAAAAATGTTTTGTTTGAAGGGAGAAAAATTAATGAATAGGTTACTTTAATTGCAACTAAATATTACAGTATTATAGTATTTTTACAAACATGACAGCAGTTGCTGTCAAAAATGATTTTTTTTTGTGTGTTCTACCTGTTACAGCAAGACACAAAACATGTGTCATACTGGCACATATCATACTGGCAAAGTGAGGAACCTTGGGGTCATTTTTGATCCTACATTGTCCTTTGACCTCCACATTAGAGATATTATGAGGACTGCTTTCTTCCATCTGCGAAATATAGAGAAGATTCATCCCATCCTGTCTATGGCTGATGCTGAGACCCTGATTTATGCATTTGTCTCTTCTAGATTAGATTATTGCAATGTTCTATTTTCTGTTTTACTGCAGTCCAGCATTTGGGGTCTCCAATTGGTTCAAAATGCCGCTGCCAGACGTTTGACACGAAGCAGAAAGTTTGACTACATTACACCCATTTTGGCATCTCTTCACTGGCTTCCTGTCTCTGTGAGATCAGATTTTAAGGTTCTGCTGCTAGCTTATAAAATTGTTCAGGGACTGGCACGTCCATACCTAGCAGATCTAATTAAACTCTATGTACCTGCCCGGGCTTTGCGTTTTCAGGGTGCAGGACTACTTTGTGTCCCTCGGGTGAATAAGAAGTCTGTGGGTCACAGAGCTTTCTCTTATTGTGCCCCTGTTCTGTGGAATGATCTCCCTGGTTCAATAAAGTAATCAGATTCTGTGGAGATTTTCAAGTCCAGACTTAAGACGCACTTATTTTCCCTTTCGTATGGCTAGCATATTGACATATTATGTTAGTATGCTTTTTACTTTTTTACTCTTTTACTGTGCTTTTTAAAAAAATCTTTTAATTCATTTTATTTTATTTTTTTGTGTGAGGCACCTTGAGGTGACTCTCTTGTGATTTGGTGGTATATAAAATGAATAAACTGAAATTGAAATTAACATATTTATATTTAACAAGGAGAAAGGTCAGTCAGCAGTGCAGAGTCATCCAGTTTTAATCAGGTAAATTAATTAAATTGTGTCTTTCTTTTCCTCTTCTGCTGTTTAAGGGGTGACAACAACCTGCCTCCTTCCTCTAATTGGTCTTAAAGTGTGAACTAGAGGTGGACAGATTGAGCCCAATATTGATAATATTGATACCAACGCTGGTATTGATACTGAACGATCGTCATGTAAAAAGATCGATACTCAAGGTTTTTTTTTTCTCTCCTGCACGCACTGACTGCTGCGCACACAGATTCATCAATGTCTACTCTCTGTCTGTAAGAGCAGCACTGTGCTGTCACACAACACGGAGCAGTGCACCCTTGTATTGTGGTTTGTCAGCCCTCTACCTCAGGAGATTTTGTTTTAAGTTGTGTTGAGTGATATTTTTTTTTAAACAAAAATGTTGATTGTGATAATAAAGTATTTTGTTGTCACTTACAATGTTTGGAGAAATTCTATCCTAGGTCTTTTAGATCCTTTGGATCTATGAAGCTTAAATATGAAAAAGTATCGGTATCGATATTGGCGATACTGGGCCTGTATTTACTTGGTATCGGATCAATACCAAAATTCCCGGTATCGCCCACCTCTAGTGTGAACCATTCAGAAAGTGTTATTACACTACAAACACACCAGGCCATGGTTATGTTTGATTAGGACTCAGACCACCTCCTTTGGTTGGATCAAATTTTGGTCCTTTGTTCTAGATCGTGGTAGGAGGCAGCTTTCACTCCTGCTATTTTGTTCCAAACCCAACTGAAAAGTCCAGATGTTTAGACCAAGCAAGGTATATGTGACAGCACCCTCATAGGACTCTAGTACTTATTACTACTCAGAGTGAATCATCATGGGTGGGCCTGTTTGTTCTTTTGAAAGTCCTCTCTTATTTAGAGGCCTTTTTCCACACTTACAGTACAGTGTAGTGTGAGTGCCGCCACAGAGGGACCCTTGTTGCAGGTTGAAGTCAATAACTCTCCATGTTGGGACCTTGTGGAGTCTGAGGAGACTCATTAGTGTTGTTGGCAGTCTCGACAAGTACATCAGTCAGAAAACATCACATGTGATGTGCATTAAAGGAGCAGAAATAACAGCACCATTCTGGGAGCTACCATCCACTGACTGCAGAATTAATAGCAATGTTTACAGTGGAGGCAATGAGGTGACAAAACATGCACTTTAATTTGTTGATTTATCCGCAGTGTGACTCCACGGTATCGTGTTTGTTTTCTATAAAAAAGCCAATAATTTCCCAGGGCATGACCAGTGTGATTTATATATGCATATTGTAGCTAAGTAGACTTCATTTTAAAACAGTTTACAGGATAGAAATGTTAACTGTATTGACAATGCTTTTGAAAACTTATGCCTGTGTAAGTTGCAAAATACTTAAGAACTGAAGTGGGACCGATAGAATCCAAATGGTAACATTGTCTTGCACAGTGGAGTAATGAACAATCTGTAGAGGATGACCTAAACACTTATTTTAACCTGTACCACTAAGTTTATCGTCCATTCTACATTTATTGCATATTTGCAGGATTACCCAAATATTAATGAAGACTATAACACAGAATTCGGTGATGGTACTGGATAGAGGGATGTACAAGAAAGGATTGCTCAATAGCAACTTAGAGTCGTTGAGTAATTTGTCATATATAATGTCCAACGTTTGACTTCTACCATAAAAACAGAGACACACACACACACACACACACACACACACACACACACACACACACACACACACACACACACACACACACACACACACATATATTTATAAGACCATCTAACCACATTTTACTTGAAATGATGCATCATTTGAGGTAATTACAACTATAAAATTTAAATGAGCAATTAATTCAATTCAATTCAATTTCAATTTTTTTTTTATATAGCGCCAAATCACAACAAACAGTTGCCCCAAGGCGCTTTATATTGTAAGGCAAGGCCATACAATAATGATGTAAAACCCCAACGGTCAAAACGACCCCCTGTGAGCAAGCACTTGGCTACAGTGGGAAGAAAAAACTCCCTTTTAACAGGAAGAAACCTCCAGCAGAACCAGGCTCAGGGAGGGGCAGTCTTCTGCTGGGACTGGTTGGGGCTGAGGGAGAGAACCAGGAAAAAGACATGCTGTGGAGGGGAGCAGAGATCGATCACTAATGATTAAATGCAGAGTGGTGCATACAGAGCAAAAAGAGAAAGAAACAGTGCATCATGGGAACCCCCCAGCAGTCTACGTCTATAGCAGCATAACTAAGGGATGGTTCAGGGTCACCTGATCCAGCCCTAACTATAAGCTTTAGCAAAAAGGAAAGTTTTAAGCCTAATCTTAAAAGTAGAGAGGGTGTCTGTCTCCCTGATCTGAATTGGGAGCTGGTTCCACAGGAGAGGAGCCTGAAAGCTGAAGGCTCTGCCTCCCATTCTACTCTTACAAACCCTAGGAACTACAAGTAAGCCTGCAGTCTGAGAGCGAAGCGCTCTATTGGGGTGATATGGTACTACGAGGTCCCTAAGATAAGATGGGACCTGATTATTCAAAACCTTATAAGTAAGAAGAAGAATTTTAAATTCTATTCTAGAATTAACAGGAAGCCAATGAAGAGAGGCCAATATGGGTGAGATATGCTCTCTCCTTCTAGTCCCCGTCAGCACTCTAGCTGCAGCATTTTGAATTAACTGAAGGCTTTTTAGGGAACTTTTAGGACAACCTGATAATAATGAATTACAATAGTCCAGCCTAGAGGAAATAAATGCATGAATTAGTTTTTCAGCATCACTCTGAGACAAGACCTTTCTGATTTTAGAGATATTGCGTAAGTGCAAAAAAGCAGTCCTACATATTTGTTTAATATGCGCTTTGAATGACATATCCTGATCAAAAATGACTCCAAGATTTCTCACAGTATTACTAGAGGTCAGGGTAATGCCATCCACAGTAAGGATCTGGTTAGACACCATGTTTCTAAGATTTGTGGGGCCAAGTACAATAACTTCAGTTTTATCTGAGTTTAAAAGCAGGAAATTAGAGGTCATCCATGTCTTTATGTCTGTAAGACAATCCTGCAGTTTAGCTAATTGGTGTGTGTCGTCTGGCTTCATGGATAGATAAAGCTGGGTATCATCTGCGTAACAATGAAAATTTAAGCAATACCGTCTAATAATACTGCCTAAGGGAAGCATATATAAAGTGAATAAAATTGGTCCTAGCACAGAACCTTGTGGAACTCCATAATTAACTTTAGTCTGTGAAGAAGATTCCCCATTTACATGAACAAACTGTAATCTATTAGACAAATATGATTCAAACCACCGCAGCGCAGTGCCTTTAATACCTATGACATGCTCTAATCTCTGTAATAAAATTTTATGGTCAACAGTATCAAAAGCAGCACTGAGGTCTAACAGAACAAGCACAGAGATGAGTCCACTGTCCGAGGCCATAAGAAGATCATTTGTAACCTTCACTAATGCTGTTTCTGTACTATGATGAATTCTAAAACCTGACTGAAACTCTTCAAATAGACCATTCCTCTGCAGATGATCAGTTAGCTGTTTTACAACTACCCTTTCAAGAATTTTTGAGAGAAAAGGAAGGTTGGAGATTGGCCTATAATTAGCTAAGATAGCTGGGTCAAGTGATGGCTTTTTAAGTAATGGTTTAATTACTGCCACCTTAAAAGCCTGTGGTACATAGCCAACTAACAAAGATAGATTGATCATATTTAAGATCGAAGCATTAAATAATGGTAGGGCTTCCTTGAGCAGCCTGGTAGGAATGGGGTCTAATAAACATGTTGATGGTTTGGATGAAGTAACTAATGAAAATAACTCAGACAGAACAATCGGAGAGAAAGAGTCTAACCAAATACCGGCATCACTGAAAGCAGCCAAAGATAACGATACGTCTTTGGGATGGTTATGAGTAATTTTTTCTCTAATAGTTAAAATTTTGTTAGCAAAGAAAGTCATGAACTCATTACTAGTTAAAGTTAATGGAATACTCAGCTCAATAGAGCTCTGACTCTTTGTCAGCCTGGCTACAGTGCTGAAAAGAAACCTGGGGTTGTTCTTATTTTCTTCAATTAGTGATGAGTAGAAAGATGTCCTAGCTTTACGGAGGGCTTTTTTATAGAGCAACAGACTCTTTTTCCAGGCTAAGTGAAGATCTTCTAAATTAGTGAGACGCCATTTCCTCTCCAACTTACGGGTTATCTGCTTTAAGCTACGAGTTTGAGAGTTATACCATGGAGTCAGACACTTCTGATTTAAAGCTCTCTTTTTCAGAGGAGCTACAGCATCCAAAGCTGTCTTCAATGAGGATGTAAAACTATTGACGAGATACTCTATCTCCCTTACAGAGTTTAGGTAGCTACTCTGCACTGTGTTGTTATATGGCATTAGAGAACATAAAGAAGGAATCATATCCTTAAACCTAGTTACAGCGCTTTCTGAAAGACTTCTAGTGTAATGAAACTTATTCCCTACTGCTGGGTAGTCCATCAGAGTAAATGTAAATGTTATTAAAAAATGATCAGACAGAAGGGAGTTTTCAGGGAATACTGTTAAGTCTTCTATTTCCATACCATAAGTCAGAACAAGATCTAAGATATGATTAAAGTGGTGGGTGGACTCATTTACTTTTTGAGCAAAGCCAATAGAGTCTAATAATAGATTAAATGCAGTGTTGAGGCTGTCATTCTCAGCATCTGTGTGGATGTTAAAATCGCCCACTATAATTATCTTATCTGAGCTAAGCACTAAGTCAGACAAAAGGTCTGAAAATTCACAGAGAAACTCACAGTAACGACCAGGTGGACGATAGATAATAACAACTTCCAATTTGGATGGACAAGACTAAGAGACAAGCTTTCAAATGAATTAAAGCTCTGTCTGGGTTTTTGATTAATTAATAAGCTGGAATGGAAGATTGCTGCTAATCCTCCGCCCCGGCCCGTGCTACAAGCATTCTGACAGTTAGTGTGACTCGGGGGTGTTGACTCATTTAAACTAACATATTCATCCTGCTGTAACCAGGTTTCTGTTAGGCAGAATAAATCAATATGTTGATCAATTATTATATCATTTACCAACAGGGACTTAGAAGAGAGAGACCTAATGTTTAATAGACCACATTTAACTGTTTTAGTCTGTGGTGCAGTTGAAGGTGCTATATTATTTTTTCTTTTTGAATTTTTATGCTTAAATAGATTTTTGCTGGTTATTGGTAGTCTGGGAGCAGGCACCGTCTCTACGGGGATGGGGTAATGAGGGGATGGCAGGGGGAGAGAAGCTGCAGAGAGGTGTGTAAGACTACAACTCTGCTTCCTGGTCCCAACCCTGGATAGTCACGGTTTGGAGGATTTAAGAAAATTAGCCAGATTTCTAGAAATGAGAGCTGCTCCATCCAAAGTGGGATGGATGCCGTCTCTCCTAACAAGACCAGGTTTTCCCCAGAAGCTTTGCCAATTATCTATGAAGCCCACCTCATTTTTTGGACACCACTCAGACAGCCAGCAATTCAAGGAGAACATGCGGCTAAACATGTCACTCCCGGTCTGATTGGGGAGGGGCCCAGAGAAAACAACAGAGTCCGACATTGTTTTTGCAAAGTTACACACCGATTTAATGTTAATTTTAGTGACCTCCGATTGGCGTAACCGGGTGTCATTACTGCCGACGTGAATTACAATCTTATCAAATTTACGCTTAGCCTTAACCAGCAGTTTCAAATTTCCTTCAATGTCGCCTGCTCTGGCCCCCGGAAGACAATTGACTATGGTTGCTGGTGTTGCTAACTTCACATTTCTCAAAACAGAGTCGCCAATAACCAGAGTTTGATCCTCGGCGGGTGTGTCGTCGAGTGGGGAAAAACGGTTAGAGATGTGAACGGGTTGGCGGTGTACACGGGGCTTCTGTTTAGGGCTACGCTTCCTCCTCACAGTCACCCAGTCAGCCTGCTTTCCCGGCTGCTCGGGATCTGCCAGGGGGGAACTAACGGCGGCTAAGCTACCTTGGTCCGCACCGACTACAGGGGCCTGGCTAGCTGTAGAATTTTCCACGGTGCGGAGCCGAGTCTCCAATTCGCCCAGCCTGGCCTCCAAAGCTACGAATAAGCTACACTTATTACAAGTACCATTACTGCTAAAGGAGGCCGAGGAATAACTAAACATTTCACACCCAGAGCAGAAAAGTGCGGGAGAGACAGGAGAAGCCGCCATGCTAAATCGGCTAAGAGCTAGTAGCTACGCTAAGCTAGCGGATTCCTAAAAACACGCAAAGTGAATAATGTGTAAATAATTTAGAGGTGATTCAGCAGAAGGAGTGCTTTAGTTAAGGCACGTAAAGATTACACTGGGAAACAAATCGTAATCTAGATAACTAGATCAATCTAACTGCGCAGATTAAACAGCAAACAGATACAGAAAAACACCGCTGTGCTCCGGAACAGGAAGTGATACAATACCGCAGTGAGAGCCAACCACCAGTAGAGGCAAGCAAGCAATTTGCAAGCAAGCAAATTCATTCATTAATTCATTCATTTAGTAGTTTTCTACAATTTGTAGAAAAAAATCATTATAATTTAAATCAGGTTGGTGGCTGAATGATAGTCTCTAGCTGTGTTTGTGTTGTCATGTACCCAGTGGTGGGCACAAATAACCAAAAAGTTAGCTTTGATAACAGCTAATCAGCTAACTGAAAGTTATCTTTTTTAAAGCGAAAACGATAAACCACCCAAAAATTTATTGTAAGCTACAGCTAACCAATAACAGATAACTTTCATTTTGCTTCCGGTACACTTGCAACTACTAACAAGCTGATTTTGATTTTTAACACCACGATTGCTGCTGGTAGCATCAAAGCCTACCACAGACCCCAAAAAAATTAGTCAGTACTTCTGTCTTTGTGCGCCCTGCCCATTGCTGGAAGCTCCTGTTTACTACATATTTTGCAGCAGTGAAGCAATTGAGAGGAGCTAAGCTCAACTTTACACACACACAAAACAAGCCATTATTCCTTAACAGAATACAGCAGTGCTGTAGTGAGGCAGAGGTCTTAGAAAATGAAGCAGTTTTGACTTATGGTTTTGATTTAAAATCATCAAATTAATCCAGATAGAATAACTCCATTAATGTTAATTCTGTCATTTGTACAAAGTTAAATATAACACATATCTTTTAATTTTAAATAATGCAGTAATTCTGAAGTTTTGTAACACAGACAGATGCCAAAGGGATTAAGGGTAAATGAGCCTCCGCTAACCCTGATTGGTTGACTCATTCATTCTATTTAAAAACCAACACGTTAATGTGAGGTGTGTGTTGGTGTCTTTTGTAAAATATGCCTTTTTCCATTTGTAAAAAAAAAAAAGCCATTTGCAAAAGCCAAAAAGTCAAGTTGTGATTAGACAACCATCTGATATAACCGGGTCAAAATAAATAGAACACTGCCATCTACTGGCGTCCAGATGCTCATACTGCCATGAACACTATTGGCCAGTAGATGGCAACAGAGACCATGAAAACTTGCAAAAACAAATATTCCAGCTAATCCGTGTCTGCCACGTTTAAGCTGCATGGAATTTAATAAATGCAAACTGAATTTCAGACATATATATTACTCTGGAACAAAGACGACAGACAATCAGACAATATAAAAAGGGTTTAATGCTGTTGTCCGTGTGGAGCCTAATCAGAGTGTCTCAAATGCATTTCTTCTGTCGTGAATGCACTGAGATTACCCATAATGCACCTGGACATAACATGTCCACACTAAAACCTTCAAAATTAGTGCATTACTTTAAAGCTAAAACATATATCTGATATTTTCACTTTCTAAAACCTCAGACGTGACTTTAATTTAAATAACTTTTCCGAAATTAGTTTGGTTAAAATTTTAACCATAAGTTAAAACTGTATGCCTCTGGATGACTTGTGTCTGAAATTTATCAGACCACAATTTATCAGAAGATAATTAGTCCTCTGATGGTTTTCCAAGTTATCTCA
Organism: Thalassophryne amazonica; assembly: GCF_902500255.1. NCBI lineage: Eukaryota > Metazoa > Chordata > Actinopteri > Batrachoidiformes > Batrachoididae > Thalassophryne > Thalassophryne amazonica. Next base: position 149,486,806 of record NC_047104.1, on the reverse strand, counting down.
AAAGTTAATCTGATAATGAAAACATTAGCTTTGATAATTAGCGGTTAGTGGAGTAGTGGAACGGTGCCCACCACTGCATGTACCCAGCTGTAAACCTGCAAAGAAATATCAAGTATATATATATATATATATATATATATATATATATATATATATATATATATATATATATATATAAACACAGTGGTGGGCACAGCTAACCAAAAGGTTAGCTTCGATAACAGATAATCAGATAAGTGAAAATTTACCTTTTATGAAGGTAAACCAATAAACTAAAAGCTACAAGGTTTTTACAAAGTTTCACAAAGCTGAAGAAACAGAAAACTTGAAATCAAAGCAACATCTGCTGCTTCAGACTTGGCATCTTGTGGTCAGTCTAGCATCCCATGGCTCATAGCCGCCAATCCTGTGTGACGCCGTGCGCACCTCAGACACAGAGAAAAAGAGCAGAATTATTTGTCTGGAAAAACTACACGTAAGGTATAATTCATCAGCAGTAATTAACAGCAATTCAGTGACTACACTTTTCTAAGACTGCATTTGTTTGTGGAGTACAGTCGTCATATGACTAGACTGAATCACTCTTTATTGCCATTGCATTGCAAAGTACAACAAAATAAAGTAGCAGCTCTTCTAACTCACTATAAATAAATAAATAAATAAAAAGGTCAAATTTGAAATTAAATGAAGAGAGTTAAAAATTAAAAAGCTACAGTTTGAAGGTTGTGTATAAGCTAAAATTTACGCAATAATAAAACATACAATATACTGTATATAGAGTGTGTCAAAATTGTGACGCACTTTCCCATTCAGTGGGAACGTGTCATGTATTGACTGGCTGTGTACGTATATAATATTATGATATAAAATATAGAATATTTACATTGTGCATTTTTTACAAGTCACAATGGTTGGTAAACTTAAATAAATCAATAAACAAACATGGCAGCATGGTGGCTTACTGGTTAGCCCTGTTTCTGACAACAAGAAGGTTGTGGGATTGCTTCCCACCTGGTCCGTTCTGTTTGGAGTCTGATGTCCCCACTGTGTTTGGGTTCCTTCTGCGTGCTCCAGCTTCCTTCCACTTCCAAGGATATACCGGTTAGTGGAATTGCAAACTGGGCCGTAAGGTGTGTGTGTGAATGCATTTGTCATTCTACATGTGGCCCTGTGATAGTCTGGCGTGCTGTCCAGCGTTTTCCTTGCTTCACACCCTGTGACTGCTGGAATATGCTCCCTGCCCCTCATGACCCTTGAATGGAGCAAACAGATATAGTGAGTGAATAAATAAAAATTTTAAAAGGTCTCTTGCAGGCTCCATATGAACAATTGCAAATAAGTAATGATGATAAGTAAAATATACGGTAAATACGTACTGAAAAAAAAGATTATTTATCTGAAACCCTTCACTCTCGCTTTTTGGGTTAAGCTGTTATAGTTGCCAGGGAACATGTTGTAGGGGTGGAAAAACTAATGATGCAAAGTGCTCCACGAGCCAGACCATCTCATTTCAAAAGTTAGTTCAGCCTCGGATGCCTCTAAAGATCAGGGCCCGCAGGCACGAAGCAGCCTGTCATGATTCACAGGTAGTCAGGGCACAGCAGGTGGTAGGGAGCAAACTGCAGACACACAGGCAGGTGGTGGAATAAGAAAAAGGCTTTATCGATAAATCAGGCAGGGTCTGGTACACAGAATGGCACAGACAGGTGATAAGCAGAGGCGTTGTCAAAAAAACAGGCGAGGTTCGATACCACAGCAAACAATGTAACATGGGCAAAGACAAAATCCAGATCCAGAACACAAGCGAGGTCGAGCAAAACGTGAGCGCAAGAAATTGTGACAAGGGAGCCAGGATGAAGATAACAAAATCAACGAGCAAGCAAAGGAAAAGAAAACATGCAGGGCTTAAATACACTGAGTTAATTAGGAAGTGATATGGAGCAGGTGTGGTGTGCAGGCAAGAGGAGGGCGTGGACTAACAGGAGAGGCTGTGAGACAAGAGAAGGCTGTGACAGGTGGACAAGGAGGTGACAAACAAAACTGGGCGTGGCCAACAGAGCTGAGAAGGTGATGGGCAAGAGAGTGGAGTGATCTGAGGACGTGACTGTGATCCAAACGAAACGGGATGTGAAAATATGAGAATTGAGACAAAGAAGTGCAGTGACCAGATGGACATGACAAATGATACTAAAATATCCAAGACGGCATAGAAACGAAACATGAACAGAATTAGGTTGGAGAACAAGAAAATCAAAAGCTAAAACTAGAATAGAACTGACATGAATTATATAACTGAAGACAAATGTGGTAAACCTGACAAATAAACTTAGTGACACAAGTAATCAAATGCAATCGAAAACAGTGGATCAAAACTAAACTACAGTAAATCAGAACTCAACATGTGACTGAAGTGTGGTGAACAGAAAACAAGCTGTGACAAAAGCAGTGAGGAACAAAAATCAAAGACCGGCTCAAAGACTGAACTAAACCAGAATGGAACTCAATATGTGTCTATGGTGTGACGAACAGAAAACAAGCAGCTGTGACAAAAGTGAAATAACCAGATTGTCAAAAAGCAGACAAAAGGAAATCAATTAAAAGACTGACAAAAACATAATGGGTGAGGACCGAGCAGGGGCAAGACCTGACACAGCCTAAGGCTAAAAATATCTCCTAGTGACGTTATTCTAAGAAAAATCTTAGAATTTCTTGAATTCTTTGACATTTCTTAGAATTTTCCCTTGGTAAGATGGAAGTTGTCAACAAAGCACCTTAGGCCTTAAGAGGGCTCCTAAGGTGCCAAACTGGTAAGAGTAGTGAGGAGGACTTTTAAGAAGCCTAAGAGTATCTTAAGCAGACAAGCTGGTGGAAAAGACACAAAGGAAGCAGAAATATTCTCTGTATGTAGGATGACAGTGAGTCAGTAACACTCTACGTAATCTACATATTTAATCTATGTAAATTATTTTATGTTAATGTACTGTCCTAATGTATTTATAAATTGTTTAGCTTCTTCTTATCATATTCACATATTAATATTAATTCCCCCTCTAGCTGCCACCTTATCATGGTGGGGGAGTTTGCGTACCCGGATGATCCTAGGAGCTCTGTTGTTGGCGGCTTTGTGCTCCCTGTAGGGTCTCCCAAGGCAAACAGGTCCTAGGTGACGGGTCAGACTAAGGGCAGCTCAGAACCTCCATGACCAGTAAAAAAATCAAGGACCGAGACGTCGCCCGGTATGGCTGAGCTGGGGCCCCACCCTGGAGCCAGGCCTGGGGTTGGGGCTCGCACATGAGCACCTGGTGGTCGGGCCTTAGCCCATGGGGTACGGCCGGGCTCAGCCCGAAAGAGCGACATGGGCCCACCCTCCTGTGGGTTCACCACCTGTAGAGGGGGCCATGGGGGTCGTGTGCAGAGAGGATTGGGTGGCGGTTGAGGGCGGGTGGCCCGGTCCATGCTCACAGCCCCTGGCTTTTGGGACATGGAATGTCACCTCGCTGGGGGGGAAGGAGCCTGAGCTTGTGCAGGAGGTTGAGAGGTACCGACTAGAGATAGTCGGACTCACCTCCACGCAAAGCTTGGGCTCTGGTACCCAACTCCTGGAGAGGGCCTGGATGCTTCATTTTTCTGGCGTTGCCCACAGGGAGAGGCGGAGAGCTGGGGTTGCATTGCTTATTGCTCCCCAGCTCAGTCGCCATGTGTTGGAGTTCACTCCGGAGAACGAGAGGGTTGCGTCCCTACTCCTTCGGGTCAGGACAGGTCCGTTGTCTCGGCCTATGGGCCGAGCAGCAGTGCAGAGTACACAACCTTCCTAGAGTCCCTGGGAGGGGTGCTAGATAGCACTCCGACTGGGGACTCCATTGTTCTCCTGGGGGATTTCAATGCCCACATGGGCGGTGAAAGTGAGACCTGGAGGGGGGTGATCGGGAAGCACGGCCTCCCCGATCTGAACCCGAGTGGTGTTCAGTTGTTGGACTTCTGTGCTAGTCACAGTTTGTCCATCACGAACACCATATTCGAGCACAAAGATGTCCATAAGTGCACGTAGCACCAGGACACCCTGAGCTGGAGGTCGATGATCAACTTTGTGGTCGTATCATCTGACCGTCGGCCACATGTCTCGGACACTCGAGTGAAGAGAGGGGCAGAGCTGTTGACCGATCACCACCTGGTGGTGAGTTGGATCCGCTGGGAGGGGAGGAAGCCGGTCAGACCTGGCAGGCCCAAACGTATCATGAGGGTCTGCTGGGAACGACTGGCAGAACCCTCTGTCAGTGAGGTCTTCAACTCCCACCTCCGGGAGAGCTTCTCCCAGATCCCGGGGGAGGTTGGAGACATGGAGTCCGAGTGGACCGTGTTCTCCACCTCCATTGTTGATGTGGCCGCTCGTAGCTGTGGTCGCAAGGTCTCTGGTGCCTGTCGCGGCGGCAATCCCCGAACCCGGTGGTGGACACCGGAAGTAAGGGATGCCGTCAAGCTGAAGAAGGAGTCCTACTTATCTTTGTTGGTAGGTGGGACCCCAGAGGCAGCTGACAAGGACCGGCAGGCCAAGCGTGTCGCAGCCCATGCGGTTGCAGAGGCAAAAACTCGGCTCTGGGAGGAGTTCGGGGAGGCCATGGAGGAGGACTATCGGTCGGCCTCGAAGAGATTCTGGCAAACCGTCCGACGCCTCAGGAGGCGGAAGCAGCTCTCCACCAGCACTGTTTACGGTGCGGGTGGGGAGCTGTTGACCCTGACTGGGGATGTTGTCGGGTGGTGGAAGGAGTACTTCAAGGATCTCCTCAATCCCGTCGTCATGTCTTCCGAAGAGGAGGCAGAGACTGGGGACTCAGAGGCAGACTCATCCATCGGCCGAAGTCACCGAGGTGGTTAGAAAGCTCTTGGTGGCAAGGCTCCTGAGGTGGATGAAATCCGTCCTGAGTACCTTAAGTCTCTGGATGTTGTGGGACTGTCTTGGCTGACACGCCTCTGCAACATCGCGTGGCAATCGGGGACAGTGCCTCTGGATTGGCAGACCGGGGTGGTGGTCCCTCTGTTTAAGAAGGGGGACCGGCGGGTGTGTTCCAACTATAGGGGGATCACACTCCTCAGCCTCCCCGGTAAGGTCTATTCCAGAGTACTGGAGAGGAGAATTCGACCAATGGTCGAACCTCGGATTCAGGAGGAGCAGTGTGGTTTTCATCCTGGTCGCGGCACACTGGACCAGCTCTACACGCTCCATCGGGTTCTCGAGGGTTCATGGGAGTTTGCCCAACCAGTCCACAAGTGTTTTGTGGATCTGGAGAAGGCGTTCGACCGTGTCCCTCGGGGCACCCTGTGGGGAGTGCTCCGGGAGTACGGGGTCAGGGGTCCTTTGCTAAGGGCTATACGGTCCCTGTACGACCGCAGCAGGATCTTGGTTTGCATTGCCGGTAGTAAGTCAAACCTGTTTCCAGTGCACGGTGGCCTCCGCCACAGAATCTCGTCTCTGCTGTTTGCAGACGATGTGGTTCTGTTGGCTCATGACCCAAAGAACGAGATCGCGACTACAAGCGGCCGAGATGAGTTTCCTCCGTAGGGTGGCTAGGCGCTCCCTTAGAGATAGGGTGAGGAGCTCGGTCACTCGGGAGGAGCTCGGAGTCGAGCCGCTGCTCCTCCATGTCAAAAGGAGTCAGTTGAGGTGGTTCAGGCATCTTTTCCGGATGCCCCCTGGACGCCTTGCTGGAGAGGTGTTCCAGGCATGTCCCATTTGGAGGAGGCCCAGGGGAAGACCCAGGACACGCTGGAGGGACTACATCTCTCGGCTGGCTTGGGAACACCTTGGGGTTCCCCCCGGAGGAGCTGGGGGAGGTGTGTGTGGATCGGGAGGTCTGGGCGGCTTTGCTTGAGCTGCTGCCCCCGCGACCCGACTCCAGATAAAGCAGACGAAAATGGATAGATGTGTGGATGGATATTAAAATTATCATTATTTTTTATTATTATCAGTATTATTGATATTTTATTTTATTATTACTTCTATATTATCATTTGATTTTAAATGGACAACAGAAATAAGTGTTTTTAGTTTTTTGTCATGCATGTATTTTTAACATATGTATGATTATATTATATACTTACATTGACATTATTAATAAACTCACATATCCACAGACACTTTTAATATGTAGATATTGGCATGTGAATGAGATATGTTCAAACATCTTCAAGCTGTGTAGCAATTCATTTTGTGTTGAGCTGCATGAAATGAAAGACAAGTGAGAGCTTTTGTCTTTTTGGCACTCTGCCACTAGGAGGTGCTCTTATTTTTTAGATAAAACAACACAGCGATGGCATCAAACATGATATACTTTTCACTTATGGTGACAACATGGTGACACTTAATTCACTGAACCAATTGAAGTACAAAAACACAATAAATCAATAACATTAACAACACATGGACCACAATAACAACATTTAAAAACCCCAAACCCACAACTCCCATAATGCATTGCAGCACAAGAATTGACAGGTTTAGTGACCGGCCTGGTGATTGCTTCAAATTAATTATGCTGAGTATCAATATCATGACATTAAATTATTTTCACGTTTATGAATGCAGTTGTCTGATTAGTTGATTTTACTGATTTTACTTGGCCTCGGACAGTGGACTCATCTCTGTGCTTGTTCTGTTAGACCTCAGTGCTGCTTTTGATACTGTTGACCATAAAATTTTATTACAGAGATTAGAGCATGCCATAGGTATTAAAGGCACTGCGCTGCGGTGGTTTGAATCATATTTGTCTAATAGATTACAATTTGTTCATGTAAATGGGGAATCTTCTTCACAGACTAAAGTTAATTATGGAGTTCCACAAGGTTCTGTGCTAGGACCAATTTTATTCACTTTATACATGCTTCCCTTAGGTAGTATTATTAGACGGTATTGCTTAAATTTTCATTGTTACGCAGGTGATACCCAGCTTTATCTATCCATGAAGCCAGAGGACACACACCAATTAGCTAAACTGCAGGATTGTCTTACAGACATAAAGACATGGATGACCTCTAATTTCCTGCTTTTAAACTCAGATAAAACTGAAGTTATTGTACTTGGCCTCACAAATCTTAGAAACATGGTGTCTAACCAGATCCTTACTCTGGATGGCATTACCCTGACCTCTAGTAATACTGTGAGAAATCTTGGAGTCATTTTTGATTAGGATATGTCATTCAAAGCGCATATTAAACAAATATGTAGGACTGCTTTTTTGCATTTACGCAATATCTCTAAAATCAGAAAGGTCTCAACCTGACTCCAGTTCGTCATCGTAACCGACTTGAGTGGGCAAATGCTCACATTCGCTGGCGTTTGGCACGTTGGAGAGGTGTTCTCTTCACGGATGAATCCCAGTTCACACTGTTCAAGGCAGACGGCAGACAGCGTGTGTGGCGTCGTGTGGGTGAGCGGTTTTCTCATGTCAGTGTTGTGGATCGAGTGGCCCATGGTGGTGGTGGGGTTATGGTATGGGCAGGTGTCTGTTATGGACGAAGAACACAGGTGCATTTTATTGATGGCATTTTGAATGCACAGAGATACCGTGACAAGATCCTGAGGCCCATTGTTGTGCCATCCAAGAACATCACCTCATGTTGCAGCAGGATAATGCATGGTCCCATGTTGCAAGGATCTGTACACAATTCTTGGAAGCTGAAAATGTCCCAGTTCTTGCATGGCCGGCATACTCACTGGACATGTCACCCATTGAGCATGTTTGGCATGCTCTGGACCAACGTATACGACAGCGTGTACCAGTTCCTGCCAGTATCCAGCAACTTTGCACAGCCATTGAAGAGGAGTGGACCAACATTCCACAGGCCACAACTGACAACCTGATCAACTCTATGCGAAGGAGATGTGTTGCACTGCATGAGGCAAATGGTGGTCACACCAGATACTGACTGGTATCCCCCCCCAATAAAACAAAACTGCACCTTTCAGAGTGGCCTTTTATTGTGGACAGTCTAAGGCACACCTGTGCACTAATCATGGTGTCTAATCAGCATCTTGATATGGCACACCTGTGAGGTGGGATGGATTATCTCAGCAAAGGAGAAGTGCTCACTATCACAGATTTAGACTGGTTTGTGACTGGTGATATTGTGTATGTGGAAAAAGTTTTAGATCTTTGAATTCATCTCATACAAAATGGGAGCAAAACCAAAAGTGTTGCGTTTATATTTTTGTTGAGTGTAGTAATGGTAAATGCTACATTGGCAGAACCATTTTTGAACATTAATACCCATACATATAATTTATTCTTGCAAAACAGAAGGTATGTAGTGCATGAGTGAATGTGGTGTGTGTGTGTGTGTGTGTGTGTGTGTGTGTGTGTGTGTGTGTGTGTGTGTGTGTGTGTGTGTGTGTGTGTGTGTGTGTGTGTGTGTGTGTGTGTGAGAGACCCCCATCTGCCCTTCCCGATCAACTTACAACATCCTACTCAAAGACAACCGACAACTTCTATCAGGAAGGGCTGAACACCAAAACAACACAAAGAGACAAGAACAAGAGATGAGTGGTGAAGACAATAACTGTGACGTGAGACACCGAGGAGATGGGGCCCTAACCATACAACATACCAGGACAAGCAACCACACATGATGTCTAATTAGTGAGCATCCATACCCTAATCTAGAACACCAGAGTATTAATCCCCTTAAGATCACCCAAAAACCGAATTGTGGTGATGGCCACAAACACACAACCAACCACACACAGAGACCCAGATCACAGCTAAATATCTGATCACTACTGTGGCTGATGTGTTGGGCCAACACAAGAGTACAGAACCTTACCATATGACATGGCCCACTCCGTCACGTCAGACGCCATGCGGCAGACCACGAGCAATGATGTAAATGGGTCCTGGATGCAGGGCCCCTGGGGAAACCAGGAGAAAAAGGGCAGCAGAAGGGCACAGGGGCCAGGAAGGGCAGCCCCCAGAGCCACCGGGGAGCACGGCAAACCAACAGGGGAGTGGCCCGATGGTGCCAGAATGCACCCCCGACACCATCCCTCCTCAAGGAGGCACAGGGAGCAGCCCCATACCATGAGAAGCACACAGGGCACCAGCATAGGCCCACCAATAGGGGGGATCCCCAGAATCACACCACCAGGGCCACAGCCCCCAAATGTGGGAGCGAGCGGCGGCAAGGAATCCAAAGCACAAGGTAGGGACCACCGAACTATACGAGGGCATGGCCCAGCCCCCAGACAAGAGGCAAGGCCCAACCAGGAAGTGCACAAGCACCCCCGGGCAGCCAGGCCCCCTCAGCACAGCCAGCAGGGCTCCCCAACCCACCCCCCACCCCGGATCCCATCACAAACACCAAAGACCATGATCAGGAGACCGCCCGAGCAAGAGTGGGATCCACCCTGCGGAGACCACAGCCCCCATCCCACCAGCAGCCGCCAACCCTCCAGTGCCAAGACCCGCGCCCCACCACCACCACCCACCCCCACAATGGGCCAGGGGACCCTGGGCCCCACAGGCCCGGAGCAGGGCCACGGGACCACAGCAGAACAGTCAAGGCAGACCCCCTACCCCTGAGCCCCAGACATCCACAGCCACTTGGGGCCAACCCCCCCGCCACACTCACCCTACCCACCAACCCCACCATAGTTGTTATAATTAATCTCCCTTGCTGTGTACAACCCCCTAAGTTAGCAAAGATAAAGTGTTGCATTAAAAGCAGGGCAAGAGACACCAGGTGGCAGACTGCCATGGGCGGCCACGGCACACCGCTGTACCACAGCCTGCCCTGCAAACCCACCACCGCCTAGTTACCCCGACTCTAAATTAGTGAAGGTGTTTACTAAATGTGTAGAAATAAAGTGTATGCATTAAAATTACAAGGCAGGAGTGGTGGATGGAGATTGCAGTGGAAGGCTGCAGCGCACAGCTGCGCCACAGACTGCCCTGCAAACCATCCCCAACACCTGACCACAAATCTATATGAACTCTACAATGTGCTACATGCCAGGATATTTTAAGCTAAGTTAGGAGCTCTTTGAGAGGACTTGGAGATGCACCAAGCATACAGGCCCAGATCTTTGTGGAACACAGAATGATTGGAGCAGCCCCTGTATAGGACACAACCTGTGTCTGTTCTGCAATTTGATGGAGACAAAAAAAAAAAGCTTTCTGTCCATACAGATGCTCATTGAGGGCAAAGGGAGTGTGTGGCTGGTTGACATCCGAGAGAATGTTTCTTCCTTGCCTGGAATACAGGTAAGAAAACTGAAACGATGGAAACGATGAAGAGAAAGGTAAAGAAATAAGTAGAAAGGGGAAGAAAAAGTGAGAAAGAAAATGCAAAGAAAGCAAGTTGGAAGAGGCAGAAAATAAGAGTGAGATGAAAAAAATGGAAAGGAGGTGTGTCAAACCCACACCTCCCTCAGCCCCTCTGTAATACAGGCATTAAGATGGGTGTCAGGTCTCAGGAGAGATCAGTGCAATTTGCAAAGTGCCTTCAACACAATTTGTGCCTCTGGATTGTCTCCAGGCTCCTGAAACAAATGACACATGCACACACCCCCACAGCCACTCTCCACATGACAGAACAGCAAAGGGGCGGATGTTGGATCAGCCCTTTCCACACTTTTGTATGAGAACAAAACCAGACTTTCTAGTGTGGGACTGTTCTTACACTGCACCTTTGTCACAAACTGCTCTGCAGCATGCAACCCTTTTAATCCGCCACAGGTGCTTTTAACATGGTGACAGTCTTTGCACTTTGCAGGGAAACACCCACTAGATGACATGACATGACGAAAGAACAATAGAGCACAAGTGAGCCCGGATGCCATACGAATGAGGATTCGAGCAACATTCAGGCAAATTCGAGCTGCATTCTAAAAAGTCGGGCAAATTCCTGCAGCCACCCGAATGTGTACCTCAGGTCCCAAACAGCTGAGGTACAGATGAGGTGGACAAATATCATACAGCAGTCAAGGTGGACTCTAACTACAATCTGACTGCGTTCCAAATATTCTCACAGCGGCAAAACAGCATTCAAAACAGTCTCATCACGATTGAGGGGAACTGGCCATGAGCAGGAAGTCAAGGTGGAAAAATATCGTATGGCAGTCGAGTTGGACTGCAACTGCAATCTGACTGCCTACAAAATATAGCCACGGCGTAAAAACAGCTTTAGAAGCAGTCTGATCGAGTTTGAGGGAAATTCGCCATGGGCAGGCATGTCTAATCCCGCCTACCTGTCCTACACTGCCCCCCCCCCCCCCGTGCATCTCATACTGGGGGCGCAAAGGAAATATTGTAATGTGTAATGTCTCTGGCACACATTCATTTTGTGAACTAGATGTGAACATTGCACAATCAAACCAAAAACACAGTGTGTCACTACGGGTCAATGTGTCCCTTAGCAGCAGAGCAGCATGCGCAGCTGGGCATGGGGTAATGTCCAGAATGAGCATATCACAGATGCATTGTCAGCCCACCTCATGTGTCAGAGGATGTATCTGTAATATCATGTTATCATGGCTGTTAGACAACGTCTAGATGGCCACACTGCACATCAGTGCATCATGGAGATGTGCTGATGTGCAGTGCTTGTGAATGCAGTGTCACAGCTGTAATAAACATATAATGGCCGATACATCTTCCAAACCATTAGAAAGCCTGATGATGCAACCATTTACCAAGGTACTACAATATAAATAAAGTAACTAATCACCTTTGGACTGGCTCCATACTCGCTTCCTACCACACGGTGACCACAAGCCATGCCGCATCAGCTGTCATGTCATCCGTGTGACATGGGTGCAAAATGGAATGCTGACATCCGCCATGATCGGAGGACAGATGCGCTGTCCACTATGAAAAAATTATTCCATATGATGCTGTGGTGCTCCTGCCTGTGCTCACATCATCTGATTGGTTTGGTGCACGTGCGTGCGGCTGGATCATCTGATCACCTCGGCGTGCCTGTGTGGGCTCATATCCGATTGGTTCAGTGCGCATGCGTGAGCCTGTCTGGACAGTCTGGCTGTCCACTAAACAGCTGATCACCTGGAGAGGGAGAGCAAGAGAGAGAGGGAGAGAGAGAGAGAGAGAGAGAGAGAGAGAGCATGTGCGACGGATGTAGTCCTTTCTCTCATATATGGATCTGTACACACGTTATATTCCTCAGAATAAATTTTGTGTCGCCAGCTGATATACAGCCAGTGAATGATGGCATTTTTAACGATGTTGTGGTGATGACAATTGTACCCTGTAGCTGCTGTGGAGGAGGACCATTCTATCTGGATGTTACATGGCCCTCTTCGATTTCACAGAGAAAAACTACAGTACCCAGAAATCTTGGGGGTGGAGCTTTTAACCATTTAAAAGCATGCACCCCGGGGAACTCACTCTCTTATACTCTAACTCTTCTGCTCTTCTCTGCTCTTACACGCCGACTCTTCCTCTTGGGTCTCGAGACGCTGCCTTAGCCGTCCAAAATTTTATGACCTTTTGTTCCTGCAACCACGTGTTGTCAAACTTATTTCTTGTTTGTGCGTGCAAAATGAAAAATTACTTTTTCACTTTTTCTACAGATAACTTTTTCTCCACTTTTGTCAAGTTAAACACGCAGGCACAGTTAACTTCCTTTGACGATTTTTCAAATTAAAACCTTTTTCTTTTTGAATTCCAAATTCCTCGCATGAACATTTTTTTTACAAAGTCAACTAGTTTTATCAAGTTTTTGTGATTTGATCTGGCTTCCAAAGATGACGACGAAAGACAAATTTTTGTTTTGGCGAATAGAAAATAAAGACACTCAAGCCTTTATTCTGATGATCACAGGCGGCAAGCACTGCAGAGATAAAAACATCCAGGTCAGCTAAGCCGCGACAGCGAGTGAACTGCCAACACAAGCCACAGCGATCACAGCGATGAAAGCGTCCCTGGTAACCCACGAAACCGGGCGTGGTGACCGGCAGAGTCTCTTTGCCAAGGTACCGGAAACAGCTGTGCAGACGGACGGTTTATCAACTGAAAATGAGACAGCTCCCAGCACCCGACCTCATGGAGACCAGCTGCACAGTACATCCAAGTAAGACCGGGGTGTGGTGTCAGAGATAAACAGAGTGGCTTTAATTAATTCTATTCCCTGTCACTAACCATATCTCATGTTAATAAATAATAAAGTAAATCCCCAGCTGATTAGGATGGAATTCATTCTCAAATTCCCGCAACTTAACCAAATTACATAAACGTCATATAATAATTGCTCATTGAACTTCATCATCATGAAATTGCTCACTGTGATATGCCCTGTTATTTAACTCCTGACTGAGTTAAATAAATGTTTTCAATGTATGAAGTGGTCTGTGGTTTGTATGGTTTCACAGAGGAATTAGACCCGACTTGCAGGACTTGCGACTGGATGATTAAAGACTGATTTAATATTTCCTATTGACTGACCCTGGTGCCCCCATTATTCAAGGTAAAATTATCAACAAGTGATCATTTCAAAATATCCTAAAAGACATATTTTTCCTACACTGGTGTGACCTGGTGTGATGGGCTTATTATTCTTACTGCATTCTGACACGAAATTGCCCTATCTTTGGTAAGATATAAATTTCCAGCTGAACACAGGATTGGCACTCACATCAGTGTCAAAATATTCACCCAGCTAGCAAACAACAAGAATGTGGATGCTGATACAGTGCTATTTTGTCAAAAAAAACATTTTGTCAGGACTCAAGCCCTCTCAGATGCAAGTGTAGCACTCACCACCCAACTCACTGTGATTGACCACAAACACATTTGCTTAACAAATAAACACAAAAATAACTTGGTCTAAAGTCTGGTTTAATTCTAATGACTATTTATATAGGACTTTCACAGGAATCAACGTACTAAGCAAAATCAGCTCAAATTATAAAAAAAACCTAAATAAATAAATGGCAAAAGTAAAACTACAGTACAACACAAAATCCCAAATGAAAGAGCTGATAATACAGAAAAAAAGGTGTGATTTACTCTCCATTGTGTATTATACTCCAGAGTGACCTATATATGGGTTTTCCTCTGATGAGGTATTTTTGACAGGCATGATACTCTGGTTCAGTTAAGTTTAGTTTGCAGATGATGCTGAGGTGTTTCTAATCAGGTATCTGGGAATTTGGGTTTGTCATTGTTCTATAGAATATTCTATTTCAATGTCTGGTCTGGCTTTATGCAATCACTTGCTCACTAATAAGCGAATTGCACATTTTGATTTGCATGGTGCATTAAGAGATTAGTTGGCTAAGATCGCTACCAATCAAAATGGTAATGATGGCAGATTGCAATATAAACATGAGCGATCAGTGTAGTTTAGATGATTCTAAAAGGTGGAAGGTAGATGTATTTAAACTTGTTTGTAAGCGCCGTTGTCTCCATGTTCATGGGAAATGCAAAGATAAACTTATTGCATGAGCGTACAGAGCACTCACTGCAAATTAGTCATGTGTTTAATCCCTCTGGGGCCGACGCCGTCGTATACGACGGCTAAGACCAAGCTTTACTAAATTATAAATAACTTTTTAATGATATGAGATAGAAACTTACTTTTTTGTGCTGAAAATTTAACTCTGCGGACTTTCGAGCCGGCCATCGGCCATCTTTGTACTCCTGATAGAAGCTGTGTGATGACGTGTGCAATGTGAGTGTCCAATCGGAATTGGTTCACCGTCACATGGTTTTCCAAAATCCAATCGTAGGGCAGATTTACCTCACGTGAAAAGCCAAAGATCGTTTTCAGGAGTGATAAGTTACTACAAACCCTGGCAAAAATTATGGAATCACCGGCCTCGGAGGATGTTCATTCAGTTGTTTAATTTTGTAGTAAAAAAGCAAATCACAGACATGACACAAAAAACTAACTAACTAACTAACTAGTAGTTGTAGTTGTAGTTGGCCCGTTTGAATAGCACCCTGGGTGCTCCAATGAGTACATCCAGTGTGCCCTGCGCCATTACGCACAGTGATCAGTGAAAGCAGACGGAGAGCCTCTGATGACAATCTCACATGCTCAAACAAAGAGTGTGTAACTACAACCCCTGGCAAAAATTATGGAATCACCGGCCTCGGAGGATGTTCATTCAGTTGTTTAATTTTGTAGAAAAAAAGCAGATCACAGACATGACACAAAACTAAAGTCATTTCAAATGTCAACTTTCTGGCTTTAAGAAACACTATAAGAAATCAAGAAAAAAAATTGTGGCAGTCAGTAACGGTTACTTTTTTAGACCAAGCAGAGGAAAAAAATATGGAATCACTTAATTCTGAGGAAACAATTATGGCATCACCCTGTAAATTTTCATCCCCAAAACTAACACCTGCATCATATCAGATCTGCTCATTAGTCTGCATCTACAAAGGAGTGAACACACCTTGGAGAGCTGTTGCACCAAGTGGACTGACATGAATCATGGCTCCAACACGAGAGATGTCAATTGAAACAAAGGAGAGGATTATCAAACTCTTAAAAGAGAGTAAATCATCACGCAATGTTGCAAAAGATGTTGGTTGTTCACAGTCAGCTGTGTCTAAACTCTGGACCAAATACAAACAACATGGGAAGGTTGTTAAAGGCAAACATACTGGTAGACCAAGGAAGACATCAAAGCATCAAGACAGAAAACTTAAAGCAATATGTCTCAAAAATCGAAAAATGTACAACAAAACAAATGAGGAACGAATGGGAGGAAACTGGAGTCAACGTCTGTGACCGAACTGTAAGAAACCGCCTAAAGGAAATGGGATTTACATACAGAAAAGCTAAACGAAAGGCATCATTAACACCTAAACAGAAAAAAACAAGGTTACAATGGGCTAAAGAAAAGCAATTGTGGACTGTGGATGACTGGATGAAAGTCATATTCAGTGATGAATCTCGAATCTGCATTGGGCAAGGTGATGATGCTGGAACTTTTGTTTGATGCCGTTCAAATGAGATTTATAAAGATGACTGCCTGAAGAGAACATGTAAATTTCCACAGTCATTGATGATATGGGGCTGCATGTCAGGTAAAGGCACTGGGGAGATGGCTGTCATTACATCATCAATAAATGCACAAGTTTATGTTGATATTTTGGACAATTGAAAGGATGTTTGGGGATGATGAAATCATTTTTCAAGATGATAATGCATCTTGCCATAGAGCAAAAACTGCAAAAACATTCCTTGCAAAAAGACACATAGGGTCAATGTCATGGCATAGGGTCAATGTCAATGAGCAGATCTGATTTGATCAATCAACTTCAACTTTTTTCTTATATAGCGCCAAATGCAGGTGTTAATTTGGGGATGAAAATTTATAGGGTGATTCCATAATTTTTTTCCTCAGAATTGAGTGATTCCATATTTTTTTCCTCTGCTTGGTCTAAAAAAGTAACCGTTACTGACTGCCACAATCTTTCAATCTTTTTTTCTTGATTTCTTATAGTGTTTCTTAAAGCCAGAAAGTTGCCATTTGAAGTGACTTTAGTTTTGTGTCATGTCTGTGATCTGCTTTTTTTCTACAAAATTAAACAACTGAATGAACATCCTCTGAGGCCGGTGATTCCATAATTTTTGCCAGGGGTTGTATCAGGATTGCTCCACTATGTTACTGGATAACTCTGTTGCTTTACATATCAGTGGACAACAAAACGCATAGACTATTTTGTATATATTGTTCAAAATGTGCATTTGTGTTTATTGTCTAAACTGTTTTTGTACAGTCTTTCACACAAGACCTCAAATTACCTTTATAAAGTGTCAAAACAGTTGTTTCTTATAGTTTGCTGTGTGTTTTGAATAAATGTGTGTGGAAAAATTTTTCTGCTTTACGTTTTTCTTTCTTATTTTTGATTGTAAACCTTTATTACAATTATAAACCATAACAAAAGCATATATATTCTGAAGGCACCGGTTGTCCTGAAAAAAAGAGACATAAAAGTTGATTGTGGGATGCAGGGAGAGCTGTTAACAGCAATAATAAAATATTTATGCCAGGCAAGTGAACTGTCCAAAAAATGCCCTCGGACCCCAGAGGGTTAACTGCTGAAGAAGAGGTTAAACAAATCAGACAACATTTTGAGGATTTGTTACACCCGACCACTTTAAAGTGATGGATGGATGGCAAAAATAATAGTGCAAAGTTGTATGCGGGTATCTCTGAATATTTTATGGAAAACGAATGAGAGCACCCAAGTGGCTTGAAAAGGAAGGTGAGTCTTGTAATTGTTTGCCGTAGCAACTTTGCTTTCACATTATTGAACTGACTATAATAGCTACAATTGACAAACTTTCTATTTTAATTCATCTCTTAATGCCGGTCGGTGTTTTCTCCAGCATGGGAAAGTTGTGTAAAACAAACAGTGGCTCACATGTGCATTTTGGAGCTTTGTGCTCACAATTTTTAGTATCACACAAGCCTTTATGAAACTTTGTAAGTCTATAAACAACTGTTTGCACAGTCAATAATAGTGTAATGTGCCCCTGACATGCTTTCACTTTACCTGAACTTAAGGCTTAAGGTTTAAAAGTGGTTACAGCTACATCACTCCCTAGCACACATATTCAGGCTATATGAATGTGGTAGCCAAGTGGGAGTGAGGCTCAGATTTCATGCATGCACAGTACTAATGAGCAATTCACTTCTGCAATCCATTTTATTGCACCTTTACTCTTCACCTTCTACTTGTGTTTTCATACAGTTGCTTAGCTGCAACATTTCCATCATTTGATGTTCTGACAATTGTTTGTTGTACTTTTCTTCTGTTTTGAAAGTATGGCCATAGCAGATGGTCACTCCGCTGAGTTTTGTCTCTCCTTGGTTTCTTCCTGTAATCAAAAAAATGGCTGATGGAGTATTTCCTTACCACTATTGCCAATATGCTTCTTCATGGAGTGTGGTAGGTTTAACCCTTGCGTGTGTGTTTGTAATACCTAGAGGTTCCAAATGCAATGCCCTTCCTGATGCTACTCCAGTTTTACCTGGAGAAACACACACAGCCGCCGGTGTTCTAAAGAGGTCTCCCATCAGTTTATAATTTAGTTTTCAGAATTTTTTCAGACTTGTGATGAGAGGGTACAAGTCAGAAAAAAATTCTGAAAACTAAATTATAAACTTCCTGACACCTGATCAGCTTGTGGTGTCAATATTATGTATCACTTTTTTAGAAGTAACTGAGGGAAATATACTTTTTCAAAATGTTGTTCAAACTTCCGAAGTTTTACCTATCTTATTCCAGCCAATTAGCATTATGTGAGCAGGGAGTTGGAGAAATCAGCCTCTATTTTCCCCTCCCCCTGAGATCTCATTACTGTGTGATGGCGGCAGTGTTGGCCAATCGACCTGTGCCTCCCATCTCTTTCCCCTCATACATCACTGCAGCCCTCTGAGGAATAAGAGAATTAGTCTGCAGCATCTCAGCCTGTCTCTGCTAATGTTAATAAGGCAAAGGACTGTTTAGGCTGTCTTCAGCAATAAGCCCATAGTATAGCTGCGGCAGAATTCTGGTGCTGTATGTGATTGGTGAAGTGCTGAACAAGTGATCAGCGTCTTTGAGTGACAAATATATTTGATGTATGAAAGTAAACTAAATTTTTCAGTCCTCTTCTGCATTCAGAAGGGAACCCTACTGCCAGACTACAATCAAGTCCTTTTATCCACTTTTACCCTACAAACTAATTGATTGTATTCCAGGGCGTGTCCAACTTATTCAGCAATGTTCAGTTCCTTGGGTTATGAATTCTTAAAAGCAATAAATATACATGAGTAGAAGATAAAACCACCCAAAACAAACAAGACTGTTGGGCATGCCTCCTCCTCTTTTGTCCCATTGGCCATGTGTGTAGGTGTGTGTGTGTGTGGGAGTGAGTGGATCACCGAGAGGTTCCCTTGTATGTATCCCGGGCCTTGTGTGTCTGTTAGGTCTACCTCTGAAGAGTTTTTGATTTCTCTGTCCGGGGTTATGGTATATTCTTGTCGATGTGGTTACCTTTCGGTTCCTGGTCTGTGGTCGCACTCGGTTTACTCCTACACAGCATGATGACAGCTTGTCATCAGCAAGGGTCCCGCATCTCACCCACTGATTGTGTTTTTGCTTTTGTGCTTGTGTCTTCCAATTTTTCACTATTTTGGTTCCTTTTCCCTTTACTCACCACCATGGTAGTCATAGTCCTGATTTTATTTTCACGATTATCATGACGTTTGGTTTAATGGTTGTTTCCTGTGTCACTTTAAGTTCTCTCGTGTTCCTTTGCCCTCACGTGATCCTCACAACAGTTTATCTGTCCAGTGTATATAAGTCACACCTTTGTTTTGGTGGTTGCCGGCTGATTCCCTCCAGTTAGTTTGAGCTCTGTCACTCCTGTTGTCCAGTTCAACGAGTTGTAAGTTCCACCTCCCTGTCACTGCTGACAGTTCTTCTTTAGTAATTGTTTTCCTCACATTGTCTACCTGTGCACCGATTTGGGATTTTGTCATTTGGAGATTTTTATCCCACTGTCGCTTTTTGACAGTTGTTTTTGGTTATCTGCTTTTTTTTTTTTTATCTTGTCAGCTTTTACTGCATTTTGGATTTGCCACATGGAAGAGTTTTGCTTTACAATCTCACTGTCACTTTTTGACAGTTGGTTTTTGGTTATTGCTGTTTATCACCCTGTCTGTCTTTTTTTGGATTTTGGACACTTTGGATTTATTGTATCACTGTTACTTTTGGAACTATGAAATTCCTTGGTTTTTCACCCTTACCTCTTGCATCTTGGGATTCAATTCCTTTCTTACATGGTGTTTAACCATAACAAAGGTCTACTTATGAAACTGTATGAACTACTTCTGAACTATATTTGGAGTCTGTCACACACCAAAACTGTTTTGAAACATGATCAAATTTTAATTGTACAAACTTGATAAGCAAGTAATGTACAAGTTGTTGCATACACAGACCCTGTGCTGACTGAAGGCTTTCAATATGGAATTCATAATTTGACATGGATGTACATTCCTGAGACGGCATGGTGGGTTAGTGGTCAGTGCCTTACAGCAAGAAGGTCCTGGGATCTCATCTCATTTTCTCCTTTCTCCACGGAGTTTGTCTGTTCTCCCCATGTTCACGTGGGTTTCCTCTGTGTGATCCTCATTCTTGCCACTTCCAAAGACACAAAGGTTAGGTGAACTGAAAATTATTATTTGACCCCTTTTTGTTTGTCTATGTCTGTCTACATGTGGCCTTGTGATAGACTGTCATCCTATCCAGGGGGTACACTGCCTATTGCCCAGAGACCATTGCGTTAGACTCCAGCTCCCCTGTGACATTAAATTGGAATAAATGAGCATTTAATTTGAATGAATGAACTTCATAAACAAGTAACGCAAAGCTTACTGCATGCATAGACACTGGAGCGACTGAAACACGCTGTCCACATATGTTCCATTAGGTTGTGGTTTGCTTCCCGATATAACCCCAATTTTAATGAAGTTGGAACATTGTGTAAAATGTAAATAAAAACAGAATATAGTGATTTGCAAATCGGCTTCAACCGATATTCAATTGAATACACCACGAAGACAAGATATTTAATGTTCAAACTGATAAACTTTATTGTTTTTATTCAAATATTTGCTCATTTTGAAATGGATGCCTGCAACACGTTTCAAAAAAGCTGGGACAGTGGTATGTTTACGACTGTGCTACATCACCTTTCCTTCTAACAACACTCAATAAGCATTTGGGAACTTAGGACACTAATTGTTGAAGCTATGAAGGTGAAATTCTTTCCCATTCTTGCTTGATGTATAACTTCAGTTGTTCAACAGTCCGGGGTCTCCGTTGTTGTATTTTGCACTTCATAATGTGCCACACATTTTCAGTGGGCGACAGGTCTGGACTGCAGGCAGGCCAGTCTAGTACCCGCACTCTTTTACTACGAAGCCACGCTGTTGTAACACATGCATAATGTGGCTTGGCATTGTCTTGCTGAAATAAGCAGGGATGTCCCTGAAAAAAACGTACCTTGGATGGCAACATGTGTTGCTCCAAAACCTGGATGCAGCTTTCAGCATTGATGATGCCATCACAGATGTGTATGTAAGTTGCCCATGCCATGGGCACTAACACATCCCCATACATCACAGATGCTGGCTTTTGAACTTCGCGCTGGTAACAATCTGGAATGTGTTTTTCCTCTTTTGTCTGGAGGACGCGACGTTCTGAGTTATTTTTATTAGTTACTTCCTCCAAACCATTAACATGTCTGTTAGACCCCATTCCTACAAGGCTGCTCAAGGAAGCCCTACCATTAATTAATGCTTTGATCTTAAATATGATCAGTCTATCTTTATTAGTTGGCTATGTACCACAGGCTTTTAAGGTGGCAGTAATTAAACCATTACTTAAAAAGCCATCACTTGACCCAGCTATCTTAGCTAATTATAGGCCAATCTCCAACCTTCCTTTTCTCTCAAAAATTATTGAAAGGGTAGTTGTAAAACAGCTAACTGATCATCTGCAGAGGAATGGTCTATTTGAAGAGTTTCAGTCAGGTTTCAGAATTCATCACAGTACAGAAACAGCATTAGTGAAGGTTACAAATGATCTTCTTATGGCCTCAGACAGTGGACCCATCTCTATGCTTGTCCTGTGAGACCTCAGTGCTGCTTTTGATACTGTTGACCACAAAATTTTATTACAGAGATTAGAGCATGCCATAGGTATTAAAGGCACTGCACTGCAGTGGTTTGAATCATATTTATCTAATAGATTACAATTTGTTCATGTAAATGGGGAGTCTTCTTCACAGACTAAGGTTAATTATGGAGTTCCACAAGGTTCTGTGCTAGGACCAATGTTATTCACTTTATACATGCTTCCCTTAGGCAGTATTATTAGAAAGCATTGCTTAAATTTTCATTGTTACACAGATGATACCCAGCTTTATCTATCCATGAAGCCAGAGGACACACACCAATTAGTTAGAAACATGGTGTCTAACCAGATCCTTACTCTGGATGGCATTACTCTGACCTCTATTAATACTGTGAGAAATCTTGGAGTCATTTTTGATCAGGATATGTCCTTCAATGCGCATATTAAACAAATATGTAGGACTGCTTTTTTACATTTGCGCAATATCTCTAAAATTAGAAAGGTCTTGTCTCAGAGTGATGCTGAAAAACTATTTCATGCATTTATTTCCTCTAGGCTGGACTATTGTAATTCATTATTATCAGGTTGTCCTAAAAGTTCCCTGAAAAGCCTTCAGTTAATTCAAAATGCTGCAGCTAGAGTACTGACGGGGACTAGAAAGAGAGAGCATATTTCACCCATATTGGCCTCTCTTCATTGGCTTCCTGTTAATTCTAGAATAGAATTTAAAATTCTTCTTCTTACTTATAAGGTTTTGAATAATCAGGTCCCATCTTATCTTAGGGACCTCTTAGTACCATATCACCCCAATAGAGCGCTTCGCTCTCAGACTGCAGGATTACTTGTAGTTCCTAGGGTTTTTAAGAGTAGAATGGGAGGCAGAGCCTTCAGCTTTCAGGCTCCTCTCCTCTGGAACCAGCTCCCAGTTTGGATCAGGGAGACAGACACCCTCTCTACTTTTAAGATTAGGCTTAAAACTTTCCTTTTTGCTAAAGCTTATAGTTAGGGCTGGTTCAGGTGACCCTGAACCATCCCTTAGTTATGCTGCTATAGACTTAGACTGCTGGGGGGTTCCCATGATGCACTGTGTTTCTTTCTCTTTTTGCTCTGTATGCACCACTCTGCATTTAATCATTAGTGATTGATCTCTGCTGTCTTCCACAGCATGTCTTTTTCCTGATTCTCTCCCCTCAGCCCCAACCAGTCCCAGCAGAAGACTGCCCCTCCCTGAGCCTGGTTCTGCTGGAGGTTTCTTCCTGTTAAAAGGGAGTTTTTCCTTCCCACTGTCGCTAAGTGCTTGCTCATAGGGGGTCGTTTTGACTGTTGGGGTTTTTCTGTGATTACTGTATGGCTTTTGCCTTGCAATATAAAGCGCCTTGGGGCAACTGTTGTTGTGATTTGGCACTATATAAATAAAATTGATTTGATTTGATTTGATGATTTCCAAAAACAATTTGAAATGTGGACTCATCAGACCACAGCACACTTTTCCACTTTGCGTCTGTCCATTTCAAATGAGCTCAAGCCCAGAGAAGGTGGCATCATTTCGGCACTTTTAACTTGCAGTTGTACATGTAGCGATGAACTGTGTTAACTGAGAATGGTTTTCTGATGTGTTCCTGAGGCCAGGCAGTAAGATCCATTACACAAAGATGTTGGTTTTTAAGCCTTTTGGGGATGCTACTTTTATACCCAGTCATGACACTCATCTGTTTCCAATTAACCTGTTCACCTGTGGAATGTTTCAAACAGGTGTTCTTTGACCATACATCAACTTTCTCAGTCTTTTGTTGCCACTGTCCCAACTTTTTTGAAATTTGTTGCAGTCATCCATTTTAACCCTCTGGGATTGACACCATCGTATATGACGGCTAAGACCAAGCTTTACTAAATTCTAAATAACTTTTGAATGATATGAGATAGAAACTCACTTTTTTTGCTGAAAAGTTAACTCCGCAGACTTTCGAGCCAGCCATCGGCCATATTTGTACTCCTCATAGAAGCTGTGTGATGACATGCACAATGTGAGTGTCTAATTGGAATTGGTTCACCGTCACATGGTTTTCCAAAATCCAACCGTAGGGCAGATTTACCTCACGTGAAAAGCCAAAGATCGTTTTCAGGAGTGATATGTTACTAGTTGGCCCATTTGAATAACACCCTGGGTGCTCCAATTAGTACATAGTATTAGTACATACTCAGTGTGCCCTGCGCCATTACGCACAGCGATCAGTGAAAGCAGGAGCACACGGAAAGCCTCTGATGACAATCTCACGTGCTCCACTAGTTTGTATGTGAATGTTACTGGATAACTCTTTTAGATTTGTACAAAACACTAATGCAAATCTGTACCCGATCCATTATCCTAAAGCTGACTGAGGCAGTGCAGCAAATAGACAGCAAAATATTCCATCCCATGAGTAAATGTCACCAGTAACATGGTACCTTCCACGTTCAGCTCAACCCCTTTTTGTGGCCTCAGATGCCATTTGCTTCCCGATATGTATCTGGAGCCAACCTGGAACCTGTGGACATTAGGGGTGAAGTCTTTATGAAATTTATAATTTGATATGGATGTGCATTTCTGGACCATCCAGCAGATGCCAGTGTTTACAAGGTGGCAGCACTGTATGTGATGCTTTACTTTTCCTGTGGACTCTGTAGCATTTTTTTTTTATTATTTTTTTTTTTAGAGCACTGGCCATTCAGTGCAGAAGGCTGTTGGTTTGAGGCCCAGCTGAAACTGGCAACCAATGCCCCAGCAGCAAAAAGGATGCTTCAGTAATAGTTGGGGAAGGTATAAGGTGGTGAGGAAAGGAACTGGCTGCCCTACGTCATTGAAACATTGCCCATATGTGGCACTAACATCCTTAACACTTAGTAATGAGCATGGCACATACTCTTTTACTTTTGCAGTACTTATAAAATATTTTGGCACCAACCCAACCACACAGTGGGCCTCATGTATCAATGTTGCGCATTTGTGGCGTAAATTTACGGCGTAAACTTGAAATACACCAAAGTCGCCGTGACATGTATCAAGCAGTGCGCACCTGCCCATTTCTGGCGTATGCCTGATGTGATCTTGATAAATGCGGCGGGTGGAAACGATCGTAATTATAATAAACACGCCCATAAATATTCAGACTCCGCTTCAGACACACCCTGATTTTACGACATGGAAGACGGAAAGACGGCAATGAAAAAGAACTCCACCAATCACGACGCGTGCCAATAAAACGTCAAAAGCGGCCGTCGTATCAGTTGTTTTGTAGTATATAATCAATAAAGTGTTACAGTGGTCCCTCAATAATCGCTGGAGTTACGTTCTAAAAAATAGCCCGAAATACGCGAAACCATGACGTAGTCAGCGTTATTTTTTACAATTATTATAGATGTTTCAAAGCTGTAAAACCCCTCACTACACAGTTTATACACTTTCTCAATCAGGCATGAACATTTTCTCACTTTTCTCTCGTGTGTAAACACTCTCAAAGTTCAAACCTTAGTAGGAAAATAATACCAAACTGTTTTCAGGCCCAAACATTTGTTTGAGAAATAAAAATAGAACGTTTTCCTATAAATAATTCTGATGGCATTTAGAACTAACAAATTAATTTTAACGATCAACGAACGAGGTCGGACACATAAGAAATTATTAATACTGACTGTCCAGTATTTCACAGATCGGGCCTCTGCGTCCTGATGCTGCGCCTTTTTCCACTCACATCTCGCTGCAGCAGGTGTTTGTTTCCGTGTGACAAACACAGTTATGAGTAGTTGTTGGCGCTCTTTTCTCTTCTGGGCAACAAGATTCTTATAAACAGATACGCAGAACACAGAACACTGTAAAAAAAAAAAGGCATGCAAAATTGGACTAAATACTCCGTGAGACTCTGAGGCCACGATAGGTGAACGGTGTTATAGCGAGGGACCACTGTATTCTCTTTTCACATGTCAATAATTCTTGACATGTGGATATTTGCTTGCTCAATTAATAAGACACGCCTAATCTGTCAGATTTCTTTATTTTTTAAATGTATTTCTCTATTTATTTTATTGTGACAACCAAATGGAGACGACAAAACCTGGTTGCAGCACGGGCGAATTAAGGGAATGACGAAACTACAGTTGTTATTATCAATTTCATAGTCTAAAACGATCACACCACATGAAGTTAAGCTCAGCGCTGCTCTGGCTCCAGGCTCGAAGTCTGGAGAAAAAGGTGTGCGGCGCTTTCCTTCCTGTCTGCGCTGTGAGTATGGATTGTGCTCCATAACAATCCCGCAAAGGCGGGATTTGTATTGATTATTATGTAGTATAATCAGGAAAGTGTTATTTATGTAACATATGCATTGATTTGTATAATGGCACTGTTTATCATGTTGATCATCTTCATTTTTATGTGGATTCCAGCGCTGGTTCATTTTGGTGTATAATTTACGCCACCTCTCGACCTGGTGTATATTTTCAGCGCAGCGTACACCAACGACCACATTGATAAATGCCAAGTAGCGCAGCCGTTTTGGTGTACACCCCATATACGCTCAAATATCGCCGTACGCAATGTTGATACATGAGGCCACTTTCCTGCTCTATAGATGTTTTGTCTCATTTTTTGATTGTACTCTGTGATAAATCTGTATCAAGTAGGTAGCTCTCAAAAACTGAGTGACCATGCTGGAAGGAGACTAGTGAATGTAGTGATATCCTCTGACTTGTCTCAAGAAAACTGACTAAAAAGAACAGTTTATTTACTTGTTAGAACTGACCACCTGTGAGTTGGCAAAGAAAGAAAAAAGGAAAAATTGCGTCATTATCAGTTGATGTTTGGCCTGTACTAGTCTATCCCACCATCACCATCCCTCACAAAAAAGAAGATATTGAGTCAAAACACCCTGTTTATTCCAGTTTATTCACTGTTACCTGCCCATTTTATGTTCCAGACATGTCAAGGGTTCAGAAAACCATGCTGAAGTTGTTTTGGTGGTAGTGTGGGATGTGGGGATGCATGTGGTCTATATCTAGCCCATGGACTAGCGCTTACATTGCTGTGCTGGGTCTGCATTGCACTCACCTTTTTCTTGTACTACTGCCATTCTCATTTGAGTGATACTGCTTCAAATGAGTCAGCAAGTTCGACATACAACCAGTGTGCACTATTTGAACAGTAAGGCACAAGATGCAAAGGGGTTGTATTTAGTCACCCAATTAATCATGGATGTGTTTGGCATATAACATGCAGTAAACAAATCAGAAAGCCATCAGTCATTGCAAATTAGAGATGTGTGCAGTTAAAGCTACGTAATTTCTATTTAGGTTACATACTCAATACACAACAGAAGTAAAAGGATGTCTTGCAAGGAAACAAATCTGGTGCACAAGTTCCAATCATGTGAGAAGCTGATTTGGTGGAGCATCCACTAAGGCTCCCTGAAGTATTGATGCATCTCATTCTTGCAACACCTCATTGTGCTCCTCTTCCAGTCACTCATCTCTTCCATATGAATTTTGTAGCATTTAAATTGCAGAAATTCTCTATGGTTGTCGTTAGGCCAGGTTAATTATGTGTGAGTTTGGCTTTTTTGGTCAATTGTAGTCGCTTTCTCTGCTTTACCATACCTCACTTTCAGACAAGCATACTCATGAGCCCACTATTGAGCAAGTACATGCATTTGCTCTTTAAGCAACATGTGTTCTGCTGAAGGTGAAAATCACAACTGCATTTCTCGCACACTAGTGTGTATTGTGCTGTGTTCTGCTTTGTGGTCACTGTAGCATTAGGCCTAAAGTTTTCTTTCACTACTTTGAGATGGTAGTTAGTTATGTGACCACTTGTCTGGAAAACATAAAATTCTTTTTTTGTTATTAATGCAATTGCTTCTTTGTTCATGGGAAAAGAAATCTAACATTCTTCACTTTTTAGAGCCCTGTGGAAAGTTCCCTCAGCAAAGACACTGGCTGAAATTAAACTTAAATTTCACCAATATTAAGGAGCAGATAATGACTAAGTGAGGATGGAATATTGAGTAAAAGCTCATATTTTGTGCTTCCACTACAATAATGTGGCTCCTTGTCTGCACATTAGAGTGCTCACCTGTTGATTTGTTGGACACCAGAGGGGTATTACTGGATGAACAGCTAGATTTCCCCTGATATTCTTCTTTAATAGATGCATAATGTGGATGCAGTATGGCTGGTATTAGAATACCTCCTCCCCTCTCTCTGGATTCGCTGCTTCTTTTTCCTCAGTGATGTCAGTGTAGCCGAAGGAGGTCAGGAAAAACACAAATCAGATCTGTTTCTGGCCTACTTCTGCTGTCTCACAGACTGGGTGTTGATTACACTTTCAATTTTTCAATTTCAATTTATTTTCATTTATATAGCACCAAATCACAACAGAATTGCCTCAAAGCGCTTCACACAGGTATGGTCTAACCTTACCAACCCCCAGAGCAACAGTGGTAAGGAAAAACTCCCTCTGAGGAAGAAACCTCAAGCAGACCAGACTCAAAGGGGTGACCCTCTGCTTGGGCCATGCTACAAACATAAATTACAGAGCAATTCACAGAACAATTCACAGACAAATATACAAGAAATGCTATTGGTGCACAGGACAGGAGGATCGCCAACATGAATACAACTCCAATCTTCACTATATTTTGCAGGTGGAAGAAAGCAGCCCTAGTAATATTTTGAATGTGGAGGCCAAAGGACAACGAAGGATCAAAAATTACCCCAAGGTTCCTCACTTTGTCAGTGAGATGTATGACACACGAGCCGAGGCTGAGCGTTAACTGGTCAAATTGATGCCGATGTCTCACTGGACCAAGAACCTTCATTTCAGTCTTATCGGAGTTTAAAAGTAGGAAGTTTCTAGACATCCAGCTTCTCACTGCTGCAAGGCAATCTTCTAAGGATTTTATGTGAACGAGATTACCAGCAGTTATTGGCATGTATAACTGAGTATCATCTGCATAGCAGTGAAAGTTAATCACAAAATGCCGCAATCTGTGCCCAAGGGGTGCTATATAAAGGGAGAAAAGCAGGGGGCCTAAGGCAGACCCCTGTGGAACCCCAAATTTCATGTCACTAAGGTTAGAGGTAGTGTTACTGTACAAAACACAGTGAGAACGACTGGTCAAGTATGACGTCAGCTATGCAAGGGCACTCACAGTAATCCCAAAATTATTTTCCAGCCTATCAAGTAGAATATGATGATCCACTGTATTAAATGCAGCACTGAGATCTAACAGCAACAGAACCGAAGTGGTGTCCGAATCCATTGTAAGCAGATCATTCACCATTTTAGTGAAAGCCGTCTCTGTGGAATGATATTTTCTAAAAGCAGACTGCAGTGGCTCAAAGAGATTATTCTCAGTAAGATAGTCTACGAGCTGCCGTGACACCACTTTTTCCAGAATTTTAAAGAAAAGTGATAGATTTGATATCGGCCGATAGTTTGTCAATACACTAGGGTCAAGATTAGGTTTCTTAAGTAATGGTTTAATCACTTCAGATTTGAAACATTTAGGAACAGATCCAGAAGTTAAAAAAAGATTAATAATTTCCAGCACAGTTGGCCCAAGAGTGGGCCACATGTCCCTAAACAGTTTTTGTTGGTATAAACAGTTTGTGCTTTTTGTTGACATTATGAGTTTTGTCAGCTTGCCTAGTGAGATACTATCAAATTCTGTAAATCTAGGTAATACCTCAGTAGTGGCGCCCACCTCAATAGCAGGGTGTAGTGGCTGGGTTAAGACATGCCAGGATATGTTTAGCCTGATGTCTTCTATTTTCTTCCAAAAGTAATCCAGTAATCCACATTCTTGTGCTGTAAAAGGAGAGCAAACTACAGGTGGTTGTCCATGCATAAGTGTTGCCACCATGTCGAACAAGAACTTTGAGTTATGTTTGTTTTTGTTGATCAAATCTGAGTAGTAAGTCCACTTTGTAGCCAATAATGCATGCTTATAGTCTAAGATAGCGTCATGCCATGCAAGGTGAAATACTTCTAATTTTGAACGATGACATTTCCATTCTAGACCTCTTGCTTCATGCTTGAGGTCACGCAGATAATCACTGAACCAAGGTGACTGTGATTTGGAGGAGTATGGTTTTAACACAGGTGGCGCAATCATGTCGAGTGTAGTTTTGAGCACTGAGTTTAAACTATCCACAAGTCTGACTACTGACTGGGTATTTGTCAAATGTGAAGCTAAGACATCAGGCAGTCTAGCTTCGAGTTCAGTCTTAGTTGAGGAGTTGATGCATTGCTGTAATGATATATAAGGTTGTTGTTCCACTAAACACGGCAGCGAAACTGTAAACTTAATAAGTGAGTGATCAGACACCACTGACGTAAGAGGCATGATGTCAATATTCGTGACAGCAATACCACATGTGAGAACCAGATCCAGGGTATTTCCACTAATGTGCGTCGAATCCCGAATGCATTGTCGAAATCCTAATGCATCCACAATTTCCATAAATGATTTGTAGAAGGGATCAGAAGGCTTATTTATATGAATGTTAAAGTTACCAATGATCAAAAGTTAGAGATGAACGCACCAAATTCATCTAAGAAGTCAGAATATGGGCCAGGAGGCCTATACGAGGTCTGTGAGAAAGGTAACGGACCTTTTTATATTTTTCAAATCTATATGGATTTGATTCATATGTTTTTACGTCAGCCAAGCTTGAACCTTCGTGCGCATGCGTGAGTTTTTCCACGCCTGTCGGTTGCGTAATTCGCCTGTGGGCAGGCTTTGAGTGAGCACTGCTCCACCCCTCTCGTCGTCGTTTCATTGCGAGGAAATGGCGGAATGATTTGGGCTTTTTTTTCCCATCAGAATTTTTTCAGAAACTGTTAGAGACAGGCAGCTGGAAACCATTCAAAAACTTTATCTGGCTTTCGGTGAAAATTTTACGGGCTTCACAAAGAATAAGGAGTGCTACTACGGCTTTAAGGACGGCCCACAATGGCGCTCCGAGCCATCATCGAGAGGCAGAAACCACCACATCATTTCTAAATTGATCGCTGTGTGGAGCCGGGACCGTCATGTGCAATTTCTCTGGTTGTCACAAGAGCTGGACATCAGCCATTTTCCAGCAGATTTCACTTTTAACAAGAGATTTTGTCACGGAAAGCCGCGCGGAGGCTTTGCGCGTCACGACCGATTCGTTGATGAAGCGAGACAAAGGAACACCTCCATTTCGGAGTGCCAGGGGACAAGTTGGGACATGCCGAGCTCTCCACAATTTCTCTTATACTGAGGGGTGGAGCAGTGCTCACTCAAAGCCTGCCCACAGGTGAATGACGCAACCGACAGGCGTGGAAAAACTCACGCATGCGCACGAAGGTTCAAGCTTGGCTGACGTAAAAACATATGAATCAAATCCATATAGTTTTTGAAAAAAACACAAAACAAAACAAATATACAGGAAATGTTGGCGGTGCAGATGACAGGAGAGTTACAGAAACAGACACCACACCCATCTCTGGATGGAGCCGCACCTCAAACAGAGAGAAAAAACAGTCAGGCATCAGAAAGACAACAAATACTGTATAATTTATAATAAATACTGTATAATTTTTGTGGTGTGTCTTTGTGTTATGTTTATATGGTACATGTGGATTTATATGTGGGAGTATATACACTCAACAAAAATATAAATGCAACACTTTTGGTTTTGCTCCCATTTTGTATGAGATGAACTCAAAGATCTAAAACTTTTTCCACATACACAATATCACCATTTCCCTCAAATATTGTTCACAAACCAGTCTAAATCTGTGATAGTGAGCACTTCTCCTTTGCTGAGATAATCCATCCCACCTCACAGGTGTGCCATATCAAGATGCTGATTAGACACCATGATTAGTGCACAGGTGTGCCTTAGACTGCCCACAATAAAATCACCACAGGAAAAACACCTCCGTTGAAAGCCTTAAGGACAAGTTGAAACATGCCCTGCTGTTAAACAATTTCTCAGATACTCACTCAACTGAAAGCCACCAAAAGCCACCTGGATTTTACAAATGGTTATCAACACGGAGGTGTTTTTCCTGTGGCGGGCACGCCGCGCCGGCTGCGAGCTGACACGCCAATCCGTCCGCACGTCTTTCATTAAAAAAATCTCCTTTAACAGTGGAATGTCCGGATAAACTGCTGATTACGACCTCTTCTGAAAGTTCTCTGTTCTCTCATGATGTCCTGGGTCAACAGAGGCTTAAATTTGGAGGTTTTCAGCTTGAAACAGGATGACAACGTCGCCTCGGAGCGCTGCACGATGTCCCGCTCCGTGGGAAGTCCTTACAGCAATATAAACAATCCAAAATCTCTCATTAGCCGTTAAAATTTTCACCGAAAACCAGCTTAATTTGTCGAATGGTGTCCACTCGGATGTGCCTCACAGTTTTTGAAAAAATTTTAATGAAGCACAGCGCCAGTCTCTCAGCAACTTCTCAGACAAAGGAATTCCGACGAGGGGGCTGGACCACTCCTCCCACAAGGTGTGCTCACAGGCGAATGACGTCACCGACAGGCGTGAAAAAACTCTTGCATGCCCACGAGGGTTCAAGCTTGGCTGATGTAATCACACGTGATTCAAATCCATATGGTTTTTTAAAAAAATAATAAGGTCAGATACTTTTGTAATAGACCTCGTACAGTACCAGACAGAGTAGTCTGGACATACCCAGTAACAGAGGTATGAAATGAAGTTCAGCACCGACACTCGATGATTCGAGGAAAGTGGGTGCCATATTTTTTGATTAAAAGATAAGGCATTTATTTTTTTCAAACTGTGCTCAGGCGATTATTAACAAAATGCTGCTTGCTGCCTTCACTGTATTATGTGTTAAGTTCACACATATTCCCGGGTGTGACGAACCAAAACCAACCGCTTCAGATCAGAGCCCTCTGCATGGCTGCAAACCTATTCACGTGCTAAATGAAGGAGGCTGTGATTTTCACTTTTCCAGTTTAACTCCTTCCTTTCCTGTCATATTTTAATAGTTTTTGCAGTCCGCACATTAAATACATTTCAATAATGGATCAAATACTTTTGGCAGAAAAGGCTGCAAATATGACCAACTTCATGACACAGAGTGGTAAAACGATGCTCAAATGACCCATAATTCCATTAATTACATGTACCGTACCATTGCTTTGGAGGTTGATGATTGTATAAAGTGGTGCTCGTTGAGGGACAAATGAATCCAGAAAAGTCACTGTTCTGTGGAAAATTGCATAAATATGTAACATAGAACTTTAAAAGGGTCATGCATATATAGGAGTTTAAGGTACCACTCCTCAGCGGACTTAAAAAAAGTGACTTGACTAAATGTAATCTTTTTAATGCACATAGTGCCTGGTGCTTATTGAAGTTTTATTTTTCAGATGGAGTTGTGACTCGGTCATTAAATGAGGCCGGTTCTGATTCAAGGTCAGGCTTTTAATCAAGGAAATACATAAGACTAATCAGTGCTGGGGATTTCCCTTAGATCGTTCAGCACCACCAGACTGTACATACATATACATACATACATATATATAATGGAACTGTATAACCAAATGTATTAGCTGTGCTCATTAAGTATATATTAATAATCAACTCAAAGCTGATAAGCACTATGACTAAAGAAAACTCCTAAAATAAGTAGCTGTTCTGATTCGTGATATTTTATGTACTTCATTAATTTAATATGCTAACTTTACTAAAAAAAAAAATTATAATTTCCAGTATTTTTATTGGGGTGGGGGGTGGGGGTGTCAGATAGGTTACAAGGGATTTATCCATAGGGATTATTGAACATAATGTGTCAACTTTGTATTAGTGACATTAGGTATTGGTTTATAATCATCAACTCCAAACATATGATCTCCACAGATACTCACTATATCAGAAAACATCCACTCTATACTGCTTCAGAGTATACAGATAAACTTTAACTTGCCAGTCCCCATTATCACATCGTCATCATCGTATGCATTCCATATCTGAACACTCAGCTGTTACTGGTACCTCATCAGATGAGAGACAACATTATATGGAATTCTGTTAATCCCTTGGGAAGACTCCCTCAGGCAAATTGGGGTTCCAGCAGCATTGTATAGCATCACACAGAATATCAAAAGTAACAATTTGCAAATTCTAAATACAAATATAAGTCCCAGAAATGCTGCCTGCTACTGGTTTACTGGCTACTACTGTTCCTCTCCTTCCTGTCCTCTGTCTTCCTGTTACTCCTCATCCCCTGAGTGATGAGTTGTACAGTTTGATGGTCCGAGGGACAAAAGAGTTTTTCAGTCTGTTGGTCCTGCACTTGGGAAGGTGCAGTCTTTGGCTGAAGAGGCTCCTCTGGTTGCTGATGATGGTGGGCAGAGGGTGACTGGCATCATCCATAATGTCGAGCAGTTTGTCTAGTGTTCTCTTCTCTGCCACCATCACTAGAGAGTCCAGCTTCATGCCAACCATGGAGCCAGCCTGCCTGATCAGTTTGTCCAGCTTGGATGTGTCCTTAGATGTGCTGCTCCCCCATCTCAGCACACCACAGTGTAAATGAGGATGCTGGCTACTATGGACTGGTAGAATGTCCACGGGAGTTTCCTACAGATGTTAAATGACTGGATGTACTGTGGCTGTAGGTGGACCCGATTGTGGTCAGACTTCCCTAGAGGAGGGGGAGAGGTGTGACTCTGTGTGCATCCCTCACATTAACATACAGTAAGTCAGTTGTTCTGTTGTTTCTTTTTAGACAGTCCAAGATGTGGTGAAAAGCAGCCAAAGTAGAGTCCAATTAGTTACATAGTTAAAATCCCAAGAAACAATCATCCGTGCCTCAGGGTGCTTTGTCTGCAGCCTTGCTATGACAGAGTGAATCTTCGAGAATGGATGCAGTGGCTGCATCCACTCTCGGGGGGTGTAAACGCAGATGGTGATCATGTGACTAAGCTCCGTCGGTAGATGGTAGATGGTATGACCGCAGGCTAACAGCTAGCAGCTAGAGGTCCTGGCAACACAAGACCATCTTTACGGAGATATGTCCTGGGTTACACCAGCGGTTGTTGATGTACATGATGAGTTCACCGCCTTTGCTTTTCCACATGCTTTAGTGTCTGTGCCGACTCTCACAGCAGTGAATCCCAGCAGGTCCATGTTATGATCTGGTATGAGGTGGGTTAGCCATGTCTCCATAAAGATAAACAAGCTGTTCTCACGGTAAATCCGCTGGTTTTTCAGCATAGACAGCTTGTCAATCTTGTTCGGCAGCGAGTTCACATTTCCCATGATCACAGAGGGTTGTAGTGCCTCCAGGTGTCTGCTAGCCTAGCATTTAGCTTAGCTGGGGTGGGGTGTAGTAACCTGGCTCTTCCATTTGACCTCAGAGCCAGCAGTTCCTCTCTTGAAAAGGTGAAAAAACTGGCTCCTGGGATATGTAGAAAGCACAAAATGCCTTTGTAACAAGAACAGAAGGCTAGAAAGGATAAGAAAAAGAGCTTAAAAAGAGGTTAAACTGTAGAGGTACTGGAGAGGCAGCCATCTAGCGCCAGCACACACATCCTGTCCTTACTTAAGATTTTGCAAATGCACAGTTGGTGCAATTTCAGCTTTTAAATGTCCACATAGGTAACTGAGGGGAAAATATAGGGTTAGTACTCCCTGTACCTTTAGTTGCTCATTCTTTTTGACCAATACAATAGGTATTACAATAGAGAAAAAGGGCCACCATTATGTCATCACACTCAAAGCTCAATAAATGGGCCACAATGGTTCAGTCACAGTACAGCATAAGATTATAGATCAGCGTTGTTCCCGCTGCCAGCCTAATGATCAGCAGCCTATTCCAAAGCCTTTGTAGGCTTCAGAATGAGCAAGATAATCTTGTTAATGGCCCATTTCATTCCCTCGGACTGGTTTGTATAGACAAAGGGGTTTTAAATAGAGTGGATTTTTGTGTAGCGAGCCTAAACAGTAGCCCCGAGGAAAAAGTCATTGACTTGTATTTTTCTCATCTTGCTATCAAAACTAATCACAGAGGACCCATGTTGCAATCAACTAACAGCAGTAAAATGCAACTAATGTATTCTGGGAGTTGGGTGGGGATGTCGTTGCTGTGGGGAGAGGGGTACTGCATTCAGCTTTCATTTTCCCTACAAATCTGTAGCACTTAATTTTGTGTTTACATAATTATTTCTCCCCTTCATCCCAATTTGATGGGAACAACACATGTTTTTCTGCTGTGCAGTTTTGTGCTACAGGGCAGAGTGTTGTACAACATTTAATTAGACGAGAACCTAAGTATCTGCAGCTATGATTAATTGCATGCGTGGAAAAAAAGAACACTTTTTTTCACTTCGTAACAATTATCATTTGAGGCAGTGGTTTTTAGTCTGTGTCCTGCTGTTCAGTGGAACGGCACCTAACAAAAAGAGAAAACTCAACTTATCTACTCTTATACTGAAATTTAATGCACCAGGCTGAGATTATCCATTATTTATCACATTGTCTTCAGCTGAAACATTCTTTGTTTTGTCCTTCGGGCAGCTCTAATGTATTACCTACTGTTGTCAGTGCTCTTAGCGTCATCCTCCCTAGGGCATAATAGATCACTCAAGACCATCTTCGTAGCCCTATTGCCAGCATGGGAACTCGACATCCTTTCCAAATATTATGAACGTTTAAGCTCCACACTGTGGTTGATCAAGGAAATGTATAAGGAGCTGATACTATGTTTGTGTTCATTTTTGTCTGGCAAAAATTTATTTTCCATCCACAAAATGAGGTCCTTGTCAGCTGATGTTTGCCAAGTTTGTCAGAAAGTTTTGTACGTGATCAAAACTTTGATCAGACATCAAGCGGCGAGCTTTCACGGTGCCTGTATGTGTGTTTGTTTATATTTATTCTGTGGCTTATTCCTCAATGGTTCATTCTGGGCCTCTGATTGGCCAAAGCTCTAACACAAGTGGAGAAAGGCCTGACAAACCCGTCTGATGCTTCTGGGCTTGACAAGAAGAAGCCCATCAGGACAGTGTGTATCTCTGGCTTATGTTTATTTCTATTTTTATTTTTTTTTTAATGTAAGTTTTTAGATTATTTTAAACCAGCCCATGCTGTGGGGATTCACAGGCTCTAGATTGGGTAGTGTTTATAAAATAGGTAGCTGACATTTTTCAAGGGTGGTAAATGGACTGCATTTAGTATATAGTTCTTTTCCGTCTGTATCTGATGCTCAAAGTGCTTTACACATCAATGCCTGACATTCACCCCAATGTCAGGCTGCTGCCATGCAATGTGCCCACTACACACCAGGAGGCCCTTAGTGATTTTCTGGCCAGGCTGGGATTTGAACCGAGGATCCTCTGGTCTCAAGCCCAACACTTAACCACTAGACCATCACCTCCCCATTAAAATGCATTGCAGCACGTCCATTGATCACTGCTGTTAGCTAATATTGCTAATTTCTCCAAAAATATTAGACCTATCAACTTTCCGTTTTTGCAGCATTCATCCTTGACCAAAAATAAAAGCCATACACATGCACACACACATACAAGCACATAGAGGCCACTTGGATATTATAATATAGATTTATCCATTATCAGGCCTTTATATTTTTACAGTCACTATTATTCAGTGGAAGAGTTATGCTAGCTACTGTTAAATGTCTGCCATTGTAGACAATAACATTCTCACTCCCTGAGCTGAGGACATGTAAACGTATTGCCCGTCTGTTTCATATTCAGATACACCAAGATGGGAACAGTTGATGTTTTGGATTGGCACCAAAATGAAAATTCATAAGCTGTAAATATACTTGTATGAAGTGCTCTAAACAAATGGTTGTACTCTTTGGGGTATTCCACTGAGAGCCATGCTCATTGTCTCTGCCACTCCAGCCACTTTTCTGTTCTCTCAGGACTTTCAGTGATGTTTTGGCAGTTCAAAGAATGACAGCTTCTTTGTCATCCAGTGGTTGCTGCACCCAATGACCACACAAGTGTTAACTCTTGGGCATAATGGGATGATATATGAAAGCTCAAATAACACTGGAAATAGACTAACATTGTTGTCATTGTGCATGTTTTCACCACTTGCACTACTTGCTAGGGTGGCAAGGCCAGTAAATGCCCAGATGATGAAGCAGGATATATTCCAGTCAATAGGAGTGTGGCCAACATGTTGATTCAGATGTTCAAAGGCAAATAATAAGTCTTACCTGAGTCTCACAGAATAACGGTTCACTAGACACAAAGCCATTCTATGGATACCCAAGTATCCTTCTCCAAAACCAACTGCTAAAAATGTCGAGTTATCACTAGTTAGTCAGTTTATATCTTTTTTTTTGTACATAGGTCATACACTAAGGGATGCGCAGGATCGTAAAAGCTTCAGCCTTTGTTCTCACAGAAAAATGTCTGCATTACCACTGTCGTCTGTCTCCTCTGTCGGTCTGTCCTCATTGCTCCACAAGCAGTTCTCAGATGTTTCTAAAGCTCAAATTCCAAGGAAACAGATACATGAATGTCAGTGTTAAGATAAACGAATCTCTCAAAAGGGGTTTTTACACTTTTACTGTGTACAGATACCTTTCTTGTGGACAGAGTCATGATGTTGGTCCAAGACAATCACAAACCCATACAATCTGACTCATCACTCACCATCTCTGCTATAATCAATTCATCCATTGCTTTTGCAAAGATCACACCATTGTCCAGTAAAACAAAATGAATAAACTTTCCCTTGTTGACAAAGTTATTTATGGCACTGGTCTGCACAGTTCTATCAAATGCAGGCCATGCAAGAATTAAACAGTGCAAGGACATTCTTGATAAACACCAGAATTCATTGAGAAGAAGTCAGTTTTTGACAAAACACTGAAGCAAAAATCATTTGCAATGCTGAAACAGCATCTCCACCTACCTGGAGGAGTTCAGCTCCAACACTTCAAATCCCTAAACCTCCCCAATTCATCATTAGTTTCACTGCCTTTGTGATCTCACTAACATTTGTTGGTGTGCAGCTGATGCATGTATATAGATATATTGATAATTGCCTTATTCAGGGTGTTGATGAGCATCAAATGTCTTATCTGCTGTGTTTATTAGTCAACAGAGTGCTGTCATGATTTCAATGAATAATTTAACCTTTCGGTTGTGACATTAATATCTGTATGAAAATTAGCTAAACACTGACCCACTAGGACACACAATCATGAGGTCAGTGTCCTATCCTGTCCACTGTTAATACTACAATGAAGCACAAAAACTGCTAAATCCTACTGTGACCCTGCATAATCCAAATGAGCTTTGTGTTTATACTCCTAATGCTGTATCTTACCTGACTGCCCACACCTGATGGTGAAATCTGAACAACTTTCATGAAAATAAAGGCAAAAGTCATGACATGGCAATGCAATAGAAACATGCATTTTGCCAAGATCATACAAAAATGCAAGTTATATTGCAAGTGCTGTTATCCATAAAATGTCAATAATGCAGAGCAACATGTAAATTTAAACTACATCTACATGTTTAATGTGATATTCACAGCAAAATGTCTGTGTCAGGTGAGATGTCAGTCCCATGTCAGATTACATGAAGGCTGTGATGCATGCTGTTACTGATTGCTAGGCACCAGAGAGAAACAAAGAAGACATTTATTCACAACAGTAAGAACAGAGAGCTTTAATAAGATGTGTCGGTATAATTTACAGTAATTTGCAGCCATTATGGGTGGCTTTAGACTGAGCTGTGTTACTGTTATCAATAGCCTTAGATTTGCCCTATAGATAGCAGCACACATCATCAGAGTATTCCCATTGAACACTGTTGAATTAGCATTAAAATGCCATATGAATGTTTACTCATCTAATGGTTTGTCAAATGGCCAACCAAAAAAAAAATAGACCTTGTCACAGAAGAAGTCGTATTACATGATGATACAGGTAGTTTTCTCATTATCGTTATCATTTTTTTAAATTCTTGTTTCAGTTGCATTTACAGCTAAAAACACTACTACACAGCTGACTAGTAGGACTGAGAATTGGCAAGAACCTTACAGTGTGATATGTATCATAATATATGGATGGTGGTGATTGGTCCCGTGTGGGACATTGAACCAATCACTGTGGGGTGTTTGGCCTGGAAGACTATGTCCTATAGCTCATGCTCACAGGGCTGCTTCACTTCCACATGCATGGAGCTTCAGCATCCTCTTGCACTAGGTGGCTGGTCTGCAGTCATTGGTGGCTTCTCATCTCTTGGTAGTGCGGGGTACTGGTCATGTATCTGTGTGTTTTCTCTTGTGGAGATGGGGTACACTTTACTCTTTGCTGACAAGTGAGGAATGTGTGTTGAGAAGGTGGAGGGAATATTTTGAGGAGCTGATGAATGAAGAAAATGAGTGAGAGAAATGGCTGGATGATGTGGTGAGAGTAAGTCAGGAAGTACAAGAAATTAGTAAGGAAGAAGTGAGGGCTGCTATGAAGAGGATGAAGAGTGGAAAGGCAGTTGGTCCAGATGACATTCCAGTGGAGGTGTGGAAATGGCTAGGAGAGATGGCATTGGAGTTTCTAACCAGATTGTTTAATAAAATCTTGGAAAGTGAAAGGATGCCAGAGGAGTGGAGACGAAGTGTGCTGGTTCCTATTTTCAAGAACAAGGGTGATGTGCAGAGCTGCAGTAACTACAGAAGCATAAAGTTGATCTGCCACAGCGTGAAGTTATGGGAAAAAGTAATAGAAGCTAGGCTTAGAAAACAGGTGAAGATCTGTGAGCAGCAATATGGCTTCATGGAGAGATAGAGCACTACAGATGCAGTGTTTTTTCTGAGAATACTGTTGGAGAAGTACAGAGAAGGCCAGAAGGAGTTACATTGTGTGTTTGTGGAATTAGAAAAAAGGTATGATAGGGTGCCAAGAGAAGAGCTGTGGTATTGTATGAGGAAGTTTGGAGTGGCAGAGAAGTATGTTAGGATAGTGCAGGACATGTACAAGAAAAGTGTGACAGCGGTGAGATGTGCAGTAGGAATGACAGTCTCATTCAAGGTGGAGGTGTGATTACACCATGGATCAGCTCTGAGTCCTTTCTTGTTCACAGTGGTGATGGACAGGTTGACAGATGAGATCAAGCAGGAGTCCCCATGGACTATGATGTTTGCAGATGACATTGTGATCTGTAGTGAGAGTAGAGAGCAAGTTGAGTCTAGTCTGGAGAGGTGGAGATATGCTTTGGAGAGAAGGGGAATGAAAGTCGGTAGAAGCAAGACTGAGTACATGTGTGTGAATGGGAGGGAGCCCAGTGGAATAGTGCAGTTACAAGGAGTAGAAGTGGTGAAAGTAGATGAGTTTAAATACTTGGGTCAACTGTTCAAAGTAATGGAGAATGTGGTAGAGACATGAAGAAGAGAGTGCAGGCAGGATGGAGTGGGTGGAGAAAGGTGACAGGAGTGATTTGTGACTGAAGAATATCAGCAAGAGTGAAGGAGAAAGTTTATAAGACAGTAGTGAGACCAGCTATGTTGTATGGTTTAGAGACGTTGGCACTAACAAAAAGACAGGAGGCAGAGCTGGAGGTGGCAGAGCTAAAGATGTTGAGATTCTCTTTGGGAGTGACGAGAATGGACAAGATTAGGAATGAACATATCAGAGGGACAGCTCAGGTGGGACGGTTTGGAGACAAAGCCAGAGAGGCGAGATTGAGATGGTTTGGACATGTGCAGAGGAGGGACCCAGGGTATATAGGGAGAAGGATGCTGAGGATGGAGCCACCAGGCAGGAGGAGAAGAGGGAGACCAAAGAGGAGGTTTGTGGATGTGCTGAGGGACGACATGCAGGTGGTTGGTGTGACAGAGGAAGATACAGAGGACAGGGTGAGATGGAAATGATTGATCTGCTGTGGCGACCCCTAACAGGAACAGCCAAAAGACAAAGAAGAAGATTTCTGTAAGATCTCTTGAATCAACATCTTTGGGTCTGTATGTGTGTCACATGCTTTATTAGATTATGAAATTACCCCATATGTCGCCTCTCCTAAAACAAGATAATGATTCATAAGATCTGTATCTCTGTGTTGAATAATCATGTTTCACTTTATTAATTTATTTCTCCCCTTCTAACAGCCAATACTTGCCTCCAAGCTTCATAAAAAAAAAAAAAAAAAAAAAAAAACAAATAATTAGCATTTCAGATAATCGTGCTTAAAAAAAGGCCAAAAAAGCAGTAAACAAGGGTCAAGAAAACCTTATTGATAGAGGTAATAAAGAAGCATAATCTTCACTTTTTTTTTAAATTCCAGACTTTAATATGAACACTGAACACCTGCTATTTTGCTTCTAACTATACCATAAAAATGTATGAGCCTTTCTGCTGATAAAGTTATATCAAGTTAAAAGTTGTGCTGATCACCTTGTGTTACGTTAATTTCTCCAGATACCTTCTCCACTGTCTAATCAACTTAGAATCCAAAGAAAACTAATTTTGCACAAACATAAATGCATTACCCACTGTATAATTTGAATTTAATTTCGAACCTGCACTGACACCATGAAAAACCCCCAGCAGGTACGAGTGTTAATGTCCAGGAGTTGTATCATTCAGAGTTTGACTCACAGAGCTCAGTGTGGAGCTCCAGTCAAAAGAAGATAAAGTCAGTTTTCTGAATAGGACAACAGTCACGTATTTGTTTTTTTTATTCCAGGCATAAAAAGTGCTGTGAAGGGTGTTAATTATCAAATTATCTATTTTTTCTGCAGATTCAGCTGACACTGCCCCCATGAATGATGATAAAATGCTCACACACACACACACACACACACACACACACACACACACACACACACACACACACAGACGAATCCAAACTGTGTGGAAAATTAATCATTTAATATTTAAATTGTTTTGTCCGCCATCTCTCTCTCTCTCTCTCTCTCTCTCTCTCTCTCTCTCTCTCTCTCTCTCTCTCTCTCTCTCTCTCTCTCTCTGTCAGAGTGCACATGAACAGTGAGGAAATATGATGGCATGCTTTTGGATCACAGCAAACCGCTCAAAATCCAGCATATATGCTAAAAAGTGTTCGATCTCTGTAGAAATGTGATGTGATGAAATGTGCACCAACTTCACAGAAAACACTGCAGAAGGCCACTGAAGTAATTACACAGAAAGGTGTTTTTGTGTCCTCTCTGTGGATTGGGTTCATTTTAAGGCACACAACTGCCACCATCCTGTGTAATGGACCCCTTATAAAATGCTTCATAAAGCACAAAGTGAGTTCCTTGTCCTCTGATGTCTGTCGAGTTCATCAGGACGTTTTTGTGCGTGTTCAAAGCTTTGAGCGGAGATCATGCGGGGGACTGTCACTCTTTCTTTCTGATACTGTTTTTCTCTCTTTCTATCTCTCTCTCAGTGAAGAGGGTGCGGTGGAGTTGTTTGATCCTGACACATGAACAGTGAGGAAATATGACTTCATTCTTTTAGACCAAGACAAAATCTGCTGAAATTCAGCATAAATACAGCCTCCTTAGTGATAACTGCTAATGCATATTGCAAAAATCACAGAACCAGAGTGGGTATTTTTGCACGACTCTCTCAACAACTTGAAGGGCAGCGCAGCCAGAGTGTGGCAAAGTTTGGCAACGTGGCGTGTGTGTTTTTCAGCATGCACTAATATGGAATGATGGTCTGGTTTATGGTGATGCAAATTGCTGTTGTTTGATTTTAATCCATTTAAGGTGGTTTCCCCCTCCCCCCCTTTCCCCCAAATGATCTCACACACATTTTTTTTTTCTTTTAAAGAGATGTGGTCATCTGAAAGGTGCTGTCCAAAGTGCTGAAAGTGAATAGCTGTGAGCACCGCCGGTTGTAGTGCACCTTTTACTATACCTACAGGGCTGAAAAATATTTACTTGTTTTTTTGTTTTCGTGACAACTCAGTGAAGCAGAATGAAGCAGTACACTTGAACATTTTCCACGAATGATTGGAACATTGCATTTTAAGTGTCAGAATTGTTTATCGTGAAGTCATAGTGTTCTTGAATTGTATTTGAGAATGCTCTGTGATGGAAAGCTCTGCTCCGGTCTTTTCCAGCTTACCACCACAATTCCACCACAATGACTGAGGGTGTTGGCCCATGGACCAGATGGTAGAAGCTGAGGAGAGGCACAAAGTGATATTGGCTTTGCTGACACCAGTGGTGGGCACAGCTAACCAAAACGTTAGCTTCGATAACCGCTAATCCACTAACTGAAAAGTTAACTTTTATAAAGATAAACTGATAAAAAAATATAGCAGAAGCTACAGCTAACGTTAACCACTAACTTTTAGTATTGACTCCGGTACACTGTCATCTACTGACGAGAGTTTTGAGTTTAAGCACTGCTGATGCTTCTGAGTACAATCAAAGATGATCACAAACCCAACCCAATGAGTTAGAGCTTCTGTCTTTGTGTGCCCTGCCTACTGCTGCAAGAAAGATTTATTTACATTCACAGCATACAGTCTGCCACATGTGGGCAAAAGGCAAAAACAGCA
This sequence comes from Thalassophryne amazonica, assembly GCF_902500255.1. Classification (NCBI taxonomy): domain Eukaryota; kingdom Metazoa; phylum Chordata; class Actinopteri; order Batrachoidiformes; family Batrachoididae; genus Thalassophryne; species Thalassophryne amazonica. The sequence goes on along the minus strand of NC_047104.1, from coordinate 149,442,618 downwards.
AAGCTGGTTTGACTTATGGTTTGATTTAGAAATCAAACTTATTCCGGACAATACAGTAGATGGCGGTTTTCTATGGATTTAACATCCAAGGATCCTCTGGTCTGAAGCCCAAAGCTTAACCACTAGACCATCACCTCCTCTTTAAGATTATAATTTTTTTCCTTTACTTTTGCTCACCAAAGAAAATTGTGGTCTAATAAAAAAGTTATGTCCTAAATTGTTTAACACATCTAACTGTAAATAGCCGGAAGTAAAATAAAATCTGAAATGCATACAGCATGTGGCAGTTTCAGAGTTAACCTTAATAGTGAAAGTGCTGTTGGAGCTCACAGGTTGGTGCGATGGTGCATGGAGTGCTGAGCAGCAGAAGGACAAGAATACCTCACCCAATTTGGTGGGAATGCCTCCTGGATCATGTAGAAATTGTGTGTTTTAGCAGGACATGTTTGGTAATTTTGTGGTGAGATGCATGGCATTGTACGTTGCTTGCCTGAACTAGCTCACAAACATAATTTATGGCTGAAACATACAGTATTAAAGAAGCTTTTCATTCATTATACATCTGCAGAGGATTGAAAAGACAGCTGATCAAGCCCACTTTGGCATCACAATTATTTCAGCAGGTACCTTTACAGTTTTCTGGGATAAAAAAAAAAACCTTCCACACATTTCATGGTCTTGTCAGTAAGACACCAGAATGTTTCTTAAAACCTTTTTCGTACCACTATTGTAATATTGTGAAAAAATATGAATTATTAACATTTGAAAATTTGATTCTCTTCTCCAATGTCAGTTTAGTATATAAAATTGTTCATAATGTGGCACCACAGACTGTGAAACTGTTTGTAAAATCATGTGATGAAGCACGACGGAGAACGACACGTTCCTCCTCCAGAGGAGACTGTTTTGTGAACTTTAGGTCTTCAACATTTGGACAAAACTGCTTCTCTGTCAAAGCTGCAGGGATGTAGAACTCTTTACCTTTGACTGTTCGAGATAGCGACACTCTGCAACTGTTAAAATTTTACACAAAGAAATGGTTGAAAGATGGTCAGACTTGTGAACACTAAGTGATTATTGACAATGTCTTGAAAAACTATACATTAATTGTGACTAATTCGTTGCTGGTGTTTCTTGTTGGTCCTTGTAGGGGTTTTATCTATCTTTATATTTTGTAGTATTTTGTACATTGCGACCTGCTGTTTCTTGCTTGTGCCTGGGGACAACAGATGATTTAGCTTGCATCTAAATCTGGTCTGTGAAACACATTTGTTGTGCAATGTCCCTGTCAAATAAATAAATAAATACAGTTTCCAAGTCAAACTACAAAAGATAAAGCTTCCAGGAATAAATGCAATGATTTACCATTTGCTTTTCAAAATTTTTATTAATTTTTTGTTCAAAGCTTCTGATAAAATGTGCCAACAGTCAAAACATACAAAAACACAACATATTCTCACCCCTACAGACACACATACAGTACACACACACACTGACACTTCTGCCATTTCATCACTATGTGGAATGTGGGAGGTTCAGCAACTATAAAAAGATGTGTGAGGCATTGGGCTTTGTGAGAACAGTGAAGCAATATTTTGTTTTTCTTTCCCCACTATTTGTGTGAAGCATGTGGTTATGATTATGATGATTATGATAGTTTTATCAACATTCACAACATTTTGAATATGCTCTTGTCCATGCTGAAAGATTAATTACATATTTCTCTCAAGGACACAAAGTATAGTTTGCGTCTTCAGTATTAGACTTGGGGAAAAAAACCCTTCTTTTGTTGAGGTTAAATTACTGCACAGTTCAAAATTAAGGTTTGGCTCAGCTGAAAGGATATCACCCAGGCAGGGCATGTGTTGTGGTTCCGCCCAGCGCCCGTTTGGCCGTGGTTTTTGGTTTTATCATATTTTGGGGTTTTCAGTTGTTGATGAATTCTATATTATTATATTCTCTATGAATTCAGTTGTTTCATTCTTTAGGTATTATTATTTTCTCCATGTGGTCATTTAGTCATATATTAGTCATATATGCACCCTCATCTGTCAGTCGTGTTGTGTCTTCCATTTGCACTTCTTCACATGTTTGAGTTTTCACATTTTCTTTATTCGACTGTGTGTTCTGTTAACTTCCTTATGTTATGTTGCTTTTCACTTTTGCACTTTATCACCCCTGAGTTCTATGTTTTGTGATTTCTCCTCATTTTCAGTTATTGTAATTTTTTTTTATTGCCATGATTATTCTCATACTGGGTTTGTCTGTTCAGCTGTCATCTCCCACATTTTGGTCCTCCCACGTGAGTCTGAAGTTCCTCTTCGTTTGTGACCCACATGTATGCAATTTCACCAAGATTCCTTAAGCACTTCCTTGTTTGGCTGTCCAGTGCCAGCTCATTGCATTTGCCACCAGTGTGTGCTGTTCTCTGTCGTGCTCTTGTTCATGGACTCCTCCATGAATATGCTGCAACTTTTCATTTTTTTTCATTTCATTTTCATTTAAGTATATAATCTCAAAGCGATCAACTGATCAAAGATTTATTTATTTATTTTGGCAACTGTAAGTTAGGAACTGAAATCAGGCTGAAAAAACAACAACAACAAAAAAAGGTTTGGGACATTATCGTGAAACATCACATTGATTCACTTCTGCAGAAATAAACATCTGCAAAAAAACAATGGAGAGGATTTACAGTATTGGTGATTTTTGTAAACAAACTGAATTATAACATGATTTCTCTTTGGGATCTGAAAAATGAAGTTCCTCATTTATGGAGATTAGAAATGATGTTACACTATGAAACAACAAGTGACACCTTTTCAATGCAATCTTCATAATAAAATCAATTTCCTGTTGTAAGTTTGCATGGAGCGTATCCATTTCCCATCCTCTGGCAATGTGGGTGGTGTTTAATCCACACACCATTGTTTGGTGCTCAGCTTCATCTTATCAGTGAAACGGGCCGAATAAAACAGTGGCGTCAGCTGCCTGGCTGTCACGGTAATGGCTTCAGATGCTGCACCTCCCTCGGTTATGAAAGCTCCTCACATCCCACTGCCAAGGGCGTCCTTGCTCCTCCCTCCTCCCCCCTTCTGATCTGATAGGTTCACGGCCTCGCCAAGTCTTCCACAGATGAAAAAGATAAAATCATCCAGACGTGGCGTGAACAGCGAGTTAATGTTTGCTACACCCTGAATCAGTCAAGAGGCAAAGGGATAAAGAGGTGAGGTAATTTTCATTATTTTGTTTTTCAAAGATGGACCTTTTATTATTTTAAAAAGAAACAAAAACAAAACCAGTGAAATAGTAAAAGGGAAGAATGTGGCATAAATGTGTTTAATAATTGCTTTGACATTGGGTGAACGTTTTTCTCACATGAACTCTTGAATTTAGTTCTTAAGCCACACTTGCACAAATTTTGGAATTGTGGCAATTCCTCATGCCAAAATTCACGTCAGTGCGAGGATCAAATTAATGCAAGTGTCAAGGTGGTTTCACTTTAATTGTGCTTCACACACTTAAAGACATCTACGAACAGAACTGGTTTTAACCAGTTTGATTCAAAGTTGGTGGGAGGACAAAATTATTTGAGCTTGACAAAAAAATGGATAAAAGTGAAAAGTGTACTGCTACTGAGCTTTTTAACATTTAAGTCATAAAATTAATTTTCTTTGGCACCACTATAATTTAATTTATTAGCCTTTAAATATGGGATTCTTAGTATGACATCATTACAAATATGATTAAAATTTGCATTGTCTAGAAAAAAGTTATAGAATGTTCCCCTCAAAGGGGAAAATTGCAACCAAATGACCCGGTAATGACCCATACAGTCTATGATAGTGATGTCATAGATGATATGGGGACTTTCTCCCACTGCGCGAGAGGTGCTTGGAATGCACATGGTGACAGCCAATAAGAATGAACAGACAGCAGAACATCGGCTCATTGTGAGCTTTAGCAAAATACTCCAACATGGCAAAAACACTCAGAAACAGCTGCATTTTTGTATGAATCTAAAGTGTTTCTCATATATTTGGTAAAAGTTGGCAAGAGATAAACATTTCAAAATCTGAAAACACTGCTTTTGTCACCACATAATGCATCTGAAGTGATTTACAGGACATGTGATGGATGTCAGCATGCACACTACGTGTGGTCGTATCACTTGAGGCCAAAGGTAACTTCCAGTAATTTCAAAAGCTCATGGAATCACATATGGACTAACTCCTGCAGACAGCGTAAGGAGGAAAAAACAATATTCATATTTCAATTCCCCCCAGGTGAATATGTTCCCTTCATTAACCCTCTGGGGCTGACGCAGTCGTATACGACGGCTAAGACCAAGCTTTACTAAATTATACATAACTTTTTAATGATATGAGATAGAAACTTACTGTTTTTTGCTGAAAAGTTAACTCACTCAGAGGACTTTCGAGCCAGCCATCGGCCATCTTTGTACTCCTTATAGAAGCTGTGTGATGACATGAGCAATGTGAGTGTCCAATCGGAATTGGTTCACCGTCACATGGTTTTCCAAAATCCAATCGTAGGGCAGATTTACCTCACATGAAAAGCCAAAGATCATTTTCAGGAGTGAAATGTTACTAGCTGGCTCATTTGAATAGCCCCCTGGGTGCTCCAATGGGTACATACTACTATTAGGCTCCAAATTACGCACAGCGATCACTGAAAGCAGACGGAGCAGACGGAGAGCCTCTGATGACAATCTCACATGCTCAAACAAAGATTGTGTAACTATCAGGATTGCTCCACTAGTTTGCATGTGAATGTTACTGGATAACTCTGTTGCTTTTACCATGAAGACAAAAAAAAAAAACATATAGACCATTTTGTATATATTGTTCAAAATGTGCATTTGTGTTTATTGTTTGAACCTTTTTGTTGTACAGTCTTTCACACAAGACCTCAAATTACCTTTATAAAGTGTCAAAACACTTGTTTATTATAGTTTGCTATGTGTTTTGAATAAATGTGTGTGGAAAATTATTTTCCGCTTTACTTTTTTCTTCCTTATTTTTGATTATAAACCTATATTACACTTACAAAACACAACAAAAGCATATATATTATGAAAGCACAGGTTGTCCTGAAAAAAGAGACATAAAATGTGATTGTGGGATGCAGGGAGAGCTGTTAACAGCAATAATAAAACATTTATGCCAGGCGAGTGAACTGTTCAAAAATGCCCTCGGAACCCAGAGGGTTAAAGTGAGCTGTAATTTGGAAACACGTTTCAAAAATAAACCAACGTTAAAGCTCTTGGATTTCAGTACAAACAAAATTTTGTCAGTTTCATGAAATTTGGATGGCTGTATAGCTTTAAGGTCAATAAGGTCAGGTAATAGATGTGAGCTTTCCAAAGTCATCCGGCCAGATTCTAAAAATATTTTAGGGGCATCGCACATGGTCGCAGCGAAATCGCGAAATAGCGCCCCCTAGAAATTTTCAAAAACCCCTCCTCATTGGGCTTTTTTCATTGTAACCTCACGAAATTCAGTACACATATTTACCATGCCAGGATGCACAAAAAAGTCTCTTACTGTCATGGTGAAATATCGAGAGGAAGTCGGCGATTTTGATTTAAAGTTTCGATTTTGAGCAAATTTTTGCCATTTTTGGCCATTTCCACTACTTACATTTGAACGAACTCCTCCTAGGGATTTTGTCCAATGCATTTCAAATGTCTTTGACAACATCCAAAGATGATACTGACCAAAAGTTATCGAAAGCTTTTCTCTATGTTGAAGGGTGTGGCTGCTATGGTGCCGCCATTTTGACCCTTCACCATGGAACATTATACTTAAACAGGTACTGATGTCACATACTTAACACCATCAACTTCGTTCCACTACTAAAACATGCACAACAAATTGCTGAACGTAGGCGATGATCGCCGTGAAGTTACGAGTAACGGCGTCCGTGTGGCGGCGTGCCGAATATTGACCATTCGCCATGAAATTACGTTCTTCCTTTTGACGGCTTTAATTTTGTCACATCATCATGAAAATTGATACACAGGTCGAGCACGACAACCTCTTACAATTCATAGGGGCATCGCCCATGGGCGGGGCAAAATGCCTCAATGCCAAAATGCCTTTCAAAAACCCCTCGACATAGATTTTTTTGGAGTAGGGAGATGAAAATTGGTACACGTGTCACTTGCATAGACGTACAAAAAAGTCTCTTGCACCATGGGTCTACTCCAAACAGGAAGTCGGCCATTTTGAATTTTCTTGTCACTTTGGCGTGATTTCCACACGTTGTATTTGAACGAACTCCTCCTAGGGATTTTGTCCAATGCACTTCAAATTTCTTTAACAGCATCCAGAGATGATGATAACCAAAAGTTATCAAACGCTTTTCTCTATGTTGAAGGGTGTGGCCGCTATGGTGCTGCCATTTTGAGCCTTCGCCATGGAACATCAAGTCATGATAGCTCCTTCATGCTTTGCCTGATTGACTTGAAACTTCACATGTATGATGATGGTTGGCCCCTCAACACACCTGGCCCCTCTGTTTCTACACTGAGCGCCCCCTAGTGGATGAACCATCAACATGTCATAACTCCTTCATGCATTGTGTGATTTGCTTGAAATTTGAACTGTGGGATGAGTGGTTGCCCCTGTATGCACATGCCCACATCTGGTCACAAGAGAACACACTGCCCTGGGTAGGCGGTCACGCGGAACGAGGGCCCGTATATGACTGCTTGCAGTCCTAGTTAGGGCCTGGGTAGGCAACGTCCTACGAGGACCCTATTGTAATTACGCTGTTTATTATTATTATTATTATTATTATTATTTATTATTATTACTATTATTATTAGGGCCCGAGTAGGCAACGTCCTAGGAGGACCCTATTGTAATTGCGCTGTTTATTATTATTATTATTATTATTGTTATTATTATTATTATTATTGCCACTTTTGAAATCGAAATTTCGGCCTCTTCCAATGCTCAAAAACTCACCAAACTTTCCAAAGTCGTCCGGCTGGATCTGAAATTCGATATTTTGGGGGCATCGCACATGCTCGCAGAAAAATCGCGAAATAGAGCCCCCTAGAAATTTTCAAAAAACCATCCGCTTTGGGCTTTTTTCGTCGTAGCCTCACGAAATTCGGTACACATATTTACCATGCCAGGATGCACGAAAAAGTCTCTTACTGTCATGGTGAAATATCGACAGGAAGTCGGCCATTTTGATTTTAAGTTTCGATTTTGAGCAAATTTTTGCCATTTTTGGCCATTTCCACTACTTACATTTGAACGAACTCGTCCTAGGGATTTCATCCGATCGTCTTCAAATGTGGTCAAAACCATCACAACACAATGGTGATCAAAAGTTGTCAAAAGATTCTATTTACGTCAAAAGGCGTGGCTGCTAGGGGTCGTCAAACTTTGGCAAGCTTTTGGGAGCATCCATTTCACTTCGAACGGCTGTCACGCCCACATACTTCATCGTAGATCCTTCAAACTTGCTGGACATGATGAGGGCTCAGCCCTGAACGTCTACATATCTTAAGTTCCCACCTGCACCATAGCGCCCCCCGGTGGTGGCGGGAAATGTCCAATTTTTACTTTAAGAGGTCCTGATGTCACATACTTACCCAATCAACTTCATTCCACTACTAAAACATGCAGAACAAATTGGTGAAGGTAGGCGATGAACGCCGTGAAGTTACGAGTAACGGCATCCGTGTGGCGGCGTGCCGAATATTGCCCATTCGCCATGAAATTACGTTCTTCATTTTGATGGCTTTAATTTTGTCACATCATCATGAAAATTGAAACACAGGTCGAGCACAACAACCTCTTACAATTCATAGGGGCGTTGCCCATGGGCGGGGCAAAATGCCTCAATAGCGCCCCCTTGAAACATTCAAAAACCCCTCCACATAGGGGTTTTTTTGGAGTAGGGAGATGAAAATTGGTACACGTGTGACTTGCATAGACGTACAAAAAAGTCTCTTGCACCATGGGTCTACTCCAAACAGGAAGTCAGCCATTTTGAATTTCCTTCTCATTTTGGCGTGATTTCCACATGTTGTATTTGAACGAACGAACTCCTACAGATTTTGTCCAATGCACTTCAAATTTCTTTGACAGCATCCAAAGATGATATTGACCAAAAGTTATCGAAAGCTTTTCTCTATGTTGAAGGGTGTGGCCGCTATGGTGCCGCCATTTTGACCCTTTGCCATGGAACATCAAATCATGATAACTCCTTCATGCTTTGCCTGATTGACTTTAAACTTCACATGTATGATGACGGTTGGCCCCTGAACACACCCGGCCCCATTGTTTGTACACTGAGCGCCCCCTAGTGAATGAAGAATCAACATGTCATAACTTCTTTGTGCATTGTGTGATTTGTTTAAAATTTTAACTGTGTGATGAGTGGTTGCCCCTGCATGCACATGCCCACATGTGGTCACAATGGCACCCACTGGCCTGGGTAGGTGGTCGCACGGAACGAGGGCCCGTATATGACTGCTTGCAGTCCTAGTTATTATTATTTTTATTATTATTATTCTCACTTTTGAAATCTAAATTTCGGCCTCTTCACATGCTCAAAAAGTCACCAAACTTTCCAAAGTCGTCCGGCCAGATCCAAAATTCGATATTTTAGGGGCGTCGCACATGGTCGCAGCGAAATCGCGAAATAGCGCCCATGGTCACAGCGAAATCACGAAATAGCGCCCCCTAGAAATTTTCAAAAACCCCTCCGCATTGGGCTTTTTTCGTCGTAACCTACGACATTTGGTACACATATTTACCATGCCAGGACGCACAAAAAAGTCTCTTACTGTCATGGTGAAATATCGACAGGAAGTCGGCAATTTTGATTTAAAGTTTCGATTTTGAGCAAATTTTTGCCATCTTTAGCCATTTCCACTACTTACATTTGAACGAACTCGTCCTAGGGATTTCATCCGATTGTCTTCAAATTTGGTCAACATCATCACAATACAGAGATTCTAATTAAGTCAAAAGGCGTGGCTGCTAGGGGTCGTCAAACTTTGGCAAGCTTTTGGGAGCACGCCATTTCACTTCGAACGGCTGTTACGCCCACATACTTCATTGTAGATCCTTCAAAATTGCTGGACATGATGAGGGCTCCGCCCTGAACGTTTACATATCTTACGTTCCCACCTACGCCATAGCGCAGGTGGGAACTGTGGGATGAGTGGTTGCCCCATACGCACATGCCCACATCTGGTCACAAGAGAACACACTGCCCTGGGTAGGCGGTCGCGCGGAACGAGGGCCCGTATATGACTGCTTGCAGTCCTAGTTTAGTTTAGTTAGTTCATCAGGATTCACAACATCTAACAGATGGGAGGCTGTTTTGCTGGTCGTCCATTGCTGGGTTTTTTACACTATTGGCTATGCTTGTGGCAGAAATTTCCAGTCGGGCATGGGATGGGGTGTAATAGGTGTTACTTGGTGGTAAAAGTATCGTCGTAGCTATCGGAAAGTTTTGAACATGTTCAAAAAATTGTGACACGTGATCCAAAACAGTTAGTTGTAACATGTAAATTGTGCAGCTATGGGATGACATTTAGTGAAAGTCAGGGCATGTGAGCAACATGAGTACTACAGTAGATAAGGAAAACAATGTGCACATTTGGAACAAACCAAAATTTGGTTCCAAGCATATTTTTTTGGTGTTATTTTCAATAGGATGATGAAACACTTGATTCAGTCACTCTCTGTCAAAAATGATATTTTTTCAAAATAGCCGTCTGAAAATGGACATTTTTCAAAAGTTTAGACTAAGTTATATTTACTTACATAAAAATGTCTTTTCACATCCATTTTAATGTAAAATATATTATAAATGAGGCAGACTCATCCATTACCCAGGCAGACGTCACCGAGGTGGTTAGAATCCGTCCTGAGTACCTTAAGTCTCTGGATGTTGTGGGACTGTCTTGGCTGACACGCCTCTGCAACATCACATGGCGATCGGGGATAGTGCCTCTGGATTGGCAGACTGGGGTGGTGGTCCCTCTGTTTAAGAAGGGGGACCGGAGGGTGTGTTCCAACTATAGGGGGATCACACTCCTCAGCCTCCCCGGTAAGGTCTATTCCAGAGTACTGGAGACGAGAATTCGACCGATGGTCGAACCTCGGATTCAGGAGGAGCAGTGTGGTTTTCGTCCTGGTCGCAGCACACTGGTCCAGCTCTACACGCTCTATCAGGTGCTCGAGGGTTCATGGGAGTTCGCCCAAACAGTCCACATGTGTTTTTTGGATCTGGAGAAGGCATTTGACCATGTCCTTCGGGGCACAATGTGGGGAGTGCTCCGGGAGTACGGGGTCCGGGGTCCTTTGCTAAGGGCTATCCGGTCCCTGTACGACCGCAGCAGGAGCTTGGTTCGCATTGCCGGTAGTAAGTCAAACCTGTTTCCAGTGCACGTTGGCCTCCGCCAGGGCTGCCCTTTGTCACCGGTTCTGTTCATTATTTTTATTATCTTATTATTACAATGGACAGAATTTCTAGGCGCAGCCAGGGTGTAGAGGGGGTCTGGTTTGGGGACCACAGAATCTCGTCTCTGCTTTTTGCGGATCATGTGGTTCTGTTGGCTTCGTCAAATCAGGACCTTCAGCGTGCACTGGGGCGGTTTGCAGCCGAGTGTGAGGCATCCGGGATGAAAATCAACACCTCCAAATCCAAGGCCATGGTTCTCGACTGGAAAAAGGTGCTTTGCCCTCTTCAGGTCGGTGGAGTGTCCTTGCCTCAAGTGGAGGAGTTTAAGTATCTCGGGGTCTTGTTCACGAGTGAGGGACGGATGGAGCGTGAGATCGATAGACGGATCGGTGCAGCGTCTGCAGTGATGCGGTCGCTGTATCAGACTGTCGTGGTGAAGAGAGAGCTGAGTAGGGGGGCAAAGCTTTTGATTTACCGATCGATCTACGTTCCAATCCTCACCTATGGTCATGAGATTTGGCTCATGACCGAAAGAACGAGATCACGGGTACAAGCGGCTGAGATGAGTTTCCTCCGCAGGGTGGCTGGGCGCTCCCTTAGAGATAGGGTGAGGAGCTCGGTCACTCGGGAGGAGCTCGGAGTCGAGCCACTGCTCCTCCACGTCGAAAGGAGTCAGTTGAGGTGGCTTGGGCATCTTTACATCCTTTGCAACCTGTACATATATAGTACAAAATAATGTGGCACTTTTAATTAAGCTGAGGTGTTGGTAATGTTCTTTATTATGAAATAAATAGGCTGTGACCATTGAAAGAACAAATATGTTATCCATTTTCCTTGAAAATGTAATTTACTTTATTATTATGGTAAGTAAGTCCCTTTGGCTGCTCCCTTGTTTGCACTCGGGGTCGCCACAGCAAATCCAAGGTGGATCTGCATGTTGAATTGGCACAGGTTTTACACCGAATGCCCTTCCTGACGCAACTCCACATTACATGGAGAAATGTGGCAGGGGTGGGATTTGAACCCGGAACCTTCTGCACTGAAACCAAGCACATTAACCACTTGGCCACCACCCCTGCACTTACTTTATTATTATGGTACACTGCCCAAAGTATTAAGATAATAAAAGTGAGTAAAAGTATTACATGGATAAAGTTGTATATCTGTTTTTACATATACCAAGCTTACGTAATCTACATCTTCAAAACATATGGATACCTTTAAACTTCAATTTTAACAAATCTTCGGACACATCCAAATACAGGTACACTGCTTCTATTTAATTACTACATATCTTGACAAAAGACTGTCAACATCACAAAATATTAACTAATAGAAAATATATCGTTACAATGAACAATATATGCAAACAAGCTTTCCATGAGTTAGTTTTGCTGTAAATTTTCTGGCAGGGTGGTCCACAGAAACACAGTACAGTGCAGGGTGACTTTTACAGATTTGTCAGGTGGCTAGCGAGACTTCTTGCACCCACATTTGATGACTTCTAACAAGATTTTGCTGCTTCTAGAACCAGGGTGGACAATCATGTGCCATGAAGGGCCAAGACACTGCAGGTTTTCCTTGCTACCAATCACCACAGCAGGTCATTTCATTAATGATCAGGTGTCTCAGCAGGTGATTTGGGCAGCATGGTGGATTAGTTGTTAGCACTGTTGACTCACAGCAAGAAGATTATGGGATCGATTCCCACCTGTGGCCTTTCTGTGTGGAGTTTGCATGTTCTCCCAGTGTGTGTGTAGGTTTCCTCCGGGTGCTCCAGTTTCCTCCCACATTTAAAGACATGCAGGTTAGATCTGTGTCTAGGATGGCCATGTACAGATTTCTGTAGCGCTCCTTGGGATCCTGTAGTTGGTGTTATCTCATGGGCTCAATTTGTGGGTCTGATATGAGATCTGCTGCTTTGGCATAAACAGCTTGGAAAGCCCCCTCTGACCTCTTCTCTTTGACAAAAGCAAGAAGAGACTCAATTCTTTTCTTGCAGTACAGAACATCCATAGCTCTCTGCTGGACAATGTCAAACACCACATCAGTCTCAGAGAAGATTTGTTCATATGTGTACAACATGAACCCAAACTCAAAATCCTCATCATCATGCATGGACTTATCTGCAATGATCATCTCAAAAGTTTGCAGGAGGGCATCATAATTGTTTGCCCCAGTGCTCACTATCCGTGATGTGAAATTCCATCGAGTAGGAGCATTTCTGGGCAACCTTGAGCAGCCTGCACACTCAAGAAAAGACATCCTCTTTGTGGATTTTGAGAAAAATGTGGCAAACCCAGAGAGTGATGCAAAAAATATTCTGCACTCAGATAAGCATTTAGCCCCCTGAGACAGAACCAGATTCAGTCTGTGTGCATAGCAATGCACAAACATTGCACTGGGTGCTATTGCTTTAACTTTGGGCTGCAAACCATTGAGAGCTGAAGCCATGACAGCAGCCCCATCTTAGGTTTGTGCCACAAGTTTCTCCCTGAAATTGTAGCAATGCATGTTCTCATTCAAGACTTCAAAAACAGACTGAGCATCTCTCCCCCCAGAAACATCAAAAAATCCAATAAAGCGCTCCTGAATTTTACCTGCCCTATCCACATCGCGAACAATGACAGAGAGTTGAGCATGGCAAGCTATATCAGTTGTGTCATCCACCAGCCATGCAAAAAAGGGAGCAGCCTGGATTTCATCATTGATCTCATCAGAAACAGTGGCTGAAAGAGCAGAGATCAAGTCATTTTGGATTGCATGGGACATACCAGAAAACACAGCTGATGACTGGAATTGTGTGGCCAGGACAGAGTCATATTTAGTTAATGTTTCATTAAACTCTCTCTAATTCCCCTTGTTGGATGATTCAACACTCTCATCATGCCCCCTAAATGACAGCTCCTGACGGCCAAGCAAGGAAGTCACATCAATAAGGCAGTTTAGGAAAGCTTTGTTTTGTTTAACTGCTTCATTATGTTTTGCCACTTGAATGTGAGCGCCTTCATTGATTGCATGCTCAACCCTGACTCTGCCCAGGCAACATAACCTTGCACATGCACTCACATGTTCATTGCTTTTTTCATGCCTTTTGTATGCCCTGTCAAAGTTGGACAGATCCCCAAAACCCACTTTTGACCAGACAACACATCCCTGAGATGATTTCATCAAGAGGCATGGCCAACAGTACATTTTATTTGTTACAGCACTTCCAGTCAGCCAGCTCACTTTGTCATACCAGGACAGCTGAAAAGACCTGTTACTTTTCCCCACCTTTTGCACCAAATTAATCTGAGGAGTTGATCTGCCCTGCTGTTTAACTCTTTTCTTTGTAAGGAAGACTATCAAAAGCCTTCGCCAAAATCCGGTTCATCTGGAATTTTGTTTTGACAAGTTTTCACGGTCTCTACTGCCATCTACTGGCCAATCTGTACCACAGAACCGCACAGTGTAAAAGTTCAGAGCGCACGATTTATGTTCTCACACACATTGTACGTTCAAAAACGAAACATTAGACTCGTGTTTCCAGAAGCAAAATGTAAACAGAAGCTTTTTTTTTTCAAATTTAATTTACAAAAACTCTTGATGGGAGTTTAAAAACAAAACAAAACAACAACAAAAAAAAAAATTACAAGACAGGTCTGTGGTGTTTGCACATGCACAGTGCGAGCGGATGGATACTTGTAGCTCTTCAGCAGCAGGATACCCTCATGACGGCCGACCAAAATATCAAACAGGTTTGATTTGCATTCGACCATACAATCGGCGATCAGGAGGTGGTCGTGAGATGTTAAACGCAGCTCGTTACTCCATGTATACTACACGATGCAGGGTGCGCGATTTACCTGAAACTCGGTGCGATCCAAAAAATTCTCGCACGAATGAAAAATCATCTGAAAAAGGGCCAAAACTCACACAGTGTAAACCCAGCTTAACTAGTGAATGTCTGGCACCAGTAGATCATGACAGTGTTCTATTATTTATTTTTGACACAGGTTGTATCAGACGGTTATCTAATTACAACTTGGCTTTTTTTTTGAAAATGCCTTTTTTTTTCCAAATAAAAAAATGGAATGTTTTACAAAAGCACATTTATCCGTAAACACCAACACATGACACGTCACTTAACGTGTTGGTTTACATAATGTATGAGTCAAACCAATCAGTGTTAGCCGAGGCACATTTTACCCAGAATCCTTTGTGATCTGTCTGTTTGTTACAAAACTTCAGAATTAGTGCATTATTTAACATTAAAAGATAAATGTTATATTTTAACTTTGTACAAATGACAGAATTGACATTAATGGAGTTATTCTATCAGTATTCATTTTATTTATACACCAAACCATAACTCAGTATTGTTTTATTTTCCAAGACCTCCTCCGCCTCACAACATCATTGTGATTGACCAGAGAGCTGAGCTTCATAGTGCTCCTCAGTTTGTGTCTGTGCTGGAACCCATGTAGTAAACAGGAGCTTCCAGCAGGGCGCAGGACGCTCAAAGACACAAGTGATGACTCATTGTTTGGGTCTGTCAGACCTTTTAATGCTTCCAAAAGTCATCGTAGTGTTAAAACTCAAAATCAGCTTGTTAGTAGTTACAAGTGTACCAGAGACAATACTGGAATTTATCGGTTATCTGTAACTTCAGATACATTTTTGGGGGGTTTATCGTTTTATCTGTATCAAAGATAACTTTTAAGTTATCTGATTATCTGTTATCGAAGATAATTTTTCCGTTATCTGTGCCCACCACTGTGTGTACATATATATATATATATATATATATATATATATATATGCACACACACATTGGTAAATTTATAGTAAATCATTACTTTTACAGCCAGTTTTCTTTGGACAAGTCAGGGTAGTGATACATGAACCACACCGAATCATTGAAATTGTTTTGGACTTCATTTATGTAAGTCATTAAGAAATAAAACCAATATGGTGCTGGATGGTAACTCTCAAAAACACAGTGACTGTGGTCGACTGACACAGAAGGATTTTAATATAAGAAAAAAAGATTAAATCTAGGCTTGAATGCTGTGATTTGTTGTTTTTGGAGGAACTGGGGATCATGTGAAATTTGTCTTTTGCATCACCAGATATACTAAATTGCACTGTGCTTTGAAGCCCTACGTGAAAAGATTAATTAGGCTCAGAAAAATATGAAATGCTTCATGAAACCTCATATGGTGATAACGATCTGATGTGAAAGAGCAATTAAGTTGGGCTATAGTCGATTTAAGTAATGCAATGATGAAAACACACAGTCAACTTCAGTAAAATATTTTCTTTTGTTTGTTTATTCAAAGTAGGACTACTGAAGAACTTTAGGGCCCCTTCACACATAGTACGAATAAGTCCAAATCAGGGTGAATGACGGCGGAACAGCTCATATGAGTGAACCACGAAAAACATCAAGCTGACGGGCAGGTGAGAACGATGCCCCTGCGATGGTCTCAAATGCGCGGAGGAGCGTGCATGACACCCTCGCAGCGGGAACACAGTGCGAGCAGCTGGAGTATGTGTTAGCACATCGTGCTGCTGTAAAGAAAAAAAAAGAAAAATACATGCCACCCACGGGATTCGTACCCGCAATTTACAAAAGCTCTGATTGCCAGCCACAAACTTTACCATTGAGCTACCATCACTGTCCTACAAAGGGTGCAGAAAAATGCCTGAAATCAAGAAGGACATGTGTATATTTTAAAAAAATAAAACCACACACCATATAAAAACACCACATTTTATTGAATCCCTCTTATCAAGCAAACAATATAAGTATGATCCGTCTGTTCCTCTGGAGATGAGCCACAGATGTGCAGTCATAAAATGGCATGAATGAAGCAATGCACTGCTGGTGGCGTGTCCAGCCCAACACACATGTCTTGTGGACAGCGCACCACAGGATAGACACCGCGTCATGTGGAGCAGAGCTCATGTTGGTGATGTGACATTTAGATCACCTGCTGCATGTTATGCTCTGACGGTCCATTTCACCTGCGGTAGCCTGTCAATGTGAGCGGCGTGCACTCACTCGCTGCAGCCTGTCGCAACAGCGATATGTTTTTATATGTATGTCCACGTGAGGACAGCAAGTACAAATACGCGCGTCACAGTGGACAATTTGTTAGTTCATGTCCGTCCAAACACGGTATATCTTCTCCAGCTGGGATGTCCAGAACCAGAGATCTCCACAGCAGCTTCTGTTGGAGGACACACCCCCTGTTCATTCAGTGCACACACCAACGTGTCTCTGTGTTTGTGTCCTGTGAGCTGTCAGTGAGTCTCTGGTCAGCAGCTGACAGGCACCTCACTGTGCTGTGTGCACTCAGACCTGCCTGTCTGGCCCCCATGTGATCATTCTGTGCAGCATATATATCAGCATTTTATGCAAGTGTGCCCCCCCCCCCCCCGGCATGCCACATGTGTTGGGGAGAGCGGGGAAGGCGCAAAAAGCACACGTGTTTGGCTTTTTGCAAAGCCACACTCGTGGGGCCACATCGACAAATTTCACATCAAGCTAGAAAGTGATCGTCTGCTGACTGTTTTCATGCTAACTGAAAATGTGTGGCCATTCACGCTAAGTGCCAAGCGAGTGGTGTTCAATGTGCATGTGTGTCACCTGGAATTTGGCTGACACCTACCGCGAGAGGGATCGAATGGGCTCTCACAGGGCACACTCTGTCTTTCAGCCGCTGGTTTGTGCAAATAGTTGTAGCAACAGGTGTACGAGGTGTTGGAGGCAGCTACGATTTTACACATATTGCATACGACCCCTGCTTCATGTGCAATTCATGCGCAATTTGACCACATTCATACTATCTGTGAAGGGGCCCTTACCGGTGGAAAGGTACAAGTTGCCAGAGTTATTTCTCAAAATTCTTTTTTAATTAATAACTCCCTTTATCACCACCCCGATTGGGTTGCCTGCAGCACACTATCTCCCAACGCTAGCCCAGCCCAGAAAACTCTGCAACTTCTTGGAAAATGAATTGTTGTGTCAGTGGTATTGATCAGCCATGCTTTCACATGCAGCAGATACATTATGGTAGTAAAAATCTTGATTAATGCATTTCTTAATCCACACTGACCACCTGGCCTGAGTTCTTATTGTGCAGTAATTGTGTTCCTTATCAGTGATGTTCAGTAAATGGTCAGCATAGAATACAGCCAAGGGTGAACTGCCTTGATCCTGATGTACATAGAACAAAGAGTACGACTGGGCCAGTATTTTTTGTCTTTTTCTTCTTTTCTATCACCATGTCCTTGTTGCAGGCTGACAGTGGACTTTCTAGCTCTGAATTTGTTTGTTGCTCTCCATCAAATAGCTGAGCACCTATGTAGACTTTGTAGAGTTTCTTTTTTATTTTCCTATGAGATATGGTGAGAATATCTCTTGAATTAATTTATTTGGCACACACAGACTCAACAAAAAACTCATTACCCATGCGGCCAAAAGGGCAGAAGCAAAACCTTATATACACCCACTCCTTTTACCATATATATATATATATATATACATATACACACACACACTCATAGCAACAAATACCAAAAGAAACAAGCACAAACAATATAGATTAATCAATGAATGAAAATTTCTCAACACAAGACAAACAATACTGCACAATGCACAATCCAAAAAACATTAACAAAATTGGTAAACTTAATTCTTCGAACAATAACAAGTAATTATATTATTCTTAGAAAGTGTTTTAAAGCCAAATAAAGTACCAAATAATTTAATGTTATCAGGACAGTTATTCCAAATATTTACAGTAGTTTGAGTCTTTAATTATCAAATAATAATGTTCCTCTCAAATTATAACCAGAGTCCCTCATTTTAAAAAGATGCAGGACATGTTGAGGTCAAAGTTTATTTAATACAACATCATTTATATTGTGATTTAATTAACCAAGTCCCAGAATTTCAAAATATGTAATCAAATTTTAACCAAACTTATTTTGGACAAGTTATTTAAGTTAACGTCATTTCTGAAGTTTTATAAAGTGAAAATATCAGATATATGTTTTAGTTTTAAAGTAATGCACTAATTTTTAAGGTTTTAGTGTGGGGTATGCTGTGTCCTGGTGCATTATGGGATAGGGTAATCTCAGTACAGTAATCTCAGTACGGTAATCTCAGTACGTTCATGACAGGAGAAATGCATTTCAGACACTCTGATCAGGACAACAGCATTAAACTCTAGTGCCTAAAACTCATGTGAATATATTCTCTTGGTTTATAGATGTTGTTATTGTGTTTGTTTGCTTTTATTAGATTCCACGCATTTTAAACGTAGCAAGTAACAACACAGATTATCTGGAATTTTGTTTGCAAGTTTTCAAGGTCTCTACTACCATCTACTGGCCAGTAGTGTTCAGTATTTAAACTGAAGCTGGGCAATATTTTCAAACCACACGTGTTTCCAGAAGCAAAATCAGAAGCTTTTTTTTCAAACTTAATTTACAAAAACTGCACTTTAACCGCTGCACATGGACAACACCATTAACATTGCAACATAAAACTATTTTTATATTGTGCCTAAAACTCTCGTGAATATATTCTCTGGGTTTATAGATGTTGTTATTGTGTTTGTTTTATGTAAACAGGGGAGAATCACAGTCCGTCTCTCCGTTATTTTCAGTGGGAGCTGCTGTGAGCTACATTCACTTCCTGATCTTTGCTGAAGTTTGCTCTTTAACGTCTTGATTATTGTTCTGTACAGCACTGTTTGTCCTCTTTGTTCCAGACTAATATATATAATATGTCTGAAATTCGGTTTGCGTTTATTAAATTCCACGCAGATTAAATGTAGCAGACACGGATTATTTGTTAGAATTGTTTTAGCAAGTTTTCAGGGTATCATGCATGCAGTTTCTTATTAGCGTGATGAAAAGCATAAAAAAAATTACATTTTTGTTGTATAATATTAATTTACAATTGTCATCATGTGGAATCTCTATATGTTGTTTGACTGCAGTGACTCTGGTGTGCAAGGGATTATGGGATACATCAATATTTATTTTGACACCGGTTATATCAGACAGTTATTTAATTACAACTTGGCTTTTTTTTTTTTTTTTTTGAAAATGCCTTTTTTTACAAATAAAATATGGCATATTTTACAAAAGCACATTGATCTGTAAACACCAGCACATGACACATCTCACATTAACATGTTGGTTTACATAGAATGAATCATCCAATCAGTGTGAGCAGAGGCACATTTTACCCAGAATGCCATCTGTGTTTGTTACAAAACTTCAGAATTAGTGCATTATTCACCATTAAAAGATATATGTTATATCTTAACATATATATGATATATTAAAAGATATATGTTATATCTTAACCTCCATGAGCAGTAAAAGATCAAGGACCGAGACGTCGCCCAGTATGGCGGAGCCGGGGTCCCACCCTGGAGCCAGGCCTGGGGTTGGGGCTCGCGCGCAAGCGCCTGGTGGTCAGGGCTTAGCCCATGGGGCCCGGCCAGGCTCAGCCCGAAAGAGTGACGTGGGCCCGCCCTCCTGTGGGTTCACCACCTGCAGAGGGGGCCATGGGGGTCGGGTGCAGAGAGGATTGGGTGGCGGTCGAGGGCGGGTGGCCCGGTGGCCCGGTCCATGCTCACAGCCCCTGGCTGTTGGGATGTGGAATGTGACCTTGCTAGGGGGGAAGGAGCCTGAGCTTGTGTGGGAGGTTGAGAGATTCCGACTAGAGATAGTCGGGCTCACCTCCACGCACAGCTTGGGCTCTGGTACCCAACTCCTGGAGAGGGGCTGGATGCTTCATTTTTCTGGCATCGCCCATGGCGAGAGGCGGAGAGCTTGGGTCGCATTGCTTATTGCTCCCCAGCTCGGTCGCCAAGTGTTGGAGTTCACTCCGGTGAACGAGAGGGTCGCGTCCCTACGCCTTCGGGTCGGGGACGGGTCTCTCACCGTTGTCTCGGCCTACGGGCCGAGCAGCAGTGCAGAGTACCCGACCTTCCTGGAGTCCCTGGGAGGGGTACTAGATAGCGCTCCGACTGGGGACTCCATTGTTCTCCTGGGGGATTTCAACGCCCGCATGGACGGCGACAGTGAGACCTGGAGGGGGGTGATCGGGAAGCATGGCCTCCCCGATCTGAACCCGAGTGGTGTTCAGTTGTTGAACTTCTGGGCTAGTCACAGTTTGTCCATCACGAACACCATGTTCGAGCACAAGGCTGTCCATAAGTGCAGGTCGATGATCGACTTTGTAGTCGTATCATCTGACCTTCGGCCACGTGTCTCGGACACTCGAGTGAAGAGAGGGGCAGAGCTGTCGACTGATCACCACCTAGTGGTGAGTTGGATCCGCTGGGAGGGTAGGAAGCCGGTCAGACCTGGCAGGCCCAAATGTATTGTGAGGGTCTGCTGGGAACGACTGGCGGAACCCTCTGTCAGCGAGGTCTTCAACTCCCACCTCCGGGAGAGCTTCTCCCAGATCCCGGGGGAGGTTGGAGACATGGATTCCGAGTGGACCATGTTCTCCACCTCCATTGTCGATGCAGCTGCTCGTAGCTGTGGTCGCAAGGTCTCTGGTGCCTGTCGCGGCGGCAATCCCCGAACCCGGTGGTGGACACCGGAAGTAAGGGATGCCGTCAAGCTGAAGAAGGAGTCCTACTTATCTTTGTTGGTAGGTGGGACCCCAGAGGCAGCTGACAGGTACCGGCTGGCCAAGCGTGCCGCAGCCCGTGTGGTCGCAGAGGCAAAAACTCGGATCTGGGAGGAGTTCGGGGAGGCTATGGAGGAGGACTATCGGTCGGCCTCGAAGAGATTCTGGCAAACCGTCCGATGCCTCAGGAGGCGGAAGCAGCTCTCCACCAGCACTGTTTACGGTGCGGGTGGGGAGCTGTTGACCCTGACTGGGGATGTTGTCGGGCGGTGGAAGGAGTACTTCTTCCGAAGAGGAAGCAGACATTGGGGACTCAGAGGCGGACTCATCCTTTACCCAGGCCGAAGTCACCATGGTGGTTAGAAAGCTCCTCGGTGGCAAGGCTCCTGGGGTGGATGAAATCCGTCCTGAGTACCTTAAGTCTCGGGATGTTGTGGGGCTGTCTTGGCTGACATGCCTCTGCAACATTGTGTGGCGATCGGGGACAGTGCCTCTGGATTGGCAGACCGGGGTGGTGGTCCCTGTGTTTAAGAAGGGGGACCGGAGGGTGTGTTCCAACTATAGGGGGATCACACTCCTCAGCCTCCCCGGTAAGGTCTATTCCAGAGTACTGGGGAGGAGAATTCGACCGATGGTCGAACCTCGGATTCAGGAGGAGCAGTGTGGTTTTCGTCCTGGTCGCGGCACACTGGACCAGCTCTACACACTCCATCGGGTGCTCGAGAGTTCATGGGAGTTTGCCCAACCAGTCCACATGTGTTTTGTGGATCTGGAGAAAGCGTTCGACCATGTCCCTCGAGGCACCCTGTGGGGAGTGCTCCGGGAGTACAGGGTCCGGGTTCCTTTGTTAAGGGCTATCCGGTCCCTGTACATCCGCAGCAGGAGCTTGGTTCGCATTGCCGGTAGTAAGTCAAACCTGTTTCCAGTGCACGGTGGCCTCCGCCGGTTGTCACCGGTTCTGTTCATTATTTTTATGTACAGAATTTCTAGGCGCAGCCATGGTGTAGAGGGGGTCTGGTTTGGGAACCACAGAATCTCGTCTCTGCTGTTTGCAGACGATGTGGTTCTGTTAACTTCGTCAAATCAGGACCTTCAGCGTGCACTAGGGCTGTTTGCAGCCGAGTGTGAAGCGTCCGGGATGAAAATCAGCACCTCCAAACCCGAGGCCATGGTTCTCGAGCGGAAAAAGGTGCTTTTCCCTCTTCAGGTCAGTGGAGTGTCCTTGCCTCAAGTGGAGGAGTTTAAGTATCTCGGGGTCTTGTTCACGAGTGAGGGACGGATGGAGCGTGAGATCGATAGACGGATCAGTGCAGCATCTGCAGTGATGCGGTCGCTGTATTGGACCGTCGTGGTGAAGAGAGAGCTGAGTAGGGGGGCAAAGCTCTCGATTTACCGATCGATCTACGTTCCGATCCTCACCTATGGTCATGAGATTTGGCTCATGACCGAAAGAACGAGATCGCGAGTACAAGCGGCCGAGATGAGTTTCCTCCACAGGGTGGCTGGGCGCTTCCTTAGAGATAGGGTGAGGAGCTCGGTCACTCGGGAGGAGCTCGGAGTCGAGCCGCTGCTCCTCCACGTTGAAAGGAGTCAGTTGAGGTGGCTTGGGCATCTTTTCCGGATGCCCCCTGGACGCCTCGCTGGAGAAGTGTTCCGGGCATGTCCCACTGGGACACGTTGGAGGACTACATCTCTTGGCTGGCTTGGGAACGTCTTGGGGTTCCCCCAGAGGAGCTGGGGGAGGTGTGTGTGGATCGGGAGGTCTGGGCGGCTTTGCTTGAGCTGCTGCCCCCGCGACCCGACTCCGGATAAAGCGGAAGAAAATGGATGGATGGATGGATGGATGTTATATCTTAACTTTGCACAAATGACAGAAATGACATTAATGGAGTTATTCTATCAGTATTCATTTTATTTATACACCAAACCATAACTCAGCAGTGCTTTATTTTCTAAGACCTCCGCCTGACAGCAGTGCTGTGATTGGTAGAGAGTTGAGCTTTGTGGCTCCTCTCAGTTGCGTCTGTGCTGGAAGCCATGTAGTAAACAGAAGCTTCCAGGAGGGGGCAGGATGCTCAAAGACAGAAGTGCTGACTCGTTGTTCGGGTCTGTTGTTGCTTTTGATGTTTCCAAAAGCGATTTTGGTGTTAAAACTCAAACTCAGCTTGTTAGTAGTTGTAAGTGTACCGGAGACATTACTGGAATTTATCGGTTATCCGCGGCAGAGCCACATGGCGCAAAGCAACGCCGTGATGAAGCCTCACAGGACATGTTGAGGCATGTCCAGCTCATGCACAATTTCTCAGATAGTCACACGACTAAAAAGCCACCGACAGCTGTCTGAAATCCATCTCAAAGCCGTCCTGTGAGACCAAAACGGAGGTGGTTTTGTCCCGCGCAATGAGCGGCACGGTGGCGCATCCGTCCTCTTCTTTTTCCATGAAAAAAACTCCTGTAACAGTGGAATGTGCCGAAAAAGTGCTGATGTCCACGCCTTATGCCTTTTTTGTGGAAGTCAGACGACGTTCCGAATCAACAAAGCCTTCACGTTGGAAATGATCTGGTTGTTTCAGCGGGGTGTCAGCCTGATGATCGGCGCTCGGAGTGCGCCGCTCTCTCAGACGCTGTGGGCGGTCTTTAAACCGGCTGGAGCACTCCTTAATCTGTGTAATCCCCATAAAATGGTCCCTGAAAGCCATCTGAATTTTCCGAATGGTGTCCACCTGGAGGTCTCTCACAGTTTCTGGAAAAATTTGATGCAGCAAAGCTCTAAATCGTTCAGACATTTATTTGCAATAAAAATCCGACGAGAGGGGTGGACCACTGCTCACACAAAGCCTGCTCACAGGCGAATGACGCAACCGACAGGCGTGAAAAAACTCACGCATGCGCACGAAGGTTCAAGCTTGGCTGATGCAATCACACGTGATTCAAATCCATATGGTTTTTGCAAAAAATAAAAAGGTCCGATACTTTTCTGACAGACCTCGTACATATTAACAATGTGAACTTGTCGTGCAGAGTGTCCACTTGAATTTGATTTTGTGTTACTGTAGAGTGTCTCAGAGGGAGATATTGTAAATCTGGGCCCGTGGGAAACCCGAGCCAAGAATTAATGTTTTCCTTTTCACATTATCATTTTTCTAACCAGGAGTATGAATTGGAGTATGAAGAACAAGTTAACCTCTAAGTTGCACTTTAAATTCCAGTCACTAAATTAAAGGCCAAAGCTCCTCAGTGGTTCCTTAATGGTTTGCTTGGAGCCAAAGGTACAGGTGTTAAACCTGATGTTCATAGCAAATTAAGTGAAGTGGCTATAAAAACAATTCCACTGTGATTCACTGATCTTTAAGACCAGTCTGGAGGCTGAAGTAGAAGATGTATGTCCTTTACATGCCTTTCCATGAATGCAGTACATCACATGAGGAGGGTGAGCGTGTGTGACGTCCCGTGGATGTCATGCCAATCTACTGCAGGTTACTTTCCCCAGCCAAGGTTGGTATCCATTGACATACATTGTACAATTCAAAAATTCAGGTGAACAAACTTATAACTAAATTATTGGACCTTTTTGTGTGATTTCAGTTGCAACTCTGCAGTAGTTTTGATGTGTACATCATTAAGAATTTTGGAGGATATTTTGCAAATTGCAAGACATACTGTTTTTGAGTTAGTAAATGTAATAAAATTGTGAATCAAATGTAAGTTTGTGTAAGGCCTCTCATTGTTTCATTAAAAAAACAGTGTTGCACTCAATCATGACACCCCTTCTTCAAAGAGATTTAACATTTGAATTCACAAAATATCATCTTCTCTTAGCAGGTTTTCCAAGAAATAAGCAGTATCAACAAGAACAACAACAAAAAAAGTTTCATAATCTGACAATTATTTTTAAGGTGCCTTTTCAGCAAATGTTACAGTGAATTTGTGGACTATCCATTGACATTGTGATATTTATATTCTTACTTCTGATATGGATCCTTGGATGGCCAACGACCGTGAATGTGGCTTTTAGCCACGGCACATAGTGGAATGATTTCATTCTCACCACCCACTGGAAAGCAATCTAGGATTGTAATGGAAACTCAAGTAGCAAATCTGTGGATATAAGCATGTCTGCAGAACTCACAAGTCAGCACAGCCTCAGTTTAACAGTAAAATACTTTATCTTGGAGGTCACAGAGATGACAGCGAAGGTGAGCATTGTGCAGCTCACAACCCTCAGCTCAGGCTGTTTGCAGAGGTAGTGGAGATCTTGGCAGTGTGATTGAAGGAAGACACGAAATGACAAAAATAATGATGAAAATAGCCCTTGATAAAGGCAGAAGATGAGATGATGAAAGTGAGGTGAAGGCACGGGTGTGATGAGGCTGAGTACTGATGTTGCACTGTTTGTGGCGGGCAGGAGGCATTCCCAGTAGCTACAAAGAGCATGATAACAATCTGACAGTGTCAGATGGTGGTATCAGTAACATAGAAGAGAACATTTCTTTGAAGAGCTGCAATTTAACACAAACCTTCAACACGAAGGAAACAAATAATCCAGTGCAGTGCACTCACACCTCCCATCTCTGCAGCTTTCATATATATAACATTCTTCTTTTATCCTGCAGCATGTTGGCAACATATATTATTTCCTTCTCGGTGTATTTTTGGAAGAAAACTGTACACTCTAAGGGTTTCCAAAAAGTTGGTTTCTTGAAGTGCAACTTTTCTAATTTCAATTGTAAATTATGTGTTGAATCTCCAATTAATTAAGCATCAGAAATGCTGGATTCATAATGGCAGAGTTAGCAGTAGTGAGGCTGCGTGTAGTGATGGATAAGTAGCTGAACCACAAAATAAACCTTTCAATTTAGCACCAAATTTTAAATTGTCAAATTGTAATTTAAAAGTATTTCCCAAACTGTTTAAAATCTGACTATAATGTCTAATAGATAGTAGCATATATGTGATATTTTCATGAACTCAACTCATCTGGGGGCGGCACAGTGAATAAGTGGTTAGCACTGTTGCCTCACAGCAAAAAGGTCATGGGTTTGATTTCCACCTGTGGCCTTTCTGTGTGGAGTTTGCATGTTCTCCCCATATTTGCATTGGATTCCTCCCGGTGCTCTTGTTTCCTCTCACATTTAGAGATGCAGGTTAGATGAATTGGAAACTTTATAATTGTCCAGGTCTCCCTTGCAAAAGAGGTCTCAAACTCAATGGGACTATCCTGGTTAAATAGAGATATATTTTTTTAAATCTGCAAATCCAAAAATGTGAATTTTAATTGCCAGGCTTGTAATGCTTACAAATGGCTGTTTTACAACTGTTTTGTGACAACAAAAATGATTTGGGGAGTTAGATGGCCTGTCAGATTTTTTTTAATTGGCTCATTGGTCTTTGGTCTGAAAAAGTTTGAGAACCACTGCTCTAGATGCATTCCAGGCATGACCAAACGGGAAGAAGTAGATTCACAACATAACTCTAGACAGCAATCCCAACATAATTTGCAATCATATTACAACAAGCGTACAGGTGCACAAACAAATCAGCAAGATGGAAGTGATTAGCTTCATTAGGACAGCATGCTTCTTTTCTCAAAGGTCCAGGCTCATCGGGGGGTTGCATTTAAATGAGGTAAAGTAATAACGATGACACATCTACTTTTTCTAATTTCTACTTTTAAAGGGCATGTTCAAGGCATTATGGATGATGTGATGTTCATATTTTGATTGCAGTCATCATCAGATCACTGTCCCATCTCCTAATATTAATATTCTGAAATGCAGTAGTCACAATTTTAAAGCACAAATCCACAGCGTTTCAGTGTAATCAGTGAATATCTACGTTGAGCTCCAGTGTCTAATGCCTGCTTGGTTTTATTATATCTAATATGTTGGAGTTACATGGTGATAACTGGTATGTTATGTGACACTGCTGTCCCCCATGGGAGAATTATACATTGTATCATATCTGGCCTAAAAATGCCTTGGGATCCTCCCAAGGCATCATCAGGAAGATGTGGTTGGAGAACAGGGACATATGGGATATATTAACCTGCTGTCACTGTGACAGGCTCTGGATAAGGAGTGGAAAATGGATTAATGGAAGGATTGATTGAATCATGTAAACCGCAGTCCATGTCATGCACAGCAAGCTGCAGTTCACCTACTGACAAGGCCCAGATGAAATTTCACAATTGTGTATTCATGTCAAATCAGTTCAAAGAAGTAGTTTTTGTCAACATTGTTGAAAGTGGTATTTCTAGTCTCTCCAGTTTCATTTAGTTGGCAGAGTTGCTGCCAGTTACTGCTGATAATTTGTCTTGAACATTAACAGTTTATCTGCAGTGCTAAAGCTGATTCTCCCTTGCAAAGCAGCAGAGCTAAATTATATTGACATAATGATTTTATGTTTGTGTGATAGGTTTGTTTGCTCACTCTGCTTTCTGGGATATGCTGAAAAATTGTAGGATCCACTGGATATCAGAGATGGT
Source organism: Thalassophryne amazonica (assembly GCF_902500255.1). Lineage (NCBI taxonomy): Eukaryota > Metazoa > Chordata > Actinopteri > Batrachoidiformes > Batrachoididae > Thalassophryne > Thalassophryne amazonica. The sequence goes on along the minus strand of NC_047104.1, from coordinate 149,415,022 downwards.
CAATACACAGGTACTGTGAGGGCTGGAGAGAATGGGGGAAGAGGCTCTGATATCTTATTGGTGAGTAGTGGTGTTCATCAGGGATGCATTCTGGTTCCTACTCCATTCAGCACGTGTGTACTGGTTGTTGGGTAGAGCTGTGGAGTCCAGCAATGTCCCTTCAATTGTGAAGAATGGTTCACTGACTTTGACTTTGCACACAATGCTGTGATCTTTGTTTACTCAGTGGATGCCCTGATTGCATATGAGAAGATGAGTAAAGAGTCAGGTTGTCTGGGATTATGACTGCAGTAGATCAAGAACAAGATGCAGACTTTCAGTGACTTCCCTGCCTTAGCGATCAAGTGTCTATCTGCTTGTGGCAAAAGTGCTGAGAGATTGAATTATTCAAGCAGTGACATGCATGTATCTGGGAAATCTGATGAGATCAAGAAATAGCTGGACAAACCTCACGAAGCCATGAGATCACCAGACAGAAATGCTCCTCAATGTTGACAACTAACCAGCAGAAGGAAGATCCAAGTCTTTTGGGCCCTGGTGCTTCCTGAAGGCAATGGCTGGATGTCTTTGGTACTAGGTGTCCCCAATAGATTCTAGGCTCCTGCAGAATGACTCTGTGTCAAGTGAATGGTTACTTAGGGAGACTTAGGTGCACTTGCATTGTGAATGGACATCAGCTCGAACACTATGTCAAGTGGTGCACAGTAAGCAGGTGTCTCCATGCCAAGGACTCTATTGAAGGTTTCCTAAAGTAATCCCTTGCCCATCAGAGTTCATGGGTGTTCAGTTTATACTTGGGCCCTTGCTCTTTACACACTGAAATTTCTACAAATTCCTCCAGAGACAGCCTTTCATGGACTGTGCTTTTGTTCCAAATCTTGATTACAATCAGCTGTTGACGCGACCTGTTTCATGATGATCATGATGACAACAAATATTATTATTATTGATATTAACCTTATTACCATAATTTCTGGACAGGCTTTACAGGCTTTTTCATACGTTCAAATATGTCAGTTGATGCTGTCAATTGATTTCCTGAAAGCTGCACTTCTCACATGCAGTGTAAATTCACACACACTGTGAATATAAGGTCTTGCCTGTTTATTTTAGTGAAGAAAAGTCCCTCTCCGGCACTTTGCACTGTCAGATCAGTTAGCGATGCAGAGCCTTCTCCCTCCACCCTTCCCAACCGGTTCTGTCTTGATGCAACGTGATGAAAGTTAGAAAAAAATTTTAAATTACTCAGTTCTATGTGTGGAGCAGAGACACTGTGCGCATGCACTGGATGACATGCATGTCAATATTTACGTGTAACACTTGAGGGGAAAAAAGTATTTACAGTAAGTATTTAATTAAAAGTTAAAAAAAATCTTTGTTTAAAATCCTTCTGTGTAAATATCTCATGTTACAACATGGAGTCCCTCAGCTTATAGACAAGTGCAGCCTATTTATGTACAATTTCTTTTTTCTTTTTAAAATTGTTGGGTGTGGCTAATATTCAGGTGTGCTGTATAGTCTGGAAATTACAGTACTTGCACTAAATCCCCAGTCCCAATTTTTGTTTCTTCTTCTTTGAAATATGTTGTATGCCTTAAATGCAGGAATTGATGTCTATTAACACATGAAATGGAGCTGATTGCATAAATTATGAAATAGCTTGGTTTCATATTGTCTGTAAAGAAAGTGAAGATTGAAGAGGGAAGTCAAAGTGGATACTATATGCCGAACAACTTTTTGGACGCAGGGTTTCTATGCCTTTGTGAAAAATTTCTTGTGACATTTGTGCAATATAAACATAACCAAATTAAGTTGGTCAGGGTTTTCTTAGAGTGTAGGCTGGTGGTGGGACAACCTTCTACCACATGTTGGACCTTTTTTTATGAAGTTGGAGTTGTACTTGTCAAGGCATTAATATTCATTAATTCTTTTAATTAATTCAAATTAATTAATTAATTTTAAATTAAATTAAATTAATTAATTCTTTTTCATTCTTTCATCTGCCAAGCCATTTACCAGTTTGTTAATTCAGGTATTTCATATTTCTCAAGAGTTGGATATTTGTTGTCCAACATACTGGCAGCTCTGAATGTCTTTGCTTAGGTTGCATGCTAAACTGATCGTAAGTTTCCTCCCCAGTATGACAGGAATAAAATATAAGCAACAAAAAGCTTGCCAGCAGTGTGCAAACCCTTGCCCGCTGAATGCCTACATCTTAAGTCATTAGTTCAACAGGCAGCCATCATTATGTTGATAGTGGTGAAATGATAATTAGAGCTGGAGATAGATTAAGTCAATTTAAGTGTAATTAATTTTAAAGTGTGAGATTTATTAGTACGAGGCAATCGGGCTCCTAATGAGCGCCTCATAGAACTTCTTAAATAGTGGAACCAGTCAAATTAATAGCTCTAATAGCTTCTGGCATGAGACATGGCTGTTATTTATTTCACTTGTGCATTCATTTGTATATTTAGCCCTATTGTTCTTCAACCACACAGCAATTATTTACACCAACAGCAAATGGATTTATAAACCAAAGAGAGACCAACTGTTTGCACACATATTCACACCGATTTTACACTCCACTATGTGGAAGTCCATAACTAGATTTTTCAGCCCATTAAGGAACATCTTTCAAATCATGTCATCAATTACATTTAGAAATATGCAAATAATTTATATTTAATGAACTTACCCAATTAAGTCTGCCCACTTTCTCATTTAATCCTGTTCGCTTTACACACTGACTGTCGACTCTTTTTTTCTTTTGTTGTATAGAAAATATTACTCTGTCATCGCTCCTCAACAGTCATTCATCATCATTTTTGTGTGTCTCAGTCATGTTGATACAGAAATGCAGCTATGTCAAATATTTTGATTGATAGTTTGAATCCATAACATGTCAAAACAAAAAAAATAATGGACAGTTGCCATTACAGTAGTGTTCCATAGCTCAGTGTGAGGTCTTTGAAAATCTTTTCTTGTCCAACCAACATTCTGAAAATATCACTGTTTAGTTTTCTGAGATAAAATAGAGAAATTAAATCTTCACATTTGAGCAGTTGTAACCAAAGAATTACTTGTTTTTTTGCTATGTATAAGATAATACCGTGAAATCACAATATGGTAAATGCAAAGAAACAAGACACATTTAATTGCTATAATGCTCAACCCAGAGAAAATTATGTGCAAAGAAGATGTGATAATCACTACAACCACCATGGAACCGTTTTTGTTCCAGCTTCACAACTCTTAATCAAAACTTTGTCTTATTTTGAAACTCACTCTTTGACATGTTTCTTTGTTGGGCATGACATCTTTCTGTCTTTGTCCCTGTCAAACACATGCTTCCACCTGATCGCATCAGATCTCAAAAGTGGAGCAGAGTAGGTCCAGATTAGTGGCTAGACTAGTGAATTGGCTGGAAGACTGCTTCGGTGTACCAGGGGAAATAAATGGTAAATGGACTACATTTATATAGCGCTTTTCCATCTACATCAGATGCTCAAAGCGCTTTACACATCAATGCTTCACATTCACCCCAATGTGAGGGTGAATATAAGGTGCTCACTACACAACTAGGGGATTAAGGACCTTGCCCAAGGGCCCTTAGTGATTTTCCAGTCAGGTTAGGATTTGAGCCAAGGATCCTCTGGTCTCAAGCCCAACGCTTTAACCACTAGACCAGGAGTGCCCAAGTTGGGTCCTCGACACATGAATCCACTGAAAGACTCATTAGCAGGCTTTTAATGAGCCTTTCATTGGATTCAGGTGTGTTGGAACAGGGAGACAACTAAGAGTGTCAGGAAAGTAGATCTCGAGGCCCAAACGTGGGCACCCCTCCACTAGACCATCACCTCCCCAGGGGCTATATGTTTTCTCCATGTAGTACTGGAGCTGCATCAGGAAGAGCTTCCAGTGTAAAACTTGTGAACAGTCCTAATGTAGAGCTGTACTGGGTTGTCTATGCCGACCTTGAGCAATCGGGGGCAGTTGGAATACAAACAGCAACAAACATCTGGTTCTGCAAAAGTGTTGGCTTAGCAAAGGAGATTGTTCTTGTGTGGAAAATGCTGCAGAACTGCAGACTCGATAGAAGTGTCCAGTTTGTAAACTCTGCACAGATGTTGGGGCTGACCCATGGATCCAGAGACTGCCATCTTTTCAGTACCCTAGATGAGACTTCAAGATCAGAATGTTTCAGAGGAGTTTGCATCCAGCTTGGGTGGAGGACCTGCAAATAGAGACACAACAAATAGCCCAAATAGAATGTTGATGTTCTTCTGTGACAAGACAAGGATTCCAAAACATCACCAAGAAGAGGTGTTTCATATCAAACAGCACTTTGAGTATTACCCAAAGTGCTCATAGGAGACAAATTAGTGGCAACTTGAATCCGTATGCGAAGGTGAGAAAGCAGTCTATGATTGCACTGAGTATATACAAGAGGCAGATGAAACTGTGAGTGGGTGGTGCTTCATCTGTGGCAATGGTTCCCAACTCTGGTACTCAGGAACCCCTAACCTGCAGATTTATCAAGACTCCCTACTCTGCCAAAAGCTGATTAACTCATGTAGGTGTTCTAAGCCAATCAAGAGCTAACAGCTGCCTAGATCAGGGGTGGGCAATCATGTACCATGAAGGGCTGAGACACTGCAGGTTTTCCTTGCTACCAATCACCTCAGCAGGTGATTTCATTAATGATCAGGTGTCTCAGCAGGTGATTTCATTGACGATCAAGTGTTTATGTTCAGAGGAGAAGCTCATCAGCAACCCACCTGCTGAGGTGATTGGTTGAAAGGAAAACCTGCAGTGTCTCGGCCCTCGATGCCCACCCTGGCCTACGTGGTTGCTATCCAGATCCTGTGGTGGTTCCAAGGTATTGTAGATGGGGTAATACATGGCATGGATCTGAACTATGCATAGCATAATTAACATGTTATCTCTTCCAGAAAGATAATATCACATAAAGGATAATAATTACCTGGCCTTCCCATGTGCTAAAATTTATCTGTGTTTGATTTAAACATCACGCTTCTCCAATATGCTCTGTTTCTACATAAGACAACTTGCCTGTCAATTAACACCAATTAATTTGAACAGTGTCTTTCAACATGCAGCAGAGACTACATGCTGTTTAGAATTGGGACGGCTTTGTTACAGCATGTCAAAAAGCTTCTCCAGCACTTGATTACCCACAGTTATAGTTTCTCTAGAAGGGAAAACAAGTGAAAAGGAGCAACAACTTGCCTCTAGAGATGTGAAAATGTAATGTTATGATATACCACCTTAAAGCTGCACAGCTTTCAAATTTAACAAAACTGTAAAAATTTAGTTTGACCTGACTCCAGTTCGTCGTCGTAACCGACTTGAGTGGGCAAATGCTCACATTCACTGGCGTTTGGCACGTTGGAGAGGTGTTCTCTTCACGGATGATGCAAAGGAGATGTGTTGCACTGCATGAGGCAAATGGTGGTCACACCAGATACTGACTGGTATCCCCCCCATGAAACAAAACTGCACCTTTCAGAGTGGCCTTTTATTGTGGACAGTCTAAGGCACACCTGTGCACTAATCAAGGTGTCTAATCAGCATCTTGGTATGGCACACCTGTGAGGTGGGATGGATTATCTCAGCAAAGGAGAAGTGCTCACTATCACAGATTTAGACTGGTTTGTGAACAATATTTGAGGGAAATGGTGATATTGTGTATGTGGAAAAATTTTTAGATCTTTGAGTTCATCTCATACAAAATGGGAGCAAAACCAAAAATGTTGCGTTTATATTTTTGTTGAGTGTATGTTTTTACGTCAGCCAAGCTTGAACCTTCGTGCGCATGCGTGAGTTTTTTCCATGCCTGTCGGTTACATCATTCGCCTGTGGGCAGGCTTTGAGTGAGCACTGGTCCACCCCTCTCATCGTTTTTTCATTGCGAGGAAATGGCGGAATGATTTGGGTTTGTTCCATCAGAATTTTTTCAGAAACTGTTAGAGACAGGCAGCTGGAAACCATTCAGAAAATTCACATGGATTTCGGTGAAAATTTTATGGGCTTCACAGAGATTATGGAGTGTTACTACCGCTTTAAGGACGGCCCACAATGGCACGCGCCGCGCTCCGAGCCACAATCGACAGGCTGAAACGACCATTTCATTTCTAAACGGATGGCTTTATGGATCCGGGACCATCGTGTGCAATTTCTCTGGTTATCACAAGAGCTGGACATCAGCCATTTTCCAGCAGATTTCACTTTTAACAAGAGATTTTGTCATGGAAAGCCACGAGGAGGCTTTGCGGGTCACAACGGATTCGCTGATGGAGCGAGACAAAGAACGCCTCCGTTTTGGAGTGTCAGAGGACTCACTCGACTGGTAAGCCACTGAAAGCCAAGATAGGCATGTCCCAACTTGTCCTCTTGTCTCATCCTCCAAACACGGAAAGTGGAGTTGATACCAAAAAGCTTTATTTTGGTCTCATCTGATCACATGACCTTCCCCCATGCCTCCTCTGGACCATCCAGATGGTCACTGGCAAAATTCAAACGGGCCTGGACATGAGCTGGTGTGAGCATGGGGACCTTGTGTGCCCTGCAGGATTTTAAACCATGATGTTGTAGTGTGTTACTAATGCAGTCTTTGCGACTGTGGTCCCAGCTCTCTTCAGGTCATTGACCAGGTCATCCCGTGTAGTTCTGGGCTTTTTTGGAATCATCCTTACCCCACGAGGTAAGATCTTGCATGGAGCCCCAGACTGAGGAAGATTAACAGTCAACTTGTGTTTGCCTTCTCACCAAGCTGCTTGCATGTTGTCCTGTAGCCCATCCCTGCCTTGTGCAGGTCTGCAATTTGTCCCTGGTGTCCGTAGACAGCTTTTGGCCATGGTGGATAGGTTGGAATGTGACTGATTGAGTCTGTGGACAGGTGTCTTTTATTCAGCTGTCTTGCATTTGTCTTCTATGAGCTCTTCAGTCCCACAGTTCTGAAAAAAAGTCAGCTATTATACCTATATCAAAGACTTCTTGCCCAGCCTCAAACAAAAACTATAGACCTGTGTCCTTGACAAGTATTGTTATGAAATGCTTCAAGAACATTATGGTGAACAGGTTGAAATCAGAAGTGTCTCCTTATCTGAACCATCTGCAGTTTGCATACAAAGAGGATATTGGCACTACTGATGCTATTGTTAGCATGTCTCATATGATCTGTAAACATGTAGAAAAGTCAGATGGTTATGCACGTGTCCTATTTGCTGACTTTACATCAGCTTTTCATACATTTCGTCCTCACTTAATTACGCAGAAATGAATTGACCTAAATGTTAGCCTTTTCCTTGTAAAGTGGTTTTATTCTTTTTTAACAAATAAGTCACAACAGGTGAGGGTTAACAATGCCTTATCTGAAGCCATCAGGTAAGAATCCATCCATATATACTTGGATGAAATATACTCCTTTTATTCATGGTGTGTGAGGCACGACTTGACACTTAACGTTGTAAAAACTAAAAAGATGGTCTTCGACCCCAAAGGGCTGGTGTCCCATGACCCGGTCATCATTGGAGGCAGTGAGATAGAACAGGTAGAGTCTTTCAAATACCTTGGTGTCTATGTGGACTGTCTTCTCAAGTGGAATGTGCATGTGGATTTCTTGTGCCACAAATTGTCCCAGAGTCTGAAGACTCAGACTGTTTGGTGTGTGCTCAACAATAATGGCTTATTTCTATAATGCTGTGCTTGAAAGCCTAATAAGATATAGCATGGTAGCCTGGTTTGGCTCTCTTACTGTTCAGAGCAAATCCAAAATTGAGAAACTAGTTTGACACAAGTATGAAAATTATTGGCAAGAGAGAGTATCTCTCTTTACAAACCATTTTTGAAACTTGTTCCCAGCGTAAGCTAAAAACATTCTTGAGGAACCTTTTCACGTGCTTTTCAACAAATATGAGCTCTTGCCATCAGGGAAAAGGTATTGGGCTGTCAGGTATAAGAGTAACAGATTTAAAAATTCTTTCATTCCTTTGTCTTTTGAATAAATCTGGCTAGTACCTGTAGACGCATCACTGGATGTCGAGGGGTCTCACTGAAGACTATGTAATTTTAACTGTTTCCTGTGTTCCCATATTTGTATTTTATGTTGTTGCTTGTTGTTTGTTGTATGATTGTATGTGTTTTTACCATGTTAACCACTGCAATGCAAGCCCAAGACAAATTTCCCTTGGTATAATAAAGTTGACCTTGACCTTGAGTTCAAACAGCTGCAATTACTACAGGTAAAGTGTGCAGAATAGTAGGGCTTCCTAAAGAGAAACTAACAGGTCTGTGAGAGCCAGAATTGTTGCTGGTTGATAGGTGATCAAATACTTATTTCATGCAATAAAATCCAAATTAATTATTTAAAAATCATACAATGTGATTTTCTGAATTTTTCTTTTAGATTCTGTCTCTGTGAAGTAAAGGAGTTCAAGTACCTCAGGGTCTTGTTCATGAGTGAGGGGACATTGGAGCGTGAGATTAGCCAGAGAATCGGTGCAGCAGGGGTGGTGTTGCATTCACTCTATCATTCTGTTGTGAAGAAAAGGAAGCTGAGCCAAAAGGCGGAGCTCTTAATCTACTGGTCAATCTTCGTTCCTATTCTCACCTATGGTCATGAGGGTTGGGTCATGCCCAAAAGCATTAAAAGGAGCCAGCTGAGATGGTTCGGGCACTGATAAGGATGCCTCCTGGGCACTTCCCTAGGGATGTGTTCCAGGCACATCCATCTGGGAGGAGACCCAGGGAAAACCCAGGACTAGGTGGAGAAATTATATCTCTGCACTGGCCTGGGAATGCCTTGGGATCCACTAGTCAAAGGTGGTCATTGTGGCCTGGGAAAGGGAGTCTGTGGTCCCCAGCTGGAGCTGTTGCCCCCGTGACCCAATCCTGGATAAGCGGTTGAAGATGAGTGAGTGAGTGATTCCGTCTGCACAAAAAGTCCGGCCAGTCTCCTGCTCCTCTTAGTTGTATTGATTCAATGAAATATTATTTAAACTCACTTAATTACACCATTAAAATAACAAGTTGGTCTGTTAAATCAGAATCACCTTTATTGTCATTGCACAGTAAATTAGCACAACAAAATTTGCTTGTGCATCCTCAAAAAACAATGCCTGCACTCACACATAACTTACCCACCCACACCCTTACATGCACCCACATCCACACCCACCAGCACACCCATACTTCAATAAATATTAAGAATATCAGGAGATTTGGTCGGTGGGGGGGAGCAAAGAAACCTCTAAATTACACCATTCCTAACTGGAATGGTGTAATTTAGATCGACATACAGGTATAGTACTTGCAGTGACCATTTTTCTGGAACCTCCTGGTGTCTTTGTGCTGACTTTACTTTATCTGAACCCAGTTATTATTTCAAACTATTTGCCTGAACCCAGTTTGGGAATCAACGCTCTAGTCCAGTGGTGTCCAAAGTATTCCAGAAAGGGTCGACAGGGTGCAGGTTTTCTTTGCTGATACTGACTTCGGCAGGTGATTTCACTGATGAACTCATCCCACCTGCTCAAAGTGATGTTAATCAGTGAAAGCATCTGCTGAAGTCAGTGGCTGCAAAGAAAACCTGCACCCTCTTGACCCTTTCTGGAATACTTTGGACAGCACTGCTGTAGTCTGAATAGCAAAAGAATAATACAGATTAAGAAATATTGAAACTAAATTTCCAAGTAACTTACATCTTTTTATCTATGTTTTACATCCGTCTGCGTCTTCTGGGTAGGAAATGGAATCAAAACAAACATTTAATCCATATTTGGTCTTTTTTAAACTGATAATCGTGTTTTATAGGACACAAATAATGAATGTTTATGAGTTCGCCTCATTGAATGGAACATTTCAACGTCAATTTTATTTGTATAGCACATTTTCAAAAACACCAGCTGCCCAAAGTGCTTCACATGTTAAAAAAAAAAAACAATATCAAAACATTATAAACATTACAAAAAAAAAAAGGCAATTAAAATCCAAACAAAAGACAAGAAAAGAAAAGAAAACCCAGACAAAGCAAAAAGATAAGTCTTAAGAGCAGATTTAAAAGCAGCTCTGAAAGGCTATACCAGCACCACAGAGAGGGCGCCAGTGGACCTCAGTCTGCAGTTCATCTCCACCTTAAAAACACTAACCACACATTTGAGGACAAGGAAGTTAAAATATTAGCCAGAGAGAAGAAATGCTTTGAGAGAGGGGTCAAGGAGGCATTCTTTGTGAAACGTTTGAAACCGAACCTCTTTTGTTCATGGTAATGAGTCATTCACGTCATCAGCAGAGTCGTCAAGGGAGCCATCAGGAGAGGGTCCGTCCCATCATTAGGAGGGACAGCTGCCCTGTCATTAGGAGGGTGCTAACTAGAGCACAATAGATGCTAATTGGAGCTATTGTTTAGTCACTATCCTATAGCAGTCTGCCTCTCGGTAGGAGGGGTCTGGTTAGGTTTAAAACTCCAGGTTTTGTGACTTCTTGAGTATTCTTTTCTACAAGAGTCAAGACAGAAGTCAGACCACCAGAGCAAGAATTTTAGCTGAGGAAGCTTCTGTGATTTGAAGCGAAACGTCCTCGCGTCAAGCAACCCAGTCCAGTCGAAGATTCAAGCTTCTCTACTATGGAAACCACCTGGACAGCTGAGAGCCTACACAGAAACTTTGGTGATTTAAATCATCGTCCATCAGCAAAACAAACTCTGCCATGTTTAGCTAAATGCCACACCCACGAGTGTGTGTACACGCGGTTTGCATGCACAGTGGTCGCAGCATGCAATGGTACAAAATGGATGGAACCAAAATTTGCACAGTAAATGGAACCAAATTTACACAGTATATGGAACCAAATTTGCATGATAAAAGCAACACAACATAAATGGGGCGAATTATCACATGACATACAAAGCACCGATCAAATGAAAAGTATCTACTCAGCTGTTATATAAATGCCATGCGTACAATCCCATATAACACAGTCTGCACCAGCCATTGTTAGTCATCTCTTAATGCCTTTATGCTTTAAAATTCATGGTCTGTACTTGTTTACAAATTTCACTGGTGGTTTGAATGGGAGCCCAAGTGGTTCACAGATATGTTGTGCATGTTGGATAATGTTTTCAGGTGTGTGTGTGTGTGTGTGTGTGTGTGGGGGGGTATTTTTGAATCTTTCTAAAATAAACTCTGTGACTTGGTGTACCACCAGTAGGAGCTCATGTGCCACAGTTTGAGAACGATGGATCTAATGGTAGGGGGGGGTATTATTTCAAACAATTTGGAAATCTATAAATGTTTGCATGGAATATGAAAATATACATGGAATAAACCATAACAGTATAATTTTTGGGTCATTTGGTTCCAAAAACCGGACGGAACGTTTGAAAATGTCAAGTAACGCGTGTCGTATATGTGGTTTTTGACGTAGAAACCACTCTGTTGCTTATAATTAGTTCATTGTGGCCATGTTATTCTTTACATTTGATGATTATACTCAACTGATGTTCCTGAAATAAAACCTACATAGAATTTGTTTGTTACAATTGATTGTAACATATGTACTGAAATTAGTTTTTTGTCAATTACTCTTAAAAAACACCAGATAGGCTTATTGTTACTATGGAAGTTGAATATAAACTTGGGGTCAAGAAACATTTGGAGCCAAATTTCAAGTCTCTAGGTGCAGCGGTTCTCAAGATATGACATTTTTGTCTATATTTTTGGAGATTTTTGAACCCGATATATTCACTGGCTCCATCCATATGGGTTTTTAGAACCAAATGACCCCAAATTTATCCTGCTATGGTTTATTCCATGTATATTTCCATATTCCATGCAAACATTTATAGATTTCCAAATTTTTTGAAATAACGCCCCTCTCTACTAATGGATCACAAACTGCAATGAGACTGGGCTGTTTTGAACCCCCACTCTGGGGCATTAGTGTTAAGGTTAGACTGCCCCATCATTAAAATCTACTACATTTCTTCATGTTATAATGAAGAAATGAGAAATGAGCTTACTGAGACTAGGCTGTCGATGGTTGCGGGAATTAGCTAACTTTAGGAACAGTGAGTTTACAGTGTTTGCAATGCTTTGGTCATTCAGAATATAAAAAACAAAACCGAAAATATACATATTCTTTTTTTTCTTTGTCTTCCTTGTCAGCATTCTGTGAGGAGGGATGCCGGAGTGGAGGAACTTGTGTGTCTCCCAACATGTGTGTGTGTCCATCTGGATTTACAGGACGCCACTGTGAGACAGGTAAGACCTAACGAGTCCACCTGACCCTCACCTGTCCACCTGCTTTAGCTGTCCCTCCTAATTACAGCTTGGGTCCAGATGCGCTGGTTTAGATCTCAGATGTGTGATCAGCATAATGACAGTCATTAGCTTGATCTGCTGGTTCACCACTCAACCTTTATCTCTCTCTCTATTGTACTTTTTCCACCTATTTTCTGTCTTTTCTCTGTGCATCTGTTTCTCTCTCTGTTTGTTTAGGTTGATGAACCCATGAGGCTAAAAAAAAGGATAGTCATTCTTTGCTGCTCTCATTTCTTTTTTTCCTCATTTTCTTTTTCTTTTATTTCTTAACATCTCCTAGTATTTGTCCATGCCCTCACTGTATTAAAAAGGGAGGAAATGCTGTTAATTTACAGTAAAATACTAGGAATTAGAGTTTTATGCAGTTACTAGGACATTCTGGATGTGGACATTTGTACTATATATGTAGGACAGCTGATTTTACAGTTATGATACATTTTTTCAATTGATATAGAACAATTTCTTGGCTTTTATGAACATCTTTATTGCAGGTTTAATCTGTTTTCAGTTGTGTTCAGTTTTCTAAAATGAATTTTTGTCATCAATGAACATATCAGAGGGACAGCTCTGGTGGGACAGTTTGGAGACAAAGTGAGACGAGCACTATTGAGATGGTTTGGACATGTGCAGAGGAGGGACCCAGGGTATACAGGGAGAAGGATGCTGAGGATGGAGCAACCAGGCAGGAGGAAAAGAGGGAGGCCAAAGAAGAGGTTCATGGATGTGCTGAGGGAGGACATGCAGGTGGATGGTGAGACAGAGGAAGATACAGAGGACAGGGTGAGATGGAAACAATTGATCTGCTGTGGCGCCCCCTAATGGGAGCAGCTGAAAGGAGAAGAATTAGCTTTTCTGAATATGATTATCCAGGACAATATTGTAAAGAAATTACAAATAACTGGTTTATCATTTGCACTGTGACTGTTCACATCACTTTTTTTTCTAGGTGAATTCTGCTGTTTTGTCCAGAGTGTGAACTCAAAAACAGCTTATTTCTGTCCACAGCTAGACTTATAAATAATGCCAGATTTCACTCTATGGAAATACTGCAGCACACAATTCTTTGATGATATGTTGGGATATTTAACGCACAACAACCCATATTACTACAGATATTTGTAATAAAATGCTGAGGAAAAAGGCAGTCGCTCATGCTCACATTAGCCCCTAACATTGTATATGATGCAAGTGACTTATAAAAGATGTCATTTTCAGACACAAATGAAGCACGGATCACTTGTTTTAAGACGTCCCCTTTCCATAGGTCATTGGCCACTCTCTGAAGCAAAACTTAAAACTTATAAATAAATAAAAATAAAACTTCTTGTGTGTGTTTGTTGTTGGATCGCAAACCTGTTTTAGGGCCCCTGTACACAACATAGTGCAAATTTGGTCGAAGTGCGCACAAAGCAGGAATCGTATGCAAAATGTGTAAATTCATACCTGTCTCTAACGCCTCATACACCTGTTGCTACAACTATTTGCGCACACCAGCATCTGAAAGACAGAGTGCGCGCTGTGCGAGCCCATCGACCCCTCTTGTTGCAGGTGTCGGAAAAATTCCAGCTGACACACACGAACATCTAACACCACTCTTGTGGCACTTAGAAAATGTGTGGCCATTTGCACTGTTAGCACAACAACAGTCAGCAGACAATCACTGTCGAGCTGGATGTGAAATTTGTCTAAATGCGTGATGTGGTTAAACATGCTCCAATTGCTCACACTGTGATTGCGTGCAAGTGTGCACAAAACATTCACAGCAGGATCGTACATGCCTGCCCATTGGCACATTTTTGTGGTTCGCTAATTCAAAGTGTTTGGCGTTATGGAGGTGCATACCACCACCAGTTGGATCAGAGTGTCTCAAATCATAGCATTAATTATTACAAATCAATACAACATAGAATGTGAAACAATAAAATTAAAAATAATATGAAAAAACAAAACATCTTAACACTATTTGGAAACAACACAAAAAGGCTAACTTGTCCATTTGGCTAACTTTATGCAAATGTTGACTCATGATGACTGAACTTTCCTCGGACTGTGAACCTCCATTGTTGGATCTTCTACCATGGTCATTCCATTTGTAATCTTATGCTGTTTTTTTCATGTTATTTCCATTTTCATGTTTTCCTCCCTCTCCTCGCTCACTTTCTTTTCTGCTTCCGTTCATCTGTTTTTCTTCTGTGTTCTCCTCTCCTCTTTCTCTCCTTTCCTCTGTGACTGTCTTCTTTCCTCCTCTTTGTTTTCTAGTCCCCTCACCTCATTGTTGTATTTGCTCCTTCTGCCTCCTTCCCTCTCCTCCTTCCTTATATTTACTTTCTTGAATCAAGTTCTTTCTTGATTCCCATTGTTCTTTATCCAACTGTACTCATTTCCTTTTCTGTGTCCTTTTCCTTTGGTGCTTTCCTCTTTCTGTCTCAATCGATCTGACTTCACCTCTTCTTTCTTATCCTCTTCTCCTTTCGTCTTTCCTTGTCACCTTTCCTTTTCAGTTTCCTCACCTTCTTTCCTGTCATTTCATTTGTTCTCTCCACTCATCTCCTACCCACTTGTTTTCCTTTTTTTCTCTTTCATCTCCTCATCTTCAGTTTGGCTCATTTCCTCACAGTTTCCTTAACTTCTTTATTTTCCTTGTGCATCTTGTCTTACCTCCCACTTCCTCTCCTCTTTCCTTCTATCCTTTACTTCCCTCTTGTTTCCTGTCTTTATGGTCTCCTATTCACTAAATTCCTCTCTCCTGTTATTTTTCTAAATTTTTTTTTTCTCCTTTCCTTTCATTTCTCCCTTCCTTACCTTCATCTCCTACCTGCCATTTTCGTTTTGCTTACCTCTCTTCCACTTCTGTTTTCTTCCTCTTTAGTTGTTCTCATAACTTTCTCCATGTTCTTCCCCTCCTCCTTCATTCCTTCTTTCCTCTCTCCTCTGTTCTTTTCTATCCTTATCTCCTTGTATGTTCTCCTACCTTTACATTTTTTCTCCTTTTTACCTCTCTTGTCTGATTTGATTTGATCTCCTCTCCATTTTTCTTCACTCCTCTCCTCTTACGTTATTAAAGCCACAGAGTCTCTCTGGGCTCATTTTGCAGAAATGATCCACCAGCGATGATCGAGCACTGAATCACTGACTAGATTTTCGTTGGAGGTTGCCATGGTTTCGCTTTGTGCTTTGTGGTCTCTCTTCAGACGTTCGTATGTATTGGAGTCACTGAGCAAGTTGTTCATCTTGGCCTCATAGTCCAATGTGTGCAGGACCACCGTGCATGGGTGGTAACTCCTCTAGTGGATAACTCAGAACACCATGTGGAGAACACACAAGATTTTGTGGTCCTGAACACATCGGACTATGAGGCCAAGATCAACAACTTGCTCAGTGACTCCAATACATACGAACGTCTGAAGAGAGACCCCACGAGCGGCTATAAGAAGAAAATCATTAGCTACCTCCAAAAACCTGGAGAAGAGGGACTCATCGACAGGCAGATACTACAGACTGTACCCTGGGGACGCCACTCCGTGCATCTATGGACTACCCAAAATCCACAAACAGGACATGCCACTCAGGCCTATTGTATGTAGCACAGATTCCATCACGTACAATGTGGCCAAGCACCTCAAGTGGATTTTGGCTCCTCTAGTGGGTAACTCAGAACACCATGTGGAGAACACACAAGATTTGGTGAAACAAGATCAAGGACCTGCAGCTGGAGGCAGATGAAACAATTGTGTCTTTTGATGTGACTTCGTTGTTCACCTGCATCCCCACCGCTGAGGCCATCTCAGCTGTGAGGCAGAGACTGCTGGAGGATGTGTCTCTACTTGAAAGGACCAAACTCACACCAGACCACATCTGCCAGCTCTTGGAGATCTGTCTTAACACCACGTATTTCCTGTTTAGGGGGAATTACTACAGGCAGATTCATGGCTGTGCAATGGGGTCTCCGGTATCCCCCATTGTGGCCAATCTGTACAAGAGAAGACAGCCTTGACGTCTTTCACGGGCATCTCTCCCAGTCACTGGTTCAGATATGTTGATGACACATGGGTTAAAATCAAGCGACAGGAAGTTGAGGACTTTACAGAACACATCAACTCGGTGGACGCCAATATCAAGTTCACACTTGAGGATGCCAGAAACAACCATTTAGCCTTCTTGGACTGTGATGTTACGATTGGAGAGAACAGGCAGCTCCAGACAGGGGTTTACAGAAAACAAACTCACACTGACCAATATCTGCTCTTTGGCTCAAACCACCCCCTTGAACACAAGCTCGGGGTGATCAGGACGCTTCAACACAGAGCCCTACAGGTGCCCACAACTGCAGAGGGAAGGGCTAAAGAACAACAACTTGTCCGGAAAGCCCTCACAGTATGTGGGTACCCACGATGGTCCCTGGACAAAGTGCAGAAGTCCCAGAGAACAAAGAGACCAGATAGACAGGAGACAGAGACAAGAAGAAGAAGAGTGTCTCTCCCTTATTTAGCAGGAGTAGGGGGAAAACTACAGAGGATCTTCAGACAGCACAAAATCCCAGTTTACTTTAAACCAGTTAACACCTTGAGACAGAAATTAGTTCACCCTAAGGACAGGATCCCTAGTTACAAACAGAGCAATGTAGTGTATTCTATCAGATGTCAGGAAAACTGTAACGAACACTACATAGGCGAGACTAAGAGAGGGCGCCAGTGGACCTCAGTCTGCAGTTCATTTCCACCTTAAAGACACTAACCACACGTTTGAGGACAAGGAAGTAAAAATATTAGCCAGAGAGAAGACATGGTTTGAGAGAGGGGACAAGGATGCATTCTTTGTAAAACGTTTGAAACCTAGTCTTAACCGGGGAGGGGGTCTGACACACGCTTTATCCCCTGTTTACAATGGGGTACTCAGGTCAAAGCAGTTTCAGTCTGTTGTTCATGGTAATGAGGCATTCACGTCATCAGCAGAGTCGTCAAGGGAGCCATCAGGAGAGGGACAGCTGCCCTGTCATTAGGATGGTGTTAACTAGAGCACAATATGTGCTAATTAGAGCTATTGTTTAGTCACCAGCCTATAGCAGTCTGCCTCTCGGTAGGAGGGGTCTGATTAGGTTTAAAACTCCAGCTTTTGTGACTTCTTGATTATTCTTCTCTACAAGAGTCAAGACAGAAGTAAGACCACCAGAGCAAGAATTTTAGCTGAGGAAACCTCTGCGTTTTGAAGCGAAACGTCCTCGCGTCAAGCAACCCAGTCCAGTCGAAGATTCAAGCTTCTCTACTATGGAAACCACCTGGACAACTGAGAGCCTACACAGAAACATTCTGAATGATGCCAGCAACATAAAATATTATAACTCTAATGCCCCCCCCCCCCCCCACACACACACACACACACACAACTGAAATATTCCCAGCAGACATTGACACAAAGTCTTTTTGACATTGTATGCTGAAAAACTATTTGTTTGTAGCCCTGCTATGTTCTATGCAAGACAGCAATTGAATAGATGGACAAATAGAAAAATAGATATCTCTTTTACATGACTATTCATAAATAAATACTTAAATTAATAAATGCATAATGTCTAAATTAAAATGGCACATAATGAGGACACTCTTATTAAATTTTGATAAATATTGGTGCACTGCATCAAACCCAAAGCCATCTTTTTTCCCCATTGTAATATGCCGTAGACTTGTCTGCCACCTGCTGGATGGTTTGTGCATGCTGGATTAATGATGGATTAGGGGCAGGCATGGTTGTCAGTGGGTGGTTGCACAGTTTGTGCAGAGACATGTACTAAACTTAATTTGTGATTGTTTTATAGAGGTTACTTTCTTGAATTACTTTGGAAGGTTTGGTGCCTTCTCTGCTTGTTGCATATTTAACAAAGCAGAATAAAGTAAACACTATATATATTTTAATACTGTGTTTTAATGCATAAAGACCAAATACTTTGCATAATATTCAGCAATGGCATCTGATGTTTTACAGACCTCATTTCATCAGGATAAAATACACTGATGAATTGAAAAGGTGAAGAGGTGAAGAAGCTTTTTCCACTTTCAAGAAATGGCAAACTTTTAATCTGAAACTCACTGAACCATTTCTTTCCTTTGGATATTAGATGTATTGCAAAATAAATAAATAAATAAATAAATAATAAAAATAATAAGACTATAATGCTCATCAGGTGAGACACTGCAAAGTCTTTCAAAAGTAATTTTGTTGTTGGAGCATTTTTGCAATACTTTATTTAAGAAGTGATTAGTACTTACAGCATGATGCTTCATCAGGTCCACAGAGTTAAGTGCATGAATTACAAATAGATTTTTAAATTCTGCTGTATCATATCAGCACAGCTCCATGTGGTGAGATATTTTGTTGGAACAGAAACTCAATACAATACATCACCAACCAGACAGTTGTGGTACCCATCAATTCTGGCTGGATATTTGTCCACTCTTTTGGCAGACTTGGTGGAGTTCATTTAAATTGGTTGGGTTTTTGCCACAGAACCATCTTTTAAGCATAGTCCACAAAAATTCAACAGGGTTGAGGTTGGGGCTTTGGGAAGGCCATTCCAAAGGTTTAATGTTAGCCTTCTTTATCCAATCTACAACCAGTTTTGATGTGTGTTTGGGATTATTGTGCTGTTGGAACATCCAATTGTGACCAAGTTTCAGCTGCCTAGCTATTGATTTGAGGTGTCATTGAAGAGTTTGGAGGTAGTCCTCCTCCTTCATTATTCCTTTACCTTTGTGCAATGCACCACCACTGGAAGCACAACATCCCCAGAGGATGATGCTACCACTACCATGTTTTACAGGTGGTACAGTGTTTTTTAGGATTGAAAGCCTCACCTTTTCTCCTCCAAATATACCTCTTGTCATTTGGTGAAAAAGTTCATTCTTTGTCTTGTCTGACCATAAAACGTTTCTTCAGAAGGCTAGTGGTTTGCCCTTGTGGGCAGCTGCAAATTTTAGTCAAGCTTCAAAGTGTCGATTTTGAAGCAGATACTTTTTCTTGGTCTGCACCCTCGTCACTCTGGACAGTGATGCCTGAGCCTTGGTGGTTCCTGAGTTGTTTCAGAACATCCTAACCAATTTCCTGTCATCTGAGGATGACAGTTTGGTTCATCTTCTAGACCTGGGCAAAGTGGTGACGTCAGACTAACTTGTACTTCCGTCAAAAATAGTTTGAACTATTGATCTTTGATTCGCAGTTGTTTTTAAAAACGGCACTCTATTGGTACGCAAGAATCCTCTGAAGAGAAATCAAGTTGTTGCCTCAGGATACAGGTTATTAGTCTCCAAATACCACAACAATGGAAGGTGGGTGCCACCAGACACCTAAAGACTTGGACCTTTATTCTACAGCAGAGATCTTGGCATTATCAAACACTTCTGTCTGGCAGCTTCATGAATCCATGAGCTCTTCCCAGTCATTTCTTGATGACCCAGAAGCATGAAAGTCACTACTAAAATAAGTGAAGTTCCACAAGTTCAACACTTTTACCACATGCAGATACACGTCTGATGGCAAAGTCCAGGAAGTAATTAAATGGCCAGATCTTAGTGGCCACATGGTTGGTTTCAGTGTGGAAGGTTCTCAGTTTAAGCTCCACCCATGCCACATTTCTCTATTTCATGTGGAACTGCGTCAGGAAGGCCATCTGGCAAAATCAACATGCAGATCTACCTTGGACTGGCTGTGGCAAACCTGAGTGGAAAAAATAAAAAACAAGAGAGCAGCTGAAGGGACTTACTTATTATCTTAGTCTTGATCCAGAACATTGCAAACCCAAACACTCTGATTCATCAGTCAGCTTCAGATATGCTGTAATCAGAGTATCCATTGATTCTGCAAAGATCTCCCAACATGTTAAGGCTGGTAAACCTTATCACGAAAATATATGTCTAGGCAACTAAGTGAAAAACTGAAGTCTTCTTATTTCAATTATTTTCATTAATTTGAGGGGAAAAACTCAAAGACACTTCTCAGAAATGTTCAATGACCAATCCAGCCACCCTTCTTTTCAGTGACTGCCATGATGTGGCTACGTGTGGCACCAGTGTCGCCGACCGAACGCCCCCCACCTCCCCAAAATTCGGTCCTCCTCTGCCTTTACTGCACATGCGTCATTTCTAAGCATCAGCTGCGATCCACTGATTATCACCTTGTTTCTGCTTAAAACAGCACTCCAGAAATCATCTATCTCAGCAACAGATATCTGAAGTTTTTGTCCAACAATCATTTCTACATAATCATTTCCACACATGCTCCCAGACCTAACCTGACCTGTTTTGTAGCCATGGTGTGGGTAGGCACTCACCATGCACCCTTATAGTTTTCTGTATTCATTCAGCCCCAGCAGGCACCATTTCCTGTGCCTGTATATCGCTGTCTCTGTCTTCAGTGTCTATGTTGATCTCTTTCTTCATCTTTGCCTCCAGTGCACTATCCTCCTGTGTAATAAATCACTCTCCACTGTGCTGACCTCTCTACTCTGTACACTACGCTACAGCCCAACAGGACGTTAAGAGCATCTAAATATGAAGGGAAATCTTTTCATCTTCTCACACAATCGTAACTTTCTCCTTGTAACTGTTACAGATTCAGTGTCCGATCCTTGTGCTTCTTTTCCAAAGGATTGAAGTCCAAAGGATCAAAACTGTTTATGAGAAAAAAGTGAGCAGTTGCCCCAAAAATGAACTGTTGTGAAGGAGGTCAAAGTACGTAAAGTACACACTGAAGTATTTGATCCTCACAGGAAAACACAAGTTGATTCACTTTAGCTGTTCAGATTGTAGATTTCAGTTGTTGCATTTCAAAACATTTGAAATTGGTGTGTTTGAATGTGCAGATCACAAACTAGACAACTATGCGAGTGCTACAAATAGAATGTGAGTGTATGTTAAACTGGCCTTTGTTTGAATGACCACAAGGATTACAACTCGAGCTCGACCAATATACCAGGCATCCCATAATGATGATTGACATGAGCCTTTTGGGAACATATTAATATCAGCATTATTTTTATCAATACGAAAGCTTTTATTTCAGGGCCCCTTCACACATAGTACGAATAAGTACAAATCAGGGTGAATCATGGTGGAACAGCGCATATGAGTGAACCACGAAAACATCAAGCTGAGAAGCAGGTCTGTATGATCCCGCTGCGACGGTTTTGTGCACGCGACACAATGCCAGCAGCTGGAGCATATGTAACCACATTGCGCAGCTGCTGTGACAAAAAAATAAATAAATGGCACTCATGGGATTCGAACCTGCAATTTGCAAAAGCTCTGATTGCCAGACAGAAACTTTACCACTGTGCTACAATCACTGTCTTATAACAGGAGCATGAAATGGCTAAAATCAACAGAGATAAATGTATTTTCTAATAAAAGAGAAAAAAAGTGCCATGATAACTGACCAGACAGCATTTGTTATGCCATATTTCTGCTGATACCTGACTGAAAGTGGTGTATTTGTCACATTGTTTGATTATCATACAGTCATGCAGCGTGCCATTCACAGGACACACGTGTACTGTCAGACAGGTGTGACATTCAGATCACCTGCTGCGTGTCCACATGAACTGATGGCCTTTTCCAGCTGGGACAGCCTGTTAATGTGCGTGTTGTGCATGGTCTCCAGCCCATCATAAATGCAAAATATGTTTTTATGTATTTCCACATGAGGACAGCAAGCACACACAGTCCTCATGTCCATCAAAACACGGTATGTGTTCTGCAGCTGTAAGTCCAGGACCAGAGAACACCTGCAGCTTTTGGTGGACACGCCCTCTTTCAGTCAAGCGCACACACCATCTGTACATCCATATATCAGCAGCTCATGCAAGTGCGCTCCCAACCCACCCACAAAGGCGCTTCACCCCACATTTATGGATGTGGGGGGGGGGCGCAGCACAAGCGTGATTCAAACGCACAGCACATGTGTGTGCAGGGAGCCGACACTCTGGCAACTCACATGTGTGTTGCTGTTTTACATAGCCACACTCATGGAGGCACTTCGACAATTTTCACATCAAGCTCAAAAGTGATCATCTGCTGACTGTTGTTGTGCTAATAGCGTGAATGACCACACATTTTCTAAGTGCCAGGTGAGCCGTGTTAGATGTTCGTGTTTGTCAGTTGGAATTTGGCCGACACCTGCTGCGAGAGGGTTCGATGGGATCTCACAGCGCACACTCTGTCTTTCAGCTGCTAGTCTGCACAAATAGTTGTAGCAACGAGGCACGAGGCATTGGAGGCAAGTACAATTTTACACATATTGCATACAATTCCTGCTTCATGCACAATTCATGCGCAATTCGACCACATTCATACTATGTGTGAAGGGGACCTGAGTGAATACACAATGCAGAAAAACATTTTGGTTGTTGGATATGAGTCATAGTTTGTCCATTAGTGGGCACACCACTGGCATTATTTACAACACTGTTGAGCATAACTGGGACCCCATTACCCTTTGGTTACATTAGCTACAAGATACAGAGGGACAAAAGAACTGCTGCCATTCATTTTCAATCAAAGTGGACATTTAAGAGCAACAAGAAACAAGTGGTCGCTTTGCAACCAGCAAGGCAGGGCCAGAATAGTTAAGTCTCTGATGTAAATGACTTTCAATTACTTTCTGGATACATTCATCAGAAGTGTATGTACTACCCCAATTCCAAAAAGTTGGGTCGATGTGTAAAATGTAAATACAACAAATAAAAAAAAAAATGCAAATATCATAAACCCATATTTTATTCCCAGTAGAAAATAAACGATATATCACATGTTGCAACTGAGTCTTTTTCCCATTTCATGAAAATTATTAGCTCATTTTAAATTTTACTGCTGAAACACATCTCAGAAATGTTGGAACAGGAGCAACAAAAAGCTGGAAAAGTAACTGGCACAAATCAAAAACAACTGGAAGAAGATTTGACAACTAATTGTATTAATTGGCAACAGGGCCATAACACAACTGGTTATAAAAGGAGCATTCTAATCCAATTACATTTTTTTCCGCAAATCTGATTTTTAATTGTGTGAGATTTCAGACCATAAAATATCATGTAAACGGTGGCTAAATATTAAAAAATTTCATGTGTGTTGCTACGTAGATGTCAATAATGACGCTGTCAGCTGAGAGCGAGAGGTTCCCAACCGCTATTAAAGACGAAGAAGAAGAAGAAGTAGAAGGAAAAAAAAACTGGTGGAGCGACACTGAAATTGATTAAATTAAGATACCATATCTTAAATTATCAATTTAAGATATGGTATCAACTCCCATCTCTGGATGGTGCAGCTCCATCCAGAGATGGGAGTTGTATTTGTGTTGGCGACCCTCCTGTCCTGTGCGCCAATAGCATTTCTTGTATATTCATCCGTGAATTGTTCTGTGAATTGTTCTGTAATTTATGTTTGTAGCATGGCCCAAGCAGAGGGTCACCCCTTTGAGTCTGGTCTGCTTGAGGTTTCTTCCTCAGAGGGAGTTTTTCCTTACCACTGTTGCTCTGGGGGTTGGTAAGGTTAGACCTTACCTGTGTGAAGCGCTTTGAGGCAACTCTGTTGTGATTTGGCGCTATATAAATGAAAATAAATTGAAAAAAAATTGAAAACCATACAAAAGTAGTAATGTGGATTCTGCTCACAGAATTTCCAGTTTGGCATAAAGACGCTATTGGCACAGTAAGCTTTGATGAGCCGACCACACCCTTTGTCTGCATAACATTTTTACCAAACTATATTATTATGTCGATTAAGATGTAGCCTTTGGTGGTGGACACGGATCCGTGCAAACGTTGGAATTGGATTAGAATGGGAATAACCCCCTTGTGTCTGATTATTTGTGGATGTTAATGCTGGGTTACGGTCGTAAATAGCCGTAAAACTGAATTTGCGATTATAAAATCCAGCAATAATGTTTGCAAATCATGAGACACAACAGGGTTATTCCCTAATTTCAGAGAGGCAGAGCCTGTTTTTCCCTTGGGAAAGATTATCCAGGAGTTTGTTGATGTTTCTTACCATTTATTTGTTGATGACAACCAAATTTACTGGTCATTTAAAGTCTTTGAGATCCAGAAATTAGACTCTTTACTGAACTGCCTTGAGACAATAAAACAATGCCTCAGCACAAATTCCCTGGAGTTAAATTTGGATAAAACCAAGGTGCTGGTGGTTGCCCCCGATGATGCAGTTCCAGGGATTAAACAGTATTTAGGTGTTATCTCTCACTCATCACTCATCTTCAACCGCTTTTCCGGGTTGGGGTCGCGGGGGCAACAGCTCCAGCAGGGGACCCCAGACTTCCCTTTCCCATGCCACATTGACCACCTCTGACTGGGGGATCACAAGGCGTTCCCAGGCCAGTGTGGAGATATAATCTCTCCACCTAGTCCTGGGTCTTCCCCGGGGTCTCCTCCCAGATGGACGTGCCTGGAACACCTCCCTTGGGAGGGACTTGAATTCCTTCACTTGGGGCAAGGCCATATTCCCTACCCGGAGAAGGCAGTCCATTGGTTTCCTGCTGAGAACCACGGCCTCAAATTTAGAGGTGCTGATCTTCATCCCAACCACTTTACACTCGGCTAGCTGCGAACCGCTCCAGTGAGTCTTGGAGGTCACCGGCCAATGAAGCCAACAGGACCACATCATCTGAAAAATGCAGTGATGAGACCCTGAGCCCACCAAACTGGAACCCCCCCCCCCCCCCCCCCCGACTATGCCTTGATATCCTGTCCATGAATATCACAAACAGGATTGGTGCCAAGGCGTAGCCCTGGTGGAGGCCAACCTCCACCAGAAATGAGTCAGACTTACTGCCGAGCACCCGAATACAGCTCTCGCTTTGTGAGTACAGAGATTGGATAGCCCTGAGAAGGGACCCCCACACTCCATACTCCCACAGCACCTCCCACAGTATCTCCTGGGGTACCCGGACATACACCTTCTCCAAGTCCACAAAACACATGTAGACTGGGTGGGCATACTCCCTCCAGGATCCTTGTGAGAGTAAAGAGCTGGTCGGTTGTTCCACGACCAGGACGGAACCCGCATTGTTCCTCTTTAATCAGAGGTTCAACTATCAGCCGAACCCTCCTTTCCAGCACCCTGGAGTAGACTTTACCAGGGAGGTTGAGTAGTGTGATGCCCCTGTAGTTGGCACACACTCTTTGGTCCCCTTATTTAAATATGGGGACCACCACCCCAGTTTGCCACTCCTTAGGCACTGTCGCAGTCCTCAATGCAATGTTGAAGAGACATCTCATCCAAGACAATCCCTCCACACCCAGAGCTTTCAGCATTTCTAGTCAGATCTCATCAACCCTTGGGGCCTTGCCACTGTAGAGTTGTTTGACTACCTCAGTGACTTCCACCAGGGAAATTGATGAAAATGCTCCATCAGCTTCCAGTTCTGCCCCTACTATAGACGGCGCTCCGGTCTGATACAGGAGTTCCTCAAAGTGTTCCTTCCAGCACCAGATTACATCCTCAGTTGAGGTCAATATGTTTGCTCCGAACTCCTCCCACACCTGCTGCTTTGCCTCCCCCACAGGAGAGGCTGCTGCTCTTCGGGCCTGTCGGTACTTTGCAACTGCCTCTGGAGTCCTCCGAGATAACATATCCCGGAAGGACTCCTTCTTCATTCTGACGGCTTCCCTGACCACCGGTGTCCACTACAGTGTTTGAGGGTTGCCGCCCCTTGAGGCACCTAAGACCTACAGGCCACAGATCCCCGTTGCAGCTTCAGCAATGGAAGCTTTGAACATTGCCCATTCTGGTTCAATGCCCCCAACCTCCACAGGGATGCTGGAGAAGCTCTGCCGGAGGCGTGCGTTGAAGATCTGTCAGACAGTGGGCTCCTCCAGATGTTCCCAGTTCACCGGCACTATCAGTTTGGGCTTACCAGGTCTGTCCAAAGTCCTCCCCCCCCCCCACACCCTCTGATCCAACTCACCACCAGATGGTGATCAGTTGACAGCTCTGCCCCTCTCTTCACCCAAATGTCCAGAACATGCGGCCTCAAATCAGATGATACAATCACAAAATCAATCATCGATCTTTGGCCTAGGGTGCTCTGGTACCATGTATACTTATGAGCATCCTTATGTCCGAACATGGTGTTCATTATGAGCAGTCCGTGACTAGCACAGAAGTCCAATAACAAACGACCATTCGGGTTTAGATCAGGGAGGCCGTTCCTCCCAATCACACCTCTACAGGTGTCTCTGTCATTGCCCACGTGTGCAGCTAACAAGCAACCAACCAAAAACTGTTTTTACCAGTTGAGGAAGATGATCAATTGTTTCAAAAGATGATCTTCAGTTGATTATTCATGCTTTTGTATCTTCTCGTTTGGAATACTGCAACTGTTTGTTTTCCTGACTAAACAAAAAAGAGCTGTCCCATCTGCAGCAGGTCCAAAATTCTACAGCAAGGCTGCTGTCTCGCTCAAACAAAAGGACTCATATTTCTCCTATTTTAAAGTCCCTTCATTGGCTCCCAGTGTCGTTTCGTTTTCATTTTAAAATCCTGGTGTTGACTTTTAGAACTTTGCACAGCCAGGCTCCCTCATACATTAGAGACCTGTTATGTCCCTATCTCGGGGGCCCCAGTTCAGTGGATCAGAACCTTCTGAGGGTCCCTCATACCCACTTTAAGACCCGAGGAGATCGCTCTTTCCAGGCCATTGCACAAAGGCTCTAGAATGATCTCCCTTTGTCTCTTTGTTCACTGGACTGTGTTGATGTTTTTAAGAGCAAACTTAAAACCCATCTGTTTCTCCAGGCATTCAAACCATAGTAGTGAGAGGGTTGTTTTATGACCACTGTGTGTCTTAATGTTTTATTGTGATGTTAATTGTATTTTTCACAGAATTTTTATCTGTGCATGCCTTTTGTGAAGGACTTTGTGACTTCCCTTGTCTGTGAAAGATACTATATAAATAAAGATTACTTACTTATATGGATTTCCTACAAAAAAATGACATATGCCAAAACCCAGTAACTGGCGTAAGCACAAAAATATTCAGATGTATCAAAGTGTGCATGGGCATGGATCCACGCACGTTCTGTTTGTACATCCCACTGAACGTGGAATTAAGCATGGAACCAACCTCTTCCCTTGCCACACCCCATTAAAATATGCAATTTCATGTAAATAGGCCCTTTCAGCAGGGATTCCCCACGACATCACATCAGACAACATGAACACAGGAAAGAAATTATACTATAGATGACTGGAAATTACGTGGAGACACCCAGCAGGTTTATTCGGTATGCAGTTAAACAGATTAATTATGAAATTGGGAAATGTTTGTGGGAGCTACAGAGCATGTGTGTGAGGCTGATACACAGAACAGCGCACACACACTGTTGTTAAAAAGGTGACGTGCGCCTCCGCTGACAGTGTGACATTCACAATTTACACACGCGTTTATTGACAAATATAGAACACAGGAAGCCTGGTAAGAAGCTCTTAATTATTTCTGTAATTTATGTTTGTAGCATGGCCCAAGCAGAGGGTCACCCCTTTGAGTCTGGTCTGCTTGAGGTTTCTTCCTCAAAGGGAGTTTTTCCTTACCACTGTTGCTCTGGGGGTTGGTAAGGTTAGACCTTACCTGTGTGAAGCACCTTGAGGCAACTCTGTTGTGATTTGGCACTATATAAAGGAAATAAAAAGGAAATAAATTAACAATAAAGCTATTTGAATGCGCACTTACTACACCTTAACTAAAGTGACATGAAATATACAATGACACGGCTAAAATTCGTCTTTATTACCCGTGCGTAGAATGGGTAACAGCCAGATTCTCTCACAAATATGTTTCATATGTGCAGACAATTCCCTGTTCCTGACTGACCTAAAACTCAACGTCCTTCACACTTCAGCCTATTATGTGAAGCCCTGCTCACAGTCCGAAATGTTCTGGTTTCCATTGTAATGGAAGGAAACAGGAGGAAATGTGCCCGGCTGCTTGTCCACCTCTGCTTGTTAGAATGATTGATGAGGACTGAGATTGTGTGTAATCTCACACTTTGTACCTTTTACCTTAGCAAGGTCACGTATTCACACGAAGATGCAAAAGGTTGTTCACACTCCCATGAACATATGAAGAAATACCTTTGTGGAACCCTTAGTTAACTGGAATTACTGACTTTGTGCAAATGAAATGAGTTTTCATTACATGTATGCTTCAAAACGCTCTTAAAGGACTGATTGACTGAGGACTGATTGACCTTTTCCATTACCTTCTCCTGGCATCCCTGTGTTTACACTTTGAATCATCAGAGCTCTGGATCTCGGAGTATAAAGATAATTACTGTCATTATTCAGTGAGAAGATTTTCAGGTTCAACAGTGTTACTCATGGCTGTCATTGCACACAAATTATTAACATTTAAGTTCAACTCTGAAAGCAAAGTTTTACTTAACTACCTGTCAGGTCAGATCATAGGTCAGTGGTATTGCACGCGATAGAGCAGCCCAGAGTCATGATTGAAACCAATCAGGCCAAATTATGGTTCATAAGCCTGGTGGTCTGTGTCAGCGTCACCTTTCCCTTTTTTTCAGTTGCTGTTGAGCATTAAGGCACATGGGGCCTCATGTACAAAGCGTGCATACCCACAAAAACCTGGCGTAAGTCCATCTCCACACCCACGTGCAGATGTATCAAAAGTGCCTTGAGCGTGGAAATGTGTGGTGGGTCACACAAAAATCCTGGCTGGCGTACACACATTTCTATAGGTATTGTGCCATCTCCAATGTGTACAGGTGACACGGAACCGTTAATAGTGTGAAAACAAGAAGTCATCAGAGTGATGTGCACATCAGAGACACACTGAGCATTTAACGCACCCATGTGTTTGCATTTACAGTCAACAAAAATATAAACGCAACACTTTTGGTTTTGCTCCCATTTTGTATGAGATGAACTCAAAGATCTAAAACTTTTTCCACATACACAATATCACCATTTCCCTCAAATATTGTTCACAAACCAGTCTAAATCTGTGATAGTGAGCACTTCTCCTTTGCTGAGATAATCCAGCACACCTCACAGGTGTGCCATATCAAGATGCTGATTAGACACCACGATTAGTGCACAGGTGTGCCTTAGACTGTCCACAATAAAAGGCCACTCTGAAAGGTGCAGTTTTGTTTTATTGGGGGGGATACCAGTCAGTATCTGGTGTGACCATTTGCCTCATGCAGTGCAACACATCTCCTTCGCATAGAGTTGATCAGGTTGTCAATTGTGGCCTGTGGAATGTTGGTCCACTCCTCTTCAATGGCTGTGTGAAGTTGCTGGATATTGGCAGGAACTGGTACACGCTGTCGTATACGCCGGTCCAGAGCATCCCAAACATGCTCAATGGGTGACATGTCTGGTGAGTATGCCGGCCATGCAAGAACTGGGACATTTTCAGCTTCCAAGAATTGTGTACAGATCCTTGCAACATGGGGCCGTGCATTATCCTGCTACAACATGACGTGATGTTCTTGGATGTATGGCACAACAATGGGCCTCAGGATCTCGTCACGGTATCTCTGTGCATTCAAAATGCCATCAATAAAATGCACCTGTGTTCTTCATCCATAACAGACACCTGCCCATACCATAACCTCACCGCCACCATGGGCCACTCGATCCACAACATTGACATCAGAAAACCGTTCACCCACACGACGCCACACACGCTGTCTGCCATCTGCCCTGAACAGTGTGAACCGGGATTCATCCATGAAGAGAACACCTCTCCAACATGCCAAACGCCAGTGAATGTGAGCATTTGCCCACTCAAGTCGGTTACGACGACGAACTGGAGTCAGGTCGAGACCCCGATGAGGACGACGAGCATCCAGATGAGCTTCCCTGAGACGGTTTCTGACAGTTTGTGCAGAAATTCTTTGGTTATGCAAACTGATTGTTTCAGCAGCTGACCGAGTGGCTGGTCTCAGATGATCTTGGAGGTGAACATGCTGGATGTGGAGGTCCTGGGCTGGTGTGGTTACACGTGGTCTGCGGTTGTGAGGCTGGTTGGATGTACTGCCATATTCTCTGAAATGCCTTTGGAGACGGCTTATGGTAGAGAAATGAACATTCAATACACGAGCAACAGCTCTGGTTGATATTCCTGCTGTCAGCATGCCAATTGCACGCTCCCTCAAATCTTGCGACATCTGTGGCATTGTGCTGTGTGATAAAACTGCACCTTTCAGAGTGGCCTTTTATTGTGGGCAGTCTAAGGCACACCTGTGCACTAATCATGATGAGTTTATTTCTGTTAATAGGACACATTTTCATTCCATCAATGTTTGAATCATGTGTGGTGTGCAAATGCACACTGGAGGCTGCACAGTATGTGTGTTTAAATAGTTTATTCATGTAATTGTTCCGAACGAAAACCAGAGCGGGCACATTTGGGGATGTGCACATTCAAATGTGTTTTTATTATCATTATTAATGTTTTTATTTTTATTTTTTGCTTGATGGTGAGCTGCAGAGCTTCTTAACAGGCTTCCTGTGCTCTGTAATTGTCAATAAACGAGTGTGTAAATTGTGAATGGTCAGCGGAGGCACGCCTCACATTTTTAACGTCAGTGTGTGCACACTGTTCTGCATGTCATTCCAGAGACATAACTGTCACTGTCAAGATAAGTGCATCAATAAGTTTGACAATTTCAGGTGCTGAAAGAGTGATGATGATCAAGTCCAAGAAGTTACTGAACACTTAGATCTTAATCTTCTCCAGGAAAATTGCAAATAAAATCGTCCAACGACTCACTCAGCTGCTCAAGTGCAGCACTTCCACTGGTACCACAAAGGTCACAGCATTGTCCACAAAGTCATGATCAGTGAACATTTTCTCACCTTCAAAGCCACCCAACCTGCTACATAAAGACCTAGTGCAACATCCAATCCATGGAACCAGTGAAGAAACTAGGAGCCAGAACAGAACCTTGAGTAATGCCACAATTCAATAGGACAAAATCAAACAGTAGCCAAATGTCAGGGTTTCCACTGAGTAATGGAATGCAACTCTCATGATTTCTCATTTGAACTGTAAATCCAGTAGTCATGGAGACTGAAGCCTTGCAACAGACTGACAGTCTGTCCAGGGTGTACCCTCCCTCTTGCCCAGTGACCACTTGGATAGGCTCCAGCAACTACCCCAATCTTTAATTGGAATAAGTAGGAAATAAGTAGGAAATGCATGAATGAATAACGACAGGGAAAGTCTTTCTATGCATTACAATTATTGTTGCCCCCCCCAATTCAATATTGCCATATCATCCCATTTCCAAAGACACACAGGTTTGGAATCGGAAACTTTAAAATTGACTATAGGTGTGACTGAGAGGGTGGTTGTGTTTGTCTGTCTATATCTGGCCTGTGACAGGCTAAGATCTTGTTCAGGGTGAACCGCGCCTCTTGTCCTATGACTGTTGGGATAGGCAAATTCATACATCCTCAAATCCAAGCCCAGAAAGAGATCAGGTCTTTGTTGCTCTTGTGTGGACAACCGAGATACACAATTTTCTACCCACATGGAAATTTGGAGCTACTCCAGGTGTGTCTTAATTTGATAGTTAGCTTGATAAACATGTATGACTGTAAGTCATGCTCAAACCGTGCGCACACAAAGTGGCTCTCGCAGCCACAAGATGAGCAGTGGAGCTCACAGCATATGTAATGGCTAACAGACATTTACAGTCCTGTGATGCAGTGAGCACCTCATGCTTCGAGGCTGGAAACATGCATTCATGCTGGAGACAAAGCACAGAGTGAACAAATGGAAGAAATGGTGAATAAAATATGCAAATATGGGAAAAAAACATTTCTGTGAAATGGTGTGACATGTAAAAGTGTTTGATCTCGGTTGCCGCAAACAGGCTGCAGGGATGATGGCCATCTAAAGCCTGCCTCACAACTCACCACGCAACACACACCATGTATTGGAGTAGCAACTCGCAGAGGTGCTGCAGGTATCTGGGGGAAACTTTGTGAGAGTATGGGTGTTGTACTTGTCGCGTAAAGGCTGCACAGCTGTTGTGCAAAAGACATGGGAAATATTTCATCATAAGCCTGCGCCAATCATACAGCTGACACACATGATCTGTGTATGTCCTGTCAGTGAGGGGTATGTGTTACTTGCAATTATCCGGTGTCAACAGCCAGGAGTACCTGTAACGCATGTCGATCGCACGTGATCACTCCCGACTAGGGTGTCAGCAAAGCCAATATCACGTTGTGCCTCTCTTCAGCTTCTATCACCTGCCTATTCTGTGTTGCAGTGTTTCCCATAATGCCCCTGGCGGCTGCCTGCGCTCTCCAGAATGCACCGCGGTGCCAGCAGAGTTCTGCTGTCTCACAACATATGTAAAGAATGGCAAAGCGAGGATGTGAATGGCATTAATTTAGCGAGCTCACAGGTGATTTTGATGATTATACACTCTCCCAAGTTGAGAGGGTTACCTAGAGGAGGTGTAGCACCTGTGACAGACTTCTGCTGTGCCCCGATGTTGTCTTATTGTCCATACTCCACAAGATGTGTTTACACTGTGAGTGCTGAGCTCCTGAGACCAGAACTCTGCTGAAACCGACCTGTTGCGTGAGTCACGGACTGCCAGATTCCGCAAGATTCACAGCTGTGAAACACAGAATCGCGGTCCAACACCCTCAGTCATTGGAGCGGTATGTTTTTGGGGCGGGGGCAACAAGGCAGGTATCTGGGGAAACTTTGTGAAATAGTATGGTTGTTGCACTTGTCACGTACAGGTTGCACAGCTGTTGTGCACAAGGCATGGGGAATATTATTTCATCATCAGCCTGTACGAATCGTATGTAGGGATGAGTATTAATCAGATTTTATCGATATCGATGCCATTCCCATTTCTGCTTATCGATCCGTTTCCTTATCAATTCCCTTATCTGTACCGCTTGTGAATTTTCTGTGTACTAAAAGTAGGCTCTACAGCAGGGGTGGGCAATCATGTGCCATGAAGGGCTGAAGCACTGCAGGTTTTCCTTGCTACCAATCACCTCAGCAGGTGATTTCATTGACAACCAGGTGTTTATGTTCAAGGGAGATGCTCATCAGCAACCCACCTGCTGAGGTGATTGGTTGCAAGGAAAACCTGCAGTGTCTCGGCCTTCGTTGCCCACCCCTGATCTACAGGTTTTCTATGTCAACAAAATTTTATTTAGTTTTAAAGTAAATAAATATGAAATTGGTCACTGGATCCTTGATCTCTGGTCATAAATAGAAATAAACAAAATCTGTAGTTTTGTCAAATTAAATTTTCAATTTAATTTATTTTCATTTATATAGCACTAAATCACAACAGAGTTGCCTCAAGGCACTTCACACAAGTAAGGTCTAACCTTACCAACCCCCAGAGCAACAGTGGTAAGGAAAAACTCCCTCTGAGGAAGAAACCTCAAGCAGACCAGACTCAAAGGGGTGACCCTCTGCTTGGGCCATGCTTCAGAAATAAATTACAGAAAAATTCACAGAAACAATTCACAATGGTATGAATGTCACTCTATCCCTCTGAGCTGAACTCAGCCGGCTGCAGGTTAGCGCAGGACGTCTCATTTTGGGAGGAAAAAACGTTTTGATCGATAGCAGTTTATTGTTTGTATTACTACGTTCAGTCCATGGGTTAAGCAGGTTTTCAGTACCACTGAAGGTGACCAAACGACACTTAGAATCCAGTCTCAGTGTACCATGGCCTACAAAAAAAAAAGCTTAATAACCATTCAGGGTGGTAACTGTAGCCAGCTAGGAGTCATTGAAGAATTACAGAGCTCAAAATGGAAAAATGCTCCAGTCATGTTGAAATCTATATCACATTATTTGTCTGATCATCACAATTTTTGGACTAGCTATGACTGAATGTTCTGGAGTTATGAGGTAAAAACAGCAATAATGGTGACAAAGGTCAGTTTCAGTTTGTACAGGGGTCAAAAGTTAAAGTTGTTCCATTTTCTGTAAAAAAAAAAAAAAAAGATGCAAATTATTGGTTGAAATAAAAGGATTAATGAATGGAAGTGATGTGCATGTCTCATGCATAGTTTTGACATTTTTTCACCTGTAGACAGCCCATAACGGCACATATGGCGAGCTGTGAAGGAGGCTCAATGTGAGTGATCTCCGATCCAACTCCCGTCACTCAGTTCAAATAGGTCTTTTATGCAGCAATTAGCACAGATTAAGGAAAAGATAATCGAATTGTGCACACGAACTGTCGCTTCAGGTTCATGTTTGGAGACAGGAAAGCAATTTGGGCTGATGCTGATGCCACCCCATATGTGCTTGTTGTTTTCTGCAGATATCGATGAGTGTGCAGAGGGCCTGATTGAGTGCCACAACCATTCCCGCTGTGTCAACCTGCCCGGCTGGTACCACTGTGAATGCAGAAGTGGTTTCCATGACAATGGCTCTTACCTGCTTGATGGCACTTCCTGCACTGGTGAGAGTACACTGACTTAAAAAGTCCCTACTGCTGCTTCAGATATTGACTTCTCAGGATGCATTCTATTCACTGAGACTTTTTAAAACTGCTTTTGTTCTTACAGTTTTCCTCCTTCTGATTAAAGTTTGGCATGATTTTATTTTGTGCAGTGTGGATGTCCTCACAGTCTGTTTTAGTGGCTCCTCATACAACCCCAAACTTCTTTATGCACAATATTAATGAACCCCAAAATATATTCAGTGACTTGGAAATGTTCACGTACTGTACTCTCGAGTCGGAACGCTCTCTCGGTTCTGTGCAAATATCTGCCTGAAGAAGGGATGGAACGATGCACAAGTACAACCAATATTTGCTTCATCAAAATACCCATCCCTCCATAAATTTTAATAAAAGTGCCAAACCATGCCAATTTTGTTCTGTCTTGTTTGCAACTCTCGTATTGCAAATTGTCATCATTGCCGTGCGACTACTGATGACATCATCAAGAAAAAGCATCATGAAAACTTAATATTTTTTGCTTTCTACAATGTATTGGGATCAAAAATTTATTAATTTTAGGGAGGTGTTGAATCAGTATTAATTAAAAAATAGAATTCAATTTAGGGTGAGTGTTTCACCAGTGTTCATTTAAAAAGGGGTGGGGGGATGCACAGGGGGAGGGGGCCATTGTTCCAATGCACGGATACGGTATACTGTACTGTACACCCCCTGACTTTTCTGAAGAATTCTTGCTGAAAAAAGTGATGAGGCAGTTGTAATATTCTAAATGGTGCCTTTGCATTCCTTTATTTTGTCATTGACATTTTTATCTAATTAATATCATTTGATGTCAATGTGAGTTTAAAGGTCAGAGTTAAAAACAAACAAACAAACAGAAAAACATGATTAAATAAATTCTATTTTTAAAATGCGCAAAACATCAAGCATTGCCAAATTTTCCTTACCACTGTATTGTTCAGGGAACAGTTTACAGAGGAAAGCTTTCACCAGCCTGTTGAGCAATTAACACACCATATTTTCCAGAGTATAAATCGTTTTGGGTTTTCGTTGTTGTTGTTTGTTTGTTTTTGTATTAGTTTGGGAGGTTTTGTGATTTATACAGAAGTTATATACTGAAAAGTCACACTTTTGTTATTGAAAATAATAAATCTAATAACTGTTCATATAGGACTTTACCAGGAATGAAAACACCAAACAAAATAAACTCCATTAATAAAAGAATAAAAGTCAGTTAAAAAAAAAACACACTACACCAGTGCAGAAAAATCCCAAATTAAATACACAAAAAAGGTGCTACATCTACTCTAGTGCAACTTATTTTCTGGTGCAACTTACATGTTTTTTTCCTCTTGTGTACTAAATTACTTTACTAACTGCTTCACTAAACTTGAGTTGGTCCTACTATAAATATCTCATAGTATTTACTCAGCAGTGGGTGAGTTGGAATTACTATCATGTCTGGGAGCATGCACTGATGCAGCACTTCGCTGCATCCATGACACCACGGAACCAGGCTTCTTTCAGTGTCAAAGGCCAAGGCCCCAGAGACATGAATGTTACTGGGGAGATAAGTAACTGTCTCTAAAAGTTCAAAACTCTCACAACATACACATGCACTTCTGATGGCTGAGTCCAGAAAGTGATTTTAAGCCTGGATCTTAACCTTGCCGAAAGGAAAGCAGAAGAGTCATAATGCAGTGATGGTAATTCTGTTTTTGGCAAGATCAGTAAAGTGAGTGATGAACTTCCTGAGTCCAGAAAGTGATTAAAAGCCTGGATCTTAATCTTGATCCAGGACCATCACAAATCGAGGTACTCCGATTCCTCAATCAGCTTCTCAAGTATTGCAGTCTCAGCATCCATTGATTATGCATAGATTACACCATCATGCACAAAGTCAAGGTCAGCAAACTTTTCCTCACCAGCAAAAGCACCCAAGTCAATGGTTTTCATACCCCTACCAAACACCCTGTCCATGCAAGCATTGAACAGTGTAGAACAAATCCCTGAGGAACACCAGTTTTCATGGGGAAAAACTGTCTTTGCCTCTGCTTCATGCAACACTCACAGTAACTGTGTATAGGCTGGCTATTATGTACATTCAGCAACTTGCTGGGGATCTCATGAACACTTAGAGTGTCCCAGAGAGCAGTATGATCAACTGAATGAAATCCTTTGCAACAATCGACACAGGCTGCGAAGAAGCACTGGTGATATTCACGCATGCATTTTATGAGTACTCACAGGGCTAGAATACGGTCAATGGTTGACTTCTTGGGTTTGAAGTCACACTTTTCTGCTCACTGAACAGCAAGTAGCTGGAACTCTTTTATGCATAACTCTTGCAAGCACTTTCGCCAGCTGAGAAAGCAGCTTGATACCCCCATAGTTGTTAAAATCCATGCAGTCACCTCTTCCAATCCACATGAGAACAGCAAGCCATTTCTTCCAGTCTGAAGGACTGAAAGACTGAAACAGATATTGCTTGTAATGCAAGGAGGACAGCATTTCTACCCACCTGGAGGAGCTCTGCTCCTGTGCAGTAGACCCTGGAGTATCCATTGCTCTCAGATGTTTCATGGCATTTGCAATGTCACCACCACTTGGTGGTTCACAGTTTACTAAATAAGTAGCCACAAGAACCCCGGAACAGGAGATGTTGAGCGTCCCAGTAGAAAGATCAGCTTTACACAACTGCTCAAATTAGCCAGCCCAGCATGACAGCAGAGGTATTTATCAGGCCAGAGTCAACATTCACCATAACTACAGTGGTACAGTGGCATGAGGTGCAGATTTGGAGAAGCAAAGTGTGTTGATACCCCTGTTAGCAGGTTGAGGGTCACTCAGTGACAGATGGTGTGGCACTTGATTACATATTCTTCTAACAAACGCCTCCTTGTCCATTCTCAGGGCCATCACAACCTGCTTAGCTCCCTGTACAGCTTAGAATTCCGATCAAACCATGCACAATGAGTCCTTTGGATGATATTTACACTGTCCTCAGATTTGAACCACCTCCTCCCGTGGTCAATGGCAACTCTCATACAAACCTCTGCAAATTCAAGTTGTGATTGTGGAAGAACTCCCACAATCCATTCAGATCATAATGTTGTGTCCATGTCTGCAAGTCCTTCAGCCAGATTGCATGTAAATTCCTGAGAAACAGTCCAATCTTGAAATCTGGCCAGATTTAGCCTTGAGCACTGAGTAAGTACTGGCCTACAAGATTTCAACTTAATGTTCAGGTAAGCCATGATAAGTCTGAATTCACAAACTGGGAATTTCTGTGGACCCTACAGTTCTGCAAATTTTTTCAGTGTTTTCCCACAAGGACTCTTACTTAAAAAGATCCATTCAAATTGTTACCATTTTTAATGTTGAGCCAGTGTATTCATTTTTTAGAGTGTGTATACAGTTTTGCTTATGTTGTTGCTGTTCTAACAACATTATTTTGTTATGAATACCTGTAGTAACAACTTTACGTACAGTATGCAAAACCAGACTGAATTCACCAAATGAACAACCTTGTGTGAAAATTGCGTCATTGCCTAAAGGAAAGCAGAAGAGTCATAATGCATAACGCAGTCATGGTAATTCTGTTTTTGGCAAGATCAGTCAAGTGAGTGATGAACTTCCTGTAACTGATCAATTTAACACAGAGATCTATTTTACTTCAGTCTGAAAATAAGATCTGGACCATGGCAACAGTAACACCCCTTGGCCCAAACTGGTTATGTCATGGCCAGGACCATGTTCCAATGTCTTAAGTTACCGCTTCCACCACACTAAAGAACCAACCTGAGCTCTAGATACCAAACACCCAAGCGGACAACTTATACAACAACACCTTGACCCCCTTGGCCTTTTTTCAGATGCCGGGGTCCTCAACACTGACCCACCTACTACTTACCTTCCTATTTCACCATGCCCAGAGAAATACCACATGGCCAAAATGTCGGCGCTGTTATGTCACTAGACAAAGGTTACTCGTCATCTGCTTTTCCCCAAGAAATTGAAAGTCCAAAAATTGAAAGCAGACACACTAATTTACTATTTATTATAGTAATATACCAGTATAAAGACCTTAATAAATGCTGTATGTTTTCCATTTTAATGTGACTTTAACAAGGCTCAAAATATGGCATCCCTGGCATTTCCTGAGCATGCAAATTTTCAGCTTCTCTGCATTTGATCTTCTCTTTAAGACCAGGAGATTTCAACAACACCTTTACTTCTATATGCCAGTTTCTCATCATAATACAGCAGTATCGCCAAATGAGTAGCTTTCATTTTCATTTAACCTTTAAATCAAAATGCAGTATCAGCAGTCCTGTTTGATTCACTTCAGTGGGAGAGGTTTGATTTTTGCTAATTTCCACAGAAAGTGGTTTCGCTTAACCTTTCTCTGATCGACAGACCAACGATATGTCAAGCATCAGTCTGTGGCAGCATTGCAGCACAGAAAAAGGAAGCAGTCTAAAAACAAGTGGCATTCACATTTATCATGTAATTACTGATTTCAGTCTACTGTAACTGACCTTTGTGAAAACAGACGTAAAAAAAAAACAGATGGCAAGCCACAGCAACACTGAATACAGTACACAGGGAAAGCTATGTGAAGCATGGATGAACAAAATTCATTTCTAAAATGCTTTCAAAGACATTCAGAGTTCTTTACAGATTAAAATACAACATACAAGAATTTAAAACTCACAGTCAACACAAAAACAACAGAAATAACAAAACTGAAACAAATAGCACATAAGAAAGAACAGAAAGAGGATGAAAAAAACCAGCCAATTCACCAACTATGGCTAAGTCACTGGAAACAAACAAACAAAAAATAAATAAATAAGGAAAAAATAAATCTGTAGTTTTTATGGTAAAAAATAAATCTGGTAGCAGTGGTTGCAGAGTAATTCTGAAAAATACAGTAAGAATATGTAAATACATTTACAGAACATGTACTGTAATGTACAAAAAAAAAGTTGTCAACCATCAGGGCCCCTTCACACATAAGACAACGTTGGGCAAAAGGAGCAGAAACCTGAAGAAAATCCGTGAACAAAAACGAAATAGGTAACCATGAATCATTCCACCTGCTGTCAGGAGGAACACACGGTTGGACAGTCATGCACAATACAGTGGTGATGATTTTGTGCACGCAATATTTAATCCCTCTTATCAAGCGGACAATACAAGTATGAACCTTCTGTTCCTCTGTGTATGACCCATGGTCATAGACGTACAGTCATGAAATGACATGAATGAAGCAGTGCGTTCTTATGTCCACATGTGCTGGCCCCGCGTGTCTGGCCGGCCCAGCACGCGTGTCCAGTGAGCGGCGCGCTGAAGGACACCGCATCATGTGGACTGGGCTGGAGCCTATCCCGCAGTCAGAGCTGGGATAGGCTGGGTACAGGACGCCAGTCTGTCACAGGGCCACAGACAGACAAACAAACACATTCACACCCACACGAAGATGCCAATCCACCTAACACACATGTTTGTGATTGTGGGAGGAAACCGGAGCACCAGGAGGAAACCCACACAAACATGGGGAGAACATGCAAACTCCACACAGAAAGGCCACAGGCGGGAATTGAACCCATGACCTTCTCGCTGTGAGGCAACAGTGCTAACCACTAAGCCAATGTGCTGCCAGGTGCACACACATAATAATTAATTTAAGGATTGTTGAATCTCAAGATGAACTCAAGTTTGTTTTGGTGGCCTGAGGATTACGTTTTTGCCTTTTTTGCAGAAGATGATAGTTTCTTCAGAATGGGAGCCCCATTGCACACTGGCATAGTTTAAAGATGTGTGTGTGATGTAGGTAAAAATTAAACTCAGGTCTATAAGTAGCTGGACAATGAAACAATTTTTCGGTAATTTTGCCTCTGTTCACTGCGAAAGTGGTATTGAAATATATATACTCAACAAAAATATAAACGCAACACTTTTGGTTTTGCTCCCATTTTGTATGAGATGAACTCAAAGATCTAAAACTTTTTCCACATACACAATATCACCATTTCCCTCAAATATTGTTCACAAACCAGTCTAAATCTGTGATAGTGAGCACTTCTCCTTTGCTGAGATAATCCATCCCACCTCACAGGTGTGCCATACCAAGATGCTGATTAGACACCATGATTAGTGCACAGGTGTGCCTTAGACTGCCCACAATAAAAGGCCACTCTGAAAGGTGCAGTTTTGTTTTATTGGGGGGGGGGGATACCAGTCAGTATCTGGTGTGACCACCATTTGCCTCATGCAGTGCAACACATCTCCTTCGCATAGAGTTGATCAGGTTGTCAATTGTGGCCTGTGGAATGTTGGTCCACTCCTCTTCAATGGCTGTGTGAAGTTGCTGGATATTGGCAGGAACTGGTACACGCTGTCGTATACGCCGGTCCAGAGCATCCCAAACATGCTCAATGGGTGACATGTCCGGTGAGTATGCCGGCCATGCAAGAACTGGGACATTTTCAGCTTCCAAGAATTGTGTACAGATCCTTGCAACATGGGGCCGTGGATTATCCTGCTGCAACATGAGGTGATGTTCTTGGATGTATGGCACAACAATGGGCCTCAGGATCTCGTCACGGTATCTCTGTGCATTCAAAATGCCATCAATAAAATGCACCTGTGTTCTTCGTCCATAACAGATGCCTGCCCATACCATAACCCCACCGCCACCATGGGCCACTCGATCCACAACATTGACATCAGAAAACCGCTCATCCACACGACGCCACACACGCTGTCTGCCATCTGCCCTGGACAGTGTGAACTGGGATTCATCCGTGAAGAGAACACCTCTTCAATGTGCCAAACGCCAGCGAATGTGAGCATCTGCCCACTCACGTCGGTTACGACGACAAACTGGAGTCAGGTCGAGACCCCGATGAGGACGACGAGCATGCAGATGAGCTTCCGTGAGACGGTTTTTGACAGTTTGTGCAGAAATTCTTTGGTTATGCAAACCGATTGTTTCAGCAGCTGTCCGAGTGGCTGGTCTCAGACGATCTTGGAGGTGAACATGCTGGATGTGGAGGTCCTGGGCTGGTGTGGTTACACGTGGTCTGCGGTTGTGAGGCTGGTTGGATGTACTGCTAAATTCTCTGAAACGCCTTTGGAGACGGCTTATGGTAGAGAAATGAACATTCAATACACGAGCAACAGCTCTGGTTGACATTCCTGCTGTCAGCATGCCAATTGCACGCTCCATCAAATCTTGCAACATCTGTGGCATTGTGCTGTGTGATAAAACTGCACCTTTCAGAGTGGCCTTTTATTGTGGGCAGTCTAAGGCACACCTGTGCACTAATCATGGTGTCTAATCAGCATCTTGATATGGCACACTTGTGAGGTGGGATGGATTATCTCAGCAAAGGAGAAGTGCTCACTATCAAAGATTTAGACTGGTTTGTGAACAATATTTGAGGGAAATGGTGATATTGTGTATGTGGAAAAAGTTTTAGATCTTTGAGTTCATCTCATACAAAATGGGAGCAAAACCAAAAGTGTTGCGTTTATATTTTTGTTGAGCTTCAACTTTTATTCAAGGGGTTGAAACTTTAATTCAAGGGGTTAAACTCTAATAAAAAAATGTGCCCTTTGTTTTTTCTTATTACAGCAATTTATATAAACATTTCTGTCATTTTCATAGGCCATAAATAATTGGACAAACAGCATATCACAATTATTTTTCAAAGCAAATTACTTTTACACCTAGTTTTCTTGAGACAAGTCGAGGGATGATACAAGAACATTTCCAAATCAATGAATATGTCTTTAACTGTATGTACATAAATCACTAATGAATGTAAAGAGCATAGTGCTTTTGTCATGGGGATCCACAAGTCCTATATATCTGCTGAATTCTATTGGTGCCGGTGCTTATTTCCAGATTTTGTGGAGTGAAATTAATTTGAATCTGGGACTGCCAGTAGATGAGCTGCTGAGCCAGAGTAGTTTAATTCCCCAGCCAAAGCTGGTCCCCATTTATACTTGGGTGCACTGGCATAAGAATTATCTTGTATAATGACCCATGACCAGGAATCAAACCCATGTCCATATATTGGTAGCCCGGCTCTTTTGCCACTGACCTACCTGCATTTGGCTGTGATTGCAGAACGTATGCACAGTGCAAGTTTTGTCTGTTGAATCACCAGTTGTACAGTTTCATGGTGGAGTGGTAGACAGAAGTATTTTCTTACAATGAAGACATGAAATTTCAGAATTTGTCAGAAGGCAGGTGGGAGACTCGAGCCTCAATCTGGTTGGTTTTCTTGTGTGACAATGCTCTTCTGTTTAATCCCTCCATGAAGCTGTCACAGAGGGTTAAAACAGAAATTTTACACACTGCAGTTTCTCCAATCACAGCCACAGAAGCCTGGATGCTTTGGTGGTTTCCCTCACTGTTCTCCTGGCATTCTCACTCAGTTTTTGGCATAATTATAAAAACTGTCAGTCTAAATACTAACAAAATGTACAAATGTACATTTGGAGGCAATGTACAAATGTACATGTACAAATCGGAGGCAATGGGAGTGAGATATTTGACAAAATGAAAGAACATTTAAGTATCTAAGAGCCTTTTCCAAGAGTAAGAGCCAAACAGCAAGAAAGCAACATTTGATTTGGCATCACAGTTACAGACAGGAATTTTTGGTGAGAAACCAAAAGACAGAGACCTCAGATACAAGTAACCAAATTTTGGATGGCTGGACTCACACAACGAAACAAAGTAAAGAGATGTGATTTCTGGAAGCAGCTCAGAGTGGATCTGCTTCTGCTTCATGTCACGGG
The DNA here is from genome assembly GCF_902500255.1 of Thalassophryne amazonica. Taxonomy (NCBI): domain Eukaryota; kingdom Metazoa; phylum Chordata; class Actinopteri; order Batrachoidiformes; family Batrachoididae; genus Thalassophryne; species Thalassophryne amazonica. Next base: position 149,371,375 of record NC_047104.1, on the reverse strand, counting down.
GACTCAGGCATATGATTACTTATGCCTTCTGGGTGCCTTTATTTTGAGGTTTCGGTAAATCTAGTGCATTCTCAAGCACTTTCCATCTGAGAGCAGTGATGCCTGACATTCAGTGACACTTATAACCTTACACACCAATGTTTGGAGGCGGCAGACAAGGTATTGTATTGTTTATCAAGTACATCTAACTGAAGGGAGGCCCTGGGGTAGACCCAGGACATGCTCGAATGATTAGACGTATAGATTCCATCTGGTCTGGGGACACCTTTGCTGTGAGATGTCTCTCGCAAGGGAACATCTTTCTCACCTTATACTTAACCTGCTGTGACCCATCATTGGAAAATGGGTGAATGGATGGAAATGACTGTTTCTGTTCTGGTCTGCAGTGTGTTTGGTTGCGTTGAAGACCACAGCAGCTGTGTGCTGCAGCGGTGCCACTGCTTTATTGCTTTAAGTCAGAGCTGCAGAGCTGCATCTCTAAACACATTTATTATCCCAAACGCTTGGGCAGGTGGCTTTAATAAACAGACTGCACATAAAAATGTCTGTCTCTCTGGAATACAGTGTGTGTGATTCATCCTGGTTGATCTACTCAACCTTTCCTTATGTGCACACACACAAACACACACACAGACGTGGGAGTCAAAAACACACACAAATGGAGCATACTGATGGCTTTCAATTAGCCAGATGTGTAAGATTTAAATTTTTGACTGGCACACTTGGCACGATTTACATGTTTCATGTCTGTGTATGTTTTGTCACATGGTTGGCCGTGCTCAACGGAATGCCCAAAGGGTTTTGTTTTTGTGCTTACAGTATTATTTCAATTGATAAAGCACATTGGTCATTACTGAAATTACTTTTTCAAAACTCTTCACACCGTCTGCATTACAAACATGCATCTCAGCTGAATCCCACTGAAACTAACAGGTAAGAATTTATATTTACTATATGTCTTTTACTCTGCCAATCAATGCATTAAAAATGCATGGATGTATTTCGGGTGTTTAAGCCACAGGCTTGAAAGTGTGTGAAAAAAGTAGCAGCTTTTTTAGTTTGTAAATGACGGTGTATCTAATACCGAGATAAACTGCCTTCTAATGATGAAAGTATTTGGGGGTTTATTTTTTTATTCATTCATTTTCATGCATTCTTATGTGTTTGTAATCCTTGAATTTACCCAGCAGCCCCTGCAGCGCTTAAAGTGAAACTGGTTTATCAGAAGCAAACAGTGTAATCTGATGTGGCCGCGTCCAAATCAATACTAAAAGTTATCGGTTATCTGTAATAAAGATACATTTTTTTTAGCACTTTTCAGTTATCTGATTAATGGTTATCAAAGCTAACTTTTGGTAAGCCGTGCCCACCACGGCAAATGGTACTGTGCACAACTGCTTCATGCTTATTTTATGTTTTTCAAGGCAATTGTGCTGACAAAGTTCACAGTGGCAAAGTAACATTGTCTGCCAGCACACTATCCCAAGTTTATGTTAGTTTTATATCATTGTTTTCAATGACCATATGAATGAGAGCAGTTTACAGGTCATCTGAAAAAAAAAAAATGTTCTCAGCCTCCTGTAGGAGGCAACTGTTGAATCCTGTGTACATTAATATAAAGTGCAAAACAATCAAAAAATGTCAGTAGATGTAATATATAAACATAGTGTACTGTACAGTAAAATGTAGTTCAATCATTGAGGGATTGATGTCTCACCTGTTGATTTGACACAAAATTCTCAATATTGATGCACCTGTTGACTGCTGCAAGTTTGTCTGCACAGTTAACCCGGCCTCTATGATTCAGTCTATGATTCACCATGTGGTCAATAATCGTGGCCCTTATCTCATTAGAGACCAATCAATCAATCAATCAAAGTTTATTTATATAGCCCTTTCCACAGCACAGAGGGTGACCATAGTGCTTCACAGTCAGATAAAAAACACAGAATACAGAATAACTTATGGCAATGAGACAATGAACAAATTTAAAACAGACTCATCAATAAAAAATATACATCCAAAATATTTGCAGATAAGAAGCAAATAAAATGTCAGACTGCTGCTGGTTGTGCAAAAGCCATTCTAAAAAGGAAGGTTTTTAATTTAAATTTACCCAGGTCAGCGGTGGTGCGGCCACAGAGAAAGCCCGGTCTCCCGACAGAGAAAGCCCGGTCTCCCCAGTGGCAGTATCTAGACCTCAGAACCTCGAGTGCACACTGGTTAGAAGATCTCAAAACTCTGCTTTGCTCCCAATGTGTCAGCAGCTTGGCTAAGTATGGTGAGGCCAAACCATTCAGAGCTTTAAAAAGAAACATAAGAATTTTAAAATCTGTTCTAGCCCAAACTGGAAGCCAATGCAGAGCGTAGAGGACTGGGGTGATGTGGTTGTGTCTACGCATGTTAGTTAGCAGACATGCTGCAGCATTTTGAACCAGTTGAAGTCGACTGAGGGACGACTGGGAGACTCCAACGTAAAGCCCATTGCAATTGTCCGGCCAAGAACTAATAAAAGCATCAGTGTTTTTTCCAGATCTCCACAATTTAAAAAGGGTTTCACCTTTGCTAAAAGCCGTAGTTGATAAAAGCTCAATCTGACCACAGAATCAATTTGTCGAAATTAAAACCACTGCCAAATATAGACCACAGCTCTTCTTCTCCCATCTTCTTTTTTCAACAGTCTGTCCTCTTTGATCTGTAATTCCAAAAAACTAAATTCAGAACTCATCCCCTTTTATCTGTTTGCTATAATACAGTAGTGTTCAGAGTAATAGTAGTGCTATGTGACTAAAAAGATTAATCCAGGTTTTGAGTATATTTCTTATTGTTACATGGGAAACAAGGTACCAGTAGATTCAGTAGATTCTCACAAATCCAACAAGACCAAGCATTCATGATATGCACACTCTTAAGGCTATGAAATTGGGCTATTAGTTAAAAAAAAAATAGAAAAGAAGGTGTTCACAATAATAGTAGTGTGGCATTCAGTCAGCGAGTTTGTCAATTTTGTGGAACAAACAGGTGTGAATCAGGTGTCTCCTATGTAATGATGAAGCCAGCACCTGTTGAACATGCTTTTCTCTTTGAAAGCCTGAGGAAAATGGGACGTTCAAGACATTGTTCAGAAGAACAGCGTAGTTTGATTAAAAAGTTGATTGGAGAGGGGAAAACTTATACGCAGGTGCAAAAAATTATAGGCTGTTCATCTACAATTATCTCCAATGCTTTAAAATGGACAAAAAAAAACCAGAGACACGTGGAAGAAAATGGAAAACAACGATCAAAATGGATAGAAGAATAACCAGAATGGCAAAGGCTCATCCATTGATCAGCTCCAGGATCAAAGACAGTCTGGAGTTACCTGTAAGTGCTGTGACAGTTAGAAAACGCCTGTGTGAAGCTAATTTATTTGCAAGAATCCCCCTCAAAGTCCCTCTGTTAAATAAAAGACATGTGCAGAAGAGGTTACAATTTGCCAAAAAATACATCAACTGGCCTAAAGAGAAATGGAGGAATATTTTGTGGACTGATGAGAGAAAAAATTGTTTTTTTTTGGGTGGTCCAAGACCCGCAGACAGTTTGTGAGACGACCCCCAAACTCTGAATTCAAGCACAGTTCACAGTGAAGACAGTGAAGCATGGTGGTGCAAGCATCATGATATGGGCATGTTTCTCCTACTATGGTGTTGGACCTATATATCGCATACCAGGTATCATGGATCAGTTTGGATGTCAAAATACTTGAAGGTGTCATGTTGCCTTATGCTGAAGAGGACCATGCCCTTGAAATGGGTGCTTCAATAAGACAATGACCTCAAGCACACTAGTAAATGAGCAAAATCTTGGTTCCAAACCAACAAAATTAATGCCTCGCAGATGTGAAGAAATCATGAAAAGCTGGTTATACAACTAAATACTAGTTTAGTGATTCACAGGATTGCTAAAAAAGCAGTTTGAACATAATAGTTTTGAGTTTGTAGCGTCAACAGCAGATGCTACTATTATTGTGAACACCCCCTTTTCTACTTTTTTTACTAATAGCCCAATTTCATAGCCTTAAGAGTGTGCATATCATGAATGCTTTGTCTTGTTGGATTTGTGAGAATCTATTGAATCTACTGGTACCTTGTTTCCCATGTAACAATAAGAAATATACTCAAAACCTGGATTAATCTTTTTAGTCACATAGCACTACTATTATTCTGAACACTACTGTAATGTGGCCTAAGACATGCCACCTGATTGGGTTTTCAACTGCAAACTGCACTCAGCTATGTATAATTATTAGTAATTATGTTTTTAACTGTTTTGAACAAAGTGTGTTAGCATTTGATTTGAAAAATAGGTTCTGTAATAGTATAGTGTTTTGCAGGTGGTGGACTCTGACTGACAAGAGTTCATGATTTTTTTTTTTTGTAACTGTGGTTACTGAATGCATTTTGTGTGAAAGCAATGAAAAAATGAAAAATGTTTGTGCCACACAGATTTCTGTTGTGGTGACTGTGTGAAAAGTTTTGACAGTGTGACTTCAGTTCTGACCATTGCTTGTTAGCAATTGAAAAAGCTATAATAGGAAATGCGTCGCATACTACATATGCTAACAGCAGCTCGCAGCTGAATGTAGCAAATGTAGCGTGAAGAGGATTAATCCCTCGCCAACAGAGTTACAGTTTGTCTGCATGGCTGATGGGGATTTCATTTATTGTGCTGCATGCAAGTCGTCAGTCATGCACCAAATACATTTTAGGATACGTTAGAGTATTCACTGCTGTCACAGTGTGTGTTTGTGTTTTGGAATTCTGCTATTCCAGTCAAAGCAAAGATTAAATGATGATGGAAGGATTTCTCGGAGCACTGCCACGATAATAGCCAATAATCTGCCAGATGAGGATGTTTGTCCAGATTCTGTCTGCACCATAGTAGTGACTGTTTTGTTTCTTTGTATTTCAGATACTGATGAGTGCAGCCTACAGACACACACCTGCTGGAATGACAGTGTGTGTGTGAACCTACCAGGAGGCTATGACTGCGTCTGCATATCCGGCCCGGGCTGTAGCAGGGACTGTCCCCAGGAAGACATCATCAGACACAATGGAGAAGATTGGAAACCCAGAGTGGACCGTTGTGCAATATGCTCCTGCAAGGTATTACAGCTTATATTGCCATTATCATCAAAGTTTGCGTTTTCTTGGGGGTGGGGGGGTGGGGGTTGAATTTCAAATCACATGAGTAAAAATTGTGTCAAGATGCCTTGCAAAAAACTCAGTGTCTCAGCATGACATTTGAGAATTTAAAGGGCCCTGCTGAAGCACCTGCTGCATATGCAAGGGGAATTAGACCTTTAATTGTGTCTAAAGTTGCCAAAAAAAAACAACAGAAAATTTTGAAACAGAAACACAGCAATGGACACAACAAATAAACAACTTCTGCCACAGATCCCATTGGCAAGAAAATGTTAATACTTTTGTACAAAGATTTTGCTGGATACCTAATTGACACATGGAAGGTCACTCTCACACAGGTCTGCAGTGTCAGCTGTCAATACTAATATTTGCTCCAGTTACAACATTTTGCCAGAGTGAGACAGCGGGGAGACTAACATGGAATCATTACTTTCATAGATTGTGAATTTTTCATTGAATACAGCATGACCTTTTAACACTGAGCATGCATACGTATCTTGCTTCACTGAAAAAAATGATTACCTCTGTCATGGAATCTCCCCAAAATAAGTGTTTTACAAGCAGTAAAATTAGCTGTAATTCTACAATATACCACATAAATAAAGGTACTTTATAATTGTGAGATTATAACATGAAATTAAAATCAAATGGGTAAATTTTTCTCTGAGAATTTGTCGTGAAGCTTTGTGCAACATCATGACATACAAGTTGATACTCTTCAATGACTAACCAGCAGCCACACTCGACACTGTGATAATGCATGATTATTGCAAATCTATATAACATAACACTCAAAAAAAATAATAATGGATGATTATTGCAAATCTTTATAGCCATAACACTCAAAAAATAATAATAATGGATGATTATTGCAAATCTTTATAGCCATAACACTCAAAAAATATTAATAATGGATGATTATTGCAAATATTTATAGCCATAACACTCAAAAAATAATAATAATGGATGATTATTGCAGTCTTATAGCCATAACACTCAAAACATAATAATAATGGATGATTATTGCAAATCTTTATAGCAATAACACTCAAAAAATAATAATGGATGATTATTGCAAATCTTTATAGCCATAACACTCTAATAATAATAATAATAATGGATGATTATTGCAAATCTTTATAGCCATAACACTCAAAAAATAATAATGGATGATTATTGCAAATCTTTATAGCCATAACACTCAAAAAATATTAATAATGGATGATTATTGCAAATCTTTATAGCAATAACACTCAAAAAATAATAATGGATGATTATTGCAAATGTTTATAGCCATAACACTCTAATAATAATAATGGATGATTATTGCAAATATTTATAGCCATAACACTCAAAAAATAATAATGGATGATTATTGCAAATATTTATAGCCATAACACTCAAAAAATAATAATGGATGATTATTGCAAATCTTTATAGCCATAACACTCAAAAAATATTAATAATGGATGATTATTGCAAATCTTTATAGCAATGACACTCAAAAAATAATAATGGATGATTATTGCAAATGTTTATAGCCATAACACTCTAATAATAATAATAATAATGGATGATTATTGCAAATCTTTATAGCCATAACACTCAAAAAATATTAATAATGGATGATTATTGCAAGTCTTTATAGCCATAACACTCAAAACATAATAATAATGGATGATTATTGCAAATCTTTATAGCAATAACACTCAAAAAATAATAATGGATGATTATTGCAAATGTTTATAGCCATAACACTCTAATAATAATAATAATAATGGATGATTATTGCAAATCTTTATAGCCATAACACTCAAAAAATATTAATAATGGATGATTATTGCAAATGTTTATAGCCATAACACTCTAATAATAATAATAATAATGGATGATTATTGCAAATCTTTATAGCCATAACACTCAAAAAATATTAATAATGGATGATTATTGCAAATATTTATAGCCATAACACTCAAAAAATAATAATAATGGATGATTATTGCAAGTCTTTATAGCCATAACACTCAAAAAATATTAATAATGGATGATTATTGCAAGTCTTTATAGCCATAACACTCAAAACATAATAATAATGGATGATTATTGCAAATCTTTATAGCAATAACACTCAAAAAATAATAATGGATGATTATTGCAAATCTTTATAGCAATAACACTCAAAAAATAATAATGGATGATTATTGCAAATGTTTATAGCCATAACACTCTAATAATAATAATAATAATAATAATGGATGATTATTGCAAATCTTTATAGCAATAACACTCAAAAAATAATAATGGATGATTATTGCAAATGTTTATAGCCATAACACTCTAATAATAATAATAATAATAATAATGGATGATTATTGCAAATCTTTATAGCCATAACACTCAAAAAATATTAATAATGGATGATTATTGCAAATATTTATAGCCATAACACTCAAAAAATAATAATAATGGATGATTATTGCAAGTCTTTATAGCCATAACACTCAAAACATAATAATAATGGATGATTATTGCAAATCTTTATAGCAATAACACTCAAAAAATAATAATGGATGATTATTGCAAATCTTTATAGCAATAACACTCAAAAAATAATAATGGATGATTATTGCAAATATTTATAGCCATAACACTCAAAAAATAATAATAATGGATGATTATTGCAAATCTTTATAGCCATAACACTCAAAACATAATAATAATGGATGATTATTGCAAATCTTTATAGCAATAACACTCAAAAAATAATAATGGATGATTATTGCAAATATTTATAGCCATAACACTCAAAAAATAATAATAATGGATGATTATTGCAAATCTTTATAGCAATAACACTCAAAAAATAATAATGGATGATTATTGCAAATCTTTATAGCAATAACACTCAAAAAATAATAATGGATGATTATTGCAAATGTTTATAGCCATAACACTCTAATAATAATAATAATAATAATGGATGATTATTGCAAATCTTTATAGCAATAACACTCAAAAAATAATAATGGATGATTATTGCAAATGTTTATAGCCATAACACTCTAATAATAATAATAATAATAATAATGGATGATTATTGCAAATCTTTATAGCAATAACACTCAAAAAATAATAATGGATGATTATTGCAAATGTTTATAGCCATAACACTCTAATAATAATAATAATAATAATAATGGATGATTATTGCAAATCTTTATAGCAATAACACTCAAAAAATAATAATGGATGATTATTGCAAATGTTTATAGCCATAACACTCTAATAATAATAATAATAATAATAATGGATGATTATTGCAAATCTTTATAGCCATAACACTCAAAAAATATTAATAATGGATGATTATTGCAAATATTTATAGCCATAACACTCAAAAAATAATAATAATGGATGATTATTGCAAGTCTTTATAGCCATAACACTCAAAACATAATAATAATGGATGATTATTGCAAATCTTTATAGCAATAACACTCAAAAAATAATAATGGATGATTATTGCAAATATTTATAGCCATAACACTCAAAAAATAATAATAATGGATGATTATTGCAAATCTTTATAGCAATAACACTCAAAAATAATAATGGATGATTATTGCAAATCTTTATAGCAATAACACTCAAAAATAATAATGGATGATTATTGCAAATGTTTATAGCCATAACACTCTAATAATAATAATAATAATAATAATGGATGATTATTGCAAATCTTTATAGCAATAACACTCAAAAAATAATAATGGATGATTATTGCAAATGTTTATAGCCATAACACTCTAATAATAATAATAATAATAATAATGGATGATTATTGCAAATCTTTATAGCAATAACACTCAAAAAATAATAATGGATGATTATTGCAAATGTTTATAGCCATAACACTCTAATAATAATAATAATAATAATAATGGATGATTATTGCAAATCTTTATAGCCATAACACTCAAAAAATATTAATAATGGATGATTATTGCAAATATTTATAGCCATAACACTCAAAAAATAATAATAATGGATGATTATTGCAAGTCTTTATAGCCATAACACTCAAAACATAATAATAATGGATGATTATTGCAAATCTTTATAGCAATAACACTCAAAAAATAATAATGGATGATTATTGCAAATCTTTATAGCAATAACACTCAAAAAATAATAATGGATGATTATTGCAAATGTTTATAGCCATAACACTCTAATAATAATAATAATAATGCATGTTCTTTGGAAATCTTTATAGCCATAACACTCAAAATAATAATAATAATAATAATAATAATAATAATAATAATAATTATTATTATTATTATTATTATTATTATTATTATTATTATTATTATTATTCTTTGTCTTTCGGCTGTTCCCGTTAGGGGTCGCCACAGCAGATCAGTCGTTTCCATCTCACCCTGTCCTCTGTATCTTCCTGTCACACCAACCACCTGCATGTCCTCCCTCAGCACATCCATAAACCTCCTATTTGGCCTCCCTCTTCTCCACCTGCCTGGTGGCTCCATCCTCAGCATCCTCCTCCCTATATACCCTGGGTCCCTCCTCTGCACATGTCCAAACCATCTCAATCTCGCCTCTCTGACTTTGTCTCCAAACCGTCCCACCATAGCTGTCCCTCTGATGTGTTCATTCCTAATCTTGTCCATTCTTGGCACTCCCAAAGAGAATCTCAACATCTTCAGCTCTGCCATCTCCAGCTCTGCCTCCTGTCTTTTTGTTAGTGCCACTGTCTCTAAACCAGTGGTGGGCAATCATGTGCCATGAAGGGCCGAAGCACTGCAGGTTTTCCTTGCTACCAATCACCTCAGCAAGTGATTTCATTAATGTTCAGGTGTCTCAGCAGGTGATTTCATTGATAACCAGGTGTTTATGTTCAAGGGAGAGGTTCATCAGCAACCCGCCTGCTGAGGTGATTGGTTGAAAGGAAAACCTGCAGTGTCTCGGCCCTGGTTGCCCACCCCTGCTCTAAACCATACAACATAGCTGGTCTCACTACTGTTTTGTAAACTTTCCCCTTCACTCTTGCTGATATTCTTCGGTCACAAATCACTCCTGCCACCTTTCTCCACCCACTCCACCCTGCCTGCACTCTCTTCTTCACCTCTCTACCACACTCTCCATTACTTTGAACAGTTGACCCCAAATATTTAAACTCATCTACTTTCACCACTTCTACTCCTTGTAACTGCACTGTTCCACTGGGCTCCCTCTCATTCACACACATGTACTCAGTCTTGCTTCTACTGACTTTCATTCCCCTTCTCTCCAAAGCATATCTCCACCTCTCCAGACTAGGCTCAACTTGCTCTCTACTCTCACTACAGATCACAATGTCATCTGCAAACAAGAAAGGACTCAGAGCTGATCCTTGGTGTAATCACACCTCCACCTTGAATGAGTCTGTCATTCCGACTGCGCATCTCACCGCTGTCACACTATTCTTGTACATGTCCTGCACTACCCTAACATACTTCTCTGCCACTCCAGACTTCCTCATACAATGCCACAACTCTTCTCTTGGCACCCTATCATAAGCTTTTTCTAAGTCCACAAACACACAATGTAACTCTTTCTGTCCTTCTCTGTACTTTTCCAACAGTATTCTCAGAGCAAACATTGCATATGTAGTGTTCTTTCTCGGCATGAAACCATATTGCTGCTCAGAGATCTTCACCTGTTTTCTAAGCCTAGCTTATACTACTCTTTCCCATAACTTCATGCTGTGGCTGATCAGCTTTATGCCTCTGTAGTTACTGCAGCTCTGCACATCACCCTTGTTCTTGAAAATAGGAACCAGCACACTTCGTCTCCACTCCTCAGGCATCCTCTCACTTACCAAGATTTTATTAAACAATCTGGTTAGAAACTCTACTGCCATCTCTCCTAGACAATTATATGCCTCCACTGGAATGTCATCTGGACCAACTGCTTTTCCACTCTTCATCCTCTTCATAGCAGCCCTCACTTCTTCCTTACTAATCTATTGTACTTCCTGATTTGCTCTCACCACATTATCCAGCCTTTTCTCTCGCTCATTTTCTTTATTCATCAGCTCTTCAAAATATTCCCTCCACCTTCTCAGCACACACTCCTCACTTGTCAGCACGTTACCATGTGCATCTTTTACCACCCTAACCTGCTGCACATCCTTTCCAGCTCTGTCCCGTTGTCTGGCCAATCGGTACAAGTCCTTTTCTCCTTCCTTATTATTCAACGTCTTGTACAGCTCACAATATGCCTTTTCCTTCGGTTTTGCCATGTCTCTTTTCACCTTACACCGCATCTCCTTGTACTCCTGTTTACTTTCTTCATCTCTCCAACTATCCCAAAACGTTTTTGCCAACCTCTTTCTCCTTATGCTTTTCTGGACCTCTTCATTCCACCACCAAGTCTCCTTGTCTTCCTTCCACTGTCCAGATGTCCCAGTACTGTCCTAACTGTCTCCCTCACCACATCTGCAGTACTTTTCCAGTTGTCCAAAATTGCTTCCCCTCCAACTAGTGCTTCTCTTACCTGCTTGCTAAATTTCACACAACAGTGTTCCACCTTCAGCTTCCACCATCTGATCCTTTGTTGAGCTCTCACTCTCTTCTTCTTCTTTACCTCTAAAGTCATCCTACAAACAACCATCCTATGCTGTCTAACGACACTCTCTCCTGCCACCACCTTACAGTCTCTGATTTCTTTTAGCTTACATCTCCTATAAAGAATGTAGTCCACCTGTGTGCACCTTCCTCCACTCTTATATGTCACCTTGTGCTCCTCCATTTTCTTAAACTAGGTATTCACCACAGCCATTTCCATCCTTTTTGCAAAATCAACTACCATTTGTCCTTCCCCATTACTATCCTTGATACCATATCTACCCACTACTTCCTCATCAACTCTGTTCCCTTCACCAACATGCCCATTGAAGTCCGCTCCTATCATCACTCTTTCATGCTTGGGCACACTGTCCACCACCTCATCTAACACACTCCAGAAATCTTATTTCTCCTTCATCTCACAACCTAACTGTGGGGCATATGCACTGATGATATTCATCATCACCTCTTCAATTTCCAACTTCACACTCATCACCCTGTCAGACATTCGCTTAACCTCCAACACACTTTTAACATACTCTTCCTTTAAAATGACCCCAACACCATTTCTCTTCCTGTCCTCACCATGGTACAACAACTGGTATCCACCGCCGATGCTCCTGCTCTTACTTCCCTTCCACTTGGTCTCTTGCACACACAATATGTCTACCTTTCTCCTCTCCATCATATCAGCCAGCTCTCTCCCTTTACCAGTCATATTACCAGTCATGTAAATGGGGAATCTTCTTCACAGACTAAAGTTAATTATGGAGTTCCACAAGGGTCTGTGCTAGGACCAATTTTATTCACTTTATACATGCTTCCCTTAGGCAGTATTATTAGACGGTATTGCTTAAATTTTCATTGTTACGCAGATGATACCCAGCTTTATCTATCCATGAAGCCAGAGGACACACACCAATTAGCTAAACTGCAGGATTGTCTTACAGACATAAAGACATGGATGACCTCTAATTTCCTGCTTTTAAACTCAGATAAAACTGCAGTTATTGTACTTGGCCCCACAAATCTTAGAAACATGGTGTCTAACCAGATCCTTACTCTGGATGGCATTACCCTGACCTCTAGTAATACTGTGAGAAATCTTGGAGTCATTTTTGATCAGGATATGTCATTCAAAGCGCATATTAAACAAATATGTAGGACTGCTTTTTTGCATTTACGCAATATCTCTAAAATCAGAAAGGTCTTGTCTCAGAGTGATGCTGAAAAACTAATTCATGCATTTATTTCCTCTAGGCTGGACTATTGTAATTCATTATTATCAGGTTGTCCTAAAAGTTCCCTAAAAAGCCTTCAGTTAATTCAAAATGCTGCAGCTAGAGTACTGACGGGGACTAGAAGGAGAGAGCATATCTCACCCATATTGGCCTCTCTTCATTGGCTTCCTGTTAATTCTAGAATAGAATTTAAAATTCTTCTTCTTACTTATAAGGTTTTGAATAATCAGGTCCCATCTTATCTTAGGGACCTCATAGTACCATATCACCCCAATAGAGCGCTTTGCTCTCAGACTGCAGGCTTACTTGTAGTTCCTAGGGTTTGTAAGAGTAGAATGGGAGGCAGAGCCTTCAGCTTTCAGGCTCCTCTCCTGTGGAACCAGCTCCCAATTCAGATCAGGGAGACAGACACCCTCTCTACTTTTAAGATTAGGCTTAAAACTTTCCTTTTTGCTAAAGCTTATAGTTAGGGCTGGATCAGGTGACCCTGAACCATCCCTTAGTTATGCTGCTATAGACGTAGACTGCTGGGGGGTTCCCATGATGCACTGTTTCTTTCTCTTTTTGCTCTGTATGCACCACTCTGCATTTAATCATTAGTGATCGATCTCTGCTCCCCTCCACAGCATGTCTTTTTCCTGGTTCTCTCCCTCAGCCCCAACCAGTCCCAGCAGAAGACTGCCCCTCCCTGAGCCTGGTTCTGCTGGAGGTTTCTTCCTGTTAAAAGGGAGTTTTTCCTTCCCACTGTAGCCAAGTGCTTGCTCACAGGGGGTCGTTTTGACCGTTGGGGTTTTACATAATTATTGTATGGCCTTGCCTTACAATATAAAGCGCCTTGGGGCAACTGTTTGTTGTGATTTGGTGCTATATAAAAAAATTGATTGATTGATTGATTAATATTACCAACATTCAAAGTCCCCACTCTCATTTCCACCCTTCTAGTTTTCTTCTTCTCTCGTTGTTTGTGGAAATGTTCTCCTCCTCTTCTTCGTTGTCTTCGCCCTGCAGTAGCCCAGTTTCCACCGGCACCCTGTTGGGTAACAGCACCGGTGGCGGACGTTGTTAACCCGGGTCGCGACTGATCCGGTATGGAAATTTGATTCTTAGTCTGCATAGTTGGGTTGGCTTGTTTTACGCCGGATGCCCTTCCTGACGCAACCCTCCTCATTTATCCGGGCTTGGGACCGGCACTCAGAATGTACTGGCTGCACACCTCATGTGGCTGAGTTTTTATTCTTATTATTCTTATTATTAACAGAGCTATAAACAAAAATTTTAAGAGAATTTAACAAAAGAAAAAACATAATCTCCCCCATATGGTACACACTCATCTTCAACCGCTTACTCCAATTAAGGGTCGCAGGGGGCTGGAGCCTATCCTAGTAGTCATAGAGTGCAAGGTGGGGTACACCCAGGGCAGGATGCCAGTCTGTCGCAGGGTCACATATAGACAAACAAAAACATTCACACCTGCATACACGCCTACGGGTAATTTAAAGTGTCCAATCCACCTAACCTGCATGTCTTTGGATGTGAGAGGAAGCCGGAGCACCCGGAGAGATCCCACACAAACACGGGGAGAACATGCAAACTCCATAGAGAAAGGCCACGGATGGGAATCAAACCCACAACCTGCTTACTGTGAGGCAACTGTGCTAACCACTAAGCCACCGTGCTGCCCCCCCCCCCCCCCCCCCCCCCCCCCCCATATTGTATTGGTGGTGCACAGATCATTTCTGATGTCATCCAAATCTGCTGCTAAAAATAAATCATCCACCTGCACCAGAACCTTTCTCTGGCCTTTCTCCACACCTGTCCATCCACCCCATCATCACTGCAATTATTCTAAATGCAGATTGTGAGTCTGTGTGAAAGCTGTTCAGATCACCTGCTCTGTACAAGGAGCAGGAATGGCTGCACATTTCTGCACAGGGCATACAGTAAATAAATAAATAAGTAAGTAAGTAGGCTGAGCTCACAAAAACTTGGGAATGACATGTCACTGCTGAGATAACGCCATCCTTCCACAACAGAGCACAAAAATGTGCAGAAGGTGCTGAAAACAAAAATGCAGCAGCCTGTTTTTTTTTTTTAACTGTTTAGTGAGTAGCCACGCCTATCTCTGATTGATATTGAGCCCACTTCATCCTGCACTATTTATTCACAATAAACATTGCATTACTTCACCTCCTTATATAAAACGTATCTTAACAGCTCAGTCTGAACGTGGAGTGTGAAGGCAGGCCAGCAGGCGGACAGCTCCAGAGCTGTCAGTCCAAAATAGTGCTCCAGCCGCCCACATACAGGACTGTGCAAAGTTTTAGGCATGTCAGGGTTATAAGAAAAAGGAACATTTGATGCCCCTCCTCCCCACCCCCCCTTTTATTGGCATGTCAACGTAAAATCAGTTCCAACAAAAGTGAACATGTGAGCTATATTTTTATTCCATAATAATAATGATAATAATAATAATACTACTAATAATAATAATAATAATAATAAGTTCTTTGTAAGTGTACCGGCCAGTAGACTACCACACAAACTCAGCTGCAAATGATCATGCAATATTAAAATGATTGTAAAACAATTAGTCAAAACTTGGGCGGCACGGTGGCTTAGTGTTAGCACTGTTGCCTCAAAGCAAGAAGGTCGTGGGTTCAATTCCCGTGGCCTTTCTGTGTGGAGTTTGCATGTTCTCCCCGTGTTTGCGTGGGTTTCCTCCGGGTGCTCCGGTTTCCTCCCACATCCAAAGACATGCGGGTTAGGTGGATTGGAATCTTTAAATTGTCCGTAGGTGTGCGTGTGGGTGTGTCTGTGTTTGTTTGTCTGTTTGTGGCCCTGCGACAGACTGGCGTCCTGTCCTGGGTGTATCCCGCCTCACGCCCTATGACTGCTGGGATAGGCTCCGGCTCCCCGGGACCCTTAATTGGTCTAAGCGGTAGAAGGTGAATGAATGAATGAATGAATAGTCAAAACTTTGTTATGCTTTTATGATGCATTAAATGTGCCTAAAATTTTGTACAGTGCTGTACATACCTGTGTGAGTGACAGTCTTTTTAAAAACCCTGTCAACAAATACAACAATATCGGGAGTCTCACAGGGAATTTTGAACATATCCAGAATACACTCTGTGAAGTATTTTCACCCCACACCATGTCTGCAACACCCACTTTTTTCAGTGACAGTTGAGTGAATGTGGCTAAAAATGGACCCCATAACTGCATGGTCTAGTGGTTCAGCGTTGGGCTTGAGAACAGAGGATCTTTTGTTCAAATCCCAGCAAGACTGAAAAATCACTAAGGGCCCTTAAGGTCCTTAATCCCCCAGTTGCTCCCAGTGTGTAGTGAGCACCTTGTATTGCAGCACCATGACATAGCAGTGAATGTGAAGCATTATTGTAAAGTGCATTGAGCATCTGATGCAGATGGAAAAGCGCTATACGTATAAATGCAGTCCATTTACCATAGCCTCACCAGAGTCTGCAAATTGTATGTTTCTCATTAACTGAAGCAGAATTATTGTGTCTGTTGTTTTAATACATTTAGAATTTGATGTAAAGGATTTGTTATGGTCAAATGTATTGTCATGGTTTTAAGACTGAGAAACTGAGCGCTTTTTTTGTGTTACTTCACACCAGTTTTTCCAGTGCTAACTGTTTGCACACAACATACATCCAAATTGGCATCATATGTTTGTTTTTTTCTGATGTCTCAAGTCAGTTTGATATGCTATATGTTGCAGTTCATGCAACTGGATTTTTTTTATGTTAGAATTGGTTTACATCAGAGATCACGGACCCACAAATGTAGAAAAAAAAAAATCTGTTTTTTTTTTTTTCTACACCACAATTTGCAGTCACTGCATGCCTGGGGATAGTCAAGAGGGACTCACCTGTCATTATATGAAGCCTAATCTTATCTGTGGTGGGGGCTGAACAAACACTTTTTCCAGGGCTTTTATTAAAAACAGCTGCCAGTCTATCAGGAACATTTCAGTTTAAAAATGTTCACATTTCAGGGAATGTACTTAACATTTTATTCATTAATGATTTGTTTTTTTATCCACCCATGATCCACCACCATTAATTGGAAAGTTATGTTTTCCTACTTGGCCCACCAAACTGGTGGATATCCACAGTATCTTAGTGGCTCCAAATTAATAATTGCTCCAAAAAGCAGTAATGCAGGTTGCAAGATCAACAACTCGTGAAGATGTATACTGATACAAGAGCAATCCCAGATTTCTGACATCCACCAATGGTTGATGAGGACTCAAAATAACAGATATGTGATTCACATCGTGGCCAGGGCTTTACCTGGATCTGGATTCCACAACACAATACAGTAAGTGCATACTGATCCAGAACGGTCCGACTGATCATGATGTTGCAATGTGATATTTAATTCACTAGCTGAAAAAAAAATATAGTGTCTTCCTGATCTTGGTTTTACAGTGAGAGGTCGTATCCCTGAAATAGTTTTGATGTCATCCTTAAAAGTCTACAAAGTGAAATCCTGATCCAGATCCATATTACTTTCAAAATGTAGTGGAGACTTCCAAGGCCTAACACCAATGTGTGGTGAAGATTTGGTGAAAATCCGTTAAGTAGTTTTGGCGTAATCCTTCAAAGCGGTGTGTGTCTGTGTGAATGGGTGAATGTGAGGCATAATTTGAAAGTCTGCAGATGGAAAAGTGCTATATAAATAAGAAAATTAGGAAAAAGTGAAGCCCTGTGAATACTTTCCAGATGCACTGTACATTCCTGTGTCATCACTATCATTTTCTTCTATAATGTTCAAATAAATTATTTACAACTTATATTGCCATTATCATAACTCAGCCACATGGGGTGTGCAGCCAGTACATTCTGAGTGCTGGTCCCAAGCCCGGATAAATGAGGAGGGTTGTGTCAGGAAGGGCATCCGGTGTAAAACAAGCCAACTGAACTATGCAGACTCAGAATCGAATTCCCATACCGGATCGGTCGCGGCCCGGGTTAACAACATCCACCACCGGTGCTATTGCCCAACAGGGTGCCGGTGGAAATTGGGCTACTGCTGGGTGAAGACAATGAAGAAGAGGAGGAAAACGTTGCCACGAACAGCGGGAGAAGAAGAAAACTAGAAGGGTGGAAATGAGAGTGGGGACTTTGAATGTTGGTAGTATGACTGGTAAAGGGAGAGAGCTGGCTGATATGATGGAGAGGAGATAGGTAGACATATTGTGTGTGCAAGAGACCAAGTGGAAGGGAAGTAAGAGCAGGAGGGTACAAGTTGTTGTACCATGGTGAGGACAGGAAGAGAAATGGTGTTGGGGTCATTTTAAAGGAAGAGTATGTTAAAAGTGTGTTGGAGGTTAAGCGAGTGTCTGACAGGGTGATGAGTGTGAAGTTGGAAATTGAAGGGGTGATGATGAATATCATCAGTGCATATGCCCCACAGGTTGGTTGTGAGATGAAGGAGAAAGAAGATTTCTGGAGTGTGTTAGATGAGGTGGTGGAGAGTGTGCCCAAGCATCAATCAATCAATCAATTTTATTTATATAGCACCAAATCACAACAAACAGTTGCCCCAAGGTGCTTTACGAGGTCTCTTAGATAATAAACCGACCCTTTTATTTTTTTTTTTAACTATATGGATTTGAATGACATGCGATTACACCAATCATGCTTGAACCCTCGTGCGCATGCGTGAGTTTTTTCACGTGTGTCGGTGACGTCATTTCCCTGTGGGCAGGCCTTGAGTGAGATGTGGTCCCGCCCTCTCGGCTGAATTCCTTTGTTTCACACGCTGCTCGAGACGGCGCGCGTTGCTTTATCAAAATTTTTTCTGGACCTGTGAGGAATATCCTAGTGGACACTATTCGAGAAATTAAGATGGTTTTCTGTGAAAGGTTTAACGGCTGATGAGAGATTATGGGGTGTTTCTGTCGGTGTAAGGACTTCCCACGGAGCGGGACGTCCTGCAGCGCTTCCAGGCGCTGTAGTCGGCCTGTTTCGAGCTTAAAACATCCTAATTTAAGGCTTAATTCACCCAGGACATCGTGAGAGAACAGAGAAGATTCAGAAGAGGCCGGCATGAGGAATTTATGCGGACATTCCACTGTTTAAGGACATTTTTTTAATGAAAGACGTGCGCGCAAATTCGCCGAGTCGTTTCCGTGACGACTCGGCAAATCTGTGTGCGCCGCGACAGGAAAAACACCTCCGTGTTGAAAACCATTTGTAGAATTCAGGCGGCTTTTAATGGCTTTCAACAAGTGAGTAACTGAGAAATTGTTTAACAGCTTGGGCATGTTCCAACTTGCCCGTTAAGATTTCCAACGGAGGTGTTTTTCCTGCCGCGACCCCCCGCGGTCAGGTCCAGCCCGACATGCGACTCTGCCCGCACGTTCTTTCATTACAAAATGACCATTAACAATGGAATGTCCGAATAAACTCCTCATGCCGACTTCTTCTGAAAGTTCTCTGTTCTCTGACGACTTACTGCGTCAACAGAGCCTGAAATGTGGAAGTTTTCAACTTGAAACGGCGAGACACTGCCGCCTCGAAGCGCAGATCGCCGTCAGGCGCCGTGGACCGTCCTTAAAGCGACACTACCAGACCAAAATCTCTCATCAGCCGTTAAAATTTTTACCGAAAACCAGCTGAATTTATTGAATGGTGTCCACTCAGTTGTGCCTTACAGTTTTGAAAAAAATTTTATCAAACAAAGCAACAGTCTCTGAGCCATTCCTAAACAATGAAAAAAATCGACGAGCGGGTGGACGACTCCTCACTCAAAGACTGCCCACAGGCGAATGACGTAACCGACAGGCGTGAAAAAACTCTTGCATGCCCACGAGGGTTCAAGCATGTCTGATGTAAGCACACGTGATTCAAATCCATATGGTTTTTGAAAAAATAATAAGGTCGGATACTTTTCTAATAGACCTCGTATATTGTAAGACAAGGCCATACAATAATTACGTAAAAACCCCAACGGTCAAAACGACCCCCTGTGAGCAAGCACTTGGTGACAGTGGGAAGGAAAAACTCCCTTTTAACAGGAAGAAACCTCCAGCAGAACCAGGCTCAGGGAGGGGCAGTCTTCTGCTGGGACTGGTTGGGGCTGAGGGAAAGAACCAGGAAAAAGACATGCTGTGGAGGGGAGCAGAGATCAATCACTAATGATTAAATGCAGAGTGGTGCATACAGAGCAAAAAGAGAAAGAAACACTCAGTGCATCATGGGAACCCCCCAGCAGTCTAAGTCTATAGCAGCATAACTAAGGGATGGTTCAGGGTCACCCAATCCAGCCCTAACTATAAGCTTTAGCAAAAAGGAAAGTTTTAAGCCTAATCTTAAAAGTAGAGAGGGTGTCTGTCTCCCTGATCCGAATTGGGAGCTGGTTCCACAGGAGAGGAGCCTGAAAGCTGAAGGCTCTGCCTCCCATTCTACTCTTACAAACCCTAGGAACTACAAGTAAGCCTGCAGTCTGAGAGCGAAGCGCTCTATTGGGGTGATATGGTACTATGAGGTCCCTAAGATAAGATGGGACCTGATTATTCAAAACCTTATAAGTAAGAAGAAGAATTTTAAATTCTATTCTAGAATTAACAGGAAGCCAATGAAGAGAGGCCAATATGGGTGAGATATGCTCTCTCCTTCTAGTCACCGTCAGTACTCTAGCTGCAGCATTTTGAATTAACTGAAGGCTTTTCAGGGAAGCATGAAAGAGTGGTGATAGGAACAGACTTCAATGGGCATGTTGGTGAAGGGAACAGAGGTGATGAGGAAGTAATGGGTAGATATGGTATCAAGGATAGGAATGGGGAAGGACAGATGGTAGTTGATTTTGCAAAAAGGATGGAAATGGCTGTGGTGAATACCTACTTTAAGAAAACGGAGGAGCACAGGGTAACATATAAGAGTGGAGGAAGGTGCACACAGGTGGACTACATTCTTTATAGGAGATGCAAGCTAAAAGAAATCACAGACTGTAAGGTGGTAGCAGGAGAGAGTGTCACTAGACAGCATAGGATGGTTGTTTGTAGGATGACTTTAGAGGTAAAGAAGAAGAAGAGAGTGAGAGCTCAACAAAGGATCAGATGGTGGAAGCTGAAGGAGGAAGACTGTTGTGTGAAATTTAGCGAGCAGGTGAGAGAAGCACTGGTTGGAGGGGAAGCAATTTTGGACAACTGGAAAAGTACTGCAGATGTGGTGAGGGAGACAGCTAGGACAGTACTGGGTATGACATCTGGACAGTGGAAGGAAGACAGGGAGACTTGGTGGTGGAATGAAGAGGTCCAGGAAAGCATAAGGAGAAAGAGGTTGGCGAAAAAGTTTTGGGATAGTCGGAGAGATGAAGAAAGTAGACAGGAGTACAAGGAGATGCGGCGTAAGGCAAGAAGAGAAGTGGCAAAAGCAAAGGAAAAGGCATATTGCGAGCTGTACAAGAAGTTGAATAGTAAGGAAGGAGAAAAGGACTTGTACCGATTGGCCAGACAAAGGGACAGAGCTGGAAAGGATGTGCAGCAGGTTAGGGTGGTAAAAGATGCATATGGTAATGTGCTGACAAGTGAGGAGTGTGTGCTGAGAAGGTGGAGGGAATATTTTGCAGAGTTGATGAATAAAGAAAATGAGCGAGAGAAAAGGCTGGATGATGTGGTGAGAGTAAATCAGGAAGTACAAGAGATTAGCAAGGAAGAAGTGAGGGCTGCTATGAAGAGAATGAAGAGTGGAAAGGCAGTCGGTCCAGATGACATTCCAGTGGAGGCATGGAAATGTCTAGGAGAGATGGCAGTAGAGTTTCTAACCAGGTTGTTTAATAAAATCTTGGTAAGTGAGAGGATGCCTGAGGAGTGGAGACGAAGTGTGCTGGTTCCTATTTTCAAGAACAAGGGTGATGTGCAGAGCTGCAGTAACTACAGAGGCATAAAGCTGATCAGCCACAGCATGAATTTATGGGAAAGAGTAGTATAAGCTAGACTTAGAAAACAGGTGAAGATCTGTGAGCAGCAATATGGTTTCATGCTGAGAAAGAGCACTACAGATGCAATGTTTGCTCTGAGAATACTGTTGAAAAAGTACAGAGAAGGACAGAAAGAGTTACATTGTGTGGTTGTGGACTTAGAAAAAACTTATGATAGGGTGCCAAGAGAAGAGTTGTGGCATTGTATGAGGAAGTCTGGAGTGGCAGAGAAGTATGTTAGGGTAGTGCAGGACATGTACAAGAATAGTGTGACAGCGGTGAGATGCGCAGTCGGAATGACAGACTCATTCAAGGTGGAGGTGTGATTACACCAAGGATCAGCTCTGAGTCCTTTCTTGTTTGCAGTGGTGATAGACAGGTTGACAGATGAGATCAGACAGGAGTCCCCATGGACTATGATGTTTGCAGATGACATTGTGATCTGTAGTGAGAGTAGAGAGCAAGTTGAGTCTAGTCTGGAGAAGTGGAGATATGCTTTGGAGAGAAGGGGAATGAAAGTCAGTAGAAGCAAGACTGAGTACATGTGTGTGAACGAGAGGGAGCCCAGTGGAATAGTGCAGTTACAAGGAGTAGAAGTGGTGAAAGTAGATGAGTTTAAATATTTGGGGTCAACTGTTCAAGGTAATGGAGAGTGTGGTAGAGAGGTGAAGAAGAGAGTGCAGGCAGGGTGGAGTGGGTGGAGAAAGGTGGCAGGAGTGATTTGTGACCGAAGAATATCAGCAAGAGTGAAGGGGAAAGTTTACAAAACAGTAGTGAGACCAGCTATGTTGTATGGTTTAGAGACAGTGGCACTAACAAAAAGACAGGAGGCGGAGCTAGAGGTGGCAGAGCCTCTACTGGTGGTTGGCTCTCACTGCGGTATTGTATCACTTCCTGTTCCGGAGCACAGCAGTGTTTTTCTGTATCTGTTAGCTGTTTAATCTGCGCAGTTAGATTGATCTAGTTATCTAGATTACGATTTGTTTCCCAGTGTAATCTTTACGTGCCTTAACTAAAGCACTCCTTCTGCTGAATCACCTCTAAATTATTTACACATTATTCACTTTGCGTGTTTTTAGGAATCCGCTAGCTTAGCATAGCTACTAGCTCTTAGCCGATTTAGCATGGCGGCTTCTCCTGTCTCTCCCGCACTTTTCTGCTCTGGGTGTGAAATGTTTAGTTATTCCTCGGCCTCCTTTAGCAGTAACGGTACTTGTAATAAGTGTAGCTTATTCGTAGCTTTGGAGGCCAGGCTGGGCGAATTGGAGACTCGGCTCCGCACCGTGGAAAATTCTACAGTTAGCCAGGCCCCTGTAGTTGGTGCGGACCAAGGTAGCTTAGCCGCCGTTAGTTACCCCCTGGCAGATCCCGAGCAGCCGGGAAAGCAGGCTGACTGGGTGACTGTGAGGAGGAAGCGTAGCCCTAAACAGAAGCCCCGTGTACACCGCCAACCCGTTCACATCTCTAACCGTTTTTCCCCACTCAACGACACACCCGCCGAGGATCAAACTCTGGTTATTGGCGACTCTGTTTTGAGAAATGTGAAGTTAGCGACACCAGCAACCATAGTCAATTGTCTTCCGGGGGCCAGAGCAGGCGACATTGAAGGAAATTTGAAACTGCTGGCTAAGGCTAAGCGTAAATTTGGTAAGGTTGTAATTCACGTCGGCAGTAATGACACCCGGTTACGCCAATCGGAGGTCACTAAAATTAACATTAAATCGGTGTGTAACTTTGCAAAAACAATGTCGGACTCTGTAGTTTTCTCTGGGCCCCTCCCCAATTGGACCGGGAGTGACATGTTTAGCCGCATGTTCTCCTTGAATTGCTGGCTGTCTGAGTGGTGTCCAAAAAATGAGGTGGGCTTCATAGATAATTGGCAAAGCTTCTGGGGAAAACCTGGTCTTGTTAGGAGAGACGGCATCCATCCCACTTTGGATGGAGCAGCTCTCATTTCTAGAAATCTGGCCAATTTTCTTAAATCCTCCAAACCGTGACTATCCAGGGTTGGGACCAGGAAGCAGAGTTGTAGTCTTACACACCTCTCTGCAGCTTCTCTCCCCCTGCCATCCCCTCATTACCCCATCCCCGTAGAGACGGTGCCTGCTCCCAGACTACCAATAACCAGCAAAAATCTATTTAAGCATAAAAATTCAAAAAGAAAAAATAATATAGCACCTTCAACTGCACCACAGACTAAAACAGTTAAATGTGGTCTATTAAACATTAGGTCTCTCTCTTCTAAGTCCCTGTTGGTAAATGATATAATAATTGATCCACATATTGATTTATTCTGTCTAACAGAAACCTGGTTACAGCAGGATGAATTTGTTAGTTTAAATGAGTCAACACCCCCGAGTCACACTAACTGTCAGAATGCTCGTAGCACGGGCCGGGGCGGAGGATTAGCAGCAATCTTCCATTCCAGCTTATTAATTAATCAAAAACCCAGACAGAGCTTTAATTCATTTGAAAGCTTGTCTCTTAGTCTTGTCCATCCAAATTGGAAGTCCCAAAAACCAGTTTTATTTGTTATTATCTATCGTCCACCTGGTCGTTACTGTGAGTTTCTCTGTGAATTTTCAGACCTTTTGTCTGACTTAGTGCTTAGCTCAGATAAGATAATTATAGTGGGCGATTTTAACATCCACACAGATGCTGAGAATGACAGCCTCAACACTGCATTTAATCTATTATTAGACTCTATTGGCTTTGCTCAAAAAGTAAATGAGTCCACCCACCACTTTAATCATATCTTAGATCTTGTTCTGACTTATGGTATGGAAATAGAAGACTTAACAGTATTCCCTGAAAACTCCCTTCTGTCTGATCATTTCTTAATAACATTTACATTTACTCTGATGGACTACCCAGCAGTAGGGAATAAGTTTCATTACACTAGAAGTCTTTCAGAAAGCGCTGTAACTAGGTTTAAGGATATGATTCCTTCTTTATGTTCTCTAATGCCATATAACAACACAGTGCAGAGTAGCTACCTAAACTCTGTAAGGGAGATAGAGTATCTCCTCAATAGTTTTACATCCTCATTGAAGACAACTTTGGATGCTGTAGCTCCTCTGAAAAAGAGAGCTTTAAATCACAAAAATCAATCTGCTCTTTGTTAATATGATGGGAATGCAATCCTGAATGTTTGTTAATGTTTAGTTTATCAATAAACTTGCCATTTTTCTTTCCCTTCACGTCAGATAAGTTTTACATCTTCATTGAAGACAAGTTTGGATGCTGTAGCTCCTCTGAAAAAGAGAGCTTTAAATCAGAAGTGCCTGACTCCGTGGTATAACTCACAAACTCGTAGCTTAAAGCAGATAACCCGTAAGTTGGAGAGGAAATGGCGTCTCACTAATTTAGAAGATCTTCACTTAGCCTGGAAAAAGAGTCTGTTGCTCTATAAAAAAAAGCCCTCCGTAAAGCTAGGACATCTTTCTACTCATCACTAATTGAAGAAAATAAGAACAACCCCAGGTTTCTTTTCAGCACTGTAGCCAGGCTGACAAAGAGTCAGAGCTCTATTGAGCTGAGTATTCCATTAACTTTAACTAGTAATGACTTCATGACTTTCTTTGCTAACAAAATTTTAACTATTAGAGAAAAAATTACTCATAACCATCCCAAAGACGTATCGTTATCTTTGGCTGCTTTCAGTGATGCCGGTATTTGGTTAGACTCTTTCTCTCCGATTGTTCTGTCTGAGTTATTTTCATTAGTTACTTCACCCAAACCATCAACATGTTTATTAGACCCCATTCCTACCAGGCTGCTCAAGGAAGCCCTACCATTATTTAATGCTTCGATCTTAAATATGATCAATCTATCTTTGTTAGTTGGCTATGTACCACAGGCTTTTAAGGTGGCAGTAATTAAACCATTACTTAAAAAGCCATCACTTGACCCAGCTATCTTAGCTAATTATAGGCCAATCTCCAACCTTCCTTTTCTCTCAAAATTCTTGAAAGGGTAGTTGTAAAACAGCTAACTGATCATCTGCAGAGGAATGGTCTATTTGAAGAGTTTCAGTCAGGTTTTAGAATTCATCATAGTACAGAAACAGCATTAGTGAAGGTTACAAATGATCTTCTTATGGCCTCGGACAGTGGACTCATCTCTGTGCTTGTTCTGTTAGACCTCAGTGCTGCTTTTGATACTGTTGACCATAAAATTTTATTACAGAGATTAGAGCATGCCATAGGTATTAAAGGCACTGCGCTGCGGTGGTTTGAATCATATTTGTCTAATAGATTACAATTTGTTCATGTAAATGGGAATCTTCTTCACAGACTAAAGTTAATTATGGAGTTCCACAAGGTTCTGTGCTAGGACCAATTTTATTCACTTTATATATGCTTCCCTTAGGCAGTATTATTAGACGGTATTGCTTAAATTTTCATTGTTACGCAGATGATACCCAGCTTTATCTATCCATGAAGCCAGAGGACACACACCAATTAGCTAAACTGCAGGATTGTCTTACAGACATAAAGACATGGATGACCTCTAATTTCCTGCTTTTAAACTCAGATAAAACTGAAGTTATTGTACTTGGCCCCACAAATCTTAGAAACATGGTGTCTAACCAGATCCTTACTCTGGATGGCATTACCCTGACCTCTAGTAATACTGTGAGAAATCTTGGAGTCATTTTTGATCAGGATATGTCATTCAAAGTGCATATTAAACAAATATGTAGGACTGCTTTTTTGCATTTACGCAATATCTCTAAAATTAGAAAGGTCTTGTCTCAGAGTGATGCTGAAAAACTAATTCATGCATTTATTTCCTCTAGGCTGGACTATTGTAATTCATTATTATCAGGTTGTCCTAAAAGTTCCCTAAAAAGCCTTCAGTTAATTTAAAATGCTGCAGCTAGAATACTGACGGGGACTGGAAGGAGAGAGCATATCTCACCCATATTGGCCTCTCTTCATTGGCTTCCTGTTAATTCTAGAATAGAATTTAAAATTCTTCTTCTTACTTATAAGGTTTTGAATAATCAGGTCCCATCTTATCTTAGGGACCTCGTAGTACCATATCACCCCAATAGAGCGCTTCGCTCTCAGACTGCAGGCTTACTTGTAGTTCCTAGGGTTTGTAAGAGTAGAATGGGAGGCAGAGCCTTCAGCTTTCAGGCTCCTCTCCTGTGGAACCAGCTCCCAATTCAGATCAGGGAGACAGACACCCTCTCTACTTTTAAGATTAGGCTTAAAACTTTCCTTTTTGCTAAAGCTTATAGTTAGGGCTGGATCAGGTGACCCTGAACCATCCCTTAGTTATGCTGCTATAGACGTAGACTGCTGGGGGGTTCCCATGATGCACTGTTTCTTTCTCTTTTTGCTCTGTATGCACCACTCTGCATTTAATCATTAGTGATCGATCTCTGCTCCCCTCCACAGCATGTCTTTTTCCTGGTTCTCTCCCTCAGCCCCAACCAGTCCCAGCAGAAGACTGCCCCTCCCTGAGCCTGGTTCTGCTGGAGGTTTCTTCCTGTTAAAAGGGAGTTTTTCCTTCCCACTGTAGCCAAGTGCTTGCTCACAGGCGGTCGTTTTGACCGTTGGGGTTTTACGTAATTATTGTATGGCCTTGCCTTACAATATAAAGCGCCTTGGGGCAACTGTTTGTTGTGATTTGGCGCTATATAAAAAAAATTGATTGATTGATTGATTGAAAATGTTGAGATTCTCTTTGGGAGTGACAAGAATGGACAAGATTAGGAATGAACATATCAGAGGGACAGCTCAGGTGGGACGGTTTGGAGACAAAGTCAGAGAGGTGAGATTGAGATGGTTTGGACATGTGCAGAGGAGGGACCCAGGGTATATAGGGAGAAGGATGCTGAGGATGGAGCCACCAGGCAGGAGGAGAAGAGGGAGGCCAAAGAGGAGGTTCATGGATGTGCTGAGAGAGGACATGCAGGTGGTTGGTGTGACAGAGGAAGATACAGAGGACAGGGTGAGATGGAAACGATTGATCTGCTGTGGCGACCCCTAACGGGAACAGCCGAAAGATAAAGAAGAAGATTGCCATTATCATCAAAGTTTGCCTTTTCTGGGGAGTTGGGGGGGAATTGAATTTCAAGTCACATGAGTAAAAACTGTTTCAAGATGACACTGATTCAGCATGACATTTGAGAGTTTAAAGGGCCCTGCTGAAGCACCTACTGCATATGCAAGGGGAATTAGACCTTTAATTATGTCTAAATTTGCCAAAAAACAAGAGAAAATTTTGTGACAGAAACACAGCATTGGACACAACAAATAAACAACTTCCGCCACAGATCCCATTGGCAAGAACTAGAGATAAACTAGAAGCACTCAGAGAGTGCAAACCTCTGCCTCTGCCCTCACTGACACCATAACATCTACATGCCGTGGAATCATTGACCCTAAAAAAGTCTAACAATGATGTTTGCTCAGTAGTAAAAAAAAGTTTCATCTGCTGTGACTGGATAGCATATATCCTTAGCGCTTGGCATCACAGTTTATTGCAACTTGCACCTTTCCCAGAAGCTACTGTCATCTGAGCACTGATATTGATATTGCATGTGCTTATAGACAAAAACAAATGAGACAAAATTCAATTTATTATTCAACTAAACTGCAAATATATGATTTTTTTAACATTTCTGAAACACTTCTCTAAACAAGGCCATAGGGTCACTGACCCTAAAGAGATTCCCTCCTTGGCACAGCGATCTATTCAACAATTCAGTGTTACAACCAAAACTATGATACATACACTTTTCTTTCCTGTATATTTGACATCCTTGACCATGAAAACATACCACTAGAACTTGGAATCACTTTTATGTCTTTATTAGTTCAAAGTTATTGTATAAAAACGATTTTTCGGTAATGGCGGTTTTCTTCTGGATCTAGCTCCATAACATTTGAAGCTACATCAAATCTGATGACACCTTACTGAATCAGTACAGATTCAGCTACAATTTCGTGTTAGTTGTGCATCTCTAGCTTCATTTGTCACCTCACGCTGACACATTTTATGTTTTCCCCATATTTTTGCATATTCTGGATCATCAGATCCGGAATCCGGATCCGATCATCACCAAACTTTGTTGTTTGAAAGAACATTTGACTATGTTACACCCTAATTTTTTTCAAGCCTTTCTGCCTTGTTTTTGTGGAGTTAGAAACTAGAATGTCAAAATTCCCCCTATCCCGCAATGGTGAAGAGTCCTTTAAAAAATTCCTGGATCGTGATCCAGATCACCACTAAAATTTAATCACTTGTTCCTCTTTTCATTTCCAACCACTCCACAAAATTTCATCAAAATCCGTTCAAAACGTTTTGAGTTATCCTGCTGACAAACAGACAGACAAACAAACAAACAAACTTGACCGAAAACATAACCTCCTTGGCAGAGGTAAATATGTCCTTAATCCCCTAGTTGCTCCCGGTGTGTGTAGTGAGTATCTTGTATGGCAGCACCTTGACATGGGCTGAATGTGAGGCATTATTGTAAAGTGCTTTGAGCGTCTGATGTAGATGGAAAGGCACTATATAAATGCACTCCATATAATATAGTGAAAATAACTTATTTTTAAAGGTTAATTTTGTCTGTCTTGGAGACGTTTGTCTGTCCTGCACATTAGATAACTACAGGTTTTAGTTTCACTACTTGAATACTTAAGACATGCACTGCTGTCCCTATGTGCCAATATTATACATAGGGATGTCTGTGGCAGTACACCGAGAAACATTTTAAAAACAGATTCTCAGTGAAGTAAATATATAAATAAACCCTCAGATTTCAGTACAGCACATATTTTTATGGGTTAGCCCTACCTGTGCCCTTTTTGTGAGTAGTCTTTGTGTTCTGTCTCCTGTCTGTGTCTGTCGTCCTTTGTGAATTGTCTTGGTGAACTGTCACCTGTCTGAGTCCCAGTGTTTCACTCCTGTGTCCTCCCTGTTTGCATGATATCATATCTTTGAGTTCCATGTTTGTTTTCTTGGTTTTGTACTTGGTTGTCTTGTGGTTCTTGTTTTGTTTGATTATCTTTTTCATGATGTTTTTGGTTACTCTCAACCCCGCGTTTCCTTTGGTTTCTGTGTCACTTTGCATTGTGTTAGGTTCATTGTGTGTGTTTTGTTCCAGCTTCCGCACTTTCTCCCATGCACCTGTCACTTCTTTGCTCATTAGGTACTGTTCTTATTTCCTGTTTCATTGCCGGATTCCTCTCCTTATTCCCGCCATGGTTTTCACTAGTGTTTGATCGTCTTTGAGTGCTACCACAGTGAGTGTTGGATTATTCGTTTGTCTTTGTTCCTTCCTGTACGTTGTTGTGTTTATCATTAATCTTTTTTCCTGCCATTTGTTTATCCTCCTGTGCATTTTTGCTCATTCATGTTTACTCCAGTTGTGCACTTGGACACTGTTTGTTTGAACTTGACCCACAATTCTGTGTGACAATAAATCCCCTGTGTTTCACCTTACTCTTTGCTTGATGTTTGGGTTCGTTCACAAACTGAATTTTGCAACAACATTAAATATTAGCGCATTTCTGTTATCGGAGAAAATAAGTCAGTCAGAGGTGGATGATTTAGGTCCTGCTATCATTAAAAATCTCCACCCCCTGCCTTAAACCAACTCATCTTATTATAATATGAAATGTGTGATGTTCTAATTATGGTGTAACATCATACTGTTAAAAATGTATTCTGTACCGTGGCAGCAATACATTTTTATACATTACAGACAGTGAAAAAAGTGTTACGTCGATGATATTTTGACATCTTGGGTAGTAGATGCAGGTTGCCCATAAATCCATAGAAGACTGCATATGTCTCTGACTGCTTTAAGACGCATCTGTGTGTGTGTGTGTGGTGTGTGTGGTGTGTGTGTGTGTGTGTGTTGTGTGTGTGTGTTGTGTGTGTGTGTGTGTGTGTGTGTGTGTGGTGTTTGTGTGTGTGTGTGTGTGTGTGTGTGTGTCGCATATCTCTATTTGTCAGACCGGCCTCAGCTGATGGATATGACTTGGGCATAGCATAGTGATGTGCATCCTTTATCATGAAAATCTGGGGAATTAATTTTCAATACCTTTATTTTGAAACCTTTATTTTGATTAACATTGGAACATTTGTACTTCCAAGATGCCGTAGCTCACTGATGTTACTGGTAGCAAAGTTAAACAAGATCAGATAGTTCACGTTGCTTGCTACATTTCACAATAGAACGTTTAATGCCAGCATCCCAGCAAATACTTTTACTGTGAAATGCATGCTGTCAGCGTTCCATGCAGCTCAGTTTAACTTGACAACACTGAGAAACCGTTAGTTAAAATCTGTTTTTTGCCAACACCAAAACATTTCCCACTATTTGTACAACATTTCATTAAGTACATAAGCTGAATAAAATCTCATATTGCTGTGCATTCAAGTTGAAATAAACTGTGTTGAGAAGGTGGGGGGTACTGTTTAATTTTGTGTGAGTCTCTTCCAATAACCTGTTTTATACAACCCCAATTCCATTGAAGTTGGGACGTTGTGTAAAATGTAAATAAAACAGAATACAGTGATTTGCAAATCCTCTTCAACCTATATTCAATTGAATACACCACAAAGACAAGATATTTAATGTTCAAACTGATAAACTTTAATTGTTTTTGTGCAAATATTTGCTCATTTTGAAATGGATGCCTGCAACATGTTTCAAAAAAGCTGGGACAGTGGTATGTTTACCACTGTGTTACATCACCTTTCCTTCCTTTTAGAGGGAGCTTTTCCTTACCACTGTCACCTGTGTGCTTGCCCGAGGGCAGGGTGGCCAAGCTCATTAAAAGTCTGCTAACGAGTCTTTCATTGGATCAGGTGTGTTGGAGCAGGGAGACACTAAGAGTGTCAGGAAGGTGGCTCTCGAGGACCGAACTTGGCCACCCCTGCTCTAGGGGTTGGTAAGGTTAGACCTTACTTGTGTGAAGCACCTTGATGGCACTTTTGTTGTGATTTGGCGCTATATAAATGAAATTTTAAATGAAGAGGACAAAACATAGCAGTTGCATTCCCTCACTCAATGGAAACACTGTCATTTCACCTATTGTGTTTTGTTGACATTCTGAAAATATCACTAACAAAATTCTGTTGGAACTTAAAGTACTCTACTGCAAGGAGGCCACTGTTACAGTGTTACTGTTCTTTATCCTATAATGGACCCACTTTAATATTCAGTAGTTAAGATTACAGTATTATCCCTCTGTTAATTTATACAGTGCGCAGCTATGGTTGGCAGACTAAAGTAATTCTGTAAAAAATACAGTAAAACACTTCATTGAGATTCACTGGGCTTCTTTCATTTTTCTCAGAACTACCACAAGCATTTTGGATGAAGGTCCATTTGTACAAGCAGAATGGGTCATAGACAGGCTTGAACCAGGAGATTCTGTTTGGAGGCAAATGTGTCATCATGCACTGTGCAATCCACTAATACTATTTTTGAACTAAACTCATCTGTTTTAGCCTGATGAAGCCCATTCAATTGAAACAGACTTGAATTTTTGAAATCTTTGCACATTGCACAGTGACAGACACAGTTGGCACACAAACAGAACACCCCTTGATCCTTGAAGGCTGGCCATGTCCCATTCTACTTGTCCAGTTGGAACAGTGTTAGAAAAGCCAAATCAACATGTGGATCCCAAATCAAAACTGGTGTGGTGCCCTGAGCAAAATGGAAGAATGCTAATGAAATCCCACTGAACTGTTATACTGCATTTTTTGGTGGAATTAGTCTTTCAACCAAACTGCGACTGACTGTAATTTAACAGGGGGACAGTACTGTGCATTAGCACACTGTGGAATAACAACAAATCAAAATGGAAATTTGTTTCAAAGATTGCTTAACTTTTGTACTAATCTGTAATTGAAACCAGCTCATGTTTGGCTGCCTGGTGTCTATGATCAGCCTCCACGTGTCCCTCAAGCCCTGGTCATAGCTGGAGTATGACTCAACTCCCCACACCCACTGACCAGCTCTTAATTTCAGGTTCTAAACAATTTGATTCCCCGTTCACAGGGCTTGGACCCCTAAATTTCATCTGTGTCACCCAACCAGACAGCACTGGAATGTAATCAGCCTTTTCATGAAAATGATGCATTAAAGTTGCCTCCACACGCCCAGGAATATGATACTCAGAATTTGTAGCCTCAACAAAAGGAGCAGTTGATTCATAATGAAGTAGTCCATGTGGCAATGCTGTTTATGAGCAATGAACATTAGTTGACCCTCCAGTTTATTTCAAATTTACTGTTTCCTGCTTTGCTTTGCGTGACCACCATGAGCCTGATTACTGATACAAGGCAAGATAGATTCATGCCTTCACATTATTTACATCAACTCTTTTGGCCCCAAAATTGAAACATTGCAGCAGAAATTGACCCTCATCTTGTCAGGACAGCCTTTTTCCCAGACTTCCACTGTTCATTTTGGTCAGCCTGTGCCACTAGACCTTCTCTTTGTTGTTCTGAGCTCAAAGGAGCACCTGTGTTTATTTATTGTTTGTCTCTCTGTCTGTCCTGGCTTTTAGCAGGATTACATCAAAACTACTGCACAGATTTTGACAAAAGTTTCACCACAGATATTAGGCATGGAAGAACCCAGTCAGTTTTAGAGGCGATGGGGATCCGGATCCTGGATCAGGTTTCACTTTATATAGGCTTTGCGGATTACGTCAAACTACTTTGTCACCAAATCGCACCACAGATAGATTTTAGGGCATGGAAGACTCCCTTAAATTTTGGAGGTGATCCGGATCCGGAATTGGCGGACATCAGAAATCTCAGATTGCTCTTGTTTGAGTTACTGTTGTCTTTCTACAGGCTTGACCACTCGGGCCATCCTCCTCTGACCCTCTGCCATCAAGGAGACAATTCTTGATGACAAATGTCTGTGTGTTTACAGTCCATTCTTTGTAGGACCCTTGTAATAGTTGTGTGTGAAAATTCCTGTAGATCAACAGCTTGAGAATATTCAACGAGACACTTTGGGAACAACAGCTACACCATGTACAAAGTCATTAATCACTTTCCTCTCATTCTGGGGCTTGAACTTTAGCAGACCGAGAAGTGTCTATTTCTGCTTGTTTGTACATTAGATTAACTAAATTTTGTGGAAAATGGTTTGATTTGAATTTGAGTAATGTTACTATTAAGGTAAATAAAGTGAAAACTCATTTGCTTTGAAAATCATCCATGCTGATGGTATTTGTCAGCTCTGTTGAGCCATATTTATAGTAGTTAGATCCTTGTATCAAGTCGAAGGGCTCTCTCCATGTGGGAAAAGCCAGACACTGTTGACTGTAATCCAAAACACTTCATTGAGATTCATTGGGCCATTTTTATACGGGCCGACGTCCAGTAATAATCTATAAACATAGAAGGGCCAACATTTCACACACCCCACCCATAGTAAAGGCCATACTTTGGATCTGGTCTTCACCATTGGGTCTGCATTGTTGCTGATGTGTGCGTAGAGGATGTTCTGTTTGAGCGGACCACTCCTGTTGTTCTCTTTGACCTGAGGGTGCCATCTCAGCCAAGGCCTGTGCTCTCCAAGGTAGAGAGGAGGGGATTATCACAGAGGCAACATCTACACATTTGTTGTGATAAGTTTTGATCCTCTTCTTTTTAGTGAATGCACTGAAATTGATGGCCTGGTGGACAGCTTAACGGTCACTGGTGCAACTATCTTGGATCAAGTTGCACCACTTAAATCTAAGAATGCATCTCATAATTTCATTTAATTAGCTTATAATGCGCCAAATCACAGCAAAAGCCGTCTCAAGGCGCCTCACATAAAACAAGTCAACATAAAATTGAATAAACTAATTAAAAATGAATAAAAAATTCAATACATAAATAAAAACAGAAGTAAAAGAATAAACAAATAAAAATAAAAACTATCCACAAAAAAGAGAAAACTCATCTCAATCTCATGAAAAGTTCTGCTCCTGGATTATGATGTGATCATGAATCTAAGGAGATCTTGTCATCAAATTGAACGCTTGTGGAAATCTACAAAACTGGAGGTCCACAGGCCTGCATTTGAGAGACCTAATAGCCCTCCCTAAATAAGATGTTATAAGAGGCCAGGGCAAACTACTTCAATCAGCTGACTTCCTCTAATAGAGGAAATCCCAAGGCACTCTTTGAAATATTAGCTCTATTGTGGCACCTGCTACTTATGTCACTCCTGTTTACTCTAAAACTACTAGTGATGAGTTTCTGACTTTCTTTATTGATAAGGTCAGAGCTATAAAAGGACAGATTGCACACAGTCAGTGCCACCTTGTCAAGGCCCCCAGCATATGGGACCACCCCCCTCAATGCTGGGCATTATTTGCTCCTGTTACACAAGGAGGACATTTTATCCATTATCAGCAAAATGAAACCATCCTCTAGTACACTAGATGTTCTTCCTTTTAGACTTTTCATGAATGTATTTGACTCTACTGGGCCATGTGTTGCCAAAATGTTTAATATGGTCCCTGTTGACTGGTGTGTTCCCCAGTTCTTTCAAGCATGCTGTTGTGGAGCCACAGCTTAAGAAAGCTGGACTGGACCCTACAGATCTGAAGCACTTTAGTGCCAATATCAAAAACCCCTTTCCTAGCTAAAGTCCTGGAAAAATTGGTCTGTGCCCAATTAAACTTTCTTTTTTGCAGACTAACACATTTATGGACACTTTTCAATCTGGGTACCGTGAGTTTCACTCTACTGAAACGGCTCTGTTGAAAGTGTCGAGTGACATTGTGATGGCCGCTGACACTGGCAAAATGCCACTGTCCTGGTTTTGTTAGATCTGTCATCTGCATTTGACACAGTTGACCATGGGCATCCTGATCAGGAGACTACAGGATCTGGTGGGGATGTCGGGTCCTGTATTGAGTGGTTTTAGCTCTTACCTGGTTGGTAGCACCTTTAGTGTGTCTGTTGATAATTTGATGTCTGAGTCTGCTGACCTTTTGTGGGGTGTGCCCCAGGGCTTGGTTCTGGGACCTATTTTATTTATTTTGTACATCATGCCCTCTCGGCAAGTTGATTCAGCAGTTTTGTGATGTATCCTATCATTTCTATGCTGATGACCTGCAGCTGTAGTGCTCCTTTAAAACAACTGAGACCCAGAAACTCAATTCTTTAACCAATGTCTCACCAAAGTTAAGGAATGGCTCAGTGAAAAACGCTTGCAGCTGAACTCTGATAAGACTGAAACATTGATTGTTGCTCCAGAGAGTGACATGCCTGCTATCAGCTGCACCTTGGTGAACTGAATAGTTCAGTTAAGGCAGCCTGCACAATCTTGGCATTATCTTGGATGAAGGGATGTCTCTGGAACATCATACAAACAGTTAGTTAGGAAGTTGTTTTTTTCCAGATCCGGAATATCTCTAAACTTCGAAAAAAGGGTGTCTTTGAAGAGTTAGAGATGATTGTACATGCTTTTATATCTTCGCGATTGGAATTATGTACAGCCTGTTCAGCGTGTCTTAATAAGAAAGAACTGGCTCATTTGTAGGTTGTGCAAAACTCCGCTGCACGGCTTCTGACCTGCACCCACAGGAGAGCCCATATTAGCCCCCAATACTCAAGTCCCTGCATTGGCTCCCTGTCTCGTTTAGGATAAAGTTAAAATCCTGGTGGTACATTTAAGCTCTGCACGGGCAGGCTCCGGAATACATCAAGGACCTGATCCAACCGTATGTGTGCACCCGGGGCCTGAGGTCTCTAACCTGAACCTGCTGATGGTTCCCCGTAACCTGTTTTAAAACTCAAGGGGACTGTTGTGTGGGCCGCCAGAAGAGGAGGGTACTGCTGGCCCACCACCAGAGGGCGCCCTGCTTGAAGTGCGGCTTCAGGCACAAGAGGGCGCTGCCGCCTCCAGGAACAAGCCGTGGTGAACAGCTGTCACTCATCATCCATGACAGCTGTCACTGATATCTAGCTCACATCTGGAATAAAAGCAGGAAGACACCTCCACCACATTGCGAATATTCACCTTCATCAGAGGTATATCCTCAGCCATTTGTGTTCCTTATAAGCTATATATTGTGAGTGTTGCAGGAAGTACCGGTCCCTCTTCCTGTGGAGGTCTGAGTGAGTGCAGGACGGCACTCTTTTCTTCTGAGGATCACGTAAATACATCAGCATTCTGATGTGAGAGGTGAGGTGGCATTCCCACCGTTATTGTTACTGGTGGTTCACCACACCCACACTTGACTGTCTTTGGTTTTCGGCCGCGTACCAGATCCGACACACCCGAGACGGTGGCCACCTGGGGACTTCGGGACTCTGGCGGCTCCAGTATCCCTCGGGTTCGGTGGTTATTGGAAATCGTGTGGTTCCGGTTCGTCTCCAGACGGGCGTCCTCCTATCGTCGAGCCTGCCCACACGACACCTTTATAATTGACTTGTCTACATTCTGTAATCTGCTGTGTTTGGTTGTGACATTCACAACAGTAAAGTGTTCTAATTTAACTCCTTCCATTGTCCGTTCATTTACGCCCCCTGTTGTGGGTCCGTGTCACTACACATTTCCCAACAGGGACAGATCTTTTGAAGCTGTGGCGCCGCGCCTTGGACATGAGCTTCCCTGCTCCCTTCGCTCGATAGACTCTGCGATGCTTTTAAAAAGCAATCTTAAGACTCACCTTTTTAAAACTGCATTTTTAGCTTGATGTTCTTTTAAATGTTTGATATGTTGTTATTTTGTATTTATTGATTTTATCATGTGAAGCACTTTGTGACCCTGGGTCTGTGAAAAAGTGCTATATAAATAAAGTTTACTTACTTACTTACACCAGAACTCACTGTACTGCAATGTAAACAAGGAAAAGAAATGCTCACATTAGAACACAGACAGAGGGAATGTTAGCTTTACCATCGGCAGAAGACAGCCTTTACTGGCATTACTTCTTTCCTCAGAATATTGCTATTGGCCACGATATTAATGTCTAAAATTGCATATATAGAACTTGAAATTATAGTCAGAATAAAAATAATTTTACTCCATGATAGGTGTGAAATGACATCTTCGTCTTTGAGTTATTTAATAATTTCAGGGTATTAAATTGAATCGAATTGCACAGCATGTTTATTTTTGTCATTCTTGACATAAACAGACAGCAACTATATTTTTGTGAGCACCAGCATTACAGTGATGATGTGCATGAGGGTCCTGCACATCATCTGGTCCGTGGATATCCTGCAAGCAATACAATTGACAGTAATTGCCCAGCAAGTCCAGGGCCGCAACCGTAAAAATGGAGGCCATGTCTGTTGGCACCCTGGCGCTCAGCGGTTACTGTAGCATGACAATGTGCAATAAAACATTGGCCATGTATTGCCCTTTTAATGGTATGCAGAATGATTTTATGGCAGCCATACATTTTCTAACAGCCACTTTATGTTACATTTTTACATCTCCATTACACTGCCGTCCTCGGGCAAGACAGTGTTGGCTGCTGTGCCCAGTAAAATGGATCATAAAATTTTCAGAGAGACAGACAGCCAGGGACACAGTGGTTAGAGATGCCCACAAATCCAGATAATCCCTCTGCTTTTGGCTTTGTGCTTCAAACCTGACACATGACTCCTCACAGTTGACTGATTCCTTCATATCGAATAAATACCAGTAAATCATGTTTAGAAAAAGGGTAATTTGACAGTTATGTGTTAAACACACCATTGGTTTGCTGGCTTCAAATTACTGTCCTGAAAAATTAGTATATAAACATTAAACTCTCTCAAAGCCCATCAATGATTCTTTTCAGATACTCTACAGATTTTCAAGTCTATTTCAAGTGTCAACTGATAAAGGCCTTTGCAGGCTGAACCAAATACTAATGTTCTTCTTGCACTGAAAAAACAAACTTTTGGGGCTAGTAAAATATATTAAATTGGCTTTAATAATTTCTACATTGTAATATCAAGATTCTAGGAGAACTAGAATTTCGTAAGTAACACCAAAAATATTTACACACTTTATTCATGTGATAAATGCACTGTGTGGGAAAAGTAATTTTTAATATGAATTTGGTGGTCGTATTTAAGCAGTTTATAGTCATAACATAACAACAGGAAAATAGCGAGTAAATTTTAATCTGAAAAATCCATCTGGGTGCGGGGGAACGATGGATGAGACACCGGAAGTCAAGCAAGGCACCATGGGAGTTGGGAGGCTGCGCACATGAGATGGAGGAGAGGTGTGAGTCGGCACATTACTTGGAGTTGCAACGCAGGTGTACATCACAATTGAGCCATAAGTTTCAGTCTTTCTGTTTAAATGCTTATTTGTGATTATGTTGACTCGTGTAATATGACGTGAACAACTATTAAATTCAAAATCATCAGGCGGAGGTTTACCTGTTGGGCATGTTCAAATGATAGCTGCGCTCACAGCTATCTTTTATAGATATTTATAGAATAAATACTTTACACGTAGCCTGGGTTATCGTACTTGGCGTTAGTTTGGCGTACTAGTTACTGTACTTTACAGCAGTTGAGCGAATGCAAATTTAGTTTAACGTAAAGTTTCGACCATTCTGTAAGTCGGACGTCGGGATATGTCACGTGATCTGCAGCACGCCGTCGTCGCCATTAAGTGAAATGGAAGGGTGAAGGGCCTTTGCAGGCGTCAGACGCAGCAAGTGCCGGAGGCGTTGCGGAGACGTCGCAAATCGTTCTAAAAAGCATTATTTTCAATGAGACGCATCGCTTTTTTGACACGGCAGAGCGTTGGGGAGCGCGCATTGCTGCCGTGGTGAAAGTTCAACCCAATCCAACTTTGGCCACACATTCTCACGCACGCCATTATCTTAGCTTATGGGAAGCTAAAAGTTGACGCTCTTGTTTTGGCTATCCAGTTTTGGATATTCTGTGTTTGTGCGTGCCCGTGGCCGATGTGCTTGATGAATTCCTGTGCAGAAAGTAGTTCCACATAATTGATATATTCCGGTGAGATAATGAGTATATCTCATCTAAATTAATTCTAAAATTTACCATTAATAAAATTATGAAGATGAGTGGCTGTAATAAATATTTAAGAAACTCAAAGTTTATGACCAACTTCACCTGTTATTGCTTAAGCAGATTGTAAACATTGACACAATGGAGTTTGATGCAGAAGAGTTCAGAAATATACAATTGGAATGGTTTGATGACCATTTACAGATGGTGATGAAAGACTTTGGTGATAACGTCGTGTTAAAGTCAGAACAAGAAGCTGCACTGAAACAGATCTATCAGGGAAGAGACACATTCTGTGTGTTGTCGCTCCATTAAGAGCAGCGCACTGAGCAGGGTTCTTTCACCACTGTGAGCTGTGACGTAGCTTTGCGCTGTCCAATAGAAACGAGGCATCAGGCCAAGACGCTGTAGACTTCAGTGCAGAAACCACTGATCTGTATAAAACAGTTATAAACAGATCAGTGGCAGAAAAAAGTTGCAAAATGGCTCATTTATATGCAGCAGTTTTCTGAAGAAAATCCTTGCAATTTTTTTTTTACATCATCATATAGTAAAAAATAAGTCTTTAGAAACCTTTCTTCATCTGTAAATTAAACCATAATTTGCCTGTTATTTCAGATTAGATCATCTCTTGTTTAACATAAGGAACCTTGGACACTTATTTTTAGACATATAAAATAACATTATAAAACAATAACATCACGCCGACTTACAGAATACTGTAACTTTTCATTTTACTGAATGTATTTTAACTTGTGGCTACGTCATCTGGCTACTGTAATCCACCTCTGCGGATAGCTACAGAGGCCAAAGTAGAAATAACTCAGCCGTTAGGTTTTATGGAAGTTTGAGGTTGTGTTTTTCACAGTGGAAACACACTTTTAATATTAGCCAGTGAATGAGCCGTCATTTTCCCAGATAACAGCTATTTGAATTTTGAGCGTGGCGTAATGGCCGTGAGCAACTTGTGATCTGAGGCAAAGCTCCAGATCTCTCTCTCGCTGTACCTTAATGTACACTTAAAAATTGAGCATTGTAATTATTCTATTATTAATAACCATTTTATTTCATTTTTAGGGCAAGGAGAACACTGGTGTCATCAAGCGGCCTGAAAAAGTAATGATATGGTTTTGTAAGAATTGCAGCTTTAGAACATCAACACGTTTACAACTCTTAAAGCATTATAGGTTGAAACATTTACCCACTGGTCGGGCACTGCCATGCTTGTACTCAGATTGTCCTTGTTCTTTCAAAAGTTGGGGTGCACTTCGCACACATATATCAAGGGATCACGTACAAACTGAACAATTAGGGCATAGTGTTTCATTTTGTTGTCTTCTCTGTAATTCAACCAATTTTGACACAGAGGCAATATTTTAACACCTGGGAGTTCATCTGAAAAAACATGAAACTGTTTGTTGTGTTTTTAAAGACTGTAATTACAGTACAATATATATTCAACCTTTGCATCACATAAAAGTAGGAAGCACAATCCTCACTGCCTTGAAGATTTTAAACACACCGCATTTCAGACATACTCAATTTGGACAACAGAAGATAGTTGTAAGTTGGTTGATGAAAGTGACATTTCATCTGATGAAACACTGTCAATGAGGGTGAAGATTTAGGTAAAGTAATGTTAATCATCTTGCTTCATTGTTACTTAAATTAAACTGCATCTTCAATGTTCCAAATAGATGTATAGATGAGATTGTAGAGGAGCTCCAATTCATTAGTTGTTCAGCATCTACACCTGTTATAAAAATATTGTAACTAACACATTAAAAAACCATAACTGCATGTTATATGGCTGGGGGGGCCTGGCTGCCGGTTGTTGTCTTTTGGTTTCCTCCCAGGGGCGTGCATTTGGGACTGAGTGGCTGTGTTGCTGAGGCTGTCAGGACCTCACCCTGATCACCTGCGACTCGTCAGGACTCACAGCTGAGGTGCATCTGGATGGATTGGAGCATGTTGGCATTTAAGACTGGAGTGCACAGTGTGTATTTGCCAGAGACTCGACCTTGTGACCAGACGGGTGAGATCGTCGTCTTGGGAGCCACTCATCAGCAGCGGACGCTGAGAATGTCCAGGTTTGATGCACGGTCTGTGAAAGAGGAGGGGGTGAGGTCTCACGCTCGTCAGCACACTTCCTGAGGTACGTTGGATTTTGTGACTAACAGTTATACAGTCAGTAAATGTGGTGTCCCTCACACCTTATTGTATTGAGCTGTATGTTAGTCATGTATCAGCTTCCACTGCAGTGGAGTTTGTGAACGGGATGTTCCATGCCTGCAGGTTGGGAAGCTGATCAGTAATCAAGCCAGGAAGTGTTTGCTGTTTGTACACCTTTAAGTGTCTGTGTGTAGAGTGTGGACTCACATAATGGTTCCTTCTTTCACAGACTCGGTTGTTGCGGCCACCTGGGGGGTGTCGGCGGGGTCCTTGAGTCCGAAACAGCTTCTGGCTCCGGACCGTTAGCGCTGCTGGGAGCGCACCACGCCAGACCGCACCTTTTTGTTATATTATCTTTTGTTATTATCACTGTTATGTATTAAATTCAG
Source organism: Thalassophryne amazonica (assembly GCF_902500255.1). NCBI lineage: Eukaryota > Metazoa > Chordata > Actinopteri > Batrachoidiformes > Batrachoididae > Thalassophryne > Thalassophryne amazonica. The sequence continues at coordinate 149,328,821 of NC_047104.1, read as the reverse complement.
TTAGCCTTTGTACCGTGCTCTGCTTATTTCATACTGGGTCTTTCAAACGCTGGTCGGTTCTCCGAGCTGCGTCCGACCATAACACTGCACTGTTGATGGCTTGGTCATCAAAGATTTGGTAAATAGCATTTGCCAGTTAAATCCTCTTGGCTCAGCCTTAAGTGAAAAAGGTCCTCTTGGTACAGCATTCCAAAGAATAGGTATCTAAAGGAACATTTATTTGTTGTTGAGCCATTAGAGTATATACTTGATGGAAAAGAGGGAAGGACATTCCAATATGTACCAATTTTGCAGCAGTTGTCTGAAATTCTGAAAAATAAGGACATTCACGAAATAGTGTTTAGGAGTGCAAGAGATTGTGGTTCTGCAGGTCAGTATACTAGTTTTCGTGATGGTTCTCACTTCAAGAAAAATGCTTTTCTTTTTGAAGAGGAGTTAAGACTTTCACTTTGCTCTACTGTGATGATTTGAAATCTGTAATCCTTTAGGAACTTCTCGAAAGAAGCACAGGAACAGGTGTCTACTGGGTATTAGCTGATATTCCATCCTTTTAAGGTCTACATTATCATCAATTTACTTAGCTGTTTGTGCAAGGCAGATGATATTAAGAGATTTGGTTATCCTCAGTGCTAGACCCATATTAAATGATTGAAAACATTTGAAGAGGATGGTCTTTATGTGCCATGGGTTATGTGTCGGACGCAGTCGGAGAATCGAGACCAGCGTTTGACAGGACCAGTATAAAATAGCAGAGCACGGTTCAAAGGATAACAGAATTAATAAACATAAACAGTGAGTGCTAAATTACAAACAAATAAGTGCGCGGTTCGGCGAGGTGGAAGAACGGTGCGCTCCCAGCAGCACAAACGGTCCGGAGCCAGAACAGTTCGGACCCAAGGACCCCACCGACACCCCCCAGGTGGCCGCGACCAACCGAGTCTGTGAAAGAAGAAACCATCATGTGAGTCCACCACTCCACACACAGAGAGACCACTCAAAGGTGTACATAAACAGCAAACACTTCCTGGCTTAATCACCAATCAGCTTCCCACCCTGCAGGCATGGAACACCCAGTTCAATTCTCCACTGCAGTGGAAGCTGATTAAAAACTAACATAACAGCTCAATATAATAAGGTGTGAGGGACACCACATTTACTGACTGTACTCATGTTAGTCACAAAACCTAAAGTACCTCAGGAAGTGTGCTGACGAGTGTGAGACCTCACCCCCTCCTCTTTCACAGACCATGGCATCAAACCTGGTACGGTCTCTGCATCCATGATGATGAGATGGTTCTCTAGACGTCAATCTCACCGTCTGGTCACAAGGTCGAGTCTCTGGCAAATACACACTGTGTACTCCAGACTTAAATGCAACCATGCCCCAATCCATAAAGATGCACCACAGCTGTGAGTCCTGATGAGCTGCACATGACCAGCCTCAGGTGATCAGGGTGAGGTCCTGATAACTCAGCCACACAGCCACTCAGTCCTGAACGCATGCCACCTGGAAGGAAAAACAGAAGACAGAAAACAGAAGACAAACAAAAGCCAGCCAGGCACGCCAGGCACCCCAGCCACAACACCATGTTTAGGAAAAATTATTAAAGGCACTGTATTTTCTTTGATAGCAGATAATCTTGGTGCCCATTCAGTTGCAGGGTTTGTTGAAAGTTTCAGTGGGTCATATGTTTGCAGATTTTGTACTGGAGAGTGGTCCCAGTTTCAGGAACTTGAAGTCAGGACAGGAGCATTCTCTGGTAGAACAAAACAGCAATACCAGTTGGACGTTGAAGCAGCACTGTCTAGTAACACACACAGCCGAGGAGTTAAAAGGCATTGTGCAATTACTCAAAAATGATTCAATTGATGTTGTGACCTCCAGCACGATTCTGTAACCACTTAATCCTGAAAATGCCCGGAAAAATGATGAGATCATATGGAAACAATTGAGAACAACTTCCAGTGATTATATGTGATACTGCGATCCACATCATTTGTAAACCCTAATGAAGTTCACGATGTGAGGACAGCAAGTGTGGCACCATTTCACATCCTGTTCTTCTACTTAGGGTCCAAAGACAGACTGTGTAATACCCCATCCAGTGTTTCTTAACCACTGGAACTGCTTGAGAAGCAGCAGCCAGATGTTTTCATTGTGAGGGAGTAGTGGATCTTCTCAAATTTCAGATATGTGGTCCAACGTGCAGATTCAGTACGCGGTGTCACATGTACAGTCAACAGCTCTGTGCATGGCAATACAGTCCAACCTATTGGATTTGTGGATATCAGTAGTTAGTCAGGTGAGGACAGGAAGCATGCACTGGGGCCAAGTGTCATAACAGCCACCACACCATAGAACTGATCTTGGTCCTTGATGGAAAAGAAAAGAAAAGAAGATGTTGCAAAAAGAAAACTGTGCAACATTGTAAACAATGTTATCTGTGAAAATATAGTAGTACACAACAAATTAGGCACCACAAAATTCAAGTAACAATGGGCCTCATGTATCATCGTTGCGTACGGCGATATTTGAGCGTATATTGTTATTCTATCGTCCACCTGGTCGTACTGTGAGTTTCTCTGTGAATTTTCAGACCTTTTGTCTGACTTAGTGCTTAGCTCAGATAAGATAATTATAGTGGGCGATTTTAACATCCACACAGATGCTGAGAATGACAGCCTCAACACTGCATTTAATCTATTATTAGACTCTATTGGCTTTGCTCAAAAAGTAAATGAGTCCACCCACCACTTTAATCATATCTTAGATCTTGTTCTGACTTATGGTATGGAAATAGAAGACTTAACAGTATTCCCTGAAAACTCCCTTCTGTCTGATCATTTCTTAATAACATTTACATTTACTCTGATGGACTACCCAGCAGTAGGGAATAAGTTTCATTACACTAGAAGTCTTTCAGAAAGCGCTGTAACTAGGTTTAAGGATATGATTCCTTCTTTATGTTCTCTAATGCCATATAACAACACAGTGCAGAGTAGCTACCTAAACTCTGTAAGGGAGATAGAGTATCTCCTCAATAGTTTTACATCCTCATTGAAGACAACTTTGGATGCTGTAGCTCCTCTGAAAAAGAGAGCTTTAAATCACAAAAATCAATCTGCTCTTTGTTAATATGGGAATGCAATCCTGAATGTTTGTTAATGTTTAGTTTATCAATAAACTTGCCATTTTTCTTTCCCTTCACGTCAGATAAGTTTTACATCTTCATTGAAGACAAGTTTGGATGCTGTAGCTCCTCGAAAAAGAGAGCTTTAAATCAGAAGTGCCTGACTCCGTGGTATAACTCACAAACTCGTAGCTTAAAGCAGATAACCCGTAAGTTGGAGAGGAAATGGCGTCTCACTAATTTAGAAGATCTTCACTTAGCCTGGAAAAAGAGTCTGTTGCTCTATAAAAAAAAGCCCTCCGTAAAGCTAGGACATCTTTCTACTCATCACTAATTGAAGAAAATAAGAACAACCCCAGGTTTCTTTTCAGCACTGTAGCCAGGCTGACAAAGAGTCAGAGCTCTATTGAGCTGAGTATTCCATTAACTTTAACTAGTAATGACTTCATGACTTTCTTTGCTAACAAAATTTTAACTATTAGAGAAAAATTACTCATAACCATCCCAAAGACGTATCGTTATCTTTGGCTGCTTTCAGTGATGCCGGTATTTGGTTAGACTCTTTCTCTCCGATTGTTCTGTCTGAGTTATTTTCATTAGTTACTTCACCCAAACCATCAAATGTTTATTAGACCCCATTCCTACCAGGCTGCTCAAGGAAGCCCTACCATTATTTAATGCTTCGATCTTAAATATGATCAATCTATCTTTGTTAGTTGGCTATGTACCACAGGCTTTTAAGGTGGCAGTAATTAAACCATACTTAAAAAGCCATCACTTGACCCAGCTATCTTAGCTAATTATAGGCCAATCTCCAACCTTCCTTTTCTCTCAAAAATTCTTGAAAGGGTAGTTAAAACAGCTAACTGATCATCTGCAGAGGAATGGTCTATTGAAGAGTTTCAGTCAGGTTTTAGAATTCCATAGTACAGAAACAGCATTAGTGAAGGTTACAAATGATCTTCTTATGGCCTCGGACAGTGGACTCATCTCTGTGCTTGTTCTGTTAGACCTCAGTGCTGCTTTTGATACTGTTGACCATAAAATTTTATTACAGAGATTAGAGCATGCCATAGGTATTAAAGGCACTGCGCTGCGGTGGTTTGAATCATATTTGTCTAATAGATTACAATTTGTTCATGTAAATGGGGAATCTTCTTCACAGACTAAAGTTAATTATGGAGTTCCACAAGGTTCTGTGCTAGGACCAATTTTATTCACTTTATATATGCTTCCCTTAGGCAGTATTATTAGACGGTATTGCTTAAATTTTCATTGTTACGCAGATGATACCCAGCTTTATCTATCCATGAAGCCAGAGGACACACACCAATTAGCTAAACTGCAGGATTGTCTTACAGACATAAAGACATGGATGACCTCTAATTTCCTGCTTTTAAACTCAGATAAAACTGAAGTTATTGTACTTGGCCCCACAAATCTTAGAAACATGGTGTCTAACCAGATCCTTACTCTGGATGGCATTACCCTGACCTCTAGTAATACTGTGAGAAATCTTGGAGTCATTTTTGATCAGGATATGTCATTCAAAGTGCATATTAAACAAATATGTAGGACTGCTTTTTGCATTTACGCAATATCTCTAAAATTAGAAAGGTCTTGTCTCAGAGTGATGCTGAAAAACTAATTCATGCATTTATTTCCTCTAGGCTGGACTATTGTAATTCATTATTATCAGGTTGTCCTAAAAGTTCCCTAAAAAGCCTTCAGTTAATTTAAAATGCTGCAGCTAGAATACTGACGGGGACTGGAAGGAAGAGCATATCTCACCATATTGGCCTCTCTTCATTGGCTTCCTGTTAATTCTAGAATAGAATTTAAAATTCTTCTTCTTACTTATAAGGTTTTGAATAATCAGGTCCCATCTTATCTTAGGGACCTCGTAGTACCATATCACCCCAATAGAGCGCTTCGCTCTCAGACTGCAGGCTTACTTGTAGTTCCTAGGGTTTGTAAGAGTAGAATGGGAGGCAGAGCCTTCAGCTTTCAGGCTCCTCTCCTGTGGAACCAGCTCCCAATTCAGATCAGGGAGACAGACACCCTCTCTACTTTTAAGATTAGGCTTAAAACTTTCCTTTTTGCTAAAGCTTATAGTTAGGGCTGGATCAGGTGACCCTGAACCATCCCTTAGTTATGCTGCTATAGACGTAGACTGCTGGGGGGTTCCCATGATGCACTGTTTCTTTCTCTTTTTGCTCTGTATGCACCACTCTGCATTTAATCATTAGTGATCGATCTCTGCTCCCCTCCACAGCATGTCTTTTTCCTGGTTCTCTCCCTCAGCCCCAACCAGTCCCAGCAGAAGACTGCCCCTCCCTGAGCCTGGTTCTGCTGGAGGTTTCTTCCTGTTAAAAGGGAGTTTTTCCTTCCCACTGTAGCCAAGTGCTTGCTCACAGGCGGTCGTTTTGACCGTTGGGGTTTTACGTAATTATTGTATGGCCTTGCCTTACAATATAAAGCGCCTTGGGGCAACTGTTTGTTGTGATTTGGCGCTATATAAAAAAATTGATTGATTGATTGATTGAAAATGTTGAGATTCTCTTTGGGATGACAATGGACAATAGGAATGAACATATCAGAGGGACAGCTCAGGTGGGACGGTTTGGAGACAAAGTCAGAGAGGTGAGATTGAGATGGTTTGGACATGTGCAGAGGAGGGACCCAGGGTATATAGGGAGAAGGATGCTGAGGATGGAGCCACCAGGCAGGAGGAGAAGAGGGAGGCCAAAGAGGAGGTTCATGGATGTGCTGAGAGAGGACATGCAGGTGGTTGGTGTGACAGAGGAAGATACAGAGGACAGGGTGAGATGGAAACGATTGATCTGCTGTGGCGACCCCTAACGGGAACAGCCGAAAGATAAAGAAGAAGATTGCCATTATCATCAAAGTTTGCCTTTTCTGGGGAGTTGGGGGGGAATTGAATTTCAAGTCACATGAGTAAAAACTGTTTCAAGATGACACTGATTCAGCATGACATTTGAGAGTTTAAAGGGCCCTGCTGAAGCACCTACTGCATATGCAAGGGGAATTAGACCTTTAATTATGTCTAAATTTGCCAAAAACAAGAGAAAATTTTGTGACAGAAACACAGCATTGGACACAACAAATAAACAACTTCCGCCACAGATCCCATTGGCAAGAACTAGAGATAAACTAGAAGCACTCAGAGAGTGCAAACCTCTGCCTCTGCCCTCACTGACACCATAACATCTACATGCCGTGGAATCATTGACCCTAAAAAAGTCTAACAATGATGTTTGCTCAGTAGTAAAAAAAAGTTCATCTGCTGTGACTGGATAGCATATATCCTTAGCGCTTGGCATCACAGTTTATTGCAACTTGCACCTTTCCCAGAAGCTACTGTCATCTGAGCACTGATATTGATATTGCATGTGCTTATAGACAAAAACAAATGAGACAAAATTCAATTTATTATTCAACTAAACTGCAAATATATGATTTTTTTAACATTTCTGAAACACTTCTCTAAACAAGGCCATAGGGTCACTGACCCTAAAGAGATTCCCTCCTTGGCACAGCGATCTATTCAACAATTCAGTGTTACAACCAAAACTATGATACATACACTTTTCTTTCCTGTATATTTGACATCCTTGACCATGAAAACATACCACTAGAACTTGGAATCACTTTTATGTCTTTATTAGTTCAAAGTTATTGTATAAAAACGATTTTTCGGTAATGGCGGTTTTCTTCTGGATCTAGCTCCATAACATTTGAAGCTACATCAAATCTGATGACACCTTACTGAATCAGTACAGATTCAGCTACAATTTCGTGTTAGTTGTGCATCTCTAGCTTCATTTGTCACCTCACGCTGACACATTTTATGTTTTCCCCATATTTTTGCATATTCTGGATCATCAGATCCGGAATCCGGATCCGATCATCACCAAACTTTGTTGTTTGAAAGAACATTTGACTATGTTACACCCTAATTTTTTCAAGCCTTTCTGCCTTGTTTTTGTGGAGTTAGAAACTAGAATGTCAAAATTCCCCCTATCCCGCAATGGTGAAGAGTCCTTTAAAAAATTCCTGGATCGTGATCCAGATCACCACTAAAATTTAATCACTTGTTCCTCTTTTCATTTCCAACCACTCCACAAAATTTCATCAAAATCCGTTCAAAACGTTTTGAGTTATCCTGCTGACAAACAGACAGACAAACAAACAAACAAACTTGACCGAAAACATAACCTCCTTGGCAGAGGTAAATATGTCCTTAATCCCCTAGTTGCTCCCGGTGTGTGTAGTGAGTATCTTGTATGGCAGCACCTTGACATGGGCTGAATGTGAGGCATTATTGTAAAGTGCTTTGAGCGTCTGATGTAGATGGAAAGGCACTATATAAATGCACTCCATATAATATAGTGAAAATAACTTATTTTTAAAGGTTAATTTTGTCTGTCTTGGAGACGTTTGTCTGTCCTGCACATTAGATAACTACAGGTTTTAGTTTCACTACTTGAATACTTAAGACATGCACTGCTGTCCCTATGTGCCAAATATTATACATAGGGATGTCTGTGGCAGTACACCGAGAAACATTTTAAAAACAGATTCTCAGTGAAGTAAATATATAAATAAAACCCTCAGATTTCAGTACAGCACATATTTTTTATGGGTTAGCCCTACCTGTGCCCTTTTTGTGAGTAGTCTTTGTGTTCTGTCTCCTGTCTGTGTCTGTCGTCCTTTGTGAATTGTCTTGGTGAACTGTCACCTGTCTGAGTCCCAGTGTTTCACTCCTGTGTCCTCCCTGTTTGCATGATATCATATCTTTGAGTTCCATGTTTGTTTTCTTGGTTTTGTACTTGGTTGTCTTGTGGTTCTTGTTTTGTTTGATTATCTTTTTCATGATGTTTTTGGTTACTCTCAACCCCGCGTTTCCTTTGGTTTCTGTGTCACTTTGCATTGTGTTAGGTTCATTGTGTGTGTTTTGTTCCAGCTTCCGCACTTTCTCCCATGCACCTGTCACTTCTTTGCTCATTAGGTACTGTTCTTATTTCCTGTTTCATTGCCGGATTCCTCTCCTTATTCCCGCCATGGTTTTCACTAGTGTTTGATCGTCTTTGAGTGCTACCACAGTGAGTGTTGGATTATTCGTTTGTCTTTGTTCCTTCCTGTACGTTGTTGTGTTTATCATTAATCTTTTTTCCTGCCATTTGTTTATCCTCCTGTGCATTTTTGCTCATTCATGTTTACTCCAGTTGTGCACTTGGACACTGTTTGTTTGAACTTGACCCACAATTCTGTGTGACAATAAATCCCCTGTGTTTCACCTTACTCTTTGCTTGATGTTTGGGTTCGTTCACAAACTGAATTTTGCAACAACATTAAATATTAGCGCATTTCTGTTATCGGAGAAAATAAGTCAGTCAGAGGTGGATGATTTAGGTCCTGCTATCATTAAAAATCTCCACCCCCTGCCTTAAACCAACTCATCTTATTATAATATGAAATGTGTGATGTTCTAATTATGGTGTAACATCATACTGTTAAAAATGTATTCTGTACCGTGGCAGCAATACATTTTTATACATTACAGACAGTGAAAAAAGTGTTACGTCGATGATATTTTGACATCTTGGGTAGTAGATGCAGGTTGCCCATAAATCCATAGAAGACTGCATATGTCTCTGACTGCTTTAAGACGCATCTGTGTGTGTGTGTGTGTGTGTGTGTGTGTGTGTGTGTGTGTGTGTGTGTGTGTGTGTGTGTGTGTGTGTGTGTGTGTGTGTGTGTGTGTGTGTGTGTGTGTGTGTGTGTGTGTGTGTGTCGCATATCTCTATTTGTCAGACCGGCCTCAGCTGATGGATATGACTTGGGCATAGCATAGTGATGTGCATCCTTTATCATGAAAATCTGGGGAATTAATTTTCAATACCTTTATTTTGAAACCTTTATTTTGATTAACATTGGAACATTTGTACTTCCAAGATGCCGTAGCTCACTGATGTTACTGGTAGCAAAGTTAAACAAGATCAGATAGTTCACGTTGCTTGCTACATTTCACAATAGAACGTTTAATGCCAGCATCCCAGCAAATACTTTTACTGTGAAATGCATGCTGTCAGCGTTCCATGCAGCTCAGTTTAACTTGACAACACTGAGAAACCGTTAGTTAAAATCTGTTTTTTGCCAACACCAAAACATTTCCCACTATTTGTACAACATTTCATTAAGTACATAAGCTGAATAAAATCTCATATTTGCTGTGCATTCAAGTTGAAATAAACTGTGTTGAGAAGGTGGGGGGTACTGTTTAATTTTGTGTGAGTCTCTTCCAATAACCTGTTTTATACAACCCCAATTCCATTGAAGTTGGGACGTTGTGTAAAATGTAAATAAAACAGAATACAGTGATTTGCAAATCCTCTTCAACCTATATTCAATTGAATACACCACAAAGACAAGATATTTAATGTTCAAACTGATAAACTTTAATTGTTTTTGTGCAAATATTTGCTCATTTTGAAATGGATGCCTGCAACATGTTTCAAAAAAGCTGGGACAGTGGTATGTTTACCACTGTGTTACATCACCTTTCCTTCCTTTTAGAGGGAGCTTTTCCTTACCACTGTCACCTGTGTGCTTGCCCGAGGGCAGGGGTGGCCAAGCTCATTAAAAGTCTGCTAACGAGTCTTTCATTGGATTCAGGTGTGTTGGAGCAGGGAGACAACTAAGAGTGTCAGGAAGGTGGCTCTCGAGGACCGAACTTGGCCACCCCTGCTCTAGGGGTTGGTAAGGTTAGACCTTACTTGTGTGAAGCACCTTGAGGCACTTTTGTTGTGATTTGGCGCTATATAAATGAAATTTAAATTGAAGAGGACAAAACATAGCAGTTGCATTCCCTCACTCAATGGAAACACTGTCATTTCACTATTGTGTTTTGTTGACATTCTGAAAATATCACTAACAAAATTCTGTTGGAACTTAAAGTACTCTACTGCAAGGAGGCCACTGTTACAGTGTTACTGTTCTTTTATCCTATAATGGACCCACTTTAATATTCAGTAGTTAAGATTACAGTATTATCCCTCTGTTAAATTATACAGTACGCAGCTATGGTTGGCAGACTAAAGTAATTCTGTAAAAAATACAGTAAAACACTTCATTGAGATTCACTGGGCTTCTTTCATTTTTCTCAGAACTACCACAAGCATTTTGGATGAAGGTCCATTTGTACAAGCAGAATGGGTCATAGACAGGCTTGAACCAGGGAGATTCTGTTTTGGAGGCAAATGTGTCATCATGCACTGTGCAATCCACTAATATATTTTTGAACTAAACTCATCTGTTTTAGCCTGATGAAGCCCATTCAATTTGAAACAGACTTGAATTTTTGAAATCTTTGCACATTGCACAGTGACAGACACAGTTGGCACACAAACAGAACACCCCTTGATCCTTGAAGGCTGGCCATGTCCCATTCTACTTGTCCAGTTGGAACAGTGTTAGAAAAGCCAAATCAACATGTGGATCCCAAATCAAAACTGGTGTGGTGACCCTGAGCAAAATGGAAGAATGCTAATGAAATCCCACTGAACTGTTATACTGCATTTTTTGGTGGAATTAGTCTTTCAACCAAAACTGCTGACTGACTGTAATTTAACAGGGGGACAGTACTGTGCATTAGGCACACTGTGGAATAACAACAAATCAAAATGGAAATTTGTTTCAAAGATTGCTTAACTTTTGTACTAATCTGTAATGGAAACCCAGCTCATGTTTGGCTGCCTGGTGTCTATGATCAGCCTCCACGTGTCCCTCAAGCCCTGGTCATAGCTGGGAGTATGACTCAACTCCCCACACCCACTGACCAGCTCTTAATTTCAGGTTCTAAACAATTGATTTCCCCGTTCCACAGGGCTTGGACCCCTAAATTTCATCTGTGTCACCCGACCAGACAGCACTGGAATGTAATCAGCCTTTTCATGAAAATGATGCATTAAAGTTGCCTCCACACGCCCAGGAATATGATACTCAGAATTTGTAGCCTCAACAAAAGGAGCAGTTGATTCATAATGAAGTAGTCCATGTGGCAATGCTGTTTATGAGCAATGAACATTAGTTGACCCTCCAGTTTATTTCAAATTTACTGTTCCTGCTTTGCTTTGCGTGACCACCATGAGCCTGAATTACTGATACAAGGCAAGATAGATTCATGCCTTCACATTATTTACATCAACTCTTTTGGCCCCCAAAATTAGAACATTGCAGCAGAAATTGACCCTCATCTTGTCAGACAGCCTTTTTCCCAGACTTCCACTGTTCAGTTTTGGTCAGCCTGTGCCCACTAGACCTTCTCTTTGTTGTTCTGAGCTCAAAGGAGCACCTGTGTTTATTTATTTGTTTGTCTCTCTGTCTGTCTGGCTTTTAGCAGGATTACATCAAAACTACTGCACAGATTTTGACAAAAGTTTCACCACAGATATTAGGCCATGGAAGAACCCATTCAGTTTTAGAGGCGATGGGGATCCGGATCCTGGATCAGGTTTCACTTTATATAGGCTTTGGCGGATTACGTCAAAACTACTTTGTCACCAAATCTGCACCACAGATAGATTTTAGGGCATGGAAGACTCCCTTAAATTTTGGAGGTGATCCGGATCCGGATTGGCGGACATCAGAAATCTCAGATTGCTCTTGTTTGAGTTACTGTTGTCTTTCTACAGGCTTGACCACTCGGGCCATCCTCCTCTGACCTCTGCCATCAAGGAGACAATTCTTGATGACAAATGTCTGTGTGTTTACAGTCCATTCTTTGTAGACCCTTGTAATAGTTGTGTGTGAAAATTCCTGTAGATCAACAGCTTGAGAATATTCAAACGAGACACTTTGGGAACAACAGCTACACCATGTACAAAGTCATTTAATTCACTTTCCTCTCATTCTGGGGCTTGAACTTTAGCAGACCGAGAAGTGTCTATTTCTGCTTAGTTTGTACATTAGATTTAACTAAATTTTGTGGAAAATGGTTTGATTTGAATTTGAGTAATGGTACTATTAAGGTAAATAAAGTGAAAACTCATTTTGCTTTGAAAAATAATCCATGCTGATGGTATTTGTCAGCTCTGTTGAGCCATTATTTATAGTAGTTAGATCCCTTTATCAAGTCGAAGGGCTCTCCATGTGGGAAAAGCCAGACCACTGTTGACTGTAATCCAAAACACTTCATTGAGATTCATTGGGCCATTTTTATACGGGCCGACAGTCAGTACTATAATTATAAACATAGGAAGGGCCAACATTTTCACACACCCCACCCATAGTAAAGGCCATACTTTGGATCTGGTCTTCACATTGGGTCTGCATGTTGCTGATGTGTGCGTAGAGGATGTTCTGTTGAGCGACCACTCCTGTGTTCTCTTTGACCTGAGGGTGCCATCTCAGCCAAGGCCTGTGCTCTCCAAGGTAGAGAGGAGGATTATCACAGAGGCAACATCTACACATTTTTGTGATAAGTTTGATCCTCTTCTTTTTAGTGAATGCACTGAAATTGATGGCCTTGTGGACAGCTTTAACGGTCACTGTGCAACTATCTTGGATCAAGTTGCACCACTTAAATCTAAGAATGCATCTCATAATTTAATTTAATTAGCTTATAATGCGCCAAATCACAGCAAAAGCCGTCTCAAGGCGCCTCACATAAAACAAGTCAACATAAAATTGAATAAATAATTAAAAATGAATAAAAAATTCAAATACATAAATAAAAACAGAAGTAAAAGAATAAAACAAATAAAAATAAAAACTATCCACAAAAAAGAGAAACTCATCTCAATCTCATGAAAAGTTCTGCTCCTGGATTAATGATGTGATCATGAATCTAAGGAGATCTTGTCATCAAATTGAACGCTTGTGGAAATCTACAAAACTGGAGGTCCACAGGCTGCATTTGAGAGACCTAATAGCCTCCCTAAATAAGATGTTATAAGAGGCCAGGGCAAACTACTTCAATCAGCTGACTTCCTCTAATAGAGGAAATCCCAAGGCACTCTTTGAAACTATTAGCTCTATTGTGGCACCTGCTACTTATGTCACTCCTGTTTACTCTAAAACTACTAGTGATGAGTTTCTGACTTTCTTTATTGATAAGGTCAGAGCTATAAAAGACAGATTGCCACAGTCAGTGCCACCTTGTCAAGGCCCCCAGCATATGGGACCACCCCCTCAATGCTGGGCATTATTTGCTCCTGTTACACAAGAGGACATTTTATCCATTATCAGCAAAATGAAACCATCCTCTAGTACACTAGATGTTCTTCCTTTTAGACTTTTCATGAATGTATTTGACTCTACTGGGCCATGTGTTGCCAAAATGTTTAATATGTCCCTGTTGACTGGTGTGTTCCCCAGTTCTTTCAAGCATGCTGTTGTGGAGCCACAGCTTAAGAAAGCTGGACTGGACCCTACAGATCTGAAGCACTTTAGGCCAATATCAAAAACCCCTTTCCTAGCTAAAGTCCTGGAAAAATTGGTCTGTGCCCAATTAACTTTCTTTTTGCAGACTAACAACATTTATGACACTTTTCAATCTGGGTACCGTGAGTTTCACTCTACTGAAACGGCTCTGTTGAAAGTGTCGAGTGACATTGTGATGGCCGCTGACACTGGCAAATGCACTGTCCTGGTTTTGTTAGATCTGTCATCTGCATTTGACACAGTTGACCATGGCATCCTGATCAGGAGACTACAGGATCTGGTGGGGATGTCGGGTCCTGTATTAGAGTGGTTTAGCTCTTACCTGGTTGGTAGCACCTTTAGTGTGTCTGTTGATAATGTGATGTCTGAGTCTGCTGACCTTTTGTGGGGTGTGCCCCAGGGCTTGGTTCTGGGACCTATTTTATTTATTTTGTACATCATCCCTCTCGGCAAGTTGATTCAGCAGTTTTGTGATGTATCCTATCATTTCTATGCTGATGACCTGCAGCTGTATTGCTCCTTTAAAACAACTGAGACCCAGAAACTCAATTCTTTAACCAATTGTCTCACCAAAGTTAAGGAATGGCTCAGTGAAAACAGCTTGCAGCTGAACTCTGATAAGACTGAAACATTGATTGTTGCTCCAGAGAGTGACATGCCTGCTATCAGGCTGCACCTTGGTGAACTGAATAGTTCAGTTAAGGGCAGCCTGCACAATCTTGGCATTATCTTGGATGAAGGGATGTCTCTGGAACATCATACAAAACAGTTAGTTAGGAATTGTTTTTTCCAGATCCGGAATATCTCTAAACTTCGAAAAAATGGTGTCTTTTGAAGAGTTAGAGATGATTGTACATGCTTTTATATCTTCGCGATTGGATTATTGTAACAGCCTGTTCACGTGTCTTAATAAGAAAGAACTGGCTCATTTGTAGGTTGTGCAAAACTCCGCTGCACGGCTTCTGACCTGCACCCACAGGAGAGCCCATATTAGCCCAATACTCAAGTCCCTGCATTGGCTCCCTGTCTCGTTTAGGATAAATTATAAAATCCTGGTGGTACATTTAGAGCTCTGCACGGGCAGGCTCCGGAATACATCAAGGACCTGATCCAACAGTATGTGTGCACCCGGGGCCTGAGGTCCTCTAACCTGAACCTGCTGATGGTTCCCCGTAACCTGTTTTAAAACTCAAGGGGACTGTTGTGTGGGCCGCCAGAAGAGGAGGTACTGCTGGCCCACCACCAGAGGGCGCCCTGCTTGAAGTGCGGGCTTCAGGCACAAGAGGGCGCTGCCGCCTCCAGGAACAAGCCGTGGTGACAGCTGTCACTCATCATCCATGACAGCTGTCACTGATCATCTACTCACATCTGGAATAAAAGCAGGAAGACACCTCCACCACATTGCCGAGATATCACCTTCATCAAGAGGTAATATCCTCAGCCATTTGTGTTTCCTTATAAGCTATATATTGTGAGTGTTTGCAGGAGTACCGGTCCCTCTTCCTGTGGAGGCTGAGTGAGTGCAGGACGGCACTCTTTTCTTCTGAGGGATCACTGTAAATACATCAGCATTCTGAGTGAGAGGTGGAGGTGGCATTCCCACCGTTATTGTTACTGGGTGTTCACACACCCACACTTGACTGTCTTTGTTTTCTGCCAGCAGTACCAGATCCGACACACCGAGACGGTGGCCACCTGGGGACTTCGGGACTTGGCGGCTCCAGTATCCCTCGGGTTCGGTGGTAGTGGAAATCGTGTGGTTCCGGTTCGTCTCCAGACGGGCGTCTCCTATCGTCGAGCCTGCCCACACGACACCTTTATTAATTGACTTGTCTACATTCTGTAATCTGCTGTGTTTGGTTGTGACATTCACAACAGTAAAGTGTTCTAATTTAACTCCTTCCATTGTCCGTTCATTTACGCCCCCTGTTGTGGGTCCGTGTCACTACACTTTCCCAACAGGGACAGATCTTTTGAAGCTGTGGCGCCGCGCCTTTGGAATGAGCTTCCCTGCTCCCTTCGCTCGATAGACTCTGTCGATGCTTTTAAAAAGCAACTTAAGACTCACCTTTTTAAAACTGCATTTTAGCTTGATGTTCTTTTAAATGTTTGTATGTGTTATTTTGTATTTATTGATTTTATCATGTGAAGCACTTTGTGACCCTGGTCTGTGAAAAGTGCTATATAAATAAAGTTTACTTACTTACTTACACCAGAACTCACTTGTACTGCAATGTAAACAAGGAAAAGAAATGCTCACATTAGAACACAGACAGAGGGAATGTTACTTTACCATCTGCAGAAGACAGCCTTTACGGCATTACTTCTTTCCTCAGAATATTGCTATTGGCCACGATATTAATGTCTAAAATTGCATATATAGAACTTGAAATTATAGTCAGAATAAAATTAATTTTACTCTATGATAGGTGTGAAATGACATCTTCGTCTTTGAGTTATTTTAATAATTTCAGGGTATTAAATTGAATCGAATTGCACAGCATGTTTCTTATTTTTGTCATTCTTGACATAAACAGACAGCAACTATATTTTTGTGAGCACAGCATTACAGTGATGATGTGCATGAGTGGTCCTGCACATCATCTGGTCCTGTGGATATCCTGCAAGCACACTACAATTGACAGTAATTGCCCAGCAAGTCCAGGGCCGCAACCGTAAAAATGGAGGCCATGTCTGTTGGCACCCTGGCGCTCAGCGGTTACTGTAGCATGACAATGTGCATCAATAAAACATTGGCCATGTATTGCCCTTTTAATGGTATGCAGAATGATTTTATGGCAGCCATACATTTTCTAACAGCCACTTTATGTTACATTTTTACATCTCCATTACACTGCCGTCCTCGGGCAAGACAGTGTTGGCTGCTGTGCCCAGTAAAATGGATCATAAAATTTTCAGAGAGACAGACAGCCAGGGACACAGTGGTTAGAGATGCCCACAAATCCAGATAATCCCTCTGCTTTTGGCTTTGTGCTTCAAACCTGACACATGACTCCTCACAGTTGTCTGATTCCTTCATATCGAATAAATACCAGTAAATCATGTTTAGAAAAAGGGTAATTTGACAGTTATGTGTTAAACACACCATTGGTTTGCTGGCTTCAAATTACTGTCCTGAAAAATTAGTATATAAACATTAAACTCTCTCAAAGCCCATCAATGATTCTTTTCAGATACTCTACAGATTTTCAAGTCTATTTCAAGTGTCAACTGATAAAGGCCTTTGCAGGCTGAACCAAATACTAATGTTCTTCTTGCACTGAAAAAACAAACTTTTGGGGCTAGTAAAATATATTAAATTGGCTTTAATAATTTCTACATTGTAATATCAAGATTCTAGGAGAACTAGAATTTCGTAAGTAACACCAAAAATATTTACACACTTTATTCATGTGATAAATGCACTGTGTGGGAAAAGTAATTTTTAATATGAATTCGGTGGTCGTATTTAAGCAGTTTATAGTCATAACATAACGACGGGAAAATAGTGAGTAAATTTTAATCTGAAAAATCCATCTGGGTGCGGGGGAACGATGGATGAGACACCGGAAGTCAAGCAAGGCACCATGGGAGTTGGGAGGCCGCGCACATGAGATGGAGGAGAGGTGTGAGTCGGCGCATTACTTGGAGTTGCAACGCAGGTGTACATCACAATTGAGCCATAAGTTTCAGTCTTTCTGTTTAAATGCTTATTTGTGATTATGTTGACTCGTGTAATATGACGTGAACAACTATTAAATTCAAAATCATCAGGCGGAGGTTTACCTGTTGGGCATGTTCATTTATAGAATAAATACTTTACACGTAGCCTGGGTTATCGTACTTGGCGTTAGTTTGGCGTACTAGTTACTGTACTTTATAGCAGTTGAGCGAATGCAAATTTAGTTTAACGTAAAGTTTCGACCATTCTGTAAGTCGGACGTCGGGATATGTCACGTGATCTGCAGCACGCCGTCGTCGCCATTAAGTGAAATGGAAGGGTGAAGGGCCTTTGCAGGCGTCAGACGCAGCAAGTGCCGGAGGCGTTGCGGAGACGTCGCAAATCGTTCTAAAAAGCATTATTTTCAATGAGACGCATCGCTTTTTTGACACGGCAGATGCGTCGTGGGGAGCGCGCATTGCTGCCGTGGTGAAAGTTCAACCCAATCCAACTTTGGCCACACATTCTCACGCACGCCATTATCTTAGCTTATGGGAAGCTAAAAGTTGACGCTCTTGTTTTGGCTATCCAGTTTTGGATATTCTGTGTTTGTGCGTGCCCGTGGCCGATGTGCTTGATGAATTCCTGTGCAGAAAGTAGTTCCACATAATTGATATATTCCGGTGAGATAATGAGTATATCTCATCTAAATTAATTCTAAAATTTACCATTAATAAAATTATGAAGATGAGTGGCTGTAATAAATATTTAAGAAACTCAAAGTTTATGACCAACTTCACCTGTTATTGCTTAAGCAGATTGTAAACATTGACACAATGGAGTTTGATGCAGAAGAGTTCAGAAATATACAATTGGAATGGTTTGATGACCATTTACAGATGGTGATGAAAGACTTTGGTGATAACGTCGTGTTAAAGTCAGAACAAGAAGCTGCACTGAAACAGATCTATCAGGGTAGAGACACATTCTGTGTGTTGTCGCTCCATTAAGAGCAGCGCACTGAGCAGGGTTCTTTCACCACTGTGAGCTGTGACGTAGCTTTGCGCTGTCCAATAGAAACGAGGCATCAGGCCAAGACGCTGTAGACTTCAGTGCAGAAACCACTGATCTGTATAAAACAGTTATAAACAGATCAGTGGCAGAAAAAAGTTGCAAAATGGCTCATTTATATGCAGCAGTTTTCTGAAGAAAATCCTTGCAATTTTTTTTTACATCATCATCATATAGTAAAAAATAAGTCTTTAGAAACCTTTCTTCATCTGTAAATTAAACCATAATTTGCCTGTTATTTCAGATTAGATCATCTCTTGTTTAACATAAGGAACCTTGGACACTTATTTTTAGACATATAAAATAACATTATAAAACAATAACATCACGCCGACTTACAGAATACTGTAACTTTTCATTTTACTGAATGTATTTTAACTTGTGGCTACGTCATCTGGCTACTGTAATCCACCTCTGCGGATAGCTACAGAGGCTAAAGTAGAAATAACTCAGCCGTTAGGTTTTATGGAAGTTTGAGGTTGTGTTTTTCACAGTGGAAACACACTTTTAATATTAGCCAGTGAATGAGCCGTCATCTTCCCAGATAACAGCTATTTGAATTTTGAGCGTGGCGTAATGGCCGTGAGCAACTTGTGATCTGAGGCAAAGCTCCAGATCTCTCTCTCGCTGTACCTTAATGTACACTTAAAAATTGAGCATTGTAATTATTCTATTATTAATAACCATTTTATTTCATTTTTAGGGCAAGGAGAACACTGGTGTCATCAAGCGGCCTGAAAAAGTAATGATATGGTTGTGTAAGAATTGCAGCTTTAGAACATCAACACGTTTACAACTCTTAAAGCATTATAGGTTGAAACATTTACCCACTGGTCGGGCACTGCCATGCTTGTACTCAGATTGTCCTTGTTCTTTCAAAAGTTGGGGTGTACTTCGCACACATATATCAAGGGATCACGTACAAACTGAACAATTAGGGCATAGTGTTTCATTTTGTTGTCTTCTCTGTAATTCAACCAATTTTGACACAGAGAGACAATATTTTTAACACCTGGGAGTTCATCTGAAAAAACATGAAACTGTTTGTTGTGTTTTTAAAGACTGTAATTACAGTACAAATATATATTCAACCTTTGCATCACATAAAAGTAGGAAGCACAATCCTCACTGCCTTGAAGATTTTAAACACACCGCATTTCAGACATACTCAATTTGGACAACAGAAGATAGTTGTAAGTTGGTTGATGAAAGTGACATTTCATCTGATGAAACACTTGTCAATGAGGGTGAAGATTTAGGTAAAGTAATTGTTAATCATCTTGCTTCATTGTTACTTAAATTAAACTGCATCTTCAATGTTCCAAATAGATGTATAGATGAGATTGTAGAGGAGCTCCAATTCATTAGTTGTTCAGCATCTACACCTGTTATAAAAATATTGTAACTAACACATTAAAAAACCATAACTGCATGTTATATGGCTGGGGGGGCCTGGCTGCCGGTTTGTTTGTCTTTTGGTTTCCTCCCAGGTGGCGTGCATTTGGGACTGAGTGGCTGTGTTGCTGAGGCTGTCAGGACCTCACCCTGATCACCTGCGACTCGTCAGGACTCACAGCTGAGGTGCATCTGGATGGATTGGAGCATGTTGGCATTTAAGACTGGAGTGCACAGTGTGTATTTGCCAGAGACTCGACCTTGTGACCAGACGGGTGAGATCGTCGTCTTGGGAGCCATCTCATCAGCAGCGGACGCTGAGAATGTCCAGGTTTGATGCACGGTCTGTGAAAGAGGAGGGGGTGAGGTCTCACGCTCGTCAGCACACTTCCTGAGGTACGTTGGATTTTGTGACTAACAGTTATACAGTCAGTAAATGTGGTGTCCCTCACACCTTATTGTATTGAGCTGTATGTTAGTCATGTATCAGCTTCCACTGCAGTGGAGTTTTGTGAACGGGATGTTCCATGCCTGCAGGTTGGGAAGCTGATCAGTAATCAAGCCAGGAAGTGTTTGCTGTTTGTACACCTTTAAGTGTTCTGTGTGTAGAGTGTGGACTCACATAATGGTTCCTTCTTTCACAGACTCGGTTGTTGCGGCCACCTGGGGGGTGTCGGCGGGGTCCTTGAGTCCGAAACAGCTTCTGGCTCCGGACCGTTAGCGCTGCTGGGAGCGCACCACGCCAGACCGCACCTTTTTGTTATATTATCTTTTGTTATTATCACTGTTATGTATTAAATTCAGTTAGCCTTTGTACCGTGCTCTGCTTATTTCATACTGGGTCTTTCAAACGCTGGTCGGTTCTCCGAGCTGCGTCCGACACATAACACTGCACTGTTGATGGCTTGGTCATCAAAGATTTGGTAAATAGCATTTGCCAGTTAAATCCTCTTGGCTCAGCCTTAAGTGAAAAAGGTCCTCTTGGTACAGCATTCCAAAGAAATAGGTATCTAAAGGAACATTTATTTGTTGTTGAGCCATTAGAGTATATACTTGATGGAAAAGAGGGAAGGACATTCCAATATGTACCAATTTTGCAGCAGTTGTCTGAAATTCTGAAAAATAAGGACATTCACGAAATAGTGTTTAGGAGTGCAAGAGATTGTGGTTCTGCAGGTCAGTATACTAGTTTTCGTGATGGTTCTCACTTCAAGAAAAATGCTTTTCTTTTTGAAGAGGAGTTAAGACTTTCACTTCTGCTCTACTGTGATGATTTTGAAATCTGTAATCCTTTAGGAACTTCTCGAAAGAAGCACAAGGTAACAGGTGTCTACTGGGTATTAGCTGATATTCCATCACTTTTAAGGTCTACATTATCATCAATTTACTTAGCTGTTTTGTGCAAGGCAGATGATATTAAGAGATTTGGTTATCCTCAAGTGCTAGACCCATTATTAAATGATTTGAAAACATTTGAAGAGGATGGTCTTTATGTGCCATGTGTTATGTGTCGGACGCAGTCGGAGAACCGAGCAGCGTTTGACAGGACCCAGTATAAAATAAGCAGAGCACGGTTCAAAGGATAACAGAATTTAATAACATAACAGTGAGTGCTAAATTACAAACAAATAAGTGCGCGGTCTGGCGAGGTGGAAGAACGGTGCGCTCCCAGCAGCACAAACGGTCCGGAGCCAGAACAGTTCGGACCCAAGGACCCCACCGACACCCCCCAGGTGGCCGCGACCAACCGAGTCTGTGAAAGAAGAAACCATCATGTGAGTCCACCACTCCACACACAGAGAGACCACTCAAAGGTGTACATAAACAGCAAACACTTCCTGGCTTAATCACCAATCAGCTTCCCACCCTGCAGGCATGGAACACCCAGTTCAATTCTCCACTGCAGTGGAAGCTGATTAAACAACTAACATAACAGCTCAATATAATAAGGTGTGAGGGACACCACATTTACTGACTGTACTCATGTTAGTCACAAAACCTAAAGTACCTCAGGAAGTGTGCTGACGAGTGTGAGACCTCACCCCCTCCTCTTTCACAGACCATGGCATCAAACCTGGTACGGTCTCTGCATCCATGATGATGAGATGGTTCTCTAGACGTCAATCTCACCCGTCTGGTCACAAGGTCGAGTCTCTGGCAAATACACACTGTGTACTCCAGACTTAAATGCAACCATGCCCCAATCCATAAAGATGCACCACAGCTGTGAGTCCTGATGAGCTGCACATGACCAGCCTCAGGTGATCAGGGTGAGGTCCTGATAACTCAGCCACACAGCCACTCAGTCCTGAACGCATGCCACCTGGAAGGAAAAACAGAAGACAGAAAACAGAAGACAAACAAAAGCCAGCCAGGCACGCCAGGCACCCCAGCCACAACACCATGTTTAGGAAAAATTATTAAAGGCACTGTATTTTCTTTGATAGCAGATAATCTTGGTGCCCATTCAGTTGCAGGGTTTGTTGAAAGTTTCAGTGGGTCATATGTTTGCAGATTTTGTACTGGAGAGTGGTCCCAGTTTCAGGAACTTGAAGTCAGGACAGGAGCATTCTCTGGTAGAACAAAACAGCAATACCAGTTGGACGTTGAAGCAGCACTGTCTAGTAACACACACAGCCGAGGAGTTAAAAGGCATTGTGCAATTACTCAAAAATGATTCAATTGATGTTGTGACCTCCAGCACGATTCTGTAACCACTTAATCCTGAAAATGCCCGGAAAAATGATGAGATCATATGGAAACAATTGAGAACAACTTCCAGTGATTATATGTGATACTGCGATCCACATCATTTGTAAACCCTAATGAAGTTCACGATGTGAGGACAGCAAGTGTGGCACCATTTCACATCCTGTTCTTCTACTTAGGGTCCAAAGACAGACTGTGTAATACCCCATCCAGTGTTTCTTAACCACTGGAACTGCTTGAGAAGCAGCAGCCAGATGTTTTCATTGTGAGGGAGTAGTGGATCTTCTCAAATTTCAGATATGTGGTCCAACGTGCAGATTCAGTACGCGGTGTCACATGTACAGTCAACAGCTCTGTGCATGGCAATACAGTCCAACCTATTGGATTTGTGGATATCAGTAGTTAGTCAGGTGAGGACAGGAAGCATGCACTGGGGCCAAGTGTCATAACAGCCACCACACCATAGAACTGATCTTGGTCCTTGATGGAAAAGAAAAGAAAAGAAGATGTTGCAAAAAGAAAACTGTGCAACATTGTAAACAATGTTATCTGTGAAAATATAGTAGTACACAACAAATTAGGCACCACAAAATTCAAGTAACAATGGGCCTCATGTATCATCGTTGCGTACGGCGATATTTGAGCGTATATGGCGTGTACGCCAAAATGGCTGCGCTACTTGGCATTTATCAATGTGGTCGTTGGCGTACGCTGTGCTGAAAATATACACCAGGTCGAGAGGTGGCGTAAATTATACACCAAAATGAACCAGCGCTGGAATCCACATAAAAATGAAGATGATCAACATGATAAACAGTGCCATTATACAAATCAATGCATATGTTACATAAATAACACTTTCCTGATTATACTACATAATAATCAATACAAATCGGCGGGATTGTTATGGAGCACGATCCGTGGTCACAGCGCTGACTGCAAAGAAAGCGCTGCACGCCTTTTTCTCCAGACTTCGAGCCTGGAGCCAGAGCAGCGCTGAGCTTAACTTCATGTGGTGTGATCTTTTAGACTATGAAATTGATAATAACAACTGTAGTTCCGTCATTCCCTTAATTCGCCCGTGCTGCAACCAGGTTTTGTCGTCTCCATTCGGTTGTCACAATAAAATAAATACAGAAATACATTTAAAAAATAAAGAAATCTGACAGATTAGGCGTGTCTTATTAATTGAGCGAGAAAATATCCACGTCAAGAATTATTGACATGTGAAAAGAGAATACAGTGGTCCCTCGCTATAACGCCGTTCACCTGTCGTGGCCTCGGAGTCTCGCGGAGTATTTAGTCCAGTTTTGCATGCCTTTTTTTTTTACAGTGTTCTGTGTTCTGCGTATCTGTTTATAAGAATCTTGTCGTCCAGAAGAAAAAAGAGAGCCAACAACTACTCATAACTGTGTTTGTCACACGGAAACAAACACCTGCTGCAGCGAGATATGAGTGGGAAAAGGCGCGGCGTCAGGACGCAGAGGCCCGATCTGTGAAATACTGGTCAGTCACTATTAATAATTTCTTATGTGTCCGACCTTGTTCGTTGATCATTAACATTAATTCGTTAGTTCTAAATGCCATCAGAATTATTTATAGGAAAACTTTCTATTTTTATTTCTCAAACAAATGTTTGGGCCTGAAAACAGTTTGGTATTATTTTCCTACTAAGGTTTGAACTTTGAGAGTGTTTACACACGAGAGAAAAGTGAGAAAATGTTCATGCCTGATTGAGAAAGTGTATAAACTGTGTAGTGAGGGGTTTTACAGCTTTGAAACATCTATAATAATTGTAAAAAATAACACTGACTACGTCGCGGTTTCGCGTATTTCGGGCTATTTTTTTGAACGTAACTCCAGCGATTAATGAGGGACCACTGTAGCACTTTATTGATTATATACTACAAAACAATTAATACGACGGCCGCTTTTGACGCTCTATTGGCACGCGTCGTGATTGGTGAAGTTCTTTTTCATTGCCGTCTTCCTGGCTTCCATGTCGTAAAATGAGGGTGTGTCTGAAGCGGAGTCTGAATATTTATGGGCGTGTTTATTATAATTACGATCATTTCCACCCGCCGCATTTATCAAAATCACGTCAGGCGTACGCCAGAAATGGGCAGGTGCGCACTGCTTGATACATGTCACGGCGACTTTGGTGTATTTCAAGTTTACGCCGTAAATTTACATCACAAGTGCGCAACATTGATACATGAGGCCCATTGTGAGTACTTTTCTTATCAGTGGATCAACAGGAAATACATCTGTTACACTTCACCATAAAGTCATATTGTTTGCAGATTCTAGGACAGGATTCCATAATATGTTCACTGGCTCCAAATGAGTTTCACATGGAATAAAGAGAAATCTCAGAATGATTGCTGAATATTAATGATTAATGAAGGTCCACTATATGAGAATTTACATAAATATTTGCATATTATGACCTTGCTCTTGCAGGATGGGCAGACATACTGCAGGAGGAGACCTTGTGTTTGTGGAGACCCAGACGAAGATCTATTCTGCTGTCCCAGCTGTGACAACAGACCCAGTAGCCAGTGTCTGGATCAGAATGGACGCACGCTGTACCGCAGTGGAGGTTCCTGGCTGTACGGCTGCCAGCAGTGCCGCTGTATGGTCCGTACACACAGCCACAGCTACATGGTTCAGTCTGTCTGCAGAGATAACAATGATATATTCATTTTAGCCCTCACACGGTCTGTTCTTAGATGAAAACCAACAATACAAATAAGCTGCTTTGGCTTCTCCATTTTTCACTTGGAGTCACCACAGCAGATCTGAGATGGAGCTGCATGTTGATTTGGAACAAGTTTTATACCAGATAGTCTTCCTGATGCAACTCTACATTAAATGGACAATGGGCAGGGTGGTCTTGAACTGGAAACCTCCTCTGGAAGAAAGCTCACAAAGCACTTGGCCGCCACACTTTTCAGTATAATAAAGGAAATTACAAGTATCAGATCGGGACTCTGAATCGGCAGATGCTCAGTATTAACTGACTCAGGTCAGAGGGCAAATGAACCTGATTGGTAGATCCATAACGCACATTCTTTAGAGTTTAAATGTAAAATAATCAGATTTCCTCACACATCAGGTTTAAAAATGATGAATTTAAATTTAACTGAGAAATAATTCTGTACAGCCTGATCAAATTTAAATAGCTGTAACACAGGTGGTGCTATGAATGAGGGGCCTTTATTGTCATTATACATACATACAACAAAATTTTTCTTCTGCATTTAGCTCATCCTAACTACAGTTAGACACAATGCAACCACAAGGAGCAGTGGGCAGCCACAGTCTGGCACCCTGGTGCCAATTCCAAGGAACAGCATATTTTTGATTTGATTTCTGCTTGTCCACTACATAAAATACACTCACGGTCACTTTATTAGGTACACCTGTTTAATTGTTTGTTAACGCAAATAGCTAATCAGCCAATCACACTGCAGCAGCTCAATGCAAGGCATCGAGATGTGGTGAAGGTGGCTTGTTGAAGTTCGATCCGAGCATCATAATGGGGAAGAAGGGGGATTTGAATGACTATAAAAGATGGCATGGTTGTTGGTGCCAGATGGGCTGATCTGAGTAGTTTGGAAACTGCTGATCTACTGGGATTTTTATGCACAACCACCTCTAGGGTTTGCAGAGAATGGTCCAAAAAAAAGAGAAGATATCCAGTGAGCGCCAGATGTGTGGCTGAAAATGCCTTGTTGATGTCAAAAGTCAGAGGAGAACAGGCAGACTGGTTGAATGAGCAACTGTGTGATGATATCATGTCAATATGGACCAACATCTCTGAGGACTGTTTCCAACACCTTGTTAAACCTATGCCACAAAGAATTAAGGCAGTTCTGAAGGCAAAAGGGAGGGTCAAGCTGATACAAGCAAGGGGTACCTAATAAAGTGGCTGACGAGTGTATGTGCCCTGTGTCTTGTCTGTCAACCACCCTGTTAGACCACCTCTCAAAAGTAGCCATCTGAATCAGCTCTAAATATATTATATGTGGGAGTCCACTTGGCTTTCTCCAGTTCATGGTGTTCTCACTACTGCTGCACCAGTGAGGTGCCAAGATTTTTTTTTTCCAGAGATTTGCTTACAAATACAATGTTCAAAAAGTGAGATCGTAATCTCAAGGCATGCAATGGGTACTCAGATTGACACAAGGTTGGTCAAGATCATTCATGTGACCCAGAAGTGCTCGTGCTTAATGTTTTTGCCAGTGAGTAGATTAGAAAGCAGGTAGAATGAGCTCAGCATGTCTTTGGTGAAATTGTGGTATGTCAGCTAAAATGGTGAACTAAAATGAGATTGGTTGATTTTAGAAAGTTGGCAGAACTTACCTAGACTGACATCTGGGTGGAAAGACTTATGTAAACTTTAGTCTCCCTGCACATTGTCAATGCCAGCTGTCAATTTTTCGTATTGCATCAGTGGTCACCTCCTTAAGTACAGTGTAATGAATCAACACATTTACAGGCATTTGACAACAGAATTCACATAAATAGTGAAATGGAGATCTGCTGTGTTAAGGGGTTTCGGTCTGGTTTGTGATGTCAGCATTGTGGAAAAAGCTTCAGTGGTGGCAACTGGAAAATTGATCCCCTTCACAGTTATATGAGGTACATTTAAAAAGTAAGGGGGATGGCTTTACAGAAATGTTATTGCAAAAAATACATTAAAATCACAGCTTGGCTCCTTCAAAATGGTCTCGGTCCAGTCTCACACACTTGTCCATCCTCTTCCTTCACACTTCTATGCACCCTGAAAAAACATCTGGAATCCTCCAGAGTGTCATTTTTGGATGGCCTGAACATGAGGAAATTGGGTCCCCATGACCATTCCCTTGAGCTTAAGGAGGAGAAAAATACTCACAAGGACCCAGGTTTGGTGAATATTGGGGTTGCTGCAGAGCTGTTAAAAGTCCTCATGTCGGAAACTGTTAGATCATCAGGGCACTGTGTATGGGGTGTTATGGTGGAGGACCCAGGCGTTGTTCTCTCTTGTCTCGGACTGATCTCATGAAACGCCGCTGGATCTCCTTGTACATGTATTGATTCACCATATGACCCTTTGGTAGAAACTCTTAATGGATAATGGCCTTAAAAATGTGATGAGCCTTAGCTTGAGCTTTGAATTTTACATCTTGCATTCTTTGATCTTGGTAGTGCCAGACTGTTCCACTGACAGCTGAGTCGTTTAGTCTTTGGAATGTATTCAAATATGCATGATTCAAATATGACACTCATGAGCAAATCTGATTATATGCAATAATTGCATCCATAGGGGGTTCACACTGAAACCAAACAATGTCAAATATTAATTATTGTTTCTCAGTTATTTCTTGAAAAGAAACCAGAATGCATTTCTGTGACACAGCAAATCATATGACGGCGCAGAAAAAAGCATGCATTTTAAAATGACTTTTAATTCCAAAGTGCTAAACAGGTTTGTTGAAAGACATGATTGATATTAAAGGGACACAGAGAATCTGCTAATCAACTTGCTCCTTGAGCTCCTCGGCTACATGTCGCGTCTTGAGGTCTGTGATAATTACCAATTCTCTAATTAGAAATGTGGCACCACATCAGTCTGGGAGCCACCAGCTGATTCACACACACACACACACACACACACACACACACACACACACACACACACACACACACACACACACACACACACATGCTCACACTTCTGCCACCTGTCTCTGCAGGAGGGAGAGGTGGATTGCTGGCCTCTGGTCTGCCCTGTGTTGACGTGTGAGTACACGGCGGTGGTGGAGGGCGAGTGCTGCCCGCGCTGCGTCACAGATCCCTGCCTGGCCGACAACCTGTCCTACGACATCCGACAGACGTGCCGGGACTCGTTGGGCATCACCCGCTTCAGTGGAGACAAGTGGCATATGGCCAACTCGCCCTGCACGACCTGCAAGTGTAAGGTAGGTTAAAACAATAACAACAACCTCAGGGACAAATAACTATACTAACAACTTTGATGTGATTAATTTAGGGCTGGTGCAAACATATATTTATTATGAATTTGTGCTGTCATATGCAGTTGCGGTCAAATGTTTACATACCATTATCATCAGACAGCAATGCCATGGCAATATTGAGCTTCCTATAGTTTCATTTAACAGTTCTTTATCTGTAGCAGAATGATTGCACAACATACGTCTTGGGGGGAGGGTTTGGTCCATCTAAAATCAACACAGTCAAAATAATACATAGCGCACACCTAACATTGTCTTTGAATGTCTTTTAGCAAGTTTCATTCACTTTGACCAGATGCTTGTGGTAGCCATCAACAAGCTTCTTGCAGAACTGTGGTTAGATATTTACCCACAATTGACTGATTTCATTGACATTTATTGGTTTCCTGGCACCGTCCAGATATTTTCAAGACAGTTGAAGTCAAAGCTATGGGAAACAACTCCAGAAGCTTAATATTATTCGCCATCATCAATTTCACAATTTTTGATGTGTGTCTGAGGTCATTCTTCTGTTGGAAGATCCAACTGTGTCAAGTTTCAACTGCATAAATCTAGTTGATGGTTTGAGGTTTAGCTTAAGAATTCTGTGGTCGTCCTTTTTTATTATTATTCCATGTACTTTGTGAAATGCACCAGTTCCACTGGCAACAAATCATCACCAGAGCATGATGCCTGGATGTGACAAAATGCAACACCAGCTCATGTGCCCAGGCTTGACTTGACTGCATCATTCACTTGGTCGCTATTCGTTGCGCTGAATCAAGCTTCACAAACAGAATTTTCAGCTTTGCAAATGCCTTTTTTAGAAATGAAAAAAATTACATATAAGTTCGTGGATACCAAGTGTTTGGAAATGATGGCAACAATATCAAATACTAAAGAAATTTTAATAGAATCAAAAAAGTACAAATACGAGGTCTGTCAATAAAGTATAGGTCCTTTTTATTTTTTTCAAAAACTATATGGATTTCATTCATGTTTTTACGTCAGACATGCTTGAACCCTCGTGCGCATGCGTGAGTTTTTCCACGCCTGTCGGTGACGTCATTCGCCTGTGAGCACTCCTTGTGGGAGGAGTCGTCCAGCCCCTCGTCGGAATTCCTTTGTCTGAGAAGTTGCTGAGAGACTGGCGCTTTGTTTGATCAAAATTTTTTCTAAACCTGTGAGACACATCGAAGTGGACACGGTTCGAAAAATTAAGCTGGTGTTATGTTTCGGACGCGGTCGGAGCACCGACCCAGCGTTTGAAAGGACCCAGCATAAAATAAGTAGAGCACCGTTCAAAGGATAACAGAATTTAATAAACATAACAGTGAGATGCAGTGCTAAACAACTAAAAAGTCCGCGGTCTGGTGAGGTGGAAACACGGCGCACTCTTAACAGCGCAAACGGTCCGGAGCCACAGCAGTTTGGACCCAGGGACCCCGCCGACACCCCCCAGGTGGCCGCGACAAACCGAGTCTGTGAAGAAAGAAAACGAGGTGAGTCCAACTCCACACAGAGAGACACAACTCAAAGGTGCACGCAATCAGCAAACACTTCCTGGCTTAAATCTATACATCAGCTTCTCACCCTGCAGGCACGGAACAACTCAGTTCAAATCTCCACTGCAGCAGAAGCTGATTAGACAATTAGCATAACGTAACAGCTCCATAACACAAGGTGTGAGGGACAAATCCACTGTCATTACTTCATAAAAGTCACCAAAACCAAATTACCTCAGGAAGTGTGCTGAAGAGCGTGAGACCTCACCCAATCCTCCTTCACAGACTGTGGCATCAAACCTGGAGCGGTCTCTGCGTCCGTGATGGTGAGATTGTTCTCCTGACGTCGATCTCACATGTCTGCTCACAAGGTCGAGTCTCTGGCAATCACACACTGTGCATTCAAGGTTTAAATGCAGCAATCTCTGATCAAGACAAAATACACCACAGCTGTGAGTCCTGATGTGTTATGTGTCGGACGCAGCTCGGAGAACCGACCAGCGTTTGAAGGACCCAGTATGAAATAAGCAGAGCACGGTACAAAGGCTAACTGAATTTAATACATAACAGTGATAATATAATAACAGAAGGTGCGGCCTGGTGTGGTGCGCTCCCAGCAGCGCTAACGGTCCGGAGCCAGAAGTTGTTTCGGACCCAAGGACCCCGCCGACACCCCCCAGGTGGCCGCAACAACCGAGTCTGTGAAAGAAGGAACCATTATGTGAGTCCACACTCTACACACAGAACACTTAAAGGTGTACAAACAGCAAACACTTCCTGGCTTGATTACTGATCAGCTTCCCAACCTGCAGGCATGGAACATCCAGTTCCCAAAACTCCACTGCAGTGAAAGCTGATACATGACTAACAAACAGCTCAATACAATAAGGTGTGAGGGACACCACATTTACTGACTGTATAACTGTTAGTCACAAAATCTAACGTACCTCAGGAAGTGTGCTGACGAGCGTGAGACCTCACCCCCTCCTCTTTCACAGACTGTGCATCAAACCTGGACGTTCTCAGCATCCGCTGCTGATGAGATGGCTCCCAAGACGACGATCTCACCCGTCTGGTCACAAGGTCGAGTCTCTGGCAAATACACACTGTGCACTCCAGTCTTAAATGCCAACATGTTCCAATCCATCCAGATGCACCACAGCTGTGAGTCCTGACGAGTCGCAGGTGATCAGGGTGAGGTCCTGACAGCCTCAGCAACACAGCCACTCAGTCCCAAACGCACGCCACCTGGGAGGAAAACCAAAAAACAGAAACAAACCGGCAGCCAGGCCCCCCCAGCCATATAACATGATGACCTGCATGTGAAAACAAGCCTCAGGTGTTCAGGGTGAGGTCCTAATGCTCAGCCACTCAGTCCTGAATGCATACCACCTGGTGGGAGAAACAGAAAACAAAAACCAAGCTAGCCAAACACCCCAGCCCACAACAGTACCCCACCCTCACGGGAAGCCTCCCGGCGACCACACGGACCTGGGCCAGAAAAAACAAAGCCCCCCTCCAGGGACCATGGCTGGAATGTTGGCTGGGAACAAAAACACCTCCTGCAGCTTCAGTTTCGGCTCCTTGTGCTGACGATCCAGCTGGGAAAGGCCCGTCTCCAGGAGCTGTGCGTTACTGTGCTCTGACGACAGCTCCATCATCAGCTGCTCCACCTGCATTGTTAATTTCTTCATGCAGTCATTGATCATCTCAATGTTGAGCCTCTCCAGCTCTTCCCTCAGCTGGATAACGCATGCTTCCAGCCGCCTCTTCTCTGTCAACAGGGAATTCCGTGCTGAGACCATCACTCTCATCCTGGAGCTCATCCTTTCCCACCCTGAGCCTGTCTGCAGCAGACTGCTCCGCAGCTGACACTCCAGTGCAGAGACATCCTTTGTTGACTTTAATGGTCTTGCCCTCTGTTTCATTTAGCAAACCTGTTAGAGTCTCCACCTTTGCGTTCATTCCTGTTGACTCTTGCTTTAGTTGTTCACTTTGCATAGTTTTGGCCAGGAGTTCTTGAACCTGTGCACTCAGCTTTCTTCCGACTGTGTGTTAAAGTCTGCTTAGTCATAAAACAAAAAAAAAGACAAACACAAACAACCATACCAACCCCCCCCTCCCCAGAGGACCGTCCCATCAAACCCCGGGAAGAGGAGAGGAGAAAAAACAACCCAAACTTAAGCTTGCAAAAAAAAACTCTAACACCCCCCCCCCCCCCCGGACGACATGTAGGGACCAACACCCCCCAGAGGACATCCCGCCAGCTCCAGGAGTAATAACCACAGCCGAGGTCCCTCTGGGGTCCAAAGTCACCCACGGGGACTCCCAGCGCCTCCCAGAGGACCGTTCCATCAAACCCCAGGAGACGCCCCCCCTCATGACTAACAGACCCAGCCCCGGCCGTCTACGGCTAGATGGACCCACAGCCCTTTCCCCCCCAGAGGACACCACAGTCACACCCTGAGGGCGGAAACTGGGGGAAAAAAAAAAAAAACATACAAACAAAACAACCCCAAACCCACCCCCTCAGCGCAGTGGAAACTGGAAGTACGTCCAGTTTCACCAACCACGACTATACCCCAAAAGTCAACCGGGAGGAGTGGAACAGCGGTAATGGCGTACGGCACAAGATGGCGCCACCCCTCCGACTTTTAAACCAGCCACCAGCTGCGGGTATATTCCACTGCCTCAAACCTCAGCTACGCCGATGGCGTACGGCTCAAAGACGCGCTGAAGCCGGAGGTGGAACAGGGAATCAACAAACCCCCCCCCCCCCCCCCCCCCCCCCCCCGGGTGCAGAGGTTACCTGGGAAATGCCCAGCACAACCAAGTTTAAGGTTGTGCTGGGCTGCACCACCCCAGCAACGCCGACAACCTACGGCTCACACGGCTGGGGCCAGAGGAGAAGACAGGGAAGTAAAAAAAAATAAAAAAAACAACACCCCAAACCCTCCCCCCCCCCCTCCCGGGTGCAGAGGTTACCTGGGAAACGCCCAGCATAACCAAACTGCACCACTCCAGCAATGCCGACAACGTACGGCTCACACGGCTGGAGCCAGAGGAGAAGAGAGGGAACAACAAAAACAAAAAAAAAGAAAAAAGAAAAAGCAACCCAATTACCCCCCCCCATCACCCCCCAGAGGGCCGTCCCATCAAACCCTGGGAGGTGAAACCAAAAGAAATAAAAAAGACCAACAGACTAACATAAAGTCACCTGGGTCAAACTATGCTCCAGACAGCCTGCATTTTCAACTCCACCAGACCACAGACAGTGCTTTAAAACCCACAAAAACAACAAATTAACCCCTGATAAAAACACCACATACTAAAACAAGAAACAGATAATAGACCAATAAAAAAAACTAACATTGAGCAGCACTCCCAGGCGCCGTCTTCAGCCTGTTTCAAACTGAAAACCTCCACATTTCAGGCTCTATTGATCCAGGACGTCGTGAGAGAACAGAGAAGTTTCAGAAGAAGTCGGTTTCAGCATTTTATCCGGATATTCCACTGTTAAAGGAGATTTTTTAATGAAAGACGTGCAGGCGGATTGCAGCGTCGGCTCGCAGCCGCCGCAACGCTCCGCCACAGGAAAAATACCTCCGTTGGAAGCCTTAAGGACAAGTTGGAACATGTCCAGCTGTTAAACAATTTCTCATATACTCACTCCACTGAAAGCCATCAAAAGCCGCCTGGATTTTACAAATGGTTATCAACACAGAGGTGTTTTTCCTGTGCCGTCGCACAGGCGGTACCTTAAACTTGAAACAGGCTTATCAGTAGCTGACAGTGTACTGAGTTAATACTAAAAGTTAGTGATTAGCTGTATTTTTTTAGTGGTTTATCAGTTTAGTGTTATAAAAGTTAACTTTTCAGTTAGTGGATTAGCAGTTATTAAAGCTAACTTTTTGGTTAGCTGCGCCCACCACTGGCATAACCACTGAACAGGCACATTGTACACAGTTCACTAAGCCATGTGGATAATTCAGCACTGCAGAAACAGGGGGCGGGTGAGGGAGAATGTCAAAAAAATAAATGAATACAAGACAACAAAGGCAAATTCTTGTTGCCTCTTTCCAAACTTTAAGAATTTCAACAAAGGAAATGGATTTAAAATGAAAGTACATAAGAGCAATTTTCCTTATAACTCTCTTTTTTGTTGTTTAAATTAAAATTCATACTTGCATTACAAAATGTCTTCAACATAAAAAAATAAATGATGTAAAACAAAAAAAAACTAACAAGAATGACAGTCTGAAGTTGTGGGTAAAGGGAAGATGTCACAAATTGTTTGGGTGGATACATTTCTTTTGTAGGCAGGCCATGATTTTTTTGTTTGCTTGTTTGTTTGTTTTTTGCTTGTTTGTTTGTTTTTTGTTTTTTGAGGTTTGTGACTTTTGGGTCAGTTGATGACTAAAAATGATAGGCACTGCATAATTCTTCAGCTTCTTTTTCTGATCACCTTTTAAACTGATGAGGATTGAAATGTGCCTGTTTATCAAAAAAGAATAAACTGTCCTTCAGTACAAATATCAATGAATTAATCAATAATTATTCATGGTGGTCTTGCCTGCATTCCATTACATGTTAATAATGCAAATTTATTAATGGAAAAAATCATATAGTCTACCAATAACTGAAATATAGATTCTAACTCTTACCCAGCTTTTTCTTTCCTTTATTTTGAATTTATTTTTAAATGATTAAATCCAGACAAAATAAATAAATAAATTAATTAATTAATTATGGAAATCCCCCTCAACACTGAACGTCTTACTAAATAAAGAGCTTCCTTTGGCAATGGCCATTGATGATGATGATAATAATAATAATAAGAAGAAGAAGAATAAATTACCAAGGCCACGAGTCAGTCTCTGGGCCAAAAATAAGATTAACAGTAACACAGGGGAGAAAACATGAGACGAAGCTACTTCCATTTCTTATTATAAATAAGACATTTTTAAACCTTGTCTTTTGATGTTAGCAATTCACAACACTAAACAGCAATTCACAGCAACAAATGCAATACAAGGGGCCGAACAGTAACTTGACCTACCTCGTAAAGCTTTGAAGATGAAGTCGTCTTCCAGCCCACACACCTGAGTTTATGTTCTCAGATTTTATGTCTGCTGGGATCTGATGGAAATCTGTAACTCTTGAAACCTTTGTCATGTCTATTTGTGCATCCAAATGCACAATAACCCACCATTTTCAGTGAACAAACACAAAAGCTTTCGTAGTCTATATCAGTGTTTTTCAACCTTTTTTGAGCCGCGGCACCCTTTTTATATTTACAAAATCCTGCGGCACACCACCAACTAAAATAATATTATAATGCTATTACCTCTGGTTTTGCGCAAAACCCAATTATCGCAATAGAAAATCGATACAGAAAACATCGCATTTTGAAAATCCTCAAGCATTTTGCGCTCTGATCTCAAGCAGGGCTGTCACGATTAGGAATTTCTGGAGACGATTAATTGTCAGACAAATAATTGCGATTGACGAATATATTGTCTATTTTTTTTCTTTTTTTCCCCTTCTTTATATTCTACTATTGTAGTATAATTACACAACTCTGGAAGAATGTTTGGCTTCTGTGAGTGGAGAAACTGGGAATGGTGCAACATTTTTATTTTTATCTTCATTTTACATACAGTCCCAACTTTTTCTGATTTGTGGTTGTTTCTGTTGCATTTCTGAAATTGTTTCTCCTCATCAGTCACGTTTTGTGCTTAAACACTACATTAAGCTTAAGATTGAACAAATAAATACCTTTGGAAAGTAACAGCTGTTAAAGTTCAGAGTTCTCACCTGCTTTTTGTGATCTCTGCGTCTGAACTTTTTTTTTTGTGGCTCTCAGTTCATTCATATATTCTCATTTTTTAAATATGTTTTTAAATATATTTGACCGTTTATTTCATCTCATGATCTCATAAATTCAGCATACGAAGCCCACATGGTGTGAACAGGACGGTAACGGCAGAATCACACCTTTAGAGAAAGTTCAGAGAGAAGTAAAGGCAGCTTCACGTTTCCGTTTTGTTAACGTTCACTCGGGTTAAAATCCTCTCTCTGCTCCGCGCTCGCTGCGCACTGAACGTGTTGCGCCTGCATTCAGGAATCTCCCTCACCCACCCCCTCCCTCGCAGTCTGCAGCCTGTTAACTCCGCGTGCGCGCACACACAGAGGCACAGACACACACACCGACAGCTCCGCATTTTAGACGGCTTTTGAAGAAGACGGCACTGTTTTAATCAGCCGTCAGCCTCTTTGTTATTGTCCCGCCTTAAGACGAGAGCGAGGCTGCAGCACAATGACGTCAGATTCTGAGTCGTTTTATGCTTTGTGGATAAAATAAATAATTCACGGTAATCGCGAATATGAAAAATAATCGCGAATATGAAAAATACCCACGGCACCCCTGATGATCGATCACGGCACCCTAGGGTGCCGCGGCACCCCGGTTGAAAATCACTGGTCTATATGAATCTATATGTAATTGCAAAACATGCAGAAAGAGAAGTGAACCACATTATCATGTCGTAACTCCATAAGAAGGGACTCTAACCACTTCCACTTCCTGACCACATTTTAATCGGTTGACTGGATCTTTTAAACTGTGTCTATTCTTTGAGCAGGTATTGTGGTAAATTTGTGTTCTTTTTTGCACTACTCAGAACGGAAATGTTTGCTGCTCGGTGGATCTGGACTGTCTTCAGAACAACTAAAGCTTTCCACGTCTTGACCTGCCTCTTCTCAGTCTACTTCACCCTTTCAATATGAGACTGCCACGCCTCTTCCCCCTGTTCTCACCTTGGATTAATATGTGCATGCCCAGTGTGTGCACAGGCAACGCAACCTGAGGTGTTAAAGCTTTCATGCTGTAACTCTTGTCAACTCACAGTGTGTGTGGTTTGTGTGTGGATCAGGAGGCCATCTTTACTAAGTGTCTTCATGCTGTTTCCTGGTTTCCAGTGTGCTATACATCCTTTTAGAATTTGACCTTAAATTTGGAACCTCAAACCAGAGGCCAGCATCAAGTTGTCCTGAGTGGAATATAGAGCATGATGTTGAGCTACTCCAGCTGTCTGTTCTGCCTACATGTAGGCTCATTAAAACTCAATTACCTACAGGTGAACTCATAAAACATTTATTTTGTGAAGACTAAAAAGTAATACCTCCTAATTATGTGTTTATGTGAAGTGACAAAATGTGTACGCAAGATTTAATTTCATAATTCGGGAGGTAGTTCAGCACAGAACAAACACATTCTAAGCCTACATTGAAACCCTTCGGGTGTGTTGATGGAGGATTTGGCTCAAAGTACATTTTTGTCTCCTTTTGTGACAATTTCATCATATTAGAACAAAAACCCTTGCCCAACCCCTGGTATGTAATTTTTAGTCTGTGATCCCTGTAACATACTGACACTGAAACATAATTTATTAAATAAATTAAGAAATAATTTTTGGTAACATAGCTGGACATTACATTTTTTTTAATTTAGAAAAATTATTGTGAGACAGACTTAAAGTCTCGAGTGTTTTGATGTAAGAGCAGTTTAATCAAGTTAAAGCTACACGTTGGTGCATTACCTGTCTTATATTTAATTTGGGCAGATGTGCAAAGAGCAATTAAGTATATGTGCATCAACAGATCGACCCTAAAAACTTAAAGTGAAGTGTTCATTTTGGCAACTAACTGTATTTTCTGTTTAATTGTAGTCATATGACAAAAACATTTTAATGTTTAATCTTATTTTAGTCTTTCCTTGCCATTACTTTAGTTAATGGAAATTAGGCTTAATGTTGTATAGTTTTTGTCTGTAAAAAAGTCTGTTATTTAATCCATTTTTACTAATATTTTTAAAATGCCTTATTCTTAAATCTTCATGGCACCTTCACACATAGTGCGACATTTGGTCAACGTGCGCATGAAGCAGGAATTTCATGCAAACGTGTGGAATCGTACCTGCCTACAATTATTTGCGCATGCCAGTGGCTGAAAGATAGAGTGTGCACTGTGCGAACCCATCGCACCCTGTCGCGGCAGGTCCTGGCCAAATTCTAGGTGACACGCATGAACATCTAACACCGCTTGCATGGCACTTAGAAAATGTGTGGCCATTCGCACTCTTGGCATGACAGAAGACTGCAGGCAATCACTTTTCGTACTGGCAGTCCCACACGAGTGTGACTTTGCAAACACACACACTGACACATGGGTGTGTACGCTCCACTCACAGGAGGAGTGGCTTCCGACAGAAGCAGCTGTGACAAGCTGTGGATCTGGACATTCCAGTTGGACAACATCTACTGTGTTTGGACAGACATGGACTAATGACTGTCCACTGTGAGGCACAGATGGTTCATATTTGTATTGCTCGCTTGATAAATGCGGCATTTTTATATGGTGTGTGATTTATTTATTTTTTTGTAATACTTCCATGGCCTTCCTGATATGAGGCAGATTCCTGTAGCTTTCAAAGAACAGCTCTGTAGCTCAGTGGTAAAGTTGCTGACTGGTAATCATAACTTTTGGAAGGTGCGGATTCGCGTACAGTGGGTGGTATGCGTTTTTCTTTTTTTTCTTTTTTTTATTCCACATAAGCGGCACAATGTGGTTCCACAGGTACCAGCTAGTTTAATTTTTTATTTATTCCACATACGCGGTGCGAGGTGATGCACCTTGCACTGTTCCTGCTCGAAAGACACCGTGCACGATCCCGGTGCGAGAGCTCGTGCATGCCTGCCCGTTGGCGCAATGTTTCGTGGTGCACAAATTCGAACTGTTTTGCGCTGTTTTGCCATATTTGTCCAAACGTCATCCAAACTTCGCACTGTGTGAAGGGGCCTTCAATGTGGTATTTCATTAAGCACCAAGATATTGTCTTTTTGAATTTACATACACACACACACACACACACACATATTATATATATATATAAAGAATGTTTGGTAACAGCCTAAACATCTTTTTTGTGTTGCCCATTCCTACGGCCACCTTTTCCTGAGCAGTTACGCATCACAACTTCCCACATGTTGCTATGTTCCATTTGGACATTTATTGACAAATGTTTGATGACGACAGATGAGTTGAGACCAACAGAATTTTGCCATTCTATCCACAAAATCCCCCTTATTCTGATGGCCTTCAAGAAAGTACCTACTTTACATTTATTATTTTTCTTTCATGATTACATAAATTAAGGTTCAATTTACTTATGTATTTAATACAGTATCTCCCCAAAAAAGTTTGAAAATGTTGGAATATGTGACTGCTGCACTTTTGAAGATGATTTGCCATTTTTTTTTCTCTTTTATGTTTATCTTTTATTAAACTACTGACTGTTAACTTGACAATTTCAGTTTTCCATATTTAAAGAGGGAAAAGAAGTCATGAAACATGCCATGACAGCATAGTTGTAATGTGGCCTATTACAGCCAGTAGGTTTTCATTCAAAATTTACAGCCTGATTTTAATCAGTGGGGAAAACTAGAATGCATATTGATGTTGAAGTAAAAAGTTATTTGTGAGCAGATGACTTTCATGTTACCCTGTCTCCACATACAAAAATTTTATTAGCCATTAAATACAGTCATTAAATATTAAGTCCATGTAAAAGACAGGAATCATGTAACATGACATAACAGCTACACTAACATTGATTATTATATGGCTACGACAGTACACACACACTGATTGGCTGATTTCTGGTCTGATATTTTCCCATATCAGACCATTACCATGACAATCAGTCTGGATTTTTTTGCTGATGGAATTAACATAGCGTAAAAAAAAGTGTAACAAACACTAGTTAAAATAGAGTTGTGTCTTTCAATTTGCTCATGTAAGCAAATTGTTAATTTTTTTTTCAGTGTTTTTTTTTTTTACCCCAATATGCACGGACAAAAAAGCAGTAATTGAGATATTGTTGAGCTTTGCAGTGATGGAAGGAAAATATGATTGCACAGGATTTTGTAAAACTGGATTATACAACACAAATGGCTAATCTGAAAACTGCCTCAAACTAGAATATAAACTGCCTAAAATAAACTTTAAAAAAAAGAAGAAAAAAAGGCTCGGGGGGGCAATGCTGGAGATTTAAAATGCAATGATTTCAAGAAATTATCAACATTACCTTGTGAAGAACAAGCTAGTTTTGCACAGCCGCTACTACAGCTAACCTTAGTATGAGTATCATTTAGAAGAACTGATGATTTTGCTGCTAAGTTAGCAGTACCAAATGTGCTCCATTTTTCTCTCTCTGACAGAGAGCTGCAATAATTACGGCCTGGATACGAGTGTTGCAGGAGATCATTAAATTTGGAATCAGTTTACAATCACGTCTTCTGCTGCTTTTCATTTCAAGCCTTTTCGAGTGCTCCGCTTCATTTGCCACCCCTTACTTTACGCAATTCTCCATTCCACACAAGATCATCTCAAGAGCAGCAATATTTCCCTCAAGTGTGATTTTCTTCAACCTGCATGTCCGTCATCATCACAGGAATTCACAGGAACACAGTCAAAGTGTAAAATCGATACACACTCTGGTCAAGAGAGATTGTTGTTTCCTCTGAGCGGCACTATGCTAGCAACCTATTTTTATCACTTACGTATTGTCCACTTGCTGCTAGTTTGAGCCGAAGTAGGGCAAGGTGACTGCAGCCAAAGAAAAAGAGTTAACAGGATTCTGTTTTGTTGCATTTAGAAACTATTTTCACAATTTAACAATTTGTGGTAATGGAGTGCATTGAAGAAACATCACAATTATGGAGAGTGTAATAGGAATTTTGGTGTGGAAGTTGAGGACTTTACAGAGCACATCAACTCGGTGGACTCCAATATCAAGTTCACACATGAGGATGCCGGAAACAACCATTTAGCCTTCTTGGACTGTGATGTTACGATTGGAGACAACAGGCAGCTCCAGAGAGGGGTTTACAGAAAACCCACACACACTGACCAATATCTGCTCTTTGGCTCAAACCAACCTCTTGAACACAAGCTTGGGGTGATCAGGACTCTTCAACACAGAGCCCTACAGGTGCCCACAACTACAGAGGGAAGAGCTAAAGAACAACAACTTTTCCAGAAAGCCCTCACAATATGTGGGTACCCACGATGATCCCTGGATAAAGTGCAGAAGTCCCAAAGAACAAAGAAACCAGACAGACAGGAGACGGAGACAAGAAGAAGAGGAGTGTCTCTCCCTTATTTAGCAGGACTAGGGGAAAAACTACAGAGGATCTTCAGACAGCACAAAATCCGAGTTTACTTTAAACCTGTTAACACCTTGAGACAGAAATTAGTTCACCCTAAGGACAGGATCCCTAGTTACAAACAGAGCAATGTAGTGTATTCTATCAGATGTCAGGAAAACTGTAACAAACACTACATAGGTGAGACGAAGCAGCCGTTACACAAAAGGCTATACCAGCACCGCAGAGAGGGCGCCAGTGGACTTCAGTCGGCAGTTCATCTCCACCTTAAAGACACTAACCACACGTTTGAGGACAAGGAAGTTAAAATCTTAGCCAGAGAGAAGAAATGGTTTGAGAGAGGGGTCAAGGAGGCATTATATATATATACAAACAGTTGAAAGCCAGCCTTTACTGCGGAGGGGGTCTGAGACACGCTTTGTCCCCTGTTTACAATGGGTACTCAGGTCAAAGCAGTTTCAGTCTTTTGTTCATGGTAATGAGTCGTTCACGTCATCAGGAGACTCGTCAGGAGAGGCGTCAGACCCATCGTTATGAGGGACAGCTACCCTGTCATTACGAGGGTGCTACCTAGAGCACAATAGGTGCTAATTAAAGCAATTATTTAGTCACTAGCCAATAGCAGTCTGCCTCTCAGTCGGAGGGGTCTGGTTAGGTTTAAAACTCCAGCTTTTGTGGCTTCTCTTTGTTCTTCTCTACAAGAGGCAAGACAGAAGTCAGACTACCAGAGCAAGAATTTTAGCTGAGGAAGCTTCTGCGATTTGAAGCGAAACATCCTTGCATCAAGCAACCCAGTCCAGTCGAAGGTTCAAGCTTCTCTACTATGGAAACCACCTGGACAACTGAGAGCCTTCACAGAAACATCACTCCAGAAATCCTTTCTCCTTCATCAAATCAAATCAATTTTATTTATATAGCGCCAAATCACAACAAACAGTTGCCCGAAGGTGCTTTATATTGTAAGGCAAAAGCCATACAATAATTACAGAAAAACCCCAACGGTCAAAACGACCCCCTATGAGCAAGCACTTGGTGACAGTGGGAAGGAAAAACTCCCACTGAAAACCTCCAGCAGAACCAGGCTCAGGGAGGGGCAGTCTTCTGCTGGGACTGGTTGGGGCTGAGGGGAGAGAATCAGGAAAAAGACATGCTGTGGAAGAGAGCAGAGATCAATCACTAATGATTAAATGCAGAGTGGTGCATACAGAGCAAAAAGAGGTGAATAAAAAGAAACACTCAGTGCATCATGGGAACCCCCCAGCAGTCTAAGTCTATAGTAGCATAACTAAGGGATGGTTCAGGGTCACCTGATCCAGCCCTAACTATAAGCTTTAGCAAAAATGAAAGTTTTAAGCTTAATCTTAAAAGTAGAGAGGGTGTCTGTCTCCCTAATCCGAATTGGGAGCTGGTTCCACAGGAGAGGAGCCTGAAAGCTGAAGGCTCTGCCTCCCATTCTACTATTACAAACCCTAGGAACTACAAGTAAGCCTGCAGTCTGAGAGCGAAGCGCTCTATTGGGGTGATATGGTACTATGAGGTCCCTAAGATAAGATGGGACCTGATTATTCAAAACCTTATAAGTAATCAATCAATCAATCAATCAATTTTTTTTTATATAGTGCCAAATCACAACAAACAGTTGCCCCAAGGCACTTTATATTGTAAGGCAAGGCCATACAATAATTATGTAAAACCCCAACGGTCAAGAAGAAGAATTTTAAATTCTATTCTGGAATTAACAGGGAGCCAATGAAGAGAACCCAATATGGGTGAAATATGCTCTCTCCTTCATCACGCAACCTGTGGAGCATATGCACTGATGATATTCATCATTACTTGCAATTTCCAACTTCACACTCATCACCCTGTCAGACACTTGCTTACCCTTCAACACACCTTTACATACTCTTTCTTTAAAATTATTTTCCTATCCTCACCATGATACAACTTGAACCCACTGCCTATGATTCTGTTCTTACTTCCCTGCCACTTTAGTAGCACAACTAATTCCAAAACTGGATAAACTCATTTTCTAACAAGATTAACAGCAAGATTATGACCTGAAGACAGTCGATTCTTAAAGCAACAAGTATCGTTCTCAGTTTACCCAAATGCACTTACCATTTCCTCTATGCTTAGGATTTCCATTATACTTGTGAGTTTATACCAAATATACTTTGTATACCGTTAGTATATGTCAAGTATAGATTTTCCTGCATACTTGTGATTGTATGCCAAATACAATTGTATGTAAAAGTTTTGGCACCCCTGATGATTTCCATGATTTTCCTTTATAAATCATTGGTTGTTTGGATCAGCAATTTCAATTAAATATATCATATAGCAGACAAACGCAGTGATATTTGAGAAATGGAATGAAGTTAGGAAGTCTCACAGGACATGTTGTAACATGCCCAGCTCGTCAACCATTCGGAATATTCAGACGGCTTTCGGTGGCTTTTCAGTCGTGTGACTATCCGAGAAATTGTGGACAAGCTGGACATGTCAGGGCATGTTACAACATGCCCTGTGAGGCTTCATCACGGAGGTGCTGTTGCTGCACCATCAGCTTCGTGCCCATGAATTTCACCGCCACTCTTTTCGTGGTAAAATCTTCTTTCACAGTGGAATGTGCCGAAAAAGTGCTGATGTCCACCTCTTCTGCAATTTCTCAGATAGTCACACGACGGTCCCACATCACCACAGTGTTCACTTTGGAAATGATCCGGTCATTTCAGCATGTTGATGGCTGACCGGAGCGCGGCCTCCACCGTTGTGCGGCCGTCTTTAAACCGGTTGTACCGCTCCTTAATCTGTGTGATGCCCAGAGGATCATCACCGAAAGCCATCTGAATAATCCGAATGGTTTCCACCTGGCTATTGCCCAGTTTGTGGCAAAATTTGATGCAGTCATGCTGCTCCAGTCATCCCGCTATTTTCCTTGAAATGAAAATACGCCGACCGCACTGCACATGTCCTCACACAAAGGCTGCTTACCAGCAAATGACGCAACCGACAGGTGTAAAAAAAATCACGCATGCGCACGAAGGTTCAAGGTTGGCTCATGCAAGCACACGTGATTCAAATCCATCAGGTTTTTGAAAAAAATAAAAAGGTCTGATACTTTTCTAACAGATCTCGTGTATATATATATATATATATATATATATATATATATATATATCAGTATATTGACAAGTATCCCAAACTATACTTCAGTATGATTAGTATACTTTAGTGTATTAAGCAAGGTTGGGTAGGATTACTTTGAAAGAATACATGTGGATTACATGTACTATGTATGTACATACATTTGGATTACTTGTA
This sequence comes from Thalassophryne amazonica, assembly GCF_902500255.1. Classification (NCBI taxonomy): domain Eukaryota; kingdom Metazoa; phylum Chordata; class Actinopteri; order Batrachoidiformes; family Batrachoididae; genus Thalassophryne; species Thalassophryne amazonica. Next base: position 149,284,328 of record NC_047104.1, on the reverse strand, counting down.
ATCTGATTACTTTTGGATTACATTTCAAAGTAATCCTACCCTACCTTGGTATTAAGTACACAAATTAAACAGAAATATAGTTTGGATACTTGTCAGTATATTGACAAGTATCCAAACTATACTTAAGTATAATTAGTGTACTTAGTAGACTAAAGTATACTAGGTAAACTACATATACTTTAAATATGATCTGTTAAGTATGTATCTGATAAGTACATAAGTGAACTGAAAATATACTCACAAAGGAGGTATTCTATACTGCAAATAAATTTAGACAAACTATTTTTTGTAAAAGTGAACGGGTAAAGTTATGAATGTCTCCTGCTGTGCCTTGTTCCCAGTGGTGAGGACACTTCCGATAATCCAATAACAGATAATTATCGAAGATAATGTTTTCATTATCGGATTATCTTTTTAGATAACTTTAAAAACCATCATCGGACTAATTATCTTCCGATGAATTGCCGTCCGATAACTTTTAGACCGATAACATAGTAAACCAAGCTGAACAGTGAAAAACATTTTTAAAACTTAAAAGCAGTTGAGACCTACCTGTTAAAAGTTTCTTAATAGGTATATTGTTCTACTCTCTGCAAACAAAAGAGAGCTATTTTCAGAAGAAACCACTCTATCCTCTGTAGGCAAAGGAGAACTGGTGACCCCCAAAAAAAATCATTTTCTTTAACACCATACTGATATAATCGCAATATCACCCAAGTCATCCAGAGGCATACATTTTTAACTTATGGTTCAAATTTTAACCTACTCATTTTGGACAAGTTATTTAAAATTACTGTCATGTCTGAAGTTTTAGAAAGTGAAAATATCAGATTTATGTTTTTCTTTGATCACCCAAAACCTCAGAATTAGTGCATTATTCAACATTAAATGATATATGTTTTAACTTTGTACAAATGACAGAATTTACATTAATGGAGTTATTCTATCAGTATTTTCACAAAACCATAAGTCAGCATGACTTTATTTTTCAAGACCTCCGCCTGACCAGAGCATTATGATTAGTAGAGAGCTGATTTTGTGGGTTCTTTCTTCTGTGCAGCTTCCTACAGGGGGCAGCATAGTCAAACATGGAAATACTGGCTCATTCTTTGGGTCTTTTGTCGCTTTTGATGCTTTCAAAAGCAATTGTGTTAAAAGTAAATTTCAGCTTCTTAGTAATTGCAAATGTACCAGAGACAATACTGGAATTTATCGGTTATCAATTATCTGTAACTTCTGATACATTTTTGGGTGGTTTATCTTTATCAAAGATAACTTTTCTGTTATCTGATTATCTGTTATTGAAGTTAATTTTTTGGTTATCTGTGCCCACCACTGCTTGTTCCTGTTTGTTCTACATTATCCTCTTACAGAAGCTTACAGGTGGCTCATAGTGCAGCATACAGCTCTGTGGATAAGGAACTGGCCTGCTGATTTGTAGGATTTGGGTACGAGTCCAGCTCATAGTACCTGTCTGCCTCAGTCCACTTAGCTGTCAGTGGTACCAGCCTTGGATGGGGAATTAACCTGCATCCTGTCCAAGGGGAGTTGTAGGTAGTTGTATGGAATCTGGATATGAGGAATGGGCCTCGGGGCCTATATAGGAATTGCCTCTCCTTTTTTAAAAGCATACTCAAGGACTGAGCTTTAAAATGTGCCGAACAGCCCCGTCACTACCCTCACAGTGTGTCATTCCCATTTTGCACCACACTTGTGTGTGTCTCACTCAAACAGACTGTGTGTCTTGTCCTTCATTGTGCTCATTTCTCTTCGAAAACTGGAGCTGGGTATATAATTGTTTTTAACCGTCTTTGTATAATGGCTAGTTCTCATATCCTGTTGTCATTCGTTTTCTCAGCGTCAGAAATCAATAGATTTATTTATTTTTTTTAGGAGCAAACCAGTGAGACAATTCACTGAACCTCAAATGTGAAATCCAGCTCTGAAATACGCTTCACAATACAGTATTTCATAGGACTGTGTAAAAGATATATGTGAAGTGTTAAAGCAAAGCATTGCATGAGCATGACCTGCAGAAATCAACTGACCTGGAAAGCACTCATTACAGTGCACGCCTACACCCCAAAAAAGCCATATCTTTAAATGTGATATTAAAAAAATCATTAAAAAATTTACTGTCATAAACCACTTTTGTAGCTGTGTCTCTAAATGTTTCTGTTTCAGTCCAGAACCAATACTGTTATCACTATTCATAAAAATCTATTAAATATTAATGCAGATTATGGTGCAAATTTTGATTTTCATGACATTTTCTTTCCTTTTTTTTTTTTTTTTTTTTTTTTGTCAATGTCCCTGTTGGCAAAAACCCTGAAAATTTTTAGGTTACTGTTTGCAGCGAGGTTTAGAGTTGTGACAAGCGTATGCCACAGGGGATTTATTAGTTTCATCCTCTTGAGAACCCAATCAACAATCGTTTATTAAAAAAAAAATTACAATGTGCTTGCTTGGGGTGAATTAAAAGTGAATAAATTATTGTGGGAGTATTTGCTACTTAGCTACTTTGGTTGACTGCTGCTCATATCTGACAATACACAAACAAAAAGTCTCAAATTAATTTTTATTGTGTAAAATCTGATTATTATTAGCATTATATATATATATATATATATATATATATATATATATATATATATATATATATATATATATATATATTCTGGTGTGAGTCAGGTGGGGATGACAGGTTAATAATTATTAACCTCTGTGGTGGGGACTCAGCTCCATCCTGCCCCCTAGTGGACATATTTATAAATCTTCCATCTGCACACAAACCATGCAGCAGAGATGGGACAAAATCACCATCAAGTCACTCTCAAGTCATGAATCAGCAAGTCCCAAGTCAGCTTGCCAACAGTTGGTGGTCATTATGACTTGATGGTGACTTCGTCCCACCTCTGCCATGCAAGCAAAAATGTGAACATCTCATGTCACAGCTGTGTTTCAACATGTTAAATTCGAGTGTTTGTCCTCAAATGTGCACAAAAACCCCCTCTCCTATAAATGTATGTGAATTTGTTCTCCATCAGTCTGAACCACAACAAGAGGATGGCAGACATTTGTACAAAACATAATTAAGAACATGTTTCCAGATTGCTCCATAAGCTAATTTGATATGAAATATGATGACGACTGTAAAACACTACTGAAGTCTGAGTGTAAATGTTTTTAAATACTGACAACATGATGAAAATATACAGTTTTTTAATTGCTGTGTTCATGGAAAAAAAAATGTGTTTTGGTGGACCTATTTCTTCTTGTGGCATAGTGTCCTTTTAGCTGTAAATACTGTGTAAAGTGAAGGATTCTGCAAAGAAAGTAAGATTATGTGAATAATTTTGACTACAACAGCTTCTTAGGATCTGACCATTACAAGTGGCGGGAGAGAAACAGCGTTTTTATTGTTTTTAACTCTTTATTTTTCTATTTCTGCCTTAACCCTTTTAGTATTTGTCATAATTTGTCTTTTTGCTGTTTTAGAACAGGTTCCATTGTGACTTTGACCAGCTTGTGTGTGTGTGTACAGGTTTGTGATCAGTGTCCCTCACAAAAATCTGAAAATAAAGATGAACACTTCATTTTGTTTATTTATTTATTTTTATTATTTAAAGAGACTGAAAGTCAATCAGCTGGTAATCTCTGTGGAGCGCCGCCTGTTCATCACACCAGAATGTTTTTTTAAGCATATCTGTACCATGAAGCCCACACAAACCTGAATTGTGTACACATGTAAACAAACAAGTGTTGATATTGACATTGTTGTTCTTGTTTTGCTTTTTGATTGAGGGCTCACTGGAGGAATCCAACAGATCTGCTCATTACTTCATGAGATGGTCAACATACAGTAGTGTTCAGAATAATAGTAGTGCTATGTTACATGGGAAACAAGGTACCAGTAGATTCAGTAGATTTTCACAAATCCAACAAGACCAAGCATTCCTGATATGCACACTCTTAAGGCTATGAAATTGGGCTGTTAGTAAAAAAAGTAGAAAAGGAGGTGTTCACAATAATAGTAGTGTGGCATTCAGTCAGTGAGTTCGTCAATTTTGTGGAACAAACAGGTGTGAATCAGGTGTCCCCTATTTAAGGATAAAGCCAGCACCTGTTGAACATGCTTTTCTCTTTGAAAGCCTGAAGAAAATGGGACGTTCAAGACATTGTTCAGAAGAACAGCGTAGTTTGATTAAAAAGTTGATTGGAGACTTATACGCAGGTGCAAAAAATTATAGGCTGTTCATCTACAATGATCTCCAATGCTTTAAAATGGACAAAAAAACAAAACAAAACAGAGATGCGTTGAAGAAAATGGAAAACAACCATCAAAATGGATAGAAGAATAACCAGAATGGCAAAGGTTCACCCATTGATCAGCTCCAGGATGATCAAAGACAGTCTGGAGTTATTTGTAAGTGCTGTGACAGTTAGAAGACGCCTGTGTGAAGCTAATTTATTTGCAAGAATCCCCTGCAAAGTCCCTCTGTTAAATAAAAGACATGTGCAGAAGAGGTTACAATTTGCCAAAGAACACATCAACTGGCCTAAAGAGAAATGGAGGAATATTTTGTGGACTGATGAGAGTAAAACTGTTATTTTTGGGTCCAAGGGCCGCAGACAGTTTGTGAGACGACCCCCAAACTCTGAATTCAAGCCACAGTTCACAGTGAAGTATGGTGGTGCAAGCATCATGATATGGGCATGTTTCTCCTACTATGGTGTTGGGCCTATATATCGCATACCAGGTATCATGGATCAGTTTGGATATGTTAAAATACTTGAAGAGGTCATGTTGCCTTATGCTGAAGAGGACATGCCCTTGAAATGGGTGTTTCAACAAGACAATGACCCCAAGCACACTAAATGAGCAAAATCTTGGTTCCAAACCAACAAAATTAATGCCTCACAGATGTGAAGAAATCATGAAAAACTGTGGTTATACAACTAAATACTAGTTTAGTGATTCACAGGATTGGTAAAAAAGCAGTTTGAACATAGTAGTTTTGAGTTTGTAGCATCAACAGCGGATGCTACTATTATTGTGAACACTCCCTTTTCTACTTTTTTTTTTTTTACTAATAGTCCAATTTCATAGCCTTAAGAGTGTGCATATCAGGAATGCTTGGTCTTGTTGGATTTGTGAGAATCTACTGGTACCTTGTTTCCCATGTAACAATAAGAATTATACTCAAAACCTGGATTAATCTTTTTAGTCACATAGCACTACTATTATTCTGAACAATACTGTAAATGTACTTAAAGGGTTAACTTTCATTTGACTTTTAGACTGTGTCGTGTTAAGAATTTACTGTTAAAAAAACAAATAGAAGAAACAAACAAACAAAATCTTCAGTTAATAAATACTTTAGTTGTTTACTTTATTTGCTGTTTTATTTTATTCATTTATGGTTTTGGTGACCATAGCTCTGTTGTTGCCGTCAGTTGCCCATTTGGTATTTTGTCATTTCCCATAATGCAATATGGCACCGCAGCACATGCACATGAAATCATAGGCAGAGTTCCAGTTTGAGTTTTTCTGTACTGATATTGTTGGATTCACATTTTCAGTGGTAATGTAACATGTTCCTTCAGGTTGTTTAAGGGTTAAATGCACAGACACAATTTCCATGAAGTATGCATTTCATTATTATTGTTATTTTTTTAGGTAAATCCACCAGATAAAGAGCTGGGCTCACAATATTGCAGACCTGGGTTCAGTTCCTAGTCACACTACCTGTCTGTGTCCTTGGACATGACACTTTATCTGCATTGTCCCATTGCTCCTCATCTGGAAATGGGTATCGGTCTTGACTGGGGGAGTAACCTGTGTCTCTTCATCAGTGAGTTCTACACTGTCATTTATTGCACACTATGGAATCTGGGGATGAGTTCTGACACCAGTGGGTCTGATGGCTGAAATACAACTTCCTTTATATCTTGGAGTCTTCTAAGATCACCAGAATCTCAGCAAAGCAGAGTTTGTTCACTGCATTTTGGCTGGAATACTAAAGGAAAATGCAATTCAGAGTGAAAATAACAGCTGCAAACTGGAAGTATTCCAATGCTTTTGCATGCATATGCCATAGCAAGCACATATTGCATTATGGGTAATGGCAAAACAGAATTATCCAAAGGCTCAGTATCACACACCTTCCTGTCTGTGTGGAAAGTGTCCTTGAGCAAGACATTCATTAATTCATGCATTTTCTATTCCTGCTTACTCCAATTAAGGGTCATGGGGGCCTGGAGCCTATCCCACTGTTCATAAGGTGAGAGGTGGGATACACAGACTGCTAGGGCTTCAACAAGACACTAATCCCCAAATTTGTCCTGGTATATAGGTTGATAGCTCCTGACATTTGTGTGTAAATGTAATTGTAAATCACTAGCAGCTGACAAATGCTTTAATTATAAACTAAGGTATTTGGCTTCTCCGTGTCATGTAGATGTTAATTTTTCCCCATTCACTAGCTACTGTATGTCTACCTGAAGGGCTCCAGTCAAAATAGAATAATTCTAATCAGTGAATCCATGTGTATTGTAAAGAAATAATCAGATACATAGATTTACACACTTTTATGCTCAATGCATCATATTGACTCTTTTGACTTGAATAGACAGAAGGTCCAATTATGTTGCACAGTATCAGCTCAACAACAGACCCATGTAACACAGTCAACCTCTGCTACTGTTCTATTTTTGGTCCTCAACCTGCAGGATTGATTGATCTTATCATAGAAGTTCTGAACAAGAGAAAGTAAGCAAAGAAGCTACACTATCTCATTCCGTACTCATTACTTTCACACCTTCCTGCACCTCTGGCCAAATCCATGGATTGACATCAATTGAAAATCCATGGAGTGACATCAATTATTGATGAATTGTGTAGATGATAAAATAACTGTTCTGTTGTTCCTGGCCATCAAAACACTTGACAATTTTCTAATTCTTTTAAAATCTCCAGCAGTAGCATTGTCTCTTCCCTCACCACTTGGCCAGAAGATTGTCCCTTCCATTGGAAAGCCGCCATGAGTTTTTGTTCATCGCCATGCTTCCTCACTATGCAATGATGATTTCTCCACTCTGGTAATTCCAGCAGTATTTCTTTTCAGGTTGGGTTTTTCCATTAGGTGACATCTAGCAGTTTGTGCCAGCTGATCTTCTTATTGGAATCCAACATACAACCCCAATTCCAATGAAGTTGGGACGTTGTGTAAAATGTAAATAAAAACAGAATACAATGAATCTTCTTCAACCTATATTCCGTTGAAGACACCACAAAGACAAGATATTGAATATTCAAATTGATCAACTTTGTTGTTTTTGTGCAAATATTTGCTCATTTTGAAATGGATGCCTGCAACACATTTCAAAAAAGTTGGGATGGAGCAACAAAAGACTGGGAAAGTTGATGAATGCTCAAAGAACACCTAATTAGAAACAGCTGAGTGTCATGATTGGGTATAAAAGGAGCATCCCCAAAAGGCTCAGCTGTTCACAAGCAAAGATGGGGCAAGGATTAAAAACCAACATCATTGTGTAAAGGATCTTACCGTGTGAGCTCAGGAACACTTCAGAAAACCATTGTCAGTTAACACAGTTCGTCACTACATCTACAAATGCAAGTTAAAACTCTACCATGCAAAGCGAAAGCCATACATCAACAACATCCAGAAACGCTGCCGCCTTCTCTGGGCCTGAGCTCATTTGAAATGGACAGACGCAAAGTGGAAAAGTGTGCTGTGGTCTGATGAGTCCACATTTCAAATTGTTTTTGGAAATCATAGACGTGGTGTCCTCCGGACAAAAGAGGAAAAAGACCATCTAGATTGTTACCAGCGCAAAGTTCAAAAGCCAGCATCTGTGATGGTATGGGGGCGTGTTAGTGCCCATGGCATGGGCAACTTACACATCTGTGATGGCACCAACAATGCTGAAAGGTACATCCAGGTTTTGGAGCAACACATGCTGCCATCCAAGCAACATCTTTTTCAGGGACGTCCCTGCTTATTTCAGCAAGACAATGTGAAGCCACATTCTGCATGTGTTACAACAGTGTGGCTTCATAGTAAAAGAGTGCGGGTACTAGACTGGCGTACCTGCAGTCCAGACCTGTCGCCCACTGAAAATGTGTGGCACATTATGAAGCGCAAAATACGACAACAGAGACCCCGGACTGTTGAACAACTGAAGTTGTACATCAAGCAGGAATGGGAAAGAATTCCACCTACAAAGCTTCAACAATTAGTGTCCTCAGTTCCCAAATGCTTATTGAGTGTTGTTAGAAGGAAAGGTGATGTAACACAGTGGTAAACATACCACTGTCCCAGCTTTATTGAAACGTGTTGCAGGCCTCCATTTCAAAATGAGCAAATATTTGCACAAAAACAAAGTTTATCAGTTTGAACATTAAATATCTTATCTTTGTGGTGTATTCAATTGAATATAGGTTGAAGAGGGTTTTCAAAGCATTGTTTTCTGTTTTTATTTACATTTTGCACAACGCCCCAACTTCATTGGAATTGGGGTTGTATTGTATATCACCACTCTTCTCGATGACTTGTAGGTAGTACTTCGCTTGTAGCTCAGTGAACATTTAAGTAGTGTGTTCAAATGTTTGACAGTGTTGAATAGGAGATAATGCTAGATGGGGGTTGGGGTACCCATAATGTTGAGGAGAGTTGCCAAAGGCACCCTTAAGAGTTGGGAGTAGGAGGTGGAGGCAGCATTCTGGGCAGCATAGCAGCAGTTCAAATTCCTCAGGCCGAGACAGAGAAACAGATCAGAGTTAATAGTGAGAAGGTAATACTGTTTTAACATCTTAGGCAGCAGGAGCTAACGGTTTTTGAAATCAGAGTTTGATGAAAATTAAACCTTCCAAGATGCACAAGGTAAGTTAGAGAGATGTTTTCAATCTACATATAAAGGACTCAACATAATCTGATTTTATCTTAGTGAGCAGACTTTTCCAAGAAATAGCAGCACACAAAAGATATGTGCAAATCAAAGGACAATGTAGGATCACCTGTATCATCCTGAGGTTTGTGGCTTTATTGCTGTGTTGGGTCGCCACAGCAGATCCAATGTTGAATTGGCACAGGTTTTACACCAGATGCCCTTCCAGACACAACTCCACATGCTGGGTTTGAACTGGGAACCTTCCACACTGAAGCCAAGCACACTAACCACTTGGACACCACCCCTGGCAGTATTTTTCCTAAACTTTAAGCAGCAAAGACAGACATTCATCCACTTTGTGTTGTGTTGTTTCACCTGTTGTGCATAATGGATCTACCCAGTTCATACTCCTTCTACCAAAGACATGCTGGATACTTTGAATTGACTTTTGGTTTGAGTGATAGCGTGTGTCCATATGTGCCAGCCCTTTGATCTTCTGGCGGCCTGTACAGAGCGTACCCTGCCTCTGAATCCAGTGGTTGCTGGGATAGGCTCCACCCACTCCACACCCCTTGCCAAATTTGAATTGCTTAATTGGAAGAAGAAAATGAATGAATCCAAGTCACTTGGAAATAGAAATCACAGAACAAGCCAGATTCAGACAGCTTTATGGATCCCAAGTAGATCAATTCATTTGCAGCTTACCCTGCCACAGTCACCAACAACAGCCAACAATGCATCCAGACAAACCAACAAACAAATTATGAATATATGGAAATCAATAAGAACAAAGAAAAAAATATTTTTCAATGACATCTGTCAGAGATATACAGTAGTGTTCAGAATAATAGTAGTGCTATGTGACTAAAAAGATGAATCCAGGTTTTAAGTATATTTCTTATTGTTACATGGGAAACAAGGTACCAGTAGATTCAGTAGATTCTCACAAATCCAACAAGACCAAGCATTCATGATATGCACACTCTTAAGGCTATGAAATTGGGCTATTAGTAAAAAAAAGTAGAAAAGTTTCCCTGAGGCTCTGCTGCACTCAGATCAGTACAAATGTCTCTATTTTGCCTCCGTGGGCATAAGCGCTCTCCATTCAGCATCGCTGGGGAGGGTTCCCTCAATTAACTGAGGGTCAGTCAGCTGCGAAGAATCTGCCCTGTGTGCAGTCTGACGCCGTGAGCCGAGACCTCAGCCTCCGTCTGTGCCGCCGGCCCCGCTGCCCCTCAGCCAAAAATGGTTACACCCAGAGGCGCTTACCATTCATGGGCTGAAGCCATGGAGGGCATTACCGAGGTGTTGGAGCAACTCCCACAGTGGCGTCCCTCAGCTGCTGTATAGGAGAGTGACAGAGTAGAAGGTGGAGAGATGGAAAGAACATCCAAAAAATTTTACTTTTGTGTACTTGACATGAATTAAATCATCTATTACAGATGTATAAATTAGCTTGACAATTATTAAAAAATGCATTCAAACTCTATAAACATTTAAATCTTGCTTCACGGTCTTGATGTTTCCATGGGCCTCAGCTTAACATTGGGTGCAATAATATGGTGCGCAGACACCACAAATGAGAGACAATTCATTCAGAGCACATCCTGGCACAAATAGCTATTTAAGCGGTGTGAAATCTCAGAGCAAAGAAAGGGCATAAGGCATAAAAGGTGCTGGTTTAAAGCTCCACATTATGCAGAGGTGTTTTGTAGGCATGTCATGTATGCCATCTATTTTCCCTTTAATGGCCAAGATGTGTCTGCCTCTGGTGCATTGCTATTCAGAGGACAAACGCAGGTGTGAGTGACGAGATTAGCAGCCAGAGGTGATACAATGTTGCACATTGTTGTGCCAGGTCTGGAAAAGGTGCAACTGGTTTAGCCTGAATGATGGACCTTACAGACAAATTCCTGATATGTGATTCGCATCATGACCCAGACTTTACCTGGATCCGGATTCCACAACACAATACAATAATTGCATGCTGATCCAGAATGGTCCGACAGATCAAGATGTGGCAATCTGATATTTAATTCACAAGGTGAAACAAAATAGTGTCTTTCTGATCTTGGTTTTACATTGTGATGTCGTATGTTTCTGCTGCAGAACCTGCACATTAATCTGGATCACTCCCAACAACCAACACTAACAAGGTCTTCCATTGTACAATAGCCACATGTGATTTAAATTATGTCAAGATCAATCAAGCAGATTTTAGATGATCCTTGGTGAAAATAAGAAATGATCCAGAATCGGGCTCTTGATCCCAATCCACTCCAAAATTGAATGGAGTCTTCCATGGCCTGTGGTGAAAATTTCTGCAAAATCTGTGCGGTAGTTTTGACGTAATGCTTAAAAGCCTATAAAGTGAAATCTTGAGCCAGAATCCGGATTACCAGTCAGTGGAGTCTTCCATGCCCCATTATCTACATCTGTGGTGAAGATTTGGTGAGAATCCCTGAAGTAGTTTTGACATAATCCTTCAAAGAATATATAAAGTGAAATCTTGATCCAGAATGTGGACCCAGATCACCTTCAAAAATTTAATGGAGTCTTGGCCACATATCTAAGTCTGGTGAAAATTTCATCATAATCTGTGCAGTAGTTTTGACGTCATCCTTAAAAGCCTATAAAGTGAACTCTTGATCCAGAATCCAGATCTGGATCCCCTCCAAAATTCAGTGGAGTCTTCCATGCCCTAATATATATCTGTGGTGCAAATTTGGTGAGAATGCAGGGTTCTCAGCAGGATTTTTGTCAGCGTAATGAGATGGAAAAATCACCTTAAGAAGCTGGGGGTTTGGTGAATGCTTAGGCTTTGACCCCGCTAAAGCTTCTGCTTTATGGGCTCATAAAGGGCCTTCTTTTGTGTTTTTTTAAACTTCAAAATGTAGAGTAATTAGAAATTGAACTTGAAACATTTGTAAGGATTTTCTATAGTAAACTTCTGTGTATAAATTAGCTCCTGTGAAGTGACATACATTTTGACACTCTTCCGTGATTTGGTCTGATGCCTCATTTCTTTTGGCTTTAAAGTAAGGCTGTAACAAAGATTAAAAAATATGGCTTTACTTAACAAAATTTGGCCCTCAAAATGCATGCAACAGTGTTTCAGAGTGATATAAATGTTACTTTGGCCCCGGTCTCCCCTACAATACTCGTGCCTGGAGCACTGCTGCATGGCTGTGCTCAAACTGGAGTGCTGAGACTGTGACACCGGGATAAGTTCTCCCCGGCGGAACGGAGGACAACTCATTTTGGGGAAAAACAGTTTTGGTCAGTTGTAGTTAGTCTGTTGTACAACATTTGGAAAGAGGTGTCTTTTGATTTAAAATGGTGATTCACTTTGAAGTTATTGATTGTGGAATGATCCGTCTTTCCACCTTTACTCAGTAGAGAGCCGCAACAAATCCTGCAACACACACACACACGGAGCGGAGGATATTATCATTATTATTTTCATGAAGGACACTAACTTTAGTTTAGGAACCAGAGAAGCGGGAGATATTAAGGTTCCAGTCCACGGCAGAGAACCGCGTCGTTGGCTGCCCCACAAAAAAGGCATGTTAATGACAAATGAATAAAACCTGTCCGTGTGAAGCGATGGATGATTCTTGTAGAAAAAAGAGTCCCATTTAGAGACTTTAATCAGCAGAAAAGGCTTTGATACAGGCTGATGAATAAATTGTGGGCGCGCTGCTTCTACATCAGGACAGCAGCTCCACAATCAACACAGAGAAATGACTATTATCCCATTAAACACCCTCAAAACAACATAACGGCCCAACTGCAGTGTAATGTTGTTATTATAACAGCGTGACGGACTGTTATGCTGCTATAATGCTGGTGAGAACCCTGGAATCCCTGAAGTCGTTTTGATGTAATCCTTCAAAGACTATATAAAGTGAAATCTTTATCCAGAATCCGTATCGCCTCCAAAATTCACTGAAGTCTTGCATGGCCTAACATCTATCCCTGGTGAAACTTTCATCAAAATCCGAGCAGTAGTTTTGATATGAACAGTCAGACAGACAAATTGACACTCGTGATTTTATTACGTCCTTGGCGGATGTAATTAAATTAAGATGTTGCGCCCTCTGCTCCGGTAGTTTGGGAGAGGTACATGGCAACTTTTGAGTTAAATGAAGGACAGGAACGCAGCCAACGTCTTTACTCCATTTGGCTTTACTCAAAAGAACATCAAAACTTTTCTGCGCAGGTTCAAAACAGGTCTGTCAAAAGCAATTGATCTGCGAACCATTGAACTCTTAATAAACTATAAATAGCGTACATAGTATTTATACTTTTCTACTGTATCTGGTCGTCGGTTCCGTTGCTTGAGAACCAATACCAAGAGGATGAGGAAAATCTTCTTCCCCCAGGCCATTCGTTTACTGAATTTAAAATAGGGAATTTCATTTCAGTTTTTCTTGCATATTTAACCCCCCTATTACATTTTGCATAACCCCCCTGACAACTCATCTGCATATTTGTACATCTGTAAATAATATTTTATGTGTATATATATATATATGAGGTCTATTAGAAAAGTATCCGACCTTATTTTTTTCAAAAACCATATGGATTTGAATCACGTGTGATTACATCAGACATGCTTGAACCCTCGTGGGCATGCGAGAGTTTTTTCACGCCTGTCGGTTACGTCATTCGCCTGTGGGCAGTCTTGAGTGAGGCTGTCGCCACCCTCCTCGTCGTTTTTTCATTGTTTAGGAATGGCTCAGAGACTGCTTTGTTTGATCAAATTTTTTTCAGAACTGTAAGGCACAACTGAGTGGACACCATTCGATAAATTCAGCTGGTTTTCGGTAAAAATTTTAACGGCTGATGAGAGATTTTGGTCTGGTAAGGATGGCCCACGGCGCCTGACGGCGATCTGCGCTTCGAGGCAGCAGCGTCTCACCGTTTCAAGTTGAAAACTTCCACCTTTCAGGCTCTGTTGACCCAGGAAGTCGTCAGAGAACAGAGAAGTTTCAGAAGAAGTCGGCATGAGGAGTTTATTTGGACATTCCATGTTAACGGACATTTGTATGAAAGAACGTGCGGGGCAGAGTCGCATGTCGGGCTGGACCCGACTGCGGGGGGTCGCGACAGGAAAACACCTCCGTTGGAAACCTAACGGGCAAGTTGGAACATGCCCAAGCTGTTAAACCATTTCTCAGTTACTCACTTGTTGAAAAGCCATCAAAAGCCACCTGAATTTTTCAAATGGTTTTCAACACGGAGGTGTTTTTCCTGTCGCGGCGCATACAGATTGCCGAGTCGTTTCCGTGCCGACTCAAATTTGCGCGCACGTCTTTCATTAAAAAATGTCCTTAAACAGTGGAATGTCCGCAAAAAGTCCTCATGCCGGCCTCTTCTGAATCTTCTCTGTTCTCTCACAACGTCCTGGGTGAATTAAGCCTTAAATTAGGATGTTTTCAGGTCGAAACAGGCCGACGACGGCCGCCTGGAAGCGCTGCACCACGTCCTGCTCTGTGGGAAGTCCTTACACCGACAGAAACACCCCATAATCTCTCATCAGCCGTTAAACTTTTCACCGAAAACCAGCTTAATTTCTCGAATAGGGTCCACTCGGATATTCCTCACAGGTCCAGAAAAAATTTTGATAAAGCAACGCGCGCCGTCTCGAGCAGCGTGTGAAACAAAGGAATTCAGCCGAGAGGGCGGGACCACATCTCACTCAAGGCCTGCCCACAGGGAAATGATGTCACCGACACGCGTGAAAAAACTCATGCATGCGCACGAGGGTTCAAGCATGATTGGTGTAATCGCACGTCATTCAAATCCATATCGTTAAAAAAAAAAGGGTTGGTTTATTATCTAATAGACCACGTATATATATATATATATATATATATACGGTATATATGAGGGCTGTCAATAAAGTAACGGTCCTTTTTATTTTTTTCAAAAACTATAGGATTTCATTCATATGTTTTTACGTCAGACATGCTTGAACCCTCGTGCGCATGCGTGAGTTTTTCCACGCCTGTCGGTGACGTCATTCGCCTGTGAGCACTCCTTGTGGGAGGAGTCGTCCAGCCCCTCGTCGGAATTCCTTTGTCTGAGAAGTTGCTGAGAGACTGGCGCGTTGTTTGATCAAAATTTTTTCTAAACCTGTGAGACACATCGAAGTGGACACGGTTCGAAAAATTAAGCTGGTTTCAGTGAAAATTTTAACGGCTGATGAGAGATTTTGAGGTGAGACTGTCGCTTTAAGGACTTTTCACGGTGCGAGACGTCGCTCAGCACTCTCAGGCGGCGTCATCAGCCTGTTCAAGCTGAAAACCTCCACATTTCAGGCTCTATTGATCCAGGACGTCGTGAGAGAACAGAGAAGTTCAGAAGAAGTCGGTTTCAGCATTTTATCCGGATATTCCACTGTTAAAGGAGATTTTTTTAATGAAAGACGTGCAGACGGATCCGCGCGTCGGGACGCAGCCGACGCGGTGCGGCGGCACAGGAAAACACCTCCGTGTTGATAACCATTTGTAAAATCCAGGCGGCTTTTTGATGGCTTTCAGTGGAGTGAGTATATGAGAAATTGTTTAACAGGCAGGACATGTTCCAACTTGTCCTTAAGGCTTTCAACAGAGGTGTTTTTCCTGTGGCGGAGCGTCGCGGCGGCTGCGTCCCGACGCGCGGACCCGTCCGCACGTCTTTCATTAAAAAATCTCCTTTAACAGTGGAATATCTGGATAAAATGCTGAAACCGACTTCTTCTGAAACTTCTCTGTTCTCTCACGACGTCCTGGATCAATAGAGCCTGAAATGTGGAGGTTTTCAGCTTGAACAGGGTGATGACGCCGCCTGAGAGCGCTGCGCGACGTCTCGCACCGTGAAAAGTCCTTAAAGCGACAGAATCACCTCAAAATCTCTCATCAGCCGTTAAAATTTTCACTGAAAACCAGCTTAATTTTTCGAACCGTGTCCACTTCGATGTGTCTCACAGGTTTAGAAAAAATTTTGATCAAACAACGCGCCAGTCTCTCAGCAACTTCTCAGACAAAGGAATTCCGACGAGGGGCTGGACGACTCCTCCCACAAGGAGTGCTCACAGGCGAATGACGTCACCGACAGGCGTGGAAAAACTCACGCATGCGCACCGAGGGTTCAAGCATGTCTGACGTAAAAACTTATGAATGAAATCCATATAGTTTTTGAAAAAAATAAAAAGGACCGTCACTTTATTGACAGCCCTCGTATATAAAATGTATGTGTATGTATATGTATATGTGTGTGTACATGTATGTATGTCTATGCATATGTGTGTGTATGTGTATATATACACACATATATTAGTTCACTTTTATTGCACCTTTTACTTTTTTTAGTGTTTATGATTGCGTGCTTTTGCTATGTTGTTATTGCTTTTGTCAGCGCAGGTACAAAGACACTTTTCACTGCATTTTACATATTGTATATTTGCATGTGACAAATAAACACCTTGAAATTGAAAAAAAAAAATTGAAATATTAATTTTAACTGTATAGAAATTCCTACTATCAATGCTTTTCACCTGCATATTTTAACCTGTGTATGGAAGTATTTTAATAATGTTAACCTGTCACAAAGACACCTGTTTGGTGTCTTCATTGCACTTTAGCTGTCATGCACGCTGTTGTTCATGCTGTGCACTTTGGTAGAGACATGATCTTTGATTTTCTGTTCTGCTTGTGATTTGTATCTGGATTGTGTTGTTATATCAAGCCACAGGTGGTATACTGTGTTTCCCATCCAGATCCCCTTTGAAAGCTACATGCAGTCGTCCACCTGATCACCACAGGGATCACTACTTGTTCCTGTGTTGTCTGTAAATTTTTGCATTAAAGTACATGGTCCAACCCTGCGCTGTTATGCACCACTGTGCAACAGCCTGTATGTGTGTCCACATACATCCTTTTAAAGGCATGTTGGGATCTTCATACTGTGCTACACAGGGCTTGACTTTCAATCATTTCTGCTGGTCTAAGGCGCAGATGCTTTGTGGTGATAGAAGATATGAGCACACCAGGTCTGCACCTGACCACACCTCATATTTAGACCAACAGTACCACATGAGCATAGGTTGTATTGTGACTTAGAGGATATGGGCACCGCGTATAAAAATGACATCTGTTTCAATCTTGCCTTCTGCCTCAGAGAGCAAGACTCTCAATTTACCAGTCGATATATGCTCCTGTCCTCACCTGTGGTCATGAACTTTGGGTAATTACTGAAAGAATAAGGTTCAAAAAACACCTTTTTGAAAATATCGAGGATGGATGGAGCGTGAGATCGACAGACAGTGATGCGGTCACTGTATTGGACCACCATGAATTACCGATCGATCTACGTTCTGACCCTTACCTATGGTCATGAGATTTGGCTCATGACCGAAAGAACAAGATTGTGAGTACAAGCGGCCGAGATGAGTTTCCTCCGCAGGGTGGCTGGGCGCTCCCTTAGAGATAGGGTGAGGAGCTCGGTCACTTGGGAAGAGCTCGGAGTCGAGCCGCTGCTCCGCCACGTTGAAAGGAGCAAGCTGAGGTGGCTTGGGCATCTTTTCCAGATGCCCCCTGGACACCTCGCTGGAGAGGTGTTCCGGGCACGTCCCATTGGGAGGAGGCCCTGTGGAAGACCCAGGACACACTGGAGGGACTACATCTCTCGGCTGGCTTGGGAATGCCTCGGGGTTCCCCCGGAGGAGCTGGGGGAGGTGTGTGTGGGATCGGGAGGTCTGGGCGGCTTTGCTTGAGCTGCTGCCCCCGCAACCGGACTCCAGATAAAGCGGAAGAAAATGGATGGATGGATGGATGGATGGATGGATGGATGGATGGATGGATGGATGGATGGATGGATGGATGGATGGATGGATGGATGGATGGATGGCAGTTCTTCTTCGCTGAATGCCAAAAGCTTTTTGATAACTTTAATTTTAACTCCACAACCCCTTTTGCCAAGTGTTAACCCTTTTTAATTTTTACAAATACTTTTAATGGATTTTTCACAAGTTTTAGAAGCCACAGAAGCATTATTCTGACCAAAAACACTGGTAGAAGCCTTCCAACTGGGTGAACATCTACCTGCAACATGAATCACAGAACCCCTACATGTTCTATTCTTCCGGAAACAGAAAGGACAGCCAAAGCCCTGGAGTCAGACGAGAAGTCTTGGCCCCGGCTAAGTCTGACCCAGAGGTGCAAGGAAATCATCTAATGCTGAACCCTCAGCATCTCTTCAGTAATCATTTAAAGCTGAACTCTCAGCATCTAGTGGAAGGAAGACCCCAGACCAAATGGATCAGACTGAACTTCTTCAAACTTCTGACGTCACTCAACCCATGTTCAGATAAGTGTTAAGGCCGTTGCTGTCAGTGATGCAAAGTATCTTAGTTTATCAATCAATCAAGCATTTATTTATATCGCCCTCGACAACAGCCAGATGGTGTCCAAAGTGCTTTACAGTAAAATCAAGTATCAAGAATTCACAAAAATAAAAGCAAGCATCCAATACAATTATAGAGGCACAATAAAAAATGTATTTATTTAAAGTGGCTTTTAAAACACAGTGGTGCTGTGGCATGTTTTGTTTTTATGTGCCTGCTGCACAGTGCATCTGAAATGTATTCACAGCGCTTCACTTTTTCAACATTTTGTTATATTACAGCCTTATTCCAAAATAGAGTAAATTCAATTCAGCGTGGCGTCACCTAGCAACACATATGGGTGTGGCTTGTGTATTGTGCACCCCCCACCAACACACACACACACCATGAATCCTCTGTGTCCTGCAACTCAGCCACCCAGCCAGCTAATGTCACTTCCACCATGTAAATTGTAGTTTACATGACAGACAGAGGTCTGCTGACAGAGGTCGGTGTTGTCCTCCTGCGACATGCAGCTGCTCAGATATCTGTGCTTGCAAGTCATAGTTCAGGAACATAGTTGTAGTGGCTTGTAGAATAATAAGTCATATAACTACAGCATGAAGCACAGACGCTGGCATGCTGTCCTCACATGGAAATAAATTAAAACCCATATTGCTTCAGCTGACCACTGCATCAGGGCATTGCAACACTAGTGAATATCATGCCATGCAGGAAATTACCCCACGGGACACCCCCGTGAGGCACATGTCACTGCAGGATTTCCCACATTGTAATAATTAAAACACATCACATTTGCAGTGGATCACTGCGGACAGGACACGCCATGCGATGCTGCATCTGTTCAAATCAAATCAAATCAGTTTCATTTATATAGCGCCAAATCATAACAAACAGTTGCCACAAGGCGCTTTATCTTGTAAGGCAAAGCCATACAATAATTACAGAAAAAAACTGTCAAAACGACCCCCCTGGGAGTAAGCACTTGGTGACAGTGGGAAGGAAAAACTCCCTTTAACAGGAAGAAACCTCCAGCAGAACCAGGCTCAGGGAGGGGCACTCTTCTCCTGGGACTGGTTGGGGCTGAGGGAGAGAACCAGGAAAAAGACATGCTGTGGAGGGAAGCAGAGATCAATCACTAATGATTAAATGCAGAGTGGTGCATACAGAGCAAAAGAGAAAGAAACACTCAGTGCATCATGGGAACCCCCCAGCAGTCTAAGTCTATAGCAGCATAACTAAGGGATGGTTCAGGGTCACCTGATCCAGCCCTAACTATAAGCTTTAGCAAAAAGGAAAGTTTTAAGCCTAATCTTAAAAGTAGAGAGAGTGTCTGTCTCCCTGATCCGAATTAGGAGCTGGTTCCAGAGGAGAGGAGCCTGAAAGCTGAAGGCTCTGCCTCCCATTCTACTCTTACAAACCTAGGAAATACAAGTAAGCCTGCAGTCTGAGAGCGAAGTGCTCTATTGGGCTGATATGGTACTATGAGGTCCCTAAGATAAGATGGGACCTGATTATTCAAAACCTTATAAGTAAGAAGAAGAATTTTAAATTCTATTCTAGAATTAACAGGAAGCCAATGAAGAGAGGCCAATATGGGTGAGATATGCTCTCTCCTCTAGTCCCTGTCAGTACTCTAGCTGCAGCATTTTGAATTAACTGAAGGCTTTTCAGGGAACTTTTAGGACAACCTGATAATAATGAATTATAATAGTCCAGCCTAGAGGAAATAAATGCATGAATTACTCTGAGACAAGACCTTTCTAATTTTAGAGATATTGCGCAAATGCAAAAAGCAGTCCTACATATTTGTTTAATATGAGCATTGAATGACATATCCTGATCAAAAATGACTCCAAGATTTCTCACAATATTACTAGAGGTCAGGGTAATGCCAGAAAATTTAAGCAATGCTGTCTAATAATACTGCCTAAGGGAAGCATGTAAAAAGTGAATAAAATTGGTCCTAGCACAGAACCTTGTGGAACTCCAATTAACCTTAGTCTGTGAAGAAGATTCCCCATTTACATGAACAAATTGTAATCTATTAGATAAATATGATTCAAACCACCGCAGCACAGTGCCTTTAATACCTATGGCATGCTCTAATCTCTGTAATAAAATTTTATGGTCAACAGTATCAAAGCAGCACTGAGGTCTAACAGAACAAGCACAGAGATGAGTCCACTGTCCGAGGCCATAAGAAGATCATTTGTAACCTAAGATAGCTGGGTCAAGTGATGGCTTTTTAAGTAATGGTTTAATTACTGCCACCTTAAAAGCCTGTGGTACATAGCCAACTAACAAGATAGATTGATCATATTAAGATCGAAGCATTAAATAATGGTAGGGCTTCCTTGAGCAGCCTGGTAGGAATGGGGTCTAATAAACATGTTGATGGTTTGGATGAAGTAACTAATGAAAATAACTCAGACAGAACAATCGGAGAGAAAGAGTCTAACCAAATACCGGCATCACTGAAATCAATCAATCAATCAATCAATTTTATTTATATAGCGCCAAATCACAACAACAGTTGCCCCAAGGC
This sequence comes from Thalassophryne amazonica, assembly GCF_902500255.1. NCBI lineage: Eukaryota > Metazoa > Chordata > Actinopteri > Batrachoidiformes > Batrachoididae > Thalassophryne > Thalassophryne amazonica. The sequence goes on along the minus strand of NC_047104.1, from coordinate 149,263,476 downwards.
GCTTTATATTGTAAGGCAAGGCCATACAATAATTACGTAAAAACCCAACGGTCAAAACGACCCCCTGGGAGCAAGCACTTGGCGACAGTGGGAAGGAAAACTCCCTTTAACAAGAAGAAAACCTCCAGCAGAACCAGGCTCAGGGAGGGGCAGTCTTCTGCTGGGACTGGTTGGGGCTGAGGGAGAGAACCAGGAAAAAGACATGCTGGGAGGGGAGCAGAGATCAATCACTAATGATTAATGCAGAGTGGTGCTACAGAGCAAAAAGAGAAGAAACACTCAGTGCATCATGGGAACCCCCCAGCAGTCTAAGTTTATAGCAGCATAACTAAGGGATGGTTCAGGGTCACCTGATCCAGCCCTAACTATAAGCTTTAGCAAAAAGTAAAGTTTTAAGCCTAATCTTAAAAGTAGAGAGGGTGTCTCTCTCCCTGATCTGAATTGGGAGCTGGTTCCACAGGAGAGGAGCCTGAAAGCTGAAGGCCCTGCCTCCCATTCTACTCTTACAAACCTTAGGAACTACAAGTAAGCCTGCAGTCTGAGAGCGAAGCGCTCTATTGGGGTGATATGGTACTATGAGGTCCCTAAGATAAGATGGGACCTGATTATTCAAAACTTTATAAGTAAAAGAAGAATTTAAATTCTATTCTAGAATTAAGAGGAAGCCAATGAAGAGAAGCCAATATGGGTAAGATATGTCTCTCCTTCTAGTCCCCGTTAGTACTCTAGCTGCAGCATTTTGAATTAACTGAAGGCTTTTCAGGGAACTTTTAGGACAACCTGATAATAATGAATTACATAGTCCAGCCTAGAGGAAATAAATGCATGAATTAGTTTTTCAGCATCACTCTGAGATAAGGACCTTTCTAATTTTAGAGATATTGCGTAAATGCAAAAAAGCAGTCCTACATATTTGTTTAATATGCGCTTGAATGACATATCCTGATCAAAAAATGACTCCAAGATTCTCAGTGTTACTAGAGGTCAGGGTAATGCCATCCAGAGTAAGGATCTGGTTAGACACCATGTTTCTAAGATTTGTGGGGCCAAGTACAATAACTTCAGTTTTATCTGAGTTTAAAAGCAGGAAATTAGAGGTCATCCATGTCTTTATGTCTGTAAGACAATCCTGCAGTTTAGCTAATTGGTGTGTGTCCTCTGGCTTCATGGATAGATAAAGCTGGGTATCATCTGTGTAACAATGAAAATTTAAGCAATGCTGTCTAATAATACTGCCTAAGGGAAGCATGTATAAAGTGAATAAAATTGGTCCTAGCACAGAACCTTGTGGAACTCCAAATTAACCTTAGTCTGTGAAGAAGATTCCCCATTCACATGAACAAATTGTAATCTATTAGATAAATATGATTCAAACCACTGCAGCGCAGTGCCTTTAATACCTATGGCATGCTCTAATCTCTGTAATAAATTTTATGGTCAACAGCAGTGTTGCCACAGTTACTTTGAAAAAGTAATCCAATTACTGATTACTGATTACTCCTTGAAAAGTAACTTAGTTACTTTACTGATTACTCAATTGTAAAAGTAACTAAGTTAGATTACTAGTTACTTTTTTTAGTTATTTTCCCCAGCTGCCGACAACAACCCATGTCAACATGACAATGATACCTGTTTTGCCAAAACTCACTTTATAGTCACCCTTTCTTGACTTCAATGAAAATAAATACTTGTTTATAAAAGTAAAATAAAGACCTCTTTCTTGACCTCATATTTAACTGTTGACAGCACTGTAACAGTAAAACTTGCAATTTCAAACCTACATTGTTTATAAATGTAGCTATTAAATTCTAACATTTTTCTAACATTTAAATTCTCTCTAAACATTTTACTTGTCGAAATTATTATTATTTTAAGCATATTAGTAGTTGTAGTAAAAACGGCTTCAAAACTGGACCTTTAATCTAGGGCTGTTGTGGGGGGGCACATCCCTCCCCACGCCCCCATCCCATCTGGATTCGCCCCTGCTTTGGCGTTTGAGCACAAAGAATAGATAACATTATTTATGCAGAAAACAGGACCAGATTTACAGGTAAGAAAGTTTTATTGCGTTTTCACATCATGTGGTCCTCAGAAAGAGAGTTTAGGTGCATTTGAGTGGAAAATAGTGTTAGTTGTTGACGCGTCGCTCAGGATCAGCTTGTTTTTAACGAGACGATACGGAGCGGCTCAGCTCAGAATTCTAAATGAAGGAGGAAAAAAGTATAAAATGTCTTCGTAAAGCTCAGTGCAGGTGTGCTGATCACTGCCCTTTAAGAGGTGAGGACGAGTCGAGCAGCTGCAAAAAACCGCGGATGAAAAGCTCACAGCTCGCTTAAAGTGGGACGTTCAGTCGAACCCCGACCCCCTGCCCACGGACCAAGTTTAATGCTGCTATCGACCCACAATGAAAAATAATAGTAACGCACAGTGACATGGAGAAGTAACTTTAATCTGATTACTGACTTGGAAAGATTAACGCGTTAGATTACTCGTTACTAAAAGAAGTGGTCAGATTAGAGTAACGCGTTACTGGGGAGGGGCCCAGAGAAAACTACAGAGTCCGACATTGTTTTTGCAAAGTTACACTCTGATTCAATATTAATTTTATTGACCTCCGATTGGCGTAACCGGGTGTCATTCCTGCCGACGTGAATTACAATCTTACCAAATTTACGCTTAGCCTTAGCCAGCAGTTTCAAATTTCCTTCAATGTCGCCTGTTCTGGCCCCCGGAAGACAATCGACTATGGTTGCTGGTGTCGCTAACTTCACATTTCTCAAAACAGAGTCGCCAATAACCAGAGTTTTGATCCTCGGTGGGTGTGTCGCCGAGTGGGGAAAAACGGTTAGAGATGTGAACGGGTTGGCGGTGTACACGGGGCTTCTGTTTAGGACTACGCTTCCTCCTCACAGTCACCCAGTCAGCCTGCTTTCCCGGCTGCTCGGGATCTGCCGGGAGGGAACTAACGGCGGCTAAGCTACCTTGGTCCACACCGACTACAGGGGCCTTGCTAGCTGTAGGATTTTCCAGGGTGCGGACCCGAGTCTCCAATTCGCCCAGCCTGGCCTCAAAGCTACGAATAAGCTACACTTATTACAAGTACCATTACTGCTAAAGGAGGCCGAGAAATAACTAAACATTTCACACCCAGAGCTGAAAAGTGCGGGAGAGACAGGAGAAGCCGCCATGCTAAATCGGCTAAGAGCTAGTAGCTGCGCTAAGCTAGCGGATTCCTAAAAACACGCAAAGTGAATAATGTGTAAATAATTTAGAGGTGATTCAGCAGAGGGAGTGCTTTAGTTAAGGCACGTGAAGATTACACTGTGAAACAAAGTTAACTAGATCAATCTAACTGCGCAGATTAAACAGCTAACAGATACAGCAAAACACCACTGTGCTCCAGAACAGGAAGTGATACAATACCGCAGTGAGAGCCAACCACCAGTAGAGGTTCGATTTCCAGTTCACAACGCAAGAGCCTGGCTCTTCATGACACGGGAGCAGACTCTTCATAACATGGGAGCCGGCCGACTCGAGCGCATCAGGTAATTCATGTAAAAACATGAGGAAAACAATAATCCACATCATTTCATTACTTCCTGGTGTACATCTAGGCAGAGGCTAAATCCACTCTTTGGAACAGGAATTAATATACATGCTCAGTTACTAGACCGTGTAGGCGTGGAACACCAGCAAACAGCTGTCACAGGTGGCAGACACTGTTCAGTGTGTTGGGGAGGTCCGACACCAGCATCACCGGCCTGATGGAGGGCATTGATAGCTCAATGATTCAGCTGGCAGAACTGCAACACAGGTGGGACAGCTTGACACAACATAGGATAGACACAATATCATGAGGAAATAAATTATTTACAGTTGGTGGCCACACCTTACAGCACTGCTGATTTTCATAAATCACTGTATAGCCAAGTATGGCATGGGATATGCATGAAGTGGAAAAAAAATATGCAGTAATAATCAACAAGGCAGATGAATCTATCCTCTATCCTGCAGCTGTGAGCCAAAGGAGAAACTGGGGGCCTTCCACATTGTTCACCCTGAGGTGGCACCTGCTCCTGCTCCCTCTCCAACACCATCCTTGCTGGACAAGAAGTTGGATGTTGTCACCTAGCACAAGAAGGTCCTCCTTATATAAGAGGAGTATTACAGATGCAAGATGGAGCATCTGACAAATAAAGTGGCTGATAAACAGTACCCATGCATATATGTCTTTAACACATTTTGAATGTTTACCTATGTTGGTTCAATATAGCCACCATGACACAGATTGGACATTACTTAAGTGCAGCTGTGTAAATTGAGCTCTGTAAGGATTCCCAGTCAGAGTCATAATCCATTCCTGCTGTGGATGGACATCATCATCATCCGCATCATCACTGCTGTCCTGTCCATCCTTAGGAGGTGCTGGGATTTGCCTGGACTTACAGATGTTGTGGAGTACTGCACAGGCGATTATGATTTTGTAGACCTTTGCAGGTGACACCCTCACTTCTCCATGCAACACGTGGAACCTCCGTTTCAGCTGCCCAGTACCCCGCTCAACCACTGCCCGTGTTTTCTTATAGGTCCTAAGCACATATATATAATTACAAACTCAGCCACATGGGGTGTGCAGCCAGTACATTGTGAGTGCCAGTCCCAAGCCCGGATAAATGAGGGTTGCGTCAGGAAGGGCATCCGGCGTAAAACATGCCAACCCAACTATGCAGACTCAGAATCGAATTCCCATACCGGATCGGTCGTGGCCCGGGTTAACAATGTCCGCCACTGCTGCTATTGCCCAACAGGGTGCCGGTGGAAATTGGGCTAACTGCTGGGCGAAGACGACGAAGAAGAGGAGGAAAACGTTGCCACAAACAGCGGGAGAAGAGGAAAACTAGAAGGGTGGAAATGAGAGTGGGGACTTTGAATGTTGGTAGTATGACTGGTAAAGGGAGAGAGCTGGCTGATATGATGGAGAGGAGAAAGGTAGACATATTGTGTGTGCAAGAGACCAAGTGGAAGGGAAGTAAGAGCAGGAGCATCGGCGGTGGGTACAAGTTGTTGTACCATGGTGAGGACAGGAAGAGAAATGGTGTTGGGCTCATTTTAAAGGAAGCGTATGTTAAAAGTGTGTTGGAGGTTAAGCAAGTGTCTGACAGGGTGATGAGTGTGAAGTTGGAAATTGAAGGGGTGATGATGAATATCATCAGTGCATATGCCCCACAGGTAGGTTGTGAGATGAAGGAGAAAGAAGATTTCTGGAGTGTATTAGATGAGGTGGTGGAGAGTGTGCCCAAGCATGAAAGAGTGGTGATAGGAGCAGACTTCAATGGGCATGTTGGTGAAGGGAACAGAGGTGATGAGGAAGTAATGGGTAGATATGGTTTCAAGGATAGTAATGGGGAAGGACAGATGGTACTTGATTTTGCAAAAAGGATGGAAATGGCTGTGGTGAATACCTACTTTAAGAAAAGGGAGGAGCACAGGGTAACATATAAGAGTGAAGGAAGGTGCACACAGGTGGACTACATTCTTTATAGGAGATGCAAGCTAAAAGAAATCACAGACTGTAAGGTGGTAGCAGGAGAGAGTGTCACTAGACAGCATAGGATGGTTGTTTGTAGGATGACTTTAGAGGTAAAGAAGAACAAGAGAGTGAGAGCTCAACAAAGGATCAGATGGTGGAAGCTGAAGGAGGAAGACTGTTGTGTGAAATTTAGCGAGCAGGTGAGAGAAGCACTAGTTGGAGGGGAAGCAATTTTGGACAACTGGAAAAGTACTGCAGATGTGGTGAGGGAGACAGCTAGGACAGTACTGGGTATGACATCTGGACAGTGGAAGGAAGACAAGGAGACTTGGTGGTGGAATGAAGAGGTCCAAGAAAGCATAAGGAGAAAGAGGTTGGCGAAAAAGTTTTGGGATAGTCGGAGAGATGAAGAAAGTAGACATGAGTACAAGGAGATGCGGCGTAAGGCGAGAAGAGAAGTGGCAAAAGCAAAGGAAAAGGCATATTGCGAGCTGTACAAGAAGTTGAATAATAAGGAAGGAGAAAAGGACTTGTACTGATTGGCCAGACAAAGGGACAGAGCTGGAAAGGATGTGCAGCAGGTTAGGGTGGTAAAAGATGCATATGGTAATGTGCTGACAAGTGAGGAGTGTGTGCTAAGAAGGTGGAGGGAATATTTTGAAGAGTTGATGAATAAAGAAAATAAGCGAGTGAAAAGGCTGGATGATGTGGCGAGAGTAAATCAGGAAGTAAAAGAGAATAGCAAGGAAGAAGTGAGGGCTGCTATGAAGAGGATGAAGAGTGGAAAGGCAGTTGGTCCAGATGACATTCCAATGGAGGCATGGAAATGTCTAGGAGAGATGGCAGTAGAGTTTCTAACCAGATTGTTTAATAAAATCTTGGAAAGTGAGAGGATGCCTGAGGAGTGGAGATGAAGTGTGGGTTCCTATTTTCAAGAACAAGGGTGATGTGCAGTGCTGCAGTAACTACAGAGGCATAAAGCTGATCAGCCACAGCATGAAGTTATGGGAAAGAGTAGTAGAAGCTAGGCTTAGAAAACAGGTGAAGATCTGTGAGCAGCAATATGGTTTCATGCCGAGAAGGAGCACTACAGATGCAATGTTTGCTCTGAGAATACTGTTGGAAAAGTACAGAGAAGGACAGAAAGAGTTACATTGTGTGTTTGTGGACTTAGAAAAAGCTTATGATAGGGTGCCAAGAGAAGAGTTGTGGCATTGTATGAGGAAGTCTGGAGTGGCAGAGAAGTATGTTAGTGTAGTGCAGGACATGTACAAGAATAGTGTGACAGCGGTGAGATGTGCAGTCGGAATGACAGACTCATTCAAGGTGGAGGGGGATTACACCAAGGATCAGCTCTGAGTCCTTTCTTGTTTGCAGTGGTGATGGACAGGTTGACAGATGAGATCAGACAGAGTCCCCATGGACTATGATGTTTGCAGATGACATTGTGATCTGTAGTGAGAGTAGAGAGCAAGTTGAGTCTAGTCTGGAGAAGTGGAGATATGCTTTGGAGAGAAGGGGAATGAAAGTCAGTAGAAGCAAGACTGAGTACATGTGTGTGAACGAGAGGGAGCCCAGTGGAATAGTGCAGTTACAAGGAGTAGAAGTGGTGAAAGTAGATTAGTTTAAATATTTGGGGTCAACTGTTCAAAGTAATGGAGAGTGTGGTAGAGAGGTGAAGAAGAGAGTGCAGGCAGGGTGGAGTGGTGGTGGAGAAAGGTGGCAGGATTGATTTGTGACCGAAGAATATCAGCAAGAGTGAAGGGGAAAGTTTACAAAACAGTAGTGAGACCAGCTATGTTGTATGGTTTAGAGACAGTGGCACTAACAAAAAGACAGGAGGCAGAGCTGGAGGTGGCAGAGCTGAAGATGTTGAGATTCTCTTTGGGAGTGACAAGAATGGACAAGATTAGGAATGAACATATCAGAGGGACAGCTCAGGTGGGACGGTTTGGAGACAAAGTCAGAGAGGCGAGATTGAGATGGTTTGGACATGTGCAGAGGAGGGACCAGGGTATATAGGGAGAAGGATGCTGAGGATGGAGCCACCAGGCAGGAGGAGAAGAGGGAGACCAAAGAGGGGTTCATGGATGTGCTGAGAGAGGACATGCAGGTGGTTGGTGTGACAGAGGAAGATACAGAGGACAGGGTGAGATGGAAACGATTGATCTGCTGTGGCGACCCTAATGGGAACAGCCGAAAGACAAAGAAGAAGAAGAAGCATATATAATATACACAGAGACCAAAGTATCACATGTACACCTCCAGCAACACTATAGAACATTTTCAGTTTTCTTTTAGTATTACTGTTTAAAAAAACAAATAGAAGAAACAAACAAACAAAATCTTCAGTTAATAAAATACTTAGTTGTTTACTTTATTTGCTGTTTATTTTATTCATTTATGGTTTTGGTGACCATAGCTCTGTTGTTGCCGTCAGTTGCCCATTTGGTATTTTGTCATTTCCCATAATGCAATATGGCACCGCAGCACATGCACATGAAATCATAGGCAGAGTTCCAGTTTGAGTTTTTCTGTACTGATATTGTTGGATTCACATTTTCAGTGGTAATGTAACATGTTCCTTCAGGTTGTTTAAGGGTTAAATGCACAGACACAATTTCCATGAAGTATGCATTTCATTATTATTGTTATTTTTTTAGGTAAATCCACCAGATAAAGAGCTGGGCTCACAATATTGCAGACCTGGGTTCAGTTCCTAGTCACACTACCTGTCTGTGTCCTTGGACATGACACTTATCTGCATTGTCCCATTGTCCCATCTGGAAATGGGGTATCGGTCTTGACTGGGGGAGTAACCTGTGTCTCTTCATCAGTGAGTTCTACACTGTCATTTATGACACTATGGAATCTGGGGATGAGTTCTGACACAGTGGGTCTGATGGCTGAAATACAACTTCCTTTATATCTTGGAGTCTTCTAAGATCACCAGAATCTCAGCAAAGCAGAGTTTGTTCACTGCATTTTGGCTGGAATCTAAAGGAAAATGCAATTCAGAGTGAAAATAACAAGCTGCAAACTGGAAGTATTCAATGCTTTTGCATGCATATGCCATAGCAAGCACATATTGCATTATGGGTAATGGCAAAAACAGAATTATCCAAAGGCTCAGTATCACCACCTTCCTGTCTGTGTGGAAAGTGTCCTTGAGCAAGACATTCATAATTCATGCATTTTCTATTCCTGCTTACTCCAATTAAGGGTCATGGGGGCCTGGAGCCTATCCCACTGTTCATAAGGTGAGAGGTGGGATACACAGACTGCTAGGGCTTCAACAAGACACTAATCCCCAAATTTGTTCCTGGTATATAGGTTGATAGCTCCTGACATTTTGTGGTGTAAATGTAATTGTAAATCACTAGCAGCTGACAAATGCTTTAATTATAAACTAAGGTATTTGGCTTCTCCGTGTCATGTAGATGTTAATTTTTCCCCATTCACTAGCTACTGTATGTCTACCTGAAGGGCTCCAGTCAAAATAGAATAATTCTAATCAGTGAATCCATGTGTATTGTAAAGAAATAATCAGATACATAGATTTACACACTTTTATGCTCAATGCATCATATTGACTCTTTTGACTGAATAGACAGAAGGTCCAATTATGTTGCACAGTATCAGCTCAACAACAGACCCATGTAACACAGTCAACCTCTGCTACTGTTCTATTTTTGGTCCTCAACCTGCAGGATTGATTGATCTTATCATAGAAGTTCTGAACAAGAGAAAGTAAGCAAAGAAGCTACACTATCTCATTCCGTACTCATTACTTTCACACCTCCTGCACCTCTGGCCAAATCCATGGATTGACATCAATTGAAAATCCATGGAGTGACATCAATTATTGATGAATTGTGTAGATGATAAAATAACTGTTCTGTTGTTCCTGGCCATCAAAACACTTGACAATTTCTAATTCTTTTAAATCTCCAGCTAGTAGCATTGTCTCTTCCCTCACCACTTGGCCAGAAGATTGTCCCTTCCATTGGAAGCCGCCATGAGTTTTTGTTCATCGCCATGCTTCCTCACTATGCAATGATGATTTCTCCACTCTGGTAATTCCAGCAGTATTTCTTTTCAGGTTGGGTTTTTCCAATTAGGTGACATCTAGCAGTTTGTGCCAGCTGATCTTCTTATTGGAATCCAACATTACAACCCCAATTCCAATGAAGTTGGGACGTTGTGTAAAATGTAAATAAAAACAGAATACAATGAATCTTCTTCAACCTATATTCCGTTGAAGACACCACAAAGACAAGATATTGAATATTCAAATTGATCAACTTTGTTGTTTTTGTGCAAATATTTGCTCATTTTGAAATGGATGCCTGCAACACATTTCAAAAAAGTTGGGATGGAGCAACAAAAGACTGGGAAAGTTGATGAATGCTCAAAGAACACCTAATTAGAAACAGCTGAGTGTCATGATTGGGTATAAAAGGAGCATCCCCAAAGGCTCAGCTGTTCACAAGCAAGATGGGGCAAGGATTAAAACCAACATCATTGTGTAAAGGATCTTACCGTGTGAGCTCAGGAACACTTCAGAAAACCATTGTCAGTTAACACAGTTCGTCACTACATCTACAAATGCAAGTTAAAACTCTACCATGCAAAGCGAAAAGCCATACATCAACAACATCCAGAAACGCTGCCGCCTTCTCTGGGCCTGAGCTCATTTGAAATGGACAGACGCAAAGTGGAAAAGTGTGCTGTGGTCTGATGAGTCCACATTTCAAATTGTTTTTGGAAATCATAGACGTGGTGTCCTCCGGACAAAAGAGGAAAAAGACCATCTAGATTGTTACCAGCGCAAAGTTCAAAAGCCAGCATCTGTGATGGTATGGGGGCGTGTTAGTGCCCATGGCATGGGCAACTTACACATCTGTGATGGCACCAACAATGCTGAAAGGTACATCCAGGTTTGGAGCAAACACATGCTGCCATCCAAGCAACATCTTTTTCAGGGACGTCCTGCTTATTTCAGCAAGACAATGTGAAGCCACATTCTGCATGTGTTACAACAGTGTGGCTTCATAGTAAAAGAGTGCGGGTACTAGACTGGCGTACCTGCAGTCCAGACCTGTCGCCCACTGAAAATGTGTGGCACATTATGAAGCGCAAAATACGACAACAGAGACCCCGGACTGTTGAACAACTGAAGTTGTACATCAAGCAGGAATGGGAAAGAATTCCACCTACAAAGCTTCAACAATTAGTGTCCTCAGTTCCAAATGCTTATTGAGTGTTGTTAGAAGGAAAGGTGATGTAACACAGTGGTAAACATACCACTGTCCCAGCTTTATTGAAACGTGTTGCAGGCCTCCATTTCAAAATGAGCAAATATTTGCACAAAAACAAGTTTATCAGTTTGAACATTAAATATCTTATCTTTGTGGTGTATTCAATTGAATATAGGTTGAAGAGGGTTTTCAAAGCATTGTTTTCTGTTTTATTTACATTTTGCACAACGCCCCAACTTCATTGGAATTGGGGTTGTATTGTATATCACCACTCTTCTCGATGACTTGTAGGTAGTACTTCGCTTGTAGCTCAGTGAACATTTAAGTAGTGTGTTCAAATGTTTGACAGTGTTGAATAGGAGATAATGCTAGATGGGGGTTGGGGTACCCATAATGTTGAGGAGAGTTGCCAAAGGCACCCTTAAGAGTTGGGAGTAGGAGGTGGAGGCAGCATTCTGGGCAGCATAGCAGCAGTTCAAATTCCTCAGGCCGAGACAGAGAAACAGATCAGAGTTAATAGTGAGAAGGTAATACTGTTTTAACATCTTAGGCAGCAGGAGCTAACGGTTTTTGAAATCAGAGTTTGATGAAAATTAAACCTTCCAAGATGCACAAGGTAAGTTAGAGAGATGTTTTCAATCTACATATAAAGGACTCAACATAATCTGATTTTATCTTAGTGAGCAGACTTTTCCAAGAAATAGCAGCACACAAAAGATATGTGCAAAATCAAAGGACAATGTAGGATCACCTGTATCATCCTGAGGTTTGTGGCTTATTGCTGTGTTGGGTCGCCACAGCAGATCCAATGTTGAATTGGCACAGGTTTTACACCAGATGCCCTTCCAGACACAACTCCACATGCTGGGTTTGAACTGGGAACCTTCCACACTGAAGCCAAGCACACTAACCACTTGGACACCACCCCTGGCAGTATTTTCCTAAACTTTAAGCAGCAAGACAGACATTCATCCACTTTGTGTTGTGTTGTTTCACCTGTTGTGCATAATGGATCTACCCAGTTCATACTCCTTCTACCAAAGACATGCTGGATACTTTGAATTGACTTTTGGTTTGAGTGATAGCGTGTGTCCATATGTGCCAGCCCTTTGATCTTCTGGCGGCCTGTACAGAGCGTACCCTGCCTCTGAATCCAGTGGTTGCTGGGATAGGCTCCACCCACTCCACACCCCTTGCCAAATTTGAATTGCTTAATTGGAGAAGAAAATGAATGAATCCAAGTCACTTGGAATAGAAATCACAGAACAAGCCAGATTCAGACAGCTTTATGGATCCCAAGTAGATCAATTCATTTGCAGCTTACCCTGCCACAGTCACCAACAACAGCCAACAATGCATCCAGACAAACCAACAAACAAATTATGAATATATGGAAATCAATAAGAACAAAGAAAAAAATATTTTTCAATGACATCTGTCAGAGATATACAGTAGTGTTCAGAATAATAGTAGTGCTATGTGACTAAAAAGATGAATCCAGGTTTAAGTATATTTCTTATTGTTACATGGGAAACAAGGTACCAGTAGATTCAGTAGATTCTCACAAATCCAACAAGACCAAGCATTCATGATATGCACACTCTTAAGGCTATGAAATTGGGCTATTAGTAAAAAAAGTAGAAAAGTTTCCCTGAGGCTCTGCTGCACTCAGATCAGTACAAATGTCTCTATTTTGCCTCCGTGGGCATAAGCGCTCTCCATTCAGCATCGCTGGGGAGGGTTCCCTCAATTAACTGAGGGTCAGTCAGCTGCGAAGAATCTGCCCTGTGTGCAGTCTGACGCCGTGAGCCGAGACCTCAGCCTCCGTCTGTGCCGCCGGCCCCGCTGCCCCTCAGCCAAAAATGGTTACACCCAGAGGCGCTTACCATTCATGGGCTGAAGCCATGGAGGGCATTACCGAGGTGTTGGAGCAACTCCCACAGTGGCGTCCCTCAGCTGCTGTATAGGAGAGTGACAGAGTAGAAGGTGGAGAGATGGAAAGAACATCCAAAAAATTTTACTTTTGTGTACTTGACATGAATTAAATCATCTATTACAGATGTATAAATTAGCTTGACAATTATTAAAAAATGCATTCAAACTCTATAAACATTAAATCTTGCTTCACGGTCTTGATGTTTCCATGGGCCTCAGCTTAACATTGGGTGCAATAATATGGTGCGCAGACACCACAAATGAGAGACAATTCATTCAGAGCACATCCTGGCACAAATAGCTATTTAAGCGGTGTGAAATCTCAGAGCAAAGAAAGGGCATAAGGCATAAAAGGTGCTGGTTTAAAGCTCCACATTATGCAGAGGTGTTTTGTAGGCATGTCATGTATGCCATCTATTTTCCCTTTAATGGCCAAGATGTGTCTGCCTCTGGTGCATTGCTATTCAGAGGACAAACGCAGGTGTGAGTGACGAGATTAGCAGCCAGAGGTGATACAATGTTGCACATTGTTGTGCCAGGTCTGGAAAAGGTGCAACTGGTTTAGCCTGAATGATGGACCTTACAGACAAATTCCTGATATGTGATTCGCATCATGACCCAGACTTTACCTGGATCCGGATTCCACAACACAATACAATAATTGCATGCTGATCCAGAATGGTCCGACAGATCAAGATGTGGCAATCTGATATTTAATTCACAAGGTGAAACAAAATAGTGTCTTTCTGATCTTGGTTTTACATTGTGATGTCGTATGTTTCTGCTGCAGAACCTGCACATTAATCTGGATCACTCCCAACAACCAACACTAACAAGGTCTTCCATTGTACAATAGCCACATGTGATTTAAATTATGTCAAGATCAATCAAGCAGATTTTAGATGATCCTTGGTGAAAATAAGAAATGATCCAGAATCGGGCTCTGATCCCAATCCACTCCAAATTGAATGGAGTCTTCCATGGCCTGTGGTGAAAATTTCTGCAAAAATCTGTGCGGTAGTTTTGACGTAATGCTTAAAAGCCTATAAAGTGAAATCTTGAGCCAGAATCCGGATTACCAGTCAGTGGAGTCTTCCATGCCCCATTATCTACATCTGTGGTGAAGATTTGGTGAGAATCCCTGAAGTAGTTTTGACATAATCCTTCAAAGAATATATAAGTGAAATCTTGATCCAGAATGTGGACCCAGATCACCTTCAAAAATTTAATGGAGTCTTGGCCACATATCTAAGTCTGGTGAAAATTTCATCATAATCTGTGCAGTAGTTTTGACGTCATCCTTAAAAGCCTATAAAGTGAACTCTTGATCCAGAATCCAGATCTGGATCCCCTCCAAAATTCAGTGGAGTCTTCCATGCCCTAATATATATCTGTGGTGCAAATTTGGTGAGAATGCAGGGTTCTCAGCAGGATTTTTGTCAGCGTAATGAGATGGAAAAATCACCTTAAGAAGCTGGGGGTTTGGTGAATGCTTAGGCTTTGACCCCGCTAAAGCTTCTGCTTTATGGGCTCATAAAGGGCCTTCTTTTGTGTTTTTTTTAAACTTCAAAATGTAGAGTAATTAGAAATTGAACTTGAAACATTTGTAAGGATTTTCTATAGTAAACTTCTGTGTATAAATTAGCTCCTGTGAAGTGACATACATTTTGACACTCTTCCGTGATTTGGTCTGATGCCTCATTTCTTTTGGCTTTAAAGTAAGGCTGTAACAAAGATTAAAAAAATATGGCTTTACTTAACAAAATTTGGCCCTCAAAATGCATGCAACAGTGTTTCAGAGTGATATAAATGTTACTTTGGCCCCGGTCTCCCCTACAATACTCGTGCCTGGAGCACTGCTGCATGGCTGTGCTCAAACTGGAGTGCTGAGACTGTGACACCGGGATAAGTTCTCCCCGGCGGAACGGAGGACAACTCATTTTGGGGAAAAACAGTTTTGGTCAGTTGTAGTTAGTCTGTTGTACAACATTTGGAAAGAGGTGTCTTTTGATTTAAAATGGTGATTCACTTTGAAGTTATTGATTGTGGAATGATCCGTCTTTCCACCTTTACTCAGTAGAGAGCCGCAACAAATCCTGCAACACACACACACACGGAGCGGAGGATATTATCATTATTATTTTCATGAAGGACACTAACTTTAGTTTAGGAACCAGAGAAGCGGAGATATTAAGGTTCCAGTCCACGGCAGAGAACCGCGTCGTTGGCTGCCCACAAAAAAGGCATGTTAATGACAAATGAATAAAACCTGTCCGTGTGAAGCGATGGATGATTCTTGTAGAAAAAAGAGTCCCATTTAGAGACTTTAATCAGCAGAAAAGGCTTTGATACAGGCTGATGAATAAATTGTGGGCGCGCTGCTTCTACATCAGGACA
Source organism: Thalassophryne amazonica (assembly GCF_902500255.1). Classification (NCBI taxonomy): domain Eukaryota; kingdom Metazoa; phylum Chordata; class Actinopteri; order Batrachoidiformes; family Batrachoididae; genus Thalassophryne; species Thalassophryne amazonica. Next base: position 149,248,353 of record NC_047104.1, on the reverse strand, counting down.
GCAGCTCCACAATCAACACAGAGAAATGACTATTATCCCATTAAACACCCTCAAAACAACATAACGGCCCAACTGCAGTGTAATGTTGTTATTATAACAGCGTGACGGACTGTTATGCTGCTATAATGCTGGTGAGAACCCTGGAATCCCTGAAGTCGTTTGATGTAATCCTTCAAAGACTATATAAAGTGAAATCTTTATCCAGAATCCGTATCGCCTCCAAAATTCACTGAAGTCTTGCATGGCCTAACATCTATCCCTGGTGAAACTTTCATCAAAATCCGAGCAGTAGTTTTGATATGAACAGTCAGACAGACAAATTGACACTCGTGATTTTATTACGTCCTTGGCGGATGTAATTAAATTAAGATGTTGCGCCCTCTGCTCCGGTAGTTTGGGAGAGGTACATGGCAACTTTTGAGTTAAATGAAGGACAGGAACGCAGCCAACGTCTTTACTCCATTTGGCTTTACTCAAAAGAACATCAAAACTTTTCTGCGCAGGTTCAAAACAGGTCTGTCAAAAGCAATTGATCTGCGAACCATTGAACTCTTAATAAACTATAAATAGCGTACATAGTATTTATACTTTTCTACTGTATCTGGTCGTCGGTTCCGTTGCTTGAGAACCAATACCAAGAGGATGAGGAAAATCTTCTTCCCCCAGGCCATTCGTTTACTGAATTTAAAATAGGGAATTTCATTTCAGTTTTTCTTGCATATTTAACCCCCCTATTACATTTTGCATAACCCCCCTGACAACTCATCTGCATATTTGTACATCTGTAAATAATATTTTATGTGTATATATATATATATGAGGTCTATTAGAAAAGTATCCGACCTTATTTTTTTCAAAAACCATATGGATTTGAATCACGTGTGATTACATCAGACATGCTTGAACCCTCGTGGGCATGCGAGAGTTTTTTCACGCCTGTCGGTTACGTCATTCGCCTGTGGGCAGTCTTTGAGTGAGGAGTCGCCCACCCTCTCGTCGTTTTTTCATTGTTTAGGAATGGCTCAGAGACTGCTTTGTTTGATCAAATTTTTTTCAGAACTGTAAGGCACAACTGAGTGGACACCATTCGATAAATTCAGCTGGTTTTCGGTAAAAATTTTAACGGCTGATGAGAGATTTTGGTCTGGTAAGGATGGCCCACGGCGCCTGACGGCGATCTGCGCTTCGAGGCAGCAGCGTCTCACCGTTTCAAGTTGAAAACTTCCACCTTTCAGGCTCTGTTGACCCAGGAAGTCGTCAGAGAACAGAGAAGTTTCAGAAGAAGTCGGCATGAGGAGTTTATTTGGACATTCCATTGTTAACGGACATTTTGTAATGAAAGAACGTGCGGGCAGAGTCGCATGTCGGGCTGGACCCGACTGCGGGGGGTCGCGACAGGAAAAACACCTCCGTTGGAAACCTTAACGGGCAAGTTGGAACATGCCCAAGCTGTTAAACCATTTCTCAGTTACTCACTTGTTGAAAGCCATCAAAAGCCACCTGAATTTTTCAAATGGTTTTCAACACGGAGGTGTTTTTCCTGTCGCGGCGCATACAGATTTGCCGAGTCGTTTCCGTGACGACTCAAATTTGCGCGCACGTCTTTCATTAAAAAATGTCCTTAAACAGTGGAATGTCTGCAAAAAGTCCTCATGCCGGCCTCTTCTGAATCTTCTCTGTTCTCTCACAACGTCCTGGGTGAATTAAGCCTTAAATTAGGATGTTTTCAGGTCGAAACAGGCCGACGACGGCGCCTGGAAGCGCTGCACGACGTCCTGCTCTGTGGGAAGTCCTTACACCGACAGAAACACCCCATAATCTCTCATCAGCCGTTAAACTTTTCACCGAAAACCAGCTTAATTTCTCGAATAGTGTCCACTCGGATATTCCTCACAGGTCCAGAAAAAATTTTGATAAAGCAACGCGCGCCGTCTCGAGCAGCGTGTGAAACAAAGGAATTCAGCCGAGAGGGCGGGACCACATCTCACTCAAGGCCTGCCCACAGGGAAATGATGTCACCGACACGCGTGAAAAAACTCATGCATGCGCACGAGGGTTCAAGCATGATTGGTGTAATCGCACGTCATTCAAATCCATATCGTTAAAAAAAAAGGGTTGGTTTATTATCTAATAGACCACGTATATATATATATATATATATATATATACGGTATATATGAGGGCTGTCAATAAAGTAACGGTCCTTTTTATTTTTTTCAAAAACTATATGGATTTCATTCATATGTTTTTACGTCAGACATGCTTGAACCCTCGTGCGCATGCGTGAGTTTTTCCACGCCTGTCGGTGACGTCATTCGCCTGTGAGCACTCCTTGTGGGAGGAGTCGTCCAGCCCCTCGTCGGAATTCCTTTGTCTGAGAAGTTGCTGAGAGACTGGCGCGTTGTTTGATCAAAATTTTTTCTAAACCTGTGAGACACATCGAAGTGGACACGGTTCGAAAAATTAAGCTGGTTTTCAGTGAAAATTTTAACGGCTGATGAGAGATTTTGAGGTGAGACTGTCGCTTTAAGGACTTTTCACGGTGCGAGACGTCGCTCAGCACTCTCAGGCGGCGTCATCAGCCTGTTCAAGCTGAAAACCTCCACATTTCAGGCTCTATTGATCCAGGACGTCGTGAGAGAACAGAGAAGTTTCAGAAGAAGTCGGTTTCAGCATTTTATCCGGATATTCCACTGTTAAAGGAGATTTTTTTAATGAAAGACGTGCAGACGGATCCGCGCGTCGGGACGCAGCCGACGCGGTGCGGCGGCACAGGAAAAACACCTCCGTGTTGATAACCATTTGTAAAATCCAGGCGGCTTTTGATGGCTTTCAGTGGAGTGAGTATATGAGAAATTGTTTAACAGGCAGGACATGTTCCAACTTGTCCTTAAGGCTTTCAACAGAGGTGTTTTTCCTGTGGCGGAGCGTCGCGGCGGCTGCGTCCCGACGCGCGGACCCGTCCGCACGTCTTTCATTAAAAAATCTCCTTTAACAGTGGAATATCTGGATAAAATGCTGAAACCGACTTCTTCTGAAACTTCTCTGTTCTCTCACGACGTCCTGGATCAATAGAGCCTGAAATGTGGAGGTTTTCAGCTTGAACAGGGTGATGACGCCGCCTGAGAGCGCTGCGCGACGTCTCGCACCGTGAAAAGTCCTTAAAGCGACAGAATCACCTCAAAATCTCTCATCAGCCGTTAAAATTTTCACTGAAAACCAGCTTAATTTTTCGAACCGTGTCCACTTCGATGTGTCTCACAGGTTTAGAAAAAAATTTTGATCAAACAACGCGCCAGTCTCTCAGCAACTTCTCAGACAAAGGAATTCCGACGAGGGGCTGGACGACTCCTCCACAAGGAGTGCTCACAGGCGAATGACGTCACCGACAGGCGTGGAAAAACTCACGCATGCGCACGAGGGTTCAAGCATGTCTGACGTAAAAACTTATGAATGAAATCCATATAGTTTTTGAAAAAAATAAAAAGGACCGTCACTTTATTGACAGCCCTCGTATATAAAATGTATGTGTATGTATATGTATATGTGTGTGTACATGTATGTATGTCTATGCATATGTGTGTGTATGTGTATATATACACACATATATTAGTTCACTTTTATTGCACCTTTTACTTTTTTTAGTGTTTATGATTGCGTGCTTTTGCTATGTTGTTATTGCTTTTGTCAGCGCAGGTACAAAGACACTTTTCACTGCATTTTACATATTGTATATTTGCATGTGACAAATAAACACCTTGAAATTGAAAAAAAAAATTGAAATATTAATTTTAACTGTATAGAAATTCCTACTATCAATGCTTTTCACCTGCATATTTTAACCTGTGTATGGAAGTATTTTAATAATGTTAACCTGTCACAAAGACACCTGTTTGGTGTCTTTCATTGCACTTTAGCTGTCATGCACGCTGTTGTTCATGCTGTGCACTTTGGTAGAGACATGATCTTTGATTTTCTGTTCTGCTTGTGATTTGTATCTGGATTGTGTTGTTATATCAAGCCACAGGTGGTATACTGTGTTTCCCATCCAGATCCCCTTTGAAAGCTACATGCAGTCGTCCACCTGATCACCACAGGGATCACTACTTGTTCCTGTGTTGTCTGTAAATTTTTGCATTAAAGTACATGGTCCAACCCTGCGCTGTTATGCACCACTGTGCACAGCCTGTATGTGTGTCCACATACATCCTTTTAAAGGCATGTTGGGATCTTCATACTGTGCTACACAGGGCTTGACTTTCAATCATTTCTGCTGGTCTAAGGCGCAGATGCTTTGTGGTGATAGAAGATATGAGCACACCAGGTCTGCACCTGACCACACCTCATATTTAGACCAACAGTACCACATGAGCATAGGTTGTATTGTGACTTAGAGGATATGGGCACCGCGTATAAAAATGACATCTGTTTCAATCTTGCCTTCTGCCTCAGAGAGCAAGACTCTCAATTTACCAGTCGATATATGCTCCTGTCCTCACCTGTGGTCATGAACTTTGGGTAATTACTGAAAGAATAAGGTTCAAAAAACACCTTTTTGAAAATATCGAGGATGGATGGAGCGTGAGATCGACAGACAGTGATGCGGTCACTGTATTGGACCACCATGAATTACCGATCGATCTACGTTCTGACCCTTACCTATGGTCATGAGATTTGGCTCATGACCGAAAGAACAAGATTGTGAGTACAAGCGGCCGAGATGAGTTTCCTCCGCAGGGTGGCTGGGCGCTCCCTTAGAGATAGGGTGAGGAGCTCGGTCACTTGGGAAGAGCTCGGAGTCGAGCCGCTGCTCCGCCACGTTGAAAGGAGCAAGCTGAGGTGGCTTGGGCATCTTTTCCAGATGCCCCCTGGACACCTCGCTGGAGAGGTGTTCCGGGCACGTCCCATTGGGAGGAGGCCCTGTGGAAGACCCAGGACACACTGGAGGGACTACATCTCTCGGCTGGCTTGGGAATGCCTCGGGGTTCCCCCGGAGGAGCTGGGGGAGGTGTGTGTGGATCGGGAGGTCTGGGCGGCTTTGCTTGAGCTGCTGCCCCCGCAACCGGACTCCAGATAAAGCGGAAGAAAATGGATGGATGGATGGATGGATGGATGGATGGATGGATGGATGGATGGATGGATGGATGGATGGATGGATGGATGGATGGATGGATGGATGGATGGATGGATGGATGGCAGTTCTTCTTCGCTGAATGCCAAAAGCTTTTTGATAACTTTAATTTTAACTCCACAACCCCTTTTGCCAAGTGTTAACCCTTTTTAATTTTTACAAATACTTTTAATGGATTTTTCACAAGTTTTAGAAGCCACAGAAGCATTATTCTGACCAAAAACACTGGTAGAAGCCTTCCAACTCGGTGAACATCTACCTGCAACATGAATCACAGAACCCCTACATGTTCTATTCTTCCGGAAACAGAAAGGACAGCCAAAGCCCTGGAGTCAGACGAGAAGTCTTGGCCCCGGCTAAGTCTGACCCAGAGGTGCAAGGAAATCATCTAATGCTGAACCCTCAGCATCTCTTCAGTAATCATTTAAAGCTGAACTCTCAGCATCTAGTGGAAGGAAGACCCCAGACCAAATGGATCAGACTGAACTTCTTCAAACTTCTGACGTCACTCAACCCATGTTCAGATAAGTGTTAAGGCCGTTGCTGTCAGTGATGCAAAGTATCTTAGTTTATCAATCAATCAAGCATTTATTTATATCGCCCTCGACAACAGCCAGATGGTGTCCAAAGTGCTTTACAGTAAAATCAAGTATCAAGAATTCACAAAAATAAAAGCAAGCATCCAATACAATTATAGAGGCACAATAAAAAATGTATTTATTTAAAGTGGCTTTTAAAACACAGTGGTGCTGTGGCATGTTTTGTTTTTATGTGCCTGCTGCACAGTGCATCTGAAATGTATTCACAGCGCTTCACTTTTTCAACATTTTGTTATATTACAGCCTTATTCCAAAATAGAGTAAATTCAATTCAGCGTGGCGTCACCTAGCAACACATATGGGTGTGGCTTGTGTATTGTGCACCCCCCACCAACACACACACACACCATGAATCCTCTGTGTCCTGCAACTCAGCCACCCAGCCAGCTAATGTCACTTCCACCATGTAAATTGTAGTTTACATGACAGACAGAGGTCTGCTGACAGAGGTCGGTGTGTCCTCCTGCGACATGCAGCTGCTCAGATATCTGTGCTTGCAAGTCATAGTTCAGGAACATAGTTGTAGTGGCTTGTAGAATAATAAGTCATATAACTACAGCATGAAGCACAGACGCTGGCATGCTGTCCTCACATGGAAATAAATTAAAACCCATATTGCTTCAGCTGACCACTGCATCAGGGCATCGCAACACTAGTGAATATCATGCCATGCAGGAAATTACCCCACGGGACACCCCCGTGAGGCACATGTCACTGCAGGATTTCCCACATTGTAATAATTAAAACACATCACATTTGCAGTGGATCACTGCGGACAGGACACGCCATGCGATGCTGCATCTGTTCAAATCAAATCAAATCAGTTTCATTTATATAGCGCCAAATCATAACAAACAGTTGCCACAAGGCGCTTTATATTGTAAGGCAAAGCCATACAATAATTACAGAAAAAAACTGTCAAAACGACCCCCTGGGAGTAAGCACTTGGTGACAGTGGGAAGGAAAAACTCCCTTTTAACAGGAAGAAACCTCCAGCAGAACCAGGCTCAGGGAGGGGCACTCTTCTCCTGGGACTGGTTGGGGCTGAGGGAGAGAACCAGGAAAAAGACATGCTGTGGAGGGAAGCAGAGATCAATCACTAATGATTAAATGCAGAGTGGTGCATACAGAGCAAAAAGAGAAAGAAACACTCAGTGCATCATGGGAACCCCCCAGCAGTCTAAGTCTATAGCAGCATAACTAAGGGATGGTTCAGGGTCACCTGATCCAGCCCTAACTATAAGCTTTAGCAAAAAGGAAAGTTTTAAGCCTAATCTTAAAAGTAGAGAGAGTGTCTGTCTCCCTGATCCGAATTAGGAGCTGGTTCCAGAGGAGAGGAGCCTGAAAGCTGAAGGCTCTGCCTCCCATTCTACTCTTACAAACCCTAGGAAATACAAGTAAGCCTGCAGTCTGAGAGCGAAGTGCTCTATTGGGCTGATATGGTACTATGAGGTCCCTAAGATAAGATGGGACCTGATTATTCAAAACCTTATAAGTAAGAAGAAGAATTTTAAATTCTATTCTAGAATTAACAGGAAGCCAATGAAGAGAGGCCAATATGGGTGAGATATGCTCTCTCCTTCTAGTCCCTGTCAGTACTCTAGCTGCAGCATTTTGAATTAACTGAAGGCTTTTCAGGGAACTTTTAGGACAACCTGATAATAATGAATTATAATAGTCCAGCCTAGAGGAAATAAATGCATGAATTACTCTGAGACAAGACCTTTCTAATTTTAGAGATATTGCGCAAATGCAAAAAAGCAGTCCTACATATTTGTTTAATATGAGCATTGAATGACATATCCTGATCAAAAATGACTCCAAGATTTCTCACAATATTACTAGAGGTCAGGGTAATGCCAGAAAATTTAAGCAATGCTGTCTAATAATACTGCCTAAGGTAAGCATGTAAAAAGTGAATAAAATTGGTCCTAGCACAGAACCTTGTGGAACTCCAATTAACCTTAGTCTGTGAAGAAGATTCCCCATTTACATGAACAAATTGTAATCTATTAGATAAATATGATTCAAACCACCGCAGCACAGTGCCTTTAATACCTATGGCATGCTCTAATCTCTGTAATAAAATTTTATGGTCAACAGTATCAAAAGCAGCACTGAGGTCTAACAGAACAAGCACAGAGATGAGTCCACTGTCCGAGGCCATAAGAAGATCATTTGTAACCTAAGATAGCTGGGTCAAGTGATGGCTTTTTAAGTAATGGTTTAATTACTGCCACCTTAAAAGCCTGTGGTACATAGCCAACTAACAAAGATAGATTGATCATATTTAAGATCGAAGCATTAAATAATGGTAGGGCTTCCTTGAGCAGCCTGGTAGGAATGGGGTCTAATAAACATGTTGATGGTTTGGATGAAGTAACTAATGAAAATAACTCAGACAGAACAATCGGAGAGAAAGAGTCTAACCAAATACCGGCATCACTGAAATCAATCAATCAATCAATCAATTTTATTTATATAGCGCCAAATCACAACAAACAGTTGCCCCAAGGCGCTTTATATTGTAAGGCAAGGCCATACAATAATTACGTAAAAACCCCAACGGTCAAAACGACCCCCTGGGAGCAAGCACTTGGCGACAGTGGGAAGGAAAACTCCCTTTTAACAAGAAGAAACCTCCAGCAGAACCAGGCTCAGGGAGGGGCAGTCTTCTGCTGGGACTGGTTGGGGCTGAGGGAGAGAACCAGGAAAAAGACATGCTGTGGAGGGGAGCAGAGATCAATCACTAATGATTAAATGCAGAGTGGTGCATACAGAGCAAAAAGAGAAAGAAACACTCAGTGCATCATGGGAACCCCCCAGCAGTCTAAGTTTATAGCAGCATAACTAAGGGATGGTTCAGGGTCACCTGATCCAGCCCTAACTATAAGCTTTAGCAAAAGGGAAAGTTTTAAGCCTAATCTTAAAAGTAGAGAGGGTGTCTCTCTCCCTGATCTGAATTGGGAGCTGGTTCCACAGGAGAGGAGCCTGAAAGCTGAAGGCCCTGCCTCCCATTCTACTCTTACAAACCTTAGGAACTACAAGTAAGCCTGCAGTCTGAGAGCGAAGCGCTCTATTGGGGTGATATGGTACTATGAGGTCCCTAAGATAAGATGGGACCTGATTATTCAAAACTTTATAAGTAAAAAGAAGAATTTTAAATTCTATTCTAGAATTAAGAGGAAGCCAATGAAGAGAAGCCAATATGGGTGAGATATGTTCTCTCCTTCTAGTCCCCGTTAGTACTCTAGCTGCAGCATTTTGAATTAACTGAAGGCTTTTCAGGGAACTTTTAGGACAACCTGATAATAATGAATTACAATAGTCCAGCCTAGAGGAAATAAATGCATGAATTAGTTTTTCAGCATCACTCTGAGATAAGACCTTTCTAATTTTAGAGATATTGCGTAAATGCAAAAAAGCAGTCCTACATATTTGTTTAATATGCGCTTTGAATGACATATCCTGATCAAAAATGACTCCAAGATTTCTTACAGTATTACTAGAGGTCAGGGTAATGCCATCCAGAGTAAGGATCTGGTTAGACACCATGTTTCTAAGATTTGTGGGGCCAAGTACAATAACTTCAGTTTTATCTGAGTTTAAAAGCAGGAAATTAGAGGTCATCCATGTCTTTATGTCTGTAAGACAATCCTGCAGTTTAGCTAATTGGTGTGTGTCCTCTGGCTTCATGGATAGATAAAGCTGGGTATCATCTGTGTAACAATGAAAATTTAAGCAATGCTGTCTAATAATACTGCCTAAGGGAAGCATGTATAAAGTGAATAAAATTGGTCCTAGCACAGAACCTTGTGGAACTCCAAAATTAACCTTAGTCTGTGAAGAAGATTCCCCATTCACATGAACAAATTGTAATCTATTAGATAAATATGATTCAAACCACTGCAGCGCAGTGCCTTTAATACCTATGGCATGCTCTAATCTCTGTAATAAAATTTTATGGTCAACAGCAGTGTTGCCACAGTTACTTTGAAAAAGTAATCCAATTACTGATTACTGATTACTCCTTGAAAAAGTAACTTAGTTACTTTACTGATTACTCAATTGTAAAAGTAACTAAGTTAGATTACTAGTTACTTTTTTAGTTATTTTCCCCAGCTGCCGACAACAACCCATGTCAACATGACAATGATACCTGTTTTGCCAAAACTCACTTTATAGTCACCCTTTCTTGACTTCAATGAAAATAAATACTTGTTTTATAAAAAGTAAAATAAAGACCTCTTTCTTGACCTCATATTTAACTGTTGACAGCACTGTAACAGTAAAACTTGCAATTTCAAACCTACATTGTTTATAAATGTAGCTATTAAATTCTAACATTTTTCTAACATTTAAATTCTCTCTAAACATTTTACTTGTCGAAATTATTATTATTTTAAGCAATATTAGTAGTTGTAGTAAAAAACGGCTTCAAAACTGGACCTTTAATCTAGGGCTGTTGTGGGGGGGCACATCCCTCCCCCACGCCCCCATCCCATCTGGATTCGCCCCTGCTTTGGCGTTTGAGCACAAAGAATAGATAACATTTATTTATGCAGAAAACAGGACCAGATTTACAGGTAAGAAAGTTTTATTGCGTTTTCACATCATGTGGTCCTCAGAAAGAGAGTTTAGGTGCATTTGAGTGGAAAATAGTGTTAGTTGTTGACGCGTCGCTGAGGATCAGCTGTTTTTAACGAGACGATACGGAGCGGCTCAGCTCAGAATTCTAAATGAAGGAGGAAAAAAGTATAAAAATGTCTTCGTAAAGCTCAGTGCAGGTGTGCTGATCACTGCCCTTTAAGAGGTGAGGACGAGTCGAGCAGCTGCAAAAAACCGCGGATGAAAAGCTCACAGCTCGCTTAAAGTGGGACGTTCAGTCGAACCCCGACCCCCTGCCCACGGACCAAGTTTAATGCTGCTATCGACCCACAATGAAAAATAATAGTAACGCACAGTGACATGGAGAAGTAACTTTAATCTGATTACTGACTTGGAAAGATTAACGCGTTAGATTACTCGTTACTAAAAGAAGTGGTCAGATTAGAGTAACGCGTTACTGGGGAGGGGCCCAGAGAAAACTACAGAGTCCGACATTGTTTTTGCAAAGTTACACTCTGATTCAATATTAATTTTATTGACCTCCGATTGGCGTAACCGGGTGTCATTCCTGCCGACGTGAATTACAATCTTACCAAATTTACGCTTAGCCTTAGCCAGCAGTTTCAAATTTCCTTCAATGTCGCCTGTTCTGGCCCCCGGAAGACAATCGACTATGGTTGCTGGTGTCGCTAACTTCACATTTCTCAAAACAGAGTCGCCAATAACCAGAGTTTGATCCTCGGTGGGTGTGTCGCCGAGTGGGGAAAAACGGTTAGAGATGTGAACGGGTTGGCGGTGTACACGGGGCTTCTGTTTAGGACTACGCTTCCTCCTCACAGTCACCCAGTCAGCCTGCTTTCCCGGCTGCTCGGGATCTGCCGGGAGGGAACTAACGGCGGCTAAGCTACCTTGGTCCACACCGACTACAGGGGCCTTGCTAGCTGTAGGATTTTCCAGGGTGCGGACCCGAGTCTCCAATTCGCCCAGCCTGGCCTCCAAAGCTACGAATAAGCTACACTTATTACAAGTACCATTACTGCTAAAGGAGGCCGAGAAATAACTAAACATTTCACACCCAGAGCTGAAAAGTGCGGGAGAGACAGGAGAAGCCGCCATGCTAAATCGGCTAAGAGCTAGTAGCTGCGCTAAGCTAGCGGATTCCTAAAAACACGCAAAGTGAATAATGTGTAAATAATTTAGAGGTGATTCAGCAGAGGGAGTGCTTTAGTTAAGGCACGTGAAGATTACACTGTGAAACAAAGTTAACTAGATCAATCTAACTGCGCAGATTAAACAGCTAACAGATACAGCAAAACACCACTGTGCTCCAGAACAGGAAGTGATACAATACCGCAGTGAGAGCCAACCACCAGTAGAGGTTCGATTTCCAGTTCACAACGCAAGAGCCTGGCTCTTCATGACACGGGAGCAGACTCTTCATAACATGGGAGCCGGCCGACTCGAGCGCATCAGGTAATTCATGTAAAACATGAGAAAACAATAATCCACATCATTTCATTACTTCCTGGTGTACATCTAGGCAGAGGCTAAATCCACTCTTTGGAACAGGAATTAATATACATGCTCAGTTACTAGACCGTGTAGGCGTGGAACACCAGCAAAACAGCTGTCACAGGTGGCAGACACTGTTCAGTGTGTTGGGGAGGTCCGACACCAGCATCACCGGCCTGATGGAGGGCATTGATAGCTCAATGATTCAGCTGGCAGAACTGCAACACAGGTGGGACAGCTTGACACAACATAGGATAGACACAATATCATGAGGAAATAAATTATTTACAGTTGGTGGCCACACCTTACAGCACTGCTGATTTTCATAAATCACTGTATAGCCAAGTATGGCATGGGATATGCATGAAGTGGAAAAAAAATATGCAGTAATAATCAACAAGGCAGATGAATCTATCCTCTATCCTGCAGCTGTGAGCCAAAGGAGAAACTGGGGGCCTTCCACATTGTTCACCCTGAGGTGGCACCTGCTCCTGCTCCCTCTCCAACACCATCCTTGCTGGACAAGAAGTTGGATGTTGTCACCTAGCACAAGAAGGTCCTCCTTATATAAGAGGAGTATTACAGATGCAAGATGGAGCATCTGACAAATAAAGTGGCTGATAAACAGTACCCATGCATATATGTCTTTAACACATTTTGAATGTTTACCTATGTTGGTTCAATATAGCCACCATGACACAGATTGGACATTACTTAAAGTGCAGCTGTGTAAATTGAGCTCTGTAAGGATTCCCAGTCAGAGTCATAATCCATTCCTGCTGTGGATGGACATCATCATCATCCGCATCATCACTGCTGTCCTGTCCATCCTTAGGAGGTGCTGGGATTTGCCTGGACTTACAGATGTTGTGGAGTACTGCACAGGCGATTATGATTTTGTAGACCTTTGCAGGTGACACCCTCACTTCTCCATGCAACACGTGGAACCTCCGTTTCAGCTGCCCAGTACCCCGCTCAACCACTGCCCGTGTTTTCTTATAGGTCCTAAGCACATATATATAATTACAAACTCAGCCACATGGGGTGTGCAGCCAGTACATTGTGAGTGCCAGTCCCAAGCCCGGATAAATGAGGGTTGCGTCAGGAAGGGCATCCGGCGTAAAACATGCCAACCCAACTATGCAGACTCAGAATCGAATTCCCATACCGGATCGGTCGTGGCCCGGGTTAACAATGTCCGCCACTGCTGCTATTGCCCAACAGGGTGCCGGTGGAAATTGGGCTAACTGCTGGGCGAAGACGACGAAGAAGAGGAGGAAAACGTTGCCACAAACAGCGGGAGAAGAGGAAAACTAGAAGGGTGGAAATGAGAGTGGGGACTTTGAATGTTGGTAGTATGACTGGTAAAGGGAGAGAGCTGGCTGATATGATGGAGAGGAGAAAGGTAGACATATTGTGTGTGCAAGAGACCAAGTGGAAGGGAAGTAAGAGCAGGAGCATCGGCGGTGGGTACAAGTTGTTGTACCATGGTGAGGACAGGAAGAGAAATGGTGTTGGGCTCATTTTAAAGGAAGCGTATGTTAAAAGTGTGTTGGAGGTTAAGCAAGTGTCTGACAGGGTGATGAGTGTGAAGTTGGAAATTGAAGGGGTGATGATGAATATCATCAGTGCATATGCCCCACAGGTAGGTTGTGAGATGAAGGAGAAAGAAGATTTCTGGAGTGTATTAGATGAGGTGGTGGAGAGTGTGCCCAAGCATGAAAGAGTGGTGATAGGAGCAGACTTCAATGGGCATGTTGGTGAAGGGAACAGAGGTGATGAGGAAGTAATGGGTAGATATGGTTTCAAGGATAGTAATGGGGAAGGACAGATGGTACTTGATTTTGCAAAAAGGATGGAAATGGCTGTGGTGAATACCTACTTTAAGAAAAGGGAGGAGCACAGGGTAACATATAAGAGTGAAGGAAGGTGCACACAGGTGGACTACATTCTTTATAGGAGATGCAAGCTAAAAGAAATCACAGACTGTAAGGTGGTAGCAGGAGAGAGTGTCACTAGACAGCATAGGATGGTTGTTTGTAGGATGACTTTAGAGGTAAAGAAGAACAAGAGAGTGAGAGCTCAACAAAGGATCAGATGGTGGAAGCTGAAGGAGGAAGACTGTTGTGTGAAATTTAGCGAGCAGGTGAGAGAAGCACTAGTTGGAGGGGAAGCAATTTTGGACAACTGGAAAAGTACTGCAGATGTGGTGAGGGAGACAGCTAGGACAGTACTGGGTATGACATCTGGACAGTGGAAGGAAGACAAGGAGACTTGGTGGTGGAATGAAGAGGTCCAAGAAAGCATAAGGAGAAAGAGGTTGGCGAAAAAGTTTTGGGATAGTCGGAGAGATGAAGAAAGTAGACATGAGTACAAGGAGATGCGGCGTAAGGCGAGAAGAGAAGTGGCAAAAGCAAAGGAAAAGGCATATTGCGAGCTGTACAAGAAGTTGAATAATAAGGAAGGAGAAAAGGACTTGTACTGATTGGCCAGACAAAGGGACAGAGCTGGAAAGGATGTGCAGCAGGTTAGGGTGGTAAAAGATGCATATGGTAATGTGCTGACAAGTGAGGAGTGTGTGCTAAGAAGGTGGAGGGAATATTTTGAAGAGTTGATGAATAAAGAAAATAAGCGAGTGAAAAGGCTGGATGATGTGGCGAGAGTAAATCAGGAAGTAAAAGAGAATAGCAAGGAAGAAGTGAGGGCTGCTATGAAGAGGATGAAGAGTGGAAAGGCAGTTGGTCCAGATGACATTCCAATGGAGGCATGGAAATGTCTAGGAGAGATGGCAGTAGAGTTTCTAACCAGATTGTTTAATAAAATCTTGGAAAGTGAGAGGATGCCTGAGGAGTGGAGATGAAGTGTGCTGGTTCCTATTTTCAAGAACAAGGGTGATGTGCAGTGCTGCAGTAACTACAGAGGCATAAAGCTGATCAGCCACAGCATGAAGTTATGGGAAAGAGTAGTAGAAGCTAGGCTTAGAAAACAGGTGAAGATCTGTGAGCAGCAATATGGTTTCATGCCGAGAAGGAGCACTACAGATGCAATGTTTGCTCTGAGAATACTGTTGGAAAAGTACAGAGAAGGACAGAAAGAGTTACATTGTGTGTTTGTGGACTTAGAAAAAGCTTATGATAGGGTGCCAAGAGAAGAGTTGTGGCATTGTATGAGGAAGTCTGGAGTGGCAGAGAAGTATGTTAGTGTAGTGCAGGACATGTACAAGAATAGTGTGACAGCGGTGAGATGTGCAGTCGGAATGACAGACTCATTCAAGGTGGAGGTGGGATTACACCAAGGATCAGCTCTGAGTCCTTTCTTGTTTGCAGTGGTGATGGACAGGTTGACAGATGAGATCAGACAGGAGTCCCCATGGACTATGATGTTTGCAGATGACATTGTGATCTGTAGTGAGAGTAGAGAGCAAGTTGAGTCTAGTCTGGAGAAGTGGAGATATGCTTTGGAGAGAAGGGGAATGAAAGTCAGTAGAAGCAAGACTGAGTACATGTGTGTGAACGAGAGGGAGCCCAGTGGAATAGTGCAGTTACAAGGAGTAGAAGTGGTGAAAGTAGATTAGTTTAAATATTTGGGGTCAACTGTTCAAAGTAATGGAGAGTGTGGTAGAGAGGTGAAGAAGAGAGTGCAGGCAGGGTGGAGTGGGTGGAGAAAGGTGGCAGGATTGATTTGTGACCGAAGAATATCAGCAAGAGTGAAGGGGAAAGTTTACAAAACAGTAGTGAGACCAGCTATGTTGTATGGTTTAGAGACAGTGGCACTAACAAAAAGACAGGAGGCAGAGCTGGAGGTGGCAGAGCTGAAGATGTTGAGATTCTCTTTGGGAGTGACAAGAATGGACAAGATTAGGAATGAACATATCAGAGGGACAGCTCAGGTGGGACGGTTTGGAGACAAAGTCAGAGAGGCGAGATTGAGATGGTTTGGACATGTGCAGAGGAGGGACCCAGGGTATATAGGGAGAAGGATGCTGAGGATGGAGCCACCAGGCAGGAGGAGAAGAGGGAGACCAAAGAGGAGGTTCATGGATGTGCTGAGAGAGGACATGCAGGTGGTTGGTGTGACAGAGGAAGATACAGAGGACAGGGTGAGATGGAAACGATTGATCTGCTGTGGCGACCCCTAATGGGAACAGCCGAAAGACAAAGAAGAAGAAGAAGCACATATATAATTACACAGAGACCAAAGTGATCACATGTACACCTCCAGCAACACTTAATAGAACATTTTTCAGTTTTCTTTTAGTACGGTGAAGGATGCCCTCAGGTTTCCGGATGTACAGTTATTTAAAAAGGAAATCCCTCATGTGGGCTTGGGGCACCTCCCACATTGCAAAGTGAGCATTCTGCTGACAGAGGACTGTGAGAGACCCAAGTCATCACTGCTACATTGTTGCATTTTTCCTGTAGCCAAGTAATGCAGCGTTGCAATGACCATCACTGGCAGTCCTGCATTACTCCGCTGGGTGGCACAGGTAATCTCATCCCTGATTAGGTCAACAACATACATTATCCGTGCTCGGTACAGCGGTAGCGTGTTATTAATTCACTGTCAATCAACATACAGAGTATGTCTGTCCTACCTCTCTGTCTGCCCATCATTTTGTCTGCTTAATACACTCTTAGGCTTCTTAAAAGTCCTCCTCCCTACTCAGTTTGGCACCTTAGGAGCCCTCTTAAGGCCTAAGGTGCTGTGCGGACAACTTTCAACTTACCAAGGGAAAATTCTAAGATTTGTCTAAGAATTCGAGGAATTCTAACATTTTTCTTATTATAATGTCACCAGGAGCTATTTTTGGCCTTATGCTGCTTTGTGAATATGGGCCCTGGATCTTAGTCTTGATCCAGTACAATTTCAATCCCAGAAACTTTGATTCCTCAAGGGCTCCAGTTGGGGTTTCCAGCAAGCAAATCAAGAAAAAAAAAATGTTGAAGTTTAAACAAAATTCATACACTCATTTGGAATTCATATACTCATTTAAAAGAATAATGCCTATTTATATTTAGCCGGCTGCATAATGTTTATCATAGCTACAATATAGTCAGTTCTGTTCTGTTTGGGAAGCTAACGTTAATACACACTTTTGTTTACATTTGTTGTTATATGTATTTGTTAATACTGTTATTGTAGGGTTAAACTACGCTATTGTACCATTCTACGCTCTTGTACTATTCTACGCTAGTTACCAGCTTTGTTTAACCTTGCTGGCTTGCAAGGTACTGTTGGCTTATTAATGGCTAATTTAAAGTAGACCTGCATTGAAATAAATGCAGTCAGATCTTTGGACCAAAAAAATGACTTAAGATCCTTCTGAATGTAGTAAAGTAAATCTGCAAGCCCAGATCTGTCATTCAACGGAGAAATCTTCATTTGAAAATGACAAATTTACAGCTAACATTTAGCCCTCCGCAAATTGTCCCTCTCATCACGGACGCTGCCGAGACGTCAGGGACAAGACCCTCTCCCAGCATGCATTGCGCACGCCAACTGTAATTTGTGGATTTACGTCAGTTTACATCTGCACCTTTTTCTTGTCTTATACGGAAGGATCTACTTTTTAAAACTTCATATTGTCTTGCGGTACGCTTGGTGAGTACACATTTCTTTTATTTGTGCTTGAAAATTATTTTTGTGGACTTTTTCATACGCCTGTTTGATTGAGTGGTGTCGCATTGAAAATCTACTGTCTTTCACCTCCGGTGTACCGTCGCGGGCTACGGAGGCGAGACCCGCAAAGAATTCAAGTCATTAAAAATATATAAACCTCTCTCAGCGGCCACGGAGCTCTGCGGCTCCGATTACCAAGACGTGCGGCGCTGCGGATTTTGCAGCAAGAAGTCTGTCCTTGCGAGCAACAGGTGTCACCGCGCGCACTGCATTAAAACGGCGAGCGTAGTCTCTGGACTTGTGCCAAGTTGGCTGCAACTAAATTCAGTAGACAGAGAGGTGGTGCTGGCTACACAGCAGACATGGGGGTGTGAGTGCCGCGGCGGAATTTAACGAGCGCATGTACTCGGTAAGCGTATCGGGGGCAGTGAAAGCGAGGCATCTGGGAATAATGTCGCCCGCTGTCGATGCCGCCGCTGATCTGATCCCCGGATCTGAGCAAGCAGAGCTGTATCTCACATTCATTGCAGCTTACTTTTGGATGTTGAAACCAGGACGTGTATAACAGTAACATTACTAAGAGATAAAATCAATTTCAATGCGGGATCGGACTGAAGGCGGGAACGCATCATCTTGTCCGGATGGACAAACTGTTTTCACAGAGGGCTAAATGTTAGCTGCAAATTTGACATTTTTAAACGAATATTTCTCTGCTGAATTACAAATTTGGGCTTACAGATTTACTTTCCTGCATTCACAAGGGTCTTATAAATACATATCAGCTATTTCTTTTCTGAAATCTGACCACATTTATTTCAATGCAGGTCTCCTTTAATGGTAGTCCATCTAGCTATAGTCATCTTATTTTCATTATTTACATTTTTATTTTACATGGTGTAGATTTTTAATGACACCAGTTCATGGGTTCTTTAATAGATAAACATATAGTATCTAAGTTTGGGGTTTCCATTAGATAGCATATAGAATATGTATTTTCTCTTCCTATAGTAAGCCAGCAAGGTGAACTTTAGATAGATACCTAAAAGAAATATTACATCATAGCTTCTGTTTCGCTAATAAAATAAACATATTTACAGCTTAGCCTACTAGCTATAATTAAATTTTACTACTAGTCTACAGACTAGGTATAATACAATCTTCTCCTATATGAATATTTAGGTGTTATAAGCTAACACCTATAATATTATGTAGTAACTATATTTCTTGTATATGTTGTTTATTACCCTTATTGTGTAAATATTACTTATATACATGTTGTCCAATTTTGTTGCGCCACTTGGGTGGGTAGGGAGAGTTCACATGGGAAAAAAAGCTTTTCAGCCTACCATCCCTGGTTCTCAAGACCAGGCACCTAAGTGGCTCTACTCTACTCTACTCTTCTTCTTTTTTAGATATACCTAGTATACACTAGTAGAGTTCTACCTTAGAATTGGAATGTATTATAGAAGACATGCGTTATTGAATTTTCATGTGTCAAACTCCAAATAAGTAAAAACAAATCTGAAATGTACTAAAATACATTTCCTTCAATTTCTTCTCCTTAATGAAAATATGCAATGCTGTACAACATTACAATTATTACATCTCATGGCAATTTTTTCCAGTTTCAGCACAAAACATTGCATCTTCAGCATAAAAACAGCACTTACTGTTTAATTTCCACATCTTACGTTGTAATTTATTCATCACAGGAATAATGAATCTAAACAGAAAATAGAGTTTGCAACACATGATCGTACTGCATAATCCAACTTGGAGATAAATCATTTACAATATCACAAGCCTGGATATTTTTTTCCAATTATTTAATCACTTGGTAAGTCTTGCCATTTAAATTTATAATCAATAACATTTGCAGGAAACAATATCACGTAAAGGAAAAGCATTAGGGCACCGAAGGAGAAATTGTTTGTTTCATGTGTTTGTGAACTTGTTCATTTCAAGACAGTCCGAGACAGACAAGCAGAGCAAGAAGTCATGAAGTCATAATTTGATCAAAGTTGCTCAGGCCACAGGATCATCACAGCAAGACCCACATGTGTAGGGAAAATCTAACAAGGGCATGCAACTTGATCACTGACTGATGAAACATTACAAGTACACTCGGCCTTTGGATGGGAAGAAATCATCTGAATTTAGTTAGTCAAAGTCAGACTAGGCATGTCAGCAAGATATCTTGCCAACATTCATGGAAATATAATTACACAGAGACCAAAGTGATCACATGTACACCTCCAGCAACACTGTTAATAGAACATTTTTCCCAGTTTTCATTTAGTACGGTGAAGGATGCCCTCAGGTTTCCAGATGTACAGTAATTTAAAAGGGAAATCCCTCAGGTAGGCTTGGGACACTTCCCACACTGCTAAGAACAGAGGGTCCAGCCAGATGTTCCAATTACAAGTGCCCTCAATACATATTTATTTATTTATTATGTTTCATCAGATTGCTCCTGCAGCCCATCTGTGAATTATATACCCGGTCCTTATGGAGCAAATCCCCTGGAGCTTACACAGCTACTGCACCACGGCTCATATGAGTGAGGTGCCCTGTTCAATCAGCATCTCTTTTTGAAGGGATTACAACTCACAGTATTAAAGAGTGCCTGCTCATCATTCATTCATTTGCATACCTGCTTCCTCCAATCAAGGGTCATGTGAGTGGAGGGGGGTGCATATCCCAGAAGTCATAGGGTGTGCGGCAGAGTACACCCTGGACAGGATGCCAGGCCACATACAGACAAACAGTCACACTCACATGTATGGTCAATTTAGCGTCACTAGTTCATCTAACCTGCATGTCTTTGGAAGTGGAAGGAAGATGGACGACCCAGACTGAACCCCCTCGAATATGGGGAGCACATGTGAACTCCACACAGGAAGAACCAGATGGGAAATGATCACATGACCTTCTTGCCTGTTTATTATCTGTCGAACAGTCACGCATCCAACCAGCATTCTGCCAGAACCTTGTTGATGGCTACCATGACTGTTTAGTCAAAATGAAAGTTGCAAAGTGACATACATTGAAATATTAGGTGTGCTGGATGTATATTAAGGCAACACGGTGCCTTTAAAAACATGTGTTGGCTCACATTGAGAAGATTCTGGGTTTGCTCCCCTCCTTGTACAGTTTGCATGTTCTCCTCATGTTTGCATAAGTAGGCTCCAGGTGTGTCAGCTTCTTCCCAAGTCCAAATACATGCAGGTTAGGTGAACTGGTGACTCTAAATTGACCTTCAGTGTGAGTGTTTGCCTGTCTCTGTGTGTCAGCCCTGTAATAGACTAGCAGCATGTTCAGGATGTACCCTGACTCTTGCCCAGTGACCGCTTGGATTGGCTTCACCCACTCATGATGCTTATCTGCATTAAGGGGGTTCAGAGAATGAAAGGATGGATTTTTTTAACCTTGTATTCATTTCAGAAAACATCAAAAAATTAAAACAAGTGCATCAAATTCTTGTTGTTTATGTTAAAGATAATGATGTGAGTGTCCTCAGTTCCCAAATGCTTATTGAGTGTTGTTAGAAGGAAAGGTGATGTAACACAGTGGTAAACATACCACTGTCCCAACTTTTTTGAAATGTGTTGCAAGCATCCATTTCAAAATGAGCAAATATTTGCACAAAAAAGTTTATAAGTATGAACATTAAATATCTTGTCTTTGTGGTGTATTCAGTTGAATATACGAGGTCTCTTAGATAATAAACCGACCCTTTTATTTTTTTTTTTAACTATATGGATTTGAATGACATGCGATTACACCAATCATGCTTGAACCCTCGTGCGCATGCGTGAGTTTTTTCACGCGTGTCGGTGACGTCATTTCCCTGTGGGCAGGCCTTGAGTGAGATGTGGTCCCGCCCTCTCGGCTGAATTCCTTTGTTTCACACGCTGCTCGAGACGGCGCGCGTTGCTTTATCAAAATTTTTTCTGGACCTGTGAGGAATATCCGAGTGGACACTATTCGAGAAATTAAGCTGGTTTTCTGTGAAAAGTTTAACGGCTGATGAGAGATTATGGGGTGTTTCTGTCGGTGTAAGGACTTCCCACGGAGCGGGACGTCCTGCAGCGCTTCCAGGCGCTGTCGTCGGCCTGTTTCGAGCTGAAAACATCCTAATTTAAGGCTTAATTCACCCAGGACATCGTGAGAGAACAGAGAAGATTCAGAAGAGGCCGGCATGAGGAATTTATGCGGACATTCCACTGTTTAAGGACATTTTTTTAATGAAAGACGTGCGCCGCGACAGGAAAAACACCTCCGTGTTGAAAACCATTTGTAGAATTCAGGCGGCTTTTAATGGCTTTCAACAAGTGAGTAACTGAGAAATTGTTTAACAGCTTGGGCATGTTCCAACTTGCCCGTTAAGATTTCCAACGGAGGTGTTTTTCCTGCCGCGACCCCCCGCGGTCGGGTCCGGCCCGACATGCGACTCTGCCCGCACGTTCTTTCATTACAAAATGACCGTTAACAATGGAATGTCCGAATAAACTCCTCATGCCGACTTCTTCTGAAAGTTCTCTGTTCTCTGACGACTTACTGGGTCAACAGAGCCTGAAATGTGGAAGTTTTCAACTTGAAACGGCGAGACGCTGCCGCCTCGAAGCGCAGATCGCCGTCAGGCACCGTGGACCGTCCTTAAAGCGACACTACCAGACCAAAATCTCTCATCAGCCGTTAAAATTTTTACCGAAAACCAGCTGAATTTATTGAATGGTGTCCACTCAGTTGTGCCTTACAGTTTTGAAAAAAATTTTATCAAACAAAGCAACAGTCTCTGAGCCATTCCTAAACAATGAAAAAAATCGACGAGCGGGTGGACGACTCCTCACTCAAAGACTGCCCACAGGCGAATGACGTAACCGACAGGCGTGAAAAAACTCTCGCATGCCCACGAGGGTTCAAGCATGTCTGATGTAATCACACGTGATTCAAATCCATATGGTTTTTGAAAAAAATAATAAGGTCGGATACTTTTCTAATAGACCTCGTAGGTTGAAGAGGATTTGCAAATCATTGTATTCTGTTTTTATTTACATTTCACACAATGTCCCAACTTCATTGGAATTGGGGTTGTAAAAGGCACATGACAGCCCGGCTGTTGTTTGCCAAAAGGCACCTGAAGGACTCTCAGACCATGAGAAATAAAATTCTCTGGTCTGATGAGACACAGATTGAACTCTTTGGCGTGAATGCCAGGCATCGTGTTTGGAGGAAACCAGGCACCATCCCTACAGTCAAGCATGGTGGTGGCAGCCTGCTCCAGCACTTCATCTTACCGCTATCACAAGCTAGAATCCTGTGCATATATAGTCAGAAAACATCACTCCCCACTACATTCATCTCAGGCAACAGTGAGGTATACGCTTTGAGCTGACTTCACCATTAATCCAGGGTTTTTGGTTGGGAAAGATTCAAAGATTCTTTGTGGGGACAACATTTCCACTGCAAAAGCAGATATACAGTAACTACACTCAACAAAAATATAAACGCAACACTTTTGGTTTTGCTCCCATTTTGTATGAGATGAACTCAAAGATCTAAAACTTTTTCCACATACACAATATCACCATTTCCCTCAAATATTGTTCACAAACCAGTCTAAATCTGTGATAGTGAGCACTTCTCCTTTGCTGAGATAATCCATCCCACCTCACAGGTGTGCCATATCAAGATGCTGATTAGACACCATGATTAGTGCACAGGTGTGCCTTAGACTGCCCACAATAAAAGGCCACTCTGAAAGGTGCAGTTTTATCACACAGCACAATGCCACAGATGTTGCAAGATTTGAGGGAGCGTGCAATTGGCATGCTGACAGCAGGAATGTCAACCACGAGCTGTTGCTCGTGTATTGAATGTTCATTTCTCTACCATAAGCTGTCTCCAAAGGCGTTTCAGAGAATTTGGCAGTACATCCAACCAGCCTCACAACCGCAGACCACGTGTAACCACACCAGCCCAGGACCTCCACATCCAGCATGTTCACCTCCAAGATTGTCTGAGACCAGCCACTCGGACAGCTGCTGAAACAATCGGTTTGCATAACCAAAGAATTTCTGCACAAACTGTCAGAAACCGTCTCAGGGAAGTTCATATGGATGCTCGTCGTCCTCATCGGGGTCTCGACCTGACTCCAGTTCGTTGTCGTAACCGATCCTCGTCTTTCAATGGATGGATTGATGGATAAGAAATTAACAACACTACCAACACATAAGTGTCATATAAGTGTCAAACAGTTTCCAAATATTTACCTGGTACAATAAACACAATGTCTTCCCGTCGCTTAGCTAGCGGTAGAAGATTAAGTGATTGAATGAGCAACTGATGTTGATGAAGTTTATTATTGGGATAGAGATCCTATAATGTTTGCCATATGTTTCTAAAATAATTATTCATCTTTGGCTTTAGATGCGTGTAGGGTATGTTTATTTCTGTAACAGAGAGCTTCTTTTCAATCAACTCAATCAACTTTTTTCTTATATAGCACCAAATCACAACAAACAGTTGCCCCAAGGCGCTCCATATTGTAAGGCAAGGCCATACAATAATTATGAAAAACCCCAACGGTCAAAACGACCCCCTATGAGCAAGCACTTGGCAACAGTGGGAAGGAAAAACTCCCTTTTAACAGGAAGAAACCTCCAGCAGAACCAGGCTCAGGGAGGGGCAGTCTTCTGCTGAGACTGGTTGGGGCTGAGGGAAAAAACCAGGAAAAAGACATGCCGTGAAGGGGGGCAGAGATCGATCACTAATGATTAAATGCAGAGTGATGCATACGGAGCAAAAAGAGAAAGAAACAGTGCATCATGGGAACCCCCCCACAATCTACGTCTAAAGCAGCATAACCAAGGGATGGTCCAGGGTCACCCGATCCAGCCCTAACTATAAGCCTTAGCGAAAAGGAAAGTTTTAAGCCTAATCTTAAAAGTAGAGAGGGTATCTGTCTCCCTGATCTGAATTGGGAGCTGGTTCCACAGGAGAGGAGCCTGAAAGCTGAAGGCTCTGCCTCCCATTCTACTCTTACAAACCCTAGGAACTACAAGTAAGCCCGCAGTCTGAGAGCGAAGCGCTCTAATGGGGTAATATGGTACTACGAGGTCCCTAAGATAAGATGGGACCTGATTATTCAAAACCTTATAAGTAAGAAGAAGAATTTTAAATTCTATTCTAGAATTAACAGGAAGCCAATGAAGAGAGGCCAACACGGGTGAGATATGCTCTCTCCTGCTAGTCCCCGTCAGTACTCTAGCTGCAGCATTCTGAACCAACTGAAGGCTTTTTAGGGAACTTTTAGGACAACCTGATAATAATGAATTACAATACTCCAGCCTAGAGGAAATAAATGCATGAATTAGTTTTTCAGCATCACTCTGAGACAAGACCTTTCTGATTTTAGAGATATTGCGTAAATGCAAAAAGGCAGTCCTACATATTTGTTTAATATGCGCTTTGAATGACATATCCTGATCAAAAATGACTCCAAGATTTCTCACAGTATTACTAGAGATCAGGGAAATGCCATCCAGAGTAACGATCTGGTTAGACACCATGCTTCTAAGATTTGTGGGGCCAATTACAATAACTTCAGTTTTATCTGAGTTTAAAAGCAGGAAATTAGAGGTCATCCATGTCTTTATGTCTGTAAGACAATCCAGCAGTTTAGCTAATTGGTGTGTATCCTCTGACTTCATGGATAGATAAAGCTGGGTATCATCTGCGTAACAATGAAAATTTAAGCAATACCGTCTAATAATACTGCCTAAGGGAAGCATGTATAAAGTGAATAAAATTGGTCCTAGCACAGAACCTTGTGGAACTCCATAATTAACTTTAGTCTGTGAAGAAGATTCCCCATTTACATGAACAAACTGTAATCTATTAGACAAATATGATTCAAACCACCGCAGCGCAGTGCCTTTAATACCTATGACATGCTCTAATCTCTGTAATAAAATTTTATGGTCAACAGTATCAAAAGCAGCACTGAGGTCCAACAGAACAAGCACAGAGATAAGTCCACTGTCCGAAGCCATAAGAAGATCATTTGTAACCTTCACTAATGCTGTTTCTGTACTATGATTAATTCTAAAACCTGACTGAAACTCTTCAAATAGACCATTCCTCTGCAGGTGATCAGTTAGCTGTTTTACAACTACCCTCTCAAGAATCTTTGAGAGAAAAGGAAGGTTGGAAATTGGCCTATAATTAGCTAAGATAGCTGGGTCAAGTGATGGCTTTTTAAGTAATGGTTTAATTACTGCCACCTTAAAGGCCTGTGGTACATAACCAACTAACAAAGATAGATTGATCATATTTAAGATTGAAGCATTAAATAATGGTAGGACTTCCTTGAGCAGCCTGGCAGGAATGGGGTCCAATAAACATGCCGATGGTTTGGACGAAGCAACCAATGAAAATAACTCAGACAGAACAACCGGAGAGAAAGAGTCTAACCAAATACCGGCATCACTGAAAGCAGCCAAAGATAACGATACATCTTTGGGATGGTTATGAGTAATTTTTTCTCTAATAGTCAAAATTTTGTTAGCAAAGAAAGTCATGAAGTCATTACTAGTTAAAGTTAATGGAATACTCAGCTCAATAGAGCTCTGACTCTTTGTGTTAAGGATTTTATATATATATATATATATATATATATGTTATCACTGTTAAACATTTGTAGCTTTGTCTTCTTTCTCATGAGAACGGTGTTGTGCTGTTTTGCACTTCACCCTGAGAACGTACGTGTTATTCAACCTTGTTTTAGCTTTGTCTTCTTTCTCATGAGAACGGAGATGTGCTGTTTTGCACCTGTCTTAATGCAATCCTGAGAATTCAATTTTGTTTTAGCACTCTGGGGTCAATCTGAACTGGGAATGAAGGACTGGATGTACTTATTGTTATAACATAACTTTGTTTTCGTAGCCGCTAACGACTGGGAGTAAAAGAACTGAAGGTTGAATTTTGACTGATTGTGATGCTTAGTGTTCCAGGCAGATGCAAAACAGCTGATAACTGCAACAGACGAACGAGATGTGCTGACCTGAAGTGTTCTTCCTTACAGCTGCACTTGACGTATGCGTTTATGTTATGGGAAGAAACTTGTCTTGCGTCATTACCCCCACCCTTAGGACAAGTTTCTTGTTTATGTGATGAGGGCGTCTCTTAATAAAAAGAGCGGAAAAGCAGGCCAGACTTTAGTGTAGCCTTGGTGTACAGCCTGGCCGCACTCCGCGCGTAATATTTGACTTTCTGTCTCACTGGTGTTTCTTGACTCTGTTTGTCTTGTTAAAGGTTTAAAAATGTTTGGAGGAGAAAATACCCAACATTGACTGGGGGCTCGTCCGGGATCTCAACAATACCGGAGGTGTCCAGCGGAGGTCGTCAAGTCCAGACGTAAATCCTTGGCCAAGGTCCGATCGATTGATCGTGTCTGCAATTGTCGACCACCGTTGGCATCGTCTGGTTGACGAGATTTTCCCGAAGAAGACAGACAGGAAGTCGAGTCAGTGAGTAGAATTTCTTTGTAAATAGTACTGAGTGAGTGGTGATCAGATCACATAAACAGTTAAATTCCGCAAGCGATGATACAGAATCGTCTGTTAATGCAAAGCAGTTAAACTCTGTAAGGAGGGTGCGGACTCCTCTGTTTATATACGCGTACCGGTAGGGGATAAAAGTGATCACATAAAACAGTTAAACTCCGTAAGCGATGATACAGAATCGTCTGTTAATGCAAAGCAGTTAAACTCTGTAAGGAGGGCGGACTCCTCTACGGTTGCGAGGGACGCAAGTAGTTAAATTCCGGAAGGAGGATACGGACTCCTCTGTTTTAATACGTAAAGGAAATCCCGGGTAGAAATACGTGCACTGTAAAAAGTAGTTAAATTTGGCAGGGACGGCGGAGTCCCCTAATGCAGGACATTAGTTAAATTTCACAGGAGGGTGAGCTCCCCTGGCATAAGAATACGCGTACGATTATTAGGAGTGTTTCTATGTGTAAATAGTGTTTTGCGCAAGTGTAAATAACTGTGTGAAAACTGTGTGTGTGTAATACTTTGGACAACGTTAGTGACAACCGTGCGTGTGGAAGCAGAGGCAAGTGATTCTGCTTCCTACGGGGAGGTGAAAGGAATCAACCACACGACGGCAAATTAATTGTCACGTCCAAAGAAAGTGTGAAAACTTCAGATTTAGAACACCCTAGGTGTGCCCCCGTCTGAAGTCCAAATTATAACAAGGGATAATAAAAATGGGGGGTAAGACGTCTATAAATAAGGAAAATTTATCAACTGACGACTGGAAATTTATGGAAGCAAAAAATCCAAAAACAACAAAAAATTGGAGACCTGGATTAATAACATGACTTTGACGGACGACTGAACCTGATCAGTATACAGAAGCTGAAGAAGGAGTTAGAACAGCAACATAAAGGTGATGAGAAAAAGATGCAGAAAGTAGGGGCAGATTTAGTGGCATTTTGGGAGGAAGAAGCAGAGAACAGACAGAAGGGAGCAGAGAAGCGACGATTAGAGAAAGCAAGAAAAAAGAAAGCTGTAGGTAAGGCAGAAGAAGATGTGATAATTCAGCACAGAGAACCAGAACAGCCTCAACAACCACCGCCGGCTGGACCGTCGGTGGCAAAGAGACCTTTATCTCCTCTACCAGAGGATGACGATGTATTGCCACCACAGTATGATTTGGCAGTAAAACCTAAGGTAAAAAGAGAAAAACCAGAAAAACCACAAACACGCAGTCAAGCAAAAGTGCCTACAGCCCCTCCCATGGTGGAACATAGTGATCAGGGAGGTGCCTATCCTATGATAGAAGTACCAAATCCTCGTGCAGAAACAGCAGGACAGCTACCAACCATGCTCGTTTATCGGACATGGAATGCTGATGATATCAAAGCAGCAGTCGACATGATACCATCGCCACATGTCGACATTGAGGGATTTATGCAGGATATAGAAAACATTAGAACATCTTACCACCTTAATGGACCTGAAGTCCAACAGGTGTGGATGAAAGCATGTGGCCCTAAATGGAGTCAGGTACGTGGAGACTGGAATCCTGCAGATCAACAAGGCGTACCACTGACACATGATGATCTAGTCTTGAAAACAAGAGTGGAAGCTACGATTACACGTGCAAAAGGAGTGTTAGGACCAAAGATAAATTATACTGAAATTACCAGGACAACTCAGAAAGAAGGAGAACCATGGATAGAGTTTAGATGCAGATTTGAGTGTATTTAGAGTCCATAGTGGCATATTGCCAGGAACACCAGTGTATGAAAACAAATTGAAAAATATTTCACCTGTGAAGCTGATAATGACCGATTTGATTCATGATGGCAACTCAACAGCTGTCATAACAGTAACAGGTGCCACTGAAGATGTTTTAAAATTGAGATTCACAGGTATGCCATTACATGTGTCACTTTGTAAACCATATTTGACAGAATGGCAAGAATTGGGACTGACAGTCATAACAGCTTTGTCAGCCACTGATTGGAGCAGAGTTGGACCACGAACGGAGTTCAGTCCATCAACTAAATTGTATAAAGTGCCAGTTAATGTCTCATTGGTGCTGACAGCTGGAACACAGATTGATGTGTCCACTTCACAATCCTGAGTGTTTCAGTTGAGTCCTGAAGAGGACGATCTTCTCTCTTCTGTACCATCAGGATTGTGGACAACAGGTCCTTCAGACGTAGGACTGATAAAAAAATGCACAACCTGTAGTTATAAGACCAAAAACAGAATACAGACCATGTGTAAGACAGTATCCATTGAAACCTGATGCAATTGAAGGAATCAGGCCAGTAATAGAGAATTTATTAACAGCAGGAGTAATAGTGCCATGTCCAGATTCACCATGTAACACACCCATATTTCCTGTAAAAAAAGGCTCCGCCCTCAGTGGGATGGAGAATGATTCAAGATCTGCAGGCAGTAAATGCTGCTGTAGTAAAAAGAGCTCCATGTGTACCAGATCCGCACACACTGTTAAGCTCATTGAGATTAAATTCTAGTTGTTTTTCTGTAATAGATATCAGTAATGCATTTTTTTTTTTTTTCCGTACCAGTACACCCAGATAGTCAATTCTGGTTTGCTTTTACCTTTAAAGGACAACGATATACATTCACCAGATTACCGCAGGGTTACGCAGAGAGCCCAACTATTTATTCTCAAGTCATGTCAGCATGTTTAGCTAATTTCGTTCCACCGGCAGATAGCCAACTATTAGTGTATGTTGATGACATTTGATTGCCTCTGACACACGAGAAAACTGCATAACTGACACAGTAGCATTATTATGTTTCTTATTTGATAATGGCCACAAAGTGAGTAAAAACAAAGTTCAGTTGTGTAGGGATAAAGTAAAATATTTAGGACATGAATTATCAGCCACAGGGCGCACAATCCTGTCTGACAGGAAGGAAGCAATTTTGCACGCTCCAAAACCACAAACCAAAAAGCAGATGATGTCATTTTTTGGACTGACTAATTACTGCAGGGCATGGATTCCTTGCTATGCAGAATTGACTAGTCCACTTTCTGATTTGATGTACAAGGATGATATTTCAATGTCAACCGTGTTGGAATGGAACAAAGATGCTGAGGAAGCTTTTGTAAAAGTAAAACAAACAGTGTCATCCACAGTTTTGGCACTACCAGATTATAGTAAACCATTCATTCAAACAGTTGATTGTAAGAATAAGTTCATGACTAGTGTTTTGGTTCAAGTGTATGGCTCAAAATTGAGGCCAGTTGCCTACTACTCATCTAAATTGGATGCAGTAGCAAGTGCTCTACCACCATGTGTACAGGCTGTTGTTGCAGCCTCTATGGCTGTTCAAAGTAGCAGTAATGTTGTTCTATTCCATCAGTTGACACTGAAAGTTCCACATGCAGTCTCTGCACTTCTGTTGCAGACAAACATGAGCCTTTTGTCCCCAGCAAGACATCTTTCGTGTATGTCCTTGCTATTATCACAACCACATCTTACGGTAGAGCGATGTACAACATTGAATCCATCCACATTGATACCCTTACCTGAGGATGGTGAGCCGCACAATTGTCTTGATGTAGCTACGGTCTGTACGAAAGCACGTCCAGACCTCCAGGACACACCCATCCCAAACAGTACAATTGTGTATGTGGATGGTTCTTCCACTAAAAACGCTTATGGACAAACACAATCTGGATATGCTGTTGTCACAAATTCAGAAGTATTGGATTCTGCTTCATTGCCATCCTCATTTTCAGCACAAGCAGCTGAATTAGTTGCTTTAACTGCAGCTTGCTATCTGTTTAAAGGTACGGCCGTATCAATTTATACAGACAGCCAGTACGCTTTCAGTACGCTGTGAAATTGCCTAACCAAATTGCTATATGCAAATGTGCGGCTCACACCAAAGGCTCTGACAGTGTTTCAAAAGGAAATGACGTTGCTGACAAAACCGCAAAGGCGGCAACAGCTCTTTCTATTTTTCTCCTATATGACACCCCTCCGGATATGACCACAAAAGAAACCCATATTGCCAAAAAAAAATATGTTTAAATGGGCAGCTATTATGAGCCATGGCGTGACGCATGTCTCATCAGGGGGTATGATATCGCAATTGCAATCTATTTTTTGTCTTTATGGGTTCGATGCATATGCAAAACAGCATTGTAGAGCATGCATGACATGTGCAAAACACAACTCACAAGGCAATTTGAGACCCCAAAGAGGTAAATTTCCAACACCACAATATCCCTTTCAAGTGATTCATATGGATTATATACAGCTGAGTAAACATGAAGGGAAGGAATTTTGTTTAGTCATAATTGATGCCTTCTCAAAATGGGTAGAATTGTTCCCTACAAAACATGCAGATGCACTTACAGTGGCTAAGGCATTGTGCAAAGACATCATTCCATGATTTGGAATACCAGAAACAGTCTATTCAGATAATGGAGCGCATTTTGTTAATACAATAGTGCAATACGTAGGAGAAGCGCTACAGGTCAATCTCAAAACTCATTGCGCTTATCATCCACACAGTGCCGGATTAGTGGAAAGGACAAAGGGCACAATAAAAATAAGATTAAGGAAATGTATAGAAGAGACAAACGAACCTGGATTGAATGTTGGACCTAGTAAAATTGTATATGAGAATAACACCAACACCATCAGGGTTAACACCATTTGAGATACTTTATGGACGACCATATCGTCTACCAATTTGACATGGATACTAAAACAGCAGATGAGGAACAAACATTAGCAAATTTTATGAAAAAGACATTAACACAGAAAGAGATAACTTAAACACATTTACTGCCGAATAATTTTGATCTTCCACAGGACGGCCTTCCAGTAGTCTAGCCAGGAGACTGGGTGTTCATCAGAGTGATTAAGAGGAAGAACTGGTCCAGTCCTCGTTGGGAAGGTCTATACCGAGTGCTGTTAACAACACCAACTGCAGTAAAGATAGCGGAGAGATCAACGTGGATACATCACTGTAAGATACAGCGTGTGTTGGCGGCCTCCACAGTGTAAGGGGAAGTCTGGCTACAAAGGGAGTCTATTTAATTAGCAATAGATTGTCTCAATGCCAGTGAAGCAGGGAGATCCTTGCACTATTAGGTGAGGTGGTTAACAACACTGTATCCTAGCAATCATGACTGAACTACAGCAGACCCCGGAGCGGCGTGCTCAGCGCCGCCGCTGCCGGACTGTTGGTAGGGCAGCCGGTTGTGTTGTGATCTTAGTGTGTTTCGTGCTCCTCGGATTCCTGGCCTGGTGGTTGACCCAAGAATTGCAGCTCACTGTGGACCGAGCCAGAGAACAACGCAAGCAACATCAGAAGAGGTTTATTCATAATGTGAACGAGACAGATGGACACCCTCATATATACCATACTAATATGTGGTACAGATATGTTCATTTATTGGCTATGGAATTACGTTACTAATTATTATGTTTGTTCGCAAATACCTATATCCTCAACACACCCAGCTCTGACGGCTAAACCGTACCCTGCTAGGGTGACAGAATGTCTTATCATACGGATGCATAATCAAACTGTATTTCGGGGGCAGCAGTTCTCAGCAAATCTGATAAGATGTAACACCACTTGCCTCAGTGCAACCACTTATATGATAGGGATTTCAACAGAGGACGTACAAGCGTGCCCAAGTGCTGCTCCATTGACTAGACTGAAGGGAAACGCAAAAATATCATCACGTTAAATTGTCATCACAACGGCCATTCCCAATTTGCTTTTACGGGACAGGGAATAAAAATGTAGGTAAAATTAAGAAACGTCTGTGTACCCAAACGTATGTTTTATCAAATAATTTAAGCCTAACCAAAACATAATATGTGGATGGTACTTATCTTCATCACATTGGACGGGGATGTAATTATACAGGCTCCTGTCCATGGGGAACGGATGAATCATGTGCTTATGTTAGTAAGTTTTGCTACCACCTGTAAATGGTACTCCGGTGTATGATGACATCTATTGGCTTTATGGTTCCAGACTGTACATGAGTCTCCCACCAAATTGGGGTGGTGTGTGTGCACCTACCCAGGTGACTGACCATACATATGTGGTAAGACCTCCACAGAGAAGAATGGCAGCACCAGACGGAGGAGATTGATATACCCAGATGTGTTACCACATAATCACATGTGGGGCTCGGATGTACTAAAGGACCAAAAAATTGTGGTCTGTAGGAGATAAAATAGCACATTCATTGTTCCCCTGGATAGGAGTGGGAAAAAATTCATTAATGATTGAAACTCTGAATTATTGATTGGGTCTGTTCATGAATGTAACAAAAAAAATAGTAGCAGCTCAAAACACTGAAATAGATGCTTTACGTACCATGGTGATGCAAAATCGCATGGTTTTAGACTTGCTTACTGGTTCACAGGGAGGAGTTTGTGTTCTGCTGAACACAACATGCTGTACTTTCATCCCAGACTCCATTCATTCAGTGGATATGCAGGACGCATTGGAGGAGCTGAATGAACTTCGTGATGCAATGCATAAAGACACCCTAGCCGTGAACCGGTGGAATCCCTGGTCCTGGTTGACTTCAGGACCATGTTGGCAGTTACTATTGAAAATGGTGTCAAATACATTTGTACAGCGTAATCTGGCCTTCCAACAAACTATGCCAAAATATCAAGCATTGAAACAGTCAGACCTTAGTGGAGAAAACTGTAATGACTGTACTGAGAATTATGATGATATTGAAAAGCTCACAACTCCAGTTCAAGCTTGAACTGTTGACGTGATGAGTTAACACACTCTTAGCCTATGAAGCTTTAGCTGAAAAAGTAATAAGACAAGTGGTGTAGTCGAATAATACAGAAAAAACGGTTCATTTATACCAGTCGGTAGGAGTGATGTATGGTGGTGGTGTGGTGATAACAGAATCTTTGATAGACTGCCACGAAATGTGTCAGGTTATTGTGCATTAATATCATTATTGTTACCCATGACCCCTGAAGACGTTACGACATATGCAGCCTCTTATTCCTGAGGATTGGCAGAAAGGCATAGCCAGACATAGAGTAAAAAGAGATTGGAAAGGAGTAGGAAATCCAACATATATTGACGCAATAGGAGTCCCCAGAGGAGTGCCTGACGAGTATAAACTGGTTGATCAAATAGCAGCTGGATTCAAATCTTCCATCTGTTGGTGGTGTTCAATTAATAAAAACGTGGACAGAATAAACTAAGTTAATAAACTAACTAACTAAGCTGGGTGATGCCTGCTATACGTTTAACAGGTGATAAACAGGTGGGAAATGTTAAGGATTATATATATATATATATATATATGTTATCACTGTTAAACATTTGTAGCTTTGTCTTCTTTCTCATGAGAACGGTGTTGTGCTGTTTTGCACTTCACCCTGAGAACGTACGTGTTATTCAACCTTGTTTTAGCTTTGTCTTCTTTCTCATGAGAACGGAGATGTGCTGTTTTGCACCTGTCTTAATGCAATCCTGAGAATTCAATTTTGTTTTAGCACTCTGGGGTCAATCTGAACTGGGAATGAAGGACTGGATGTACTTATTGTTATAACATAACTTTGTTTTCGTAGCCGCTAACGACTGGGAGTAAAAGAACTGAAGGTTGAATTTTGACTGATTGTGATGCTTAGTGTTCCAGGCAGATGCAAAACAGCTGATAACTGCAACAGACGAACGAGATGTGCTGACCTGAAGTGTTCTTCCTTACAGCTGCACTTGACGTATGCGTTTATGTTATGGGAAGAAACTTGTCTTGCGTCATTACCCCCACCCTTAGGACAAGTTTCTTGTTTATGTGATGAGGGCGTCTCTTAATAAAAAGAGCGGAAAAGCAGGCCAGACTTTAGTGTAGCCTTGGTGTACAGCCTGGCCGCACTCCGCGCGTAATATTTGACTTTCTGTCTCACTGGTGTTTCTTGACTCTGTTTGTCTTGTTAAAGGTTTAAAAATGTTTGGAGGAGAAAATACCCAACACTTTGTCAGCCTAGCTACAGTGCTGAAAAGAAACCTGAGGTTATTCTTATTTTCTTCAATTAGTGATGAGTAGAAAGATGTCCTAGCTTTACGGAGGGCTTTTTTATAGAGCAACAAACTCTTTTTCCAGGCTAAGTGAAGATCTTCTAAATTAGTGAGATGCCATTTCCTCTCCAACTTACGGGTTATCTGCTTTAAGCTACGAGTTTGTGAGTTATACCACGGAGTCAGACACTTCTGATTTAAAGCTGTCTTTTTCAGAGGAGCTACAGCATCCAAAGTTGTCTTCAAAGAGGATGTAAAACTATTGACAAGATACTCTAACTCCCTTACAGAGTTTAGGTAGCTACTCTGCTCTGTGTTGGTATATGACATTAGAGAACATAACGAAGGAATCATATCCTTAAACCTAGTTACAGCGCTTTCTGAAAGACTTCTAGTGTAATGAAACTTATTCCCCACTGCAGGGTAGTCCATCAGGGTAAATGTAAATGTTATTAAAAAATGATCAGACAGAAGGGAGTTTTCAGGGAATACTGTTAAGTCTTCTATTTCCATACCATAAGTCAGAACAAGATCTAAGATATGATTAAAGTGGTGGGTGGACTCATTTACTTTTTGAGCAAAGCCGATAGAGTCTAATAATAGATTAAATGCAGTGCTGAGGCTGTCATTCTCAGCATCTGTGTGGATATTAAAATCGCCCACTATAATTATCTTATCTGAGCTAAGCACTAAGTCAGACAAAAGGTCAGAAAATTCACAGAGAAATTCACAGTAACGACCAGGTGGACGATAGATAATAACAAATAAAACTGGTTTTTGGGACTTCCAATTTGGATGGACAAGACTAAGAGACAAGCTTTCAAATGAATTAAAGCTCTGTCTAGGTTTTTGATTAATTAATAAGCTGGAATGGAAGATTGCTGCTAATCCTCCGCCACGGCCCGTGCTACGAGCATTCTGACAGTTAGTGTGACTCGGGGGGTGTTGACTCATTTAAACTAACATATTCATCCTGCTGTAACCAGGTTTCTGTTAGGCAGAATAAATCAATACGTTGATCAATTATTATATCATTTACCAACAGGGACTTAGAAGAGAGAGACCTAATGTTTAATAGACCACATTTAACTGTTTTAGTCTGTGGTGCAATTGAAGGTGCTATATTATTTTTTCTTTTTGAATTTTTATGCTTAAATAGATTTTTGCTGGTTATTGGTGGTCTGGGAGCAGGCACCGTCTCTACGGGGATGGGGCAACGAGGGGATGGCAGGGGGAGAGAAGCTGCAGAGAGGTGTATAAGACCACAGCTCTGCCTCCTGGTCCCAACGCTGGACAGTCACAGTTTGGAGGATCCAAGAAAATTGGCCAGATTTCTAGAAATGAGAGCTGCTCCATCTAAAGTGGGATGGATGCCGTCTCTCCTAACAAGACCAGGTTTTCCCCAGAAGCTTTGCCAATTATCAATGAAGCCCACCTCATTTTTTGGACACCACTCAGACAGCCAGCAATTCAAGGAGAACATGCGCCTAACATGTCACTCCCGGTCTGATTGGGGAGGGGCCCAGAGAAAACAACAGAGTCCGACATTGTTTTTGCAAAGTTACACACCGATTTAATGTTAATTTTAGTGACCTCCGATTGGCGTAACCGAGTGTCATTACTGCCGACGTGAATTACAATCTTACCAAATTTACGCTTAGCCTTAGCCAGCAATTTCAAATGTCCTTCGATGTCGCCTGCTCTGGCCCCCGGAAGACAATTGACAATGGTTGCTGGTGTCGCTAACTTCACATTTCTCAAAACAGAGTCGCCAATAACCAGAGTTTGATCCTCGGCGAGTGTATCGTCGAGTGGGGAAAAACGGTTAGAGATGTGAACGGGTTGACGGTGTACACGGGGCTTCTGTTTAGGGCTACGCTTCCTCCTCACAGTCACCCAGTCAGCCTGCTTTCCCGACTGCCCGGGATCTGCCAGGGGGGAAACTAGCGGCGGCTAAGCTACCTTGGTCAGCACCGACTACAGGGGCCTGGCTAGCTGTAGAATTTTCCACGGTGCGGAGCTGAGTCTCCAATTCGCCCAGCCTGGCCTCCAAAGCTACGAATAAGCTGCACTTATTACAAGTACCGTTACTGCTAAAGGAGGCCGAGGAATAACTAAACATTTCACACCCAGAGCAGAAAAGTACGGGAGAGACAGGAGAAGCCGCCATGCTAAATCGGCTAAGAGCTAATAGCTACGCAACCTAGTGGATTCCTAAAAACACACAAAGTGAATAATGTGTAAATAATTTAAAGGTGATTCAGCAGAAGGAGTGCCCCAATCAAGGCACCAAACAGGCCATGAAGCAGCACAGGCAACGCACGACAACAGCGAACGCACGACAACGGTGCTAAAATAAAATAAAAATCAACTAAACACGCTGTGGAGCAGCACAGATAATGCACGACAACAGTGCTAAAAGAGAAAAAAAAATAAATAAAATAAAATAAAAAAAATAAAAAAAAATAAAAACGAAAGCGTTAGCAAGCTAGTTAGCTTGCCAACGCTGATGAAAGTTAGCTGATAAAAGTGCTCCGTCGCGATGTTTCGACCGTTAGAGGTCTTCCTTAGGCGTTGGAGCACAGTAAAAAAATAAAAAAATAAAAAAAAGTAAAAAGGTAAAAAAGTAAAAAAGCCTTGAAAAAGACTGTTAATTCAAGTCCAAAGCAGCAGGTAGCTGTCTCTGTGTAAACAGTCCCAACAGAGAGCCAAAATTATGATGCCAACACATAAACCAACACGTAAATCACACACAGGAACTTTTGCCAACTTCTCAGCTTTTTCATTCCCCTTAATGCCTGTATGACTAGGGATCCAGGCAAATATTACTTGCTTACCTAATGTACTGATGTTATACAAAGTTTCCAAAAGCTGAACAATAAATGGATGTTTATAAGTTTTGCCTGCAAAGCAGTCAAACGAGACAGCGAGTCTGTAAAAATAAAAAATCTGTGAGCAGTGTTCTCTATAACACCCAAAGCCATTTTCAGGACAAACAACTCAGCTGTATAAATAGAAGAACTGTCTGGTAATCTAATTTGCCATTGGGGCCACATTGAAGGGGGCCACTTACACAAGCTGCACCTACTTTATTCTGGTCTTTTGACCCATCTGTATAGATCTCACAATAATGTCTGTATTTTTACCTAATTTCTCCAGATTTGTTCAAAAAGATTAAATCATTCTTTTTAAACAGCCTTAATAAATAATAACACGTAAAATAGATCAAGTACTGGGTCAACGAGCATCCACGGTGGAATATTAGGAATGCAGAAAGTAGCTATATTAGTAGTACTGAGTATGCGCAATAGAGCTTCTTTATTACATAAACCAAAAAGTTTAAGAGATGACGGCTTGCAAGTATAGAAATTAGAATATCGTGGCATAAAGGTACCACCATAGACTGGATTATGACAGACCCTTTTATTTGCCTCCACATAAAAGGGACTGCATAGGAGAGGTACAAAATGCTCCTAGACAAAGTCAGAGACCTTGATTCTGA
Source organism: Thalassophryne amazonica (assembly GCF_902500255.1). Classification (NCBI taxonomy): domain Eukaryota; kingdom Metazoa; phylum Chordata; class Actinopteri; order Batrachoidiformes; family Batrachoididae; genus Thalassophryne; species Thalassophryne amazonica. Next base: position 149,209,791 of record NC_047104.1, on the reverse strand, counting down.
ATTGGTTTCAACTTTTCAAGGTAAGACTTATGGGCAGAGCTATAAACTGCACAACCATAATCCAGTTTAGATCTAACTAGAGATCTATAGAGGCAGAGGAGTACAATGCGATCAGCACCCCAATCCATTTTTGACACAACCTTTAGCAGGGCTAAGGCTTTAAGGCATTTTCGCCTCACATAATCAATATGTGCCTTATAGGTACATTTATTATCAAAGATTAGGCCAAGCTATTTAGTCTGTTGAACTACAGGAATGATAGTGCCATTTAGTTTAACTTCAGGATCAGGGTGCGCTTAATTTTTGGTATAAAAATGAACACAGTCTTGGTTTTAGAGAAGTGAAAACCATTCTCAACAGCCCACCTTTCAATTCTATGTAAACAATCTTGCAACACCATTTCCATAAATAACATATTATGTGACGAACAAGAAATACAAAAGTCATCCACAAGCAAAGATCTATCAAACCCGGGATTTACCACGTCAACAATGCTATTTATCTTCAATAAGAACAGAGTAATGGATAGGATGCTGCCTTGTGGAACACCCATTTCCTGAATATGTAAATCCGAAAACACTGACCCGAGGCGAACTCCAAACACACGACTGGAAAGAAAATTTCGAATGAAAATGGGCAGCCTGCCCCTCAACCCAAGGTGAGGGTCTCTCATAATTCCATACTTCCATGTAGTATCATAAGCCTTTTCAATATCAGAGAAAATCAAGACCACATGATGACCACAAATAATACCATCAAAGATTCAAGGTGAATGAGGTGATCAATCGTGCTTCGATTTAGACGAAAACTACTTTGGAATTTGGAAATCAATCCCTTCTTCTCCGAGAACCAAACCAATCTGGCATTAAGCATTCACTCCATGGTTTTACAAAAACAACTTGTTAAAGAAATAGGACGATAATTTGTTGGGTTAGCTGCATCCTTTCCAGGTTTTGCAATAAGAATAATGGTGACTTCACACCTCCGATCTGGAAAATCACCAGTTCTCCAGATTTTATTTAAAACATCTAATAAAACAAAGAGAGATGCTTCTGGCAGATGTTTCAAAAATTGATAATGGCTTTCATCTGGATCAACTGCCGTATCATGGCATTTCATGAGAGAAGTTTTCAATTCAGTAGTAAATGGAATATTGTAATCTTCCGCGTTATTTGATAAAAAGATAAGTGCCAGGCTCTCAGCTTGGTTTTTATAAACCTGAAATGTAGGAGAGTAGTGATTGGAAGATGAATTATGTCCAAATTCCTCAGCCAATAAATTCACAATTTCCTGTCTTACTGTACATTTAACACCGTTTGCTTTAGTTAAATATGCTACAGAAGCGCATACATGTTTTCCGCTTATTTTTCTTAACATCCCCCACACTTTATTCATGGGAGTATTAATATTCAGTTTAGAAACATAATTCCTCCAAGATTGTCGTTTATTATTCTTAATTACATACGGGCCTTTTCCCACATCTCGCGATATATTCGTAAACTGCCCTGTGCCGGGTATTTTCTGAATTTTCTTAAGGCCTGTGTTGTGTGGGCCGCTGAAGAGGAGGTACTGCTGGCCCACCGCCACTAGAGGGCGCCCTGCCTGGAGTGCGGGCTTCAGGCACCGGAGGGCGCTGCCGCCTTACAGGAGCAGCCAGGATGACAGCTGCCACCCATCACTGGAGACAGCTGATCCCAATTAACAAGGAGGTATATCAACAGGACGGCATCTCCACCTCATTTGCCGAGATATCGCCTTACCAAAGAGGTAACCATCTCAGCCTGCACACACGTGTGACTTTAATTGTATTCTCGTTTGATTATCTGTAGGACAGCTGACTACTAGACAACATTCGGATAAGTACTCACCTTCCTACATTGTTGTTGACGAGAGGTGGAGGTGGACTCTCCACCCTCCGTGTTGCTGGGTGCAGCCGCATCCACACCTGACTGTTTCTGTTTCTTGCCAGCAGTACCGGATCCAACGAGCGGAGGCAGTGGCCACCTGGGAATTCGGGACTTGGCGGCTCCAGTATTCCCGGGGTTCGGTGGCAGAGGAAATCGGGTTGGTTCCGGTTCGACTTGGACAGACGTCTCCTATCGTCGAGCCTGCCCACACGACACCGTTGTAATTGGACTCCATTTCAATATTGTAATCGGTTGTATTTGTTGTGCCTGTTTCACAGCAGTAAAAGCAGTGTTATTCGACTCCTCCATTGTCCGTTCATTTGCGCCCCCTGTTGTGGGTCCGTGTTCCTACACTTTCACAACAGGATATCTCGGCCAGCGTCATGGATCCCGAGGGGCGTCAACCGGCTGTTGAACGGCCAATGGAAGAACAGGACACGCAGGCGTCCGCAGGAGGGGTAATCGGTGAGTTGCAGCGGATCCTCTCCGCTTTCACGACTCGGTTAGATTTGATGACCGAGCAGAACGTCCTCCTGAACCGCAGGGTGGAGGCTCTCGGCTCACGGCTCCTTCAGACATATGATGGGTTTGTGAGGGAGTTCAGAACTGTGTTCGATCACCCCAATAGAGGAGAAACCGCTTCAACCGTGCTACTGTCGATGAGACAGGGGCATCGGCGCGCAGCTGCCTATGCAATCGACTTCCGCATCGCGGCTGCGAGGTCCGGCTGGAATAGCACTGCCCTCCGCGCCGCCTTTGTAAACGGACTGTCGTTGGTTCTCAAGGAGCACCTGGTGGCTAAGGACGAACCGCGGGATTTAGACGGGCTCATCGATCTTGTCATACGGTTGGACAACCGGTTAGAAGAACGTCGGCGGGAACGAGATGAAGGGCGTGGCCGGGCACGCGCCGTCCCTCTCCCTTCCGGATCCGACCGCGCTCCGCCTTCCCCACGCTCCACGGCCCCTGCGCTCCGTGGGGCCACGGCTCCCCCTGCTGACGAAGCTAAAGACACGAGTAGGGCAACATTTAGGGCACCAGATGCACAGAGGAGGCAGGCCCACAGAGCTTGTTTTGTTTGTGGCTCGACAGAGCACCACGTAAGAGACTGCCCCGAGCGGTCAAACTCCAAACGCCCGCTCCTAGAGACTGGGCTAGGGGTGGGTCGAGACATTCACGTGGGACACACCCACATTGCTACACGACTCCCAGTCACGATCCTGTATGAGGACTCAACCCTGAAGGCCCCAGCACTGGTGGACACGGGCTCTGAGGGGAATCTGTTGGACAGCAGATGGGCCAGGGAGATAGGGCTCCCTCTGGTGGTGCTTACCTCGCCTGTACAGGTTCGGGCACTAGATGGCTCCCTTTTCCCTCCGATCACGCATAAGACACCACCTGTAACTCTGGTGGTGTCAGGGAATCACCGGGAGATGATCGAGTTTTTTGTGACTCAGGCCACCTTCAGGTGACCCTGAACCATCCCTTAGTTATGCTGCTATAGACTTAGACTGCTGGGGGGTTCCCATGATGCACTGTTTCTTTCTCTTTTTGCTCTGTATGCACCACTCTGCATTTAATCATTAGTGATTGATCTCTGCTCCCCTCCACAGCATGTCTTTTTCTTGGTTCTCTCCCTCAGCCCCAACCAGTCCCAGCAGAAGACCGCCCTTCCTGTTAAAAGGGAGTTTTTCCTTCCCACTGTCGCAAGTGCTTGCTCACAGGGGGTCGTTTTGACCATTGGGGTTTTTACGTAATTATTGTATGGCCTTGCCTTACAATATAAAGCGCCTTGGGGCAACTGTTTGTTGTGATTTGGCGCTATATAAATAAAATTGATGATGATGATTAAACCTTCTCCTCCGGCAAAGGTTGGACAATGTCAAAAAAATAGGGAAGTGGTCACTCCACATTGTTCACCATGAATTTTCCATTGAAAATCCATAAAAATATTTGGTGAACAAATAAACACATTGATAGCCATCATGGAACCAGAGGCTGGATGGAGATATGTTGAAGAAACATCATTTAAAAGACAAATCAAAATGCTCAAGTGTCAATTCGACAATGGTACCTAATCTATTTGAGTTTCGACAGCCCCAAAGAGAGCTGTGGGCATTAAAATCCCTTACTAACAAAAACGGTACTGGAAGCTGACTGACCAGTCTGTCCAATTCAACTTGCGTAAGGTCGCCTTTTAATGGAAGAGGGAACAAGTTAAATGCTGGTCCACAGCACTCAGATCTCTACTTTCAGTGTTCAAAACATTGTTCTGAAAGCGATAGTTTCCTCTTCTTCCAGTTGTTGTGGCACTCACGAATTGAACAATTAATGCTGCTCATGTTTGGGCACTTCTGGCGCACTGTGTTCCCACATAGCTAATCATCAGATGTAGTGGCAAACCGGAAGGTGCTTGACAAAATAGAGATGTCCACCCTGACTTCCTGAATAAGATGAATAAACTTGGGCAAGAATGTTGTTCCTTCTTGTCAGACAGTCAACGTGCTGATTGTACTTTGGTCATACGGTCCTCAAGTTGCTGTCATTAAAATCACCGGCCACAATCCGTGCGGGTGTGCAGTCTCGTTTACTGATAGTTTCGTACAGCACGCCTAGTGCTGTCGCATACTTCTCTCTCAGTGGAATATAAACAGCTGATATGAATGCTGCGCTGAACTCGTTTGGTCTTTAAAATAGCCAACACTTAACCATTTTAGAGTTCAGCACAGCATTTATATCTCTCAAAATTTTGAAAACATTAATTTAACTGGTTCTGTCATGTCCATTTTTACTGACCTCAGGTTGGAGTGTCCTAACGCAGGAGTCAGGCCCTTGTTCTGTTGTAGTGCAGCAGATAACAGAATATTTACAGAGGAATCCTTCAAATGGTGATACAAGCACCAAATTTGGCAAAAATACACCTTAGATATTACTCTTTTGAAAAAACCGACCGGCCACTTGAATTTTCAATAGGCAGCCACGTAGGGGTCAAAATATAAAAATGCTCCAGCTATATTGAAAATTATACCACATTATTTGTCTGATTATAAAGATTCCAAAAAGGTATAGTTTGGACTATCTTTGACTGAATTCTATACAGTTATGGGGTAAAAACAACAAGAATGGTGACAAAGTTCAGTTTCAGTTTGTACAGGGGTCAAAAGTTAGAGTTGCTCTAATTTTGTTCAAAGGTGATGCAAATTATTGGTTGAGTTAATAGGGTTTCAAAAAGGAATAGTTTGCACCATGTATCATGCTTAGTTATCACATTACGGGGTAACGTATAAGACCAGGCACCTAAATGGCTCTAAACAGTTCTTTTAGTCAGACAGGGAAGATTGTTTTACCTGCTTTACATGTTTCGGCTACTTCCTGTAGCCTTCCTCAGAAGCGTCACAAGACGGGGAAGTGACGTGTCTTCTAGGCTGCTACTTCTTGGTTTGGCCAGAAGACCCTATCACATACATGGGATGCTGTCCTGGAGAAGACGTCAGACAGTAGGGGGCGTAAGTTCCCCCTGCTGTCTGGCCAAACCAAGAAGTAGCAGCCTACAAGACACGTCACTTCCCCATCTTGTGACGCTTCTGAGGAAGGCTACAGGAAGTAGCCGAAACATGTAAAGCAGGTAAAACAATCTTCCCTGTCTGACTAAAAGAACTGTTTAAATAGTTAACTTAAGAAGACAGTATGAAATTTCACAAACACCTAAGTGGCTCTACTCTACTCTTTTCTACTCTCCTATTTTACTCTTCCTTTTGAGATATACCTTTGTATACTGGCATAGTTCCATCTTAGAATTGGAATATAATATATAAGATATACCTTACTGAATTTTCATGTCATAGAATTCAATGGACTTCAACATTACTTGACCTTTACTTTAGTGACCAAGCATTCAACACAGTCAAAACTATTCCATGTATTAATCCAAGTAGCTCAATCAACAATTTGCACTATTTTTTGCTCAAATTGGAGCAACTTTAACTTTTGACACCTGTACAAACTGAAATTGACCTTTGTCACCATTCTTAAGGTTTTTACCCCATAACATTCAGTCATAGATAGTCCAAACTAGACCTTTTTGGAATCTTTATGATCAGACAAATAATGTGGTATAGTTTTCAATATGATTGAAGCATTTTTATATTTTAACCCCTGTGTAATTCAATTGACCCCTACATGGCTGCCTATTGAAAATTCAAGTGGCCCATCAGTTTTTCCAAAAGAGCAATGTCTAAGGAGAATTTGTGCTTGTATCACCATGTGAAGTATTGTTTCAGTTATTTGCTGCACTATAGTACATGCTGGAATGTTACCCGATTGGACCACTGCAGAGTTGATCCTTTGATTTTGGCTTAATGCTGGTGGTCTGCTGCTGAGACAGAGGTTTTATTTAAGTTTTAGTGAAACAGAAAATATCCCACCCTGGTCTTCTGTGCTCTCTCTCATTCTTCATTTTCTGTTGCATTGGACCTCTGCTGCTGATCTGAGCCCCTGACGCCTTCCCCTTCCTGCCTCACTGTGCCACAAAAAGACAGCTAATGTGAAACTGCATGCAGATGTGTTTGTGTAGGACCACTGCCATCACCAGTTGTCAGCACTGCAGACGCTGGACTGAACCACGCGCCCCCTGCACAGTATCAATGTAAGACCGGCTGGTCTACTATTAGAAAAATAACATGGGGAAAATGCAGCATGTACATTTTCTTGTTGCAAAGCTAAAAGTTCATGGCTGAAAGTAGAACGCTGAAGTGGAAGTATTTTAAAACATGCAAATGCAGTCCACATTGAAGTTCGTGGTGCGCACCTTCTTTTAAAAGAAACTAGACTGCATAGCACTGAATAATTACAATTAAATTATACATGCTGTTACTGCTGATGTGTCCCAACATTCAGTCTTTTTTTCTTTATTAACAAGCCCTGCAGTGAAATTCTTATCTGTGCCGAGGAGAGCAGCTGGGGCCAGAAGTGGATGATCAATACTCTCTCTCTGATAAACTTGTGACGGGCTGCCGTTCTGAACAACTGAGAGTGAATAAAGTGGGCTGTGACAGCATGAAGCCTGTCCAACCTCACCATGGTGCCTTCTGTACCCACAGAGACTAAACAAGCCTTCACAAACTTCAAACGGTGTTTCCAGGTGCTGGCAAGAAAAAAAGACATTTAGGTTCACTTCCTTTCAATTTAGGGGTGGTTTAAAAAAAAAAGAAGGAGAAGAAAAAAAAAGAAAAATGTGCCATTGCAAAACTTTTTTTTGGGTTCGAGAGCCAAAATACAGTGATCTCAAAAGTTGTGTATTACTTCAAGTTAGTAATTTTAGGGGCAATGTAGTTAAAAGCTCTGATCATAAGGCAATTGTTTTTGGCATCATGGCATTTATTAAAATAAAAGTTAAACTGAAATTCTATTTGTCAAATCATTCATTCATTACCTCCACCAAGGAGGTTATGTTTTCGGTCGAGTTTGTCTGTCTGTCTGTGTGTCTGTTTGTCAGCAGGATAACTCAAAACGTTTTGAACGGATTTTGATGAAAGTTTGTGGAGTGGTTGGAAATGACAAGAGGAACAAGTGATTAAATTTTAGTGGTGATCTGGATCACGATCCGGATCCAAGAATTTTTTTAAAGGATTCTTCACCATTGCGGGATAGGGGGAATTTTGACATTCTAGTTTCTAACTCCACAAAAACAAGGCAGAAAGGCTTGAAAAAAAATTAGGGTGTAACATAGTCAAATGTTCTATCAAACAACAAAGTTTGGTGATGATCGGATCCGGATTCCGGATCTGATGATCCAGAATATGCAAAAATATAGGGAAAATAGAAAATGTGTCAGTGTGAGGTGACAAATGAAGCTAGAGATGCACAACTAACACCAAATTGTAGCTGAATCTGTACTGATTCAATAAGGTGTCATCAGATTTGATGTAGCTTCAAATGTTATGGAGCTAGATCCAGAAGAAAACCGCCATTACCGAAAAATTGTTTTTATACAATAAGTTTTGAACTAATAAAGACATAAAAGTGATTCCAAGTCCTAGTGGTATGTTTTCATGGTCAGGGATGTCAAATATAAAGGAAAGAAAAGTGTATGTATCATAGTTTTGGTTGTAACACTGAATTGTTGAATAGATCACTGTGCCAAGGAGGGAATCTCTTTAGGGTCAGTGACCCTATGGCCTTGTTTAGAGAAGTGTTTCATAAATGTTAAAAAATTCATATATTTGCAGTTTAGTTGAATAATAAATTGAATTTTGTCTCATTTGTTTTTGTCTATAAGCACATGCAATATCAATATCAGTGCTCAGATGACAGTAGCTTCTGGGAAAGGTGCAAGTTGCAATAAACTGTGATGCCAAGCGCTAAGGATACATGCTATCCAGTCACAGCAGATGAAACTTTTTTTTACTACTGAGCAAACATCATTGTTAGACTTTTTTAGGTTCAATGATTCCACGGCATGTAGATGTTATAGTGTCAGTGAGCCCATGGCCTTGGCGGAGGTTTGCACTCTCTGAGTGCTTCTAGTTTTCTATACCCCCTTACTCTAATTCAATTCAATTTTAATTCAATTTGTTTTTTATATAGCGCCAAATCACAACAAACAGTTGCCCCAAGGCGCTTTATATTGTAAGGCAAGGCCATACAATAATTATGTAAAACCCCAACGGTCAAAACGACCCCCTGTGAGCAAGCACTTGGCTACAGTGGGAAGGAAAAACTCCCTTTTAACAGGAAGAAACCTCCAGCAGAACCAGGCTCAGGGAGGGGCAGTCTTCTGCTGGGACTGGTTGGGGCTGAGGGAGAGAACCAGGAAAAAGACATGCTGTGGAGGGGAGCAGAGATCGATCACTAATGATTAAATGCAGAGTGGTGCATACAGAGCAAAAAGAGAAAGAAACAGTGCATCATGGGAACCCCCCAGCAGTCTACGTCTATAGCAGCATAACTAAGGGATGGTTCAGGGTCACCCGATCCAGCCCTAACTATAAGCTTTAGCAAAAAGGAAAGTTTTAAGCCTAATCTTAAAAGTAGAGAGGGTGTCTGTCTCCCTGATCTGAATTGGGAGCTGGTTCCACAGGAGAGGAGCCTGAAAGCTGAAGGCTCTGCATCCCATTCTACTCTTACAAACCCTAGGAACTACAAGTAAGCCTGCAGTCTGAGAGCGAAGCGCTCTATTGGGGTGATATGGTACTACGAGGTCCCTAAGATAAGATGGGACCTGATTATTCAAAACCTTATAAGTAAGAAGAAGAATTTTAAATTCTATTCTAGAATTAACAGGAAGCCAATGAAGAGAGGCCAATATGGGTGAGATATGCTCTCTCCTTCTAGTCCCCGTCAGTACTCTAGCTGCAGCATTTTGAATTAACTGAAGGCTTTTTAGGGAACTTTTACAACAACCTGATAATAATGAATTACAATAGTCCAGCCTAGAGGAAATAAATGCATGAATTAGTTTTTCAGCATCACTCTGAGACAAGACCTTTCTGATTTTAGAGATATTGCGTAAATGCAAAAAAGCAGTCCTACATATTTGTTTAATATGCGCTTTGAATGACATTTCCTGATCAAAAATGACTCCAAGATTTCTCACAGTATTACTAGAGGTCAGGGTAATGCCATCCAGAGTAAGGATCTGGTTAGACACCATGTTTCTAAGATTTGTGGGGCCAAGTACAATAACTTCAGTTTTATCTGAGTTTAAAAGCAGGAAATTAGAGGTCATCCATGTCTTTATGTCTGTAAGACAATCCTGCAGTTTAGCTAATTGGTGTGTGTCCTCTGGCTTCATGGATAGATAAAGCTGGGTATCATCTGCGTAACAATGAAAATTTAAGCAATGCCATCTAATAATACTGCCTAAGGGAAACATGTATAAAGTGAATAAAATTGGTCCTAGCACAGAACCTTGTGGAACTCCATAATTAACCCTAGTCTGTGAAGAAGATTCCCCATGTACATGAACAAATTGTAATCTATTAGACAAATATGATTCAAACCACCGCAGCGCAGTGCCTTTAATACCTATGGCATGCTCTAATCTCTGTAATAAAATTTTATGGTCAACAGTATCAAAAGCAGCACTGAGGTCCAACAGAACAAGCACAGAGATGAGTCCACTGTCCGAGGCCATAAGAAGATCATTTGTAACCTTCACTAATGCTGTTTCTGTACTATGATGAATTCTAAAACCTGACTGAAACTCTTCAAATAGACCATTCCTCTGCAGATGATCAGTTAGCTGTTTTACAACTACCCTCTCAAGAATTTTTGAGAGAAAAGGAAGGTTGGAGATTGGCCTATAATTAGCTAAGATAGCTGGGTCAAGTGATGGCTTTTTAAGTAATGGTTTAATTACTGCCACCTTAAAAGCCTGTGGTACATAGCCAACTAACAAAGATAGATTGATCATATTTAAGATCGAAGCATTAAATAATGGTAGGGCTTCCTTGAGCAGCCTGGTAGGAATGGGGTCTAATAAACATGTTGATGGTTTGGATGAAGTAACTAATGAAAATAACTCAGACAGAACAATCTGAGAGAATGAGTCTAACCAAATACCGGCATCACTGAAAGCAGCCAAAGATAACGATACGTCTTTGGGATGGTTATGAGTAATTTTTTCTCTAATAGTTAAAATTTTGTTAGCAAAGAAAGTCATGAAGTCATTACTAGTTAAAGTTAATGGAATACTCAGCTCAATAGAGCTCTGACTCTTTGTCAGCCTGGCACACTGGGTGGATAAGTATCTCCCAGCTGGCTTTAGAATGATAAATTTCCTGCATTACATAGCACTTTTGCATCTGCATCAAAAGTTCAAAGTGCTTTACAATGATGCAACACATTCAACCAATCACAAACACTCATACACCAACGCAAGGCATTTAACTGCACCCTGGGAGTAACTTGGGGATATACAGTAGGACCTTGCACAAGGGCCCTTAATAATTTTCCAGTCTGACATGGATGTGAACCAAGGATCCTCTGGGGTCAAATGCACTGCAGGATTAATCAATAGTATGAATACCTCAGGATCCCCCAGGAGTGGCAAAGATAGGGGAAGTGTGAAAGATGTTTGGTCTGCCACCACCATGACATAGACTTGGACAAGCAGCAAAAAAGTAAGTAAGTATCAAACTGTTTTAAAAAAGTCTGCCGTTGTAAAATATAAATTTTCATAGGATACATGGGTACATCCATATGTGTCATCTGCAGACATCTAGTTCGAAATACAGGTAAGTCAGTGTTGTATGTGTAATTTGATTCCGTACTACTCACCAATGGTAACGGCTGGGTAGTAGGTTTCTCACCAATGTAAGTACAATGTACTTACATTGTATACTATGTAAGTACTATGTATTCAGACGCATGGATGATGTCTATTTTATGCCAGAAAAGTGACTTTTGCACAAACCCCTCCACATAAATAACAAGTACAAATTCACCAAATCTTCTACATATTGGCAGATAAAAGAAAAAAGCCTTCTGTGGCATGAGTTTGTCCCTCCATTGTAGCTATCATGTGAAGCACATTTTAAATACAGGAAAACATCCATGTTGTCATTGCTAAAGAAAAGTTGATAGGACCATCAACTTATCAAACCCTCTGCTGGTGTGCAACCTTATTACAGAGGATTTTAAGCATTTGAAGACATCCCAAAAATGACATCATCAAGAAATGAAGTTAAGCTTTAGCCTGGAGGCTATCTTGTAATGTGAGGAGAAAAAAAAAACTCAATCTTGCTTGTTCTTCATGTGTGATATTTGAATATTCACACCGAGCGTCAAGCTGTTTAGACGGAGACTGCTATCTGCTGCTTTGGACGACAAAACAGTTTTTTTAAAGACTATTCACCGTGCTCCTACACCTGAAGAAGGTCTTTAACGATCGAAACGTCGCGACGGAGCACATTTTTCAATTTTTGGGACAATTATTTCCTTATAGCAAGATGTTAACTTGCTTACTCACGCTTTGGAGGCCGTGAAGCGCAAGCACGCAAGAGCACCGCGGCAGCATTGGTGGATCCAGCTCGGCCTCGCGGCAGAGTCGCAGATCCATCCCGGCCCGCAGTTCCTCGGAGGCTGTAAACCAACCCCCGTGGCGGAGCCAGATTCCCAGCCCAGCCCTCGTCGCCGTCTGAGACCCAGTTCAGTCCGCAGCACCACTGGAGTTCACCAAACAGGCCCACGAGCACCAAGAAGTGTGGAACCATCAGCGCAGCACCACCGGCATGGATTCACCGAGGCCTCGATCCGCCAGCGTGGGTTCACCTGGCTATGGGTCCGAAGAAGGCACTAATGGCAGAGGAGGGCGATGACATCAAGAAGTCTCTGGACTTTTTGTCTGAGGAGATTTCTGTTGTAAAAATGCAGCAGAAATCCATTATGGACCTGGTGGAGGAGGTAAAGGCTCTCCGGATCCAGAACGCCGAGAAGGACCAGTGTCTGGTGCACCTGGAGAACCGTGTCGCGGAGTTAGAACAATACACCAGGATGAATGACGTCATTATCACCGGGCTCCGTATCAAACCCCGGTCATACGCACGGGCGGTGACCGACGACAGCAGGGGGGAGCCAGTGAGCAGGATGTCAGCTCTGTGGAACAACAGGTGGCTGACTTCCTACAATCAAAAGGAATTCAAATGGATTTCAATAATGTTGAAGCGTGCCACCCTCTGCCCCGGAGAGAGATGACAGCGATAAACGAGCTGTTATCATGAAGTTCATCAACAGAAAACATAAAATTGCACCGTTAAAACAAGAACAAAACTGAAAGGATCGAACATATTCATCAGGGAACATCTGACCAAACAAAATGCCGACATTGCCAAGAAAGCTCGCCTCTTAAAAAAACAGGGAAAAACTCAGCATACATGGACATCAAACTGTAAAATATTTATCAAAGTGAACGGGACTCCAGAGCAAGCCAAAGTTATGGTAATCAGGAACATGGAGGAACTGGACAAATACGGATAATACGGTATGATGACTCAAATATAACTCAGGACCATGACGCAGACTGGAAGAACTTATTCATCTACATCATCTACATCTGGAGACAAGAGGGATAGAATTCAAAGAATTGTTGATAATGAAAAACTGGAATTGACAACATTTAAATACACGGATCATAATTTACTGGACTTGGAGCATGATATAGATCCGGACAATAATTTTTTTGTCAAACATCAATGACAATTTAACAGTTCAATCAGACCATTAAAACAGATAATAAATTATCAATAATTCATTTCAACAGCAGAAGTCTGTATGCAAACTTTAATAATATCAAGGAATATTTAAGTCAATTTAAAAAAAACGTTCAATATAATTGCTATATCAGAAACGTGGATCAACGCAGATAAAGGAATGGATTTTGAACTGGATGAATATGAATTTAACTGTGTGAACAGAAAGAATAAGAGTGGAGGAGGAGTGGCTGTGTATGTGAATAAGAACATGGATTATAAAGTAGTAGAAAATATGACAGTTGTGATTGATAAGTTATTAGAATGTATAACTATTGAAATATATGAAGGAAATAATAAAAATGTAATTGTTGTGTGCTGACATGGGTCAGAGAACCGAACCAGCATCTGACAATGGCCCAGCGCTAAATAACCAGAAAGCGGTTCCAAGAAACAAATTTATTCCCCCTCATGTGCAATAATCCGTGTACAACATAAATAGTCAGCTGTCTTGGCAAGGTGAAGGACGGCGCGCTCTCCAGCGCCCAAATGGATCAAAGCCCGACACTTCTGGGCTCAGATTCACCGCCAAACACGCCCCAGGTGAATACGACAAACTGACTCTGTGAAGGACGGAAAAGGTGAGGTAAGTCAACAGAGCTACAACAAATATCCTTCAGAGGCACACACTATCAGCAACACATTCAGGTCTGAATTTAAGCCTTATGTAAATGAGCAGCTTCTCACAACAGGTGGAGGATCATCAATCCGTACGCCACGGCAGTGAGAAGCAAACTGCACAATTCTCATCAATGTTCAAATATACTGCGTAACAAAATGCCAAATTACTATTAACGATTATTCAGACGATAATCACCTCTGATGTGTGCTGACAGCATGTGTCCCTCAACCATCCTCCTTCACAGGCACGATGTGTCAAACCCTGGCACGGTCCTCAGCGTCTCACAACCGAACGTCACAAGGTCGGGTTCCCGGCAATTCTGCTCAAATCACTCATGGCTTAAATGCAGAACGCCATCTCATTATCTGCTTCAGCTGAAACTCTTTAAGTCTGCACATGAGCATCATCCACAGGTGCTGCAAGTTGTTAGGCCTGCACGTGAACATCCTCCACAGGTGCAGCCAATAGTTCTGATGAGGGTGAAGGACTCTTCACCTCAGCACCTTCTCCACAGAAAAAAACAGTTTGCATACCACCTGGAGAGCAAAGAAAAGAAAACAGCACCCAAATGTCCAGCCAAACCCCCCAACACACAACAGTACCCCCCCATCAACGGGAAGCCTGCCGGCGACCGAACAGACCAGGCCCGAGAACAGCACCTCCCTCCGGGGTCCACGACAGGAAGCAGACGGTGTAATGCCCCCAAAGTACACAGCAGACAGCAGGACAGGGCACCGCGGCTGGAAGGCCAGCTGGCATCAACAAAAAACCCAAAAGAGTCCCAAGTACAACCTAACATACAAGAAAAATACAAAACCCACCCAAACCCTCCCCAGGGGACCGTCCCATCCAACCCCGGGAAGAAAAGAAAAACTCCCAAATCCAATAACCCAACATAGCCCTGACAACACAATACAAACACAATTTCACAAAGAAAAATAACAAACAACCCCTCCAGACGACGTGCAGAGCTCAACACCCCCCAGAAGACCTTTACCGCCAGTTCCAGGAGTAATAACCAAAGCCGGAATCCCACAGAGGTCCCCAGGTATACATGGAGCAACAGCGCCCCCCAGAGGACCGTACCATCAACCCCAGGAGGCACCCTTCCCACAACCCAGGAACCCCAGACCAGGCCACACTTAGCTAGTCGGCCCCACAATCAATTCCCCCCCAGAGGACCGTCCCATCAACCCTGGAGGTGGAACCTGGAAGGAAACATAAAAAACACAAAAATCCAACCCCCGGCGGACTCCATTAAACCACCCCGGGGGCAAATAAAACAACCGGAAACCCTGTTACCCTCCCCAGCACGCCGAAAGACCCTAGATTACTCCCAGAGCCTATCGTCAGTACAATTTCGGCGAACGGCACAAAACTACCAAGCCGGGGAAGGAAACAGGAAAAACTAACCCAGTCCTATCCCCTAAGCGCAGCGGAAAACCGGAAATACGTCCGGTGCCCCTAAACCGACCATACCGCCAGCCTATCGGGAGGGGTGGAACTACGGAAATGGCGAACGGCACAGATCGGCCCACCACTCCGACTGAGGTACATTCCCGCTGCACTACACCCCGGTAACGCCAATGACGAACGGTCAAAGGCCCACTGGGGCTGGAGTGGAACCGGGTATCAACCAAACCCCAAAAAAACGCCCCTGACAACCCCCCCCCCCCCCCCCAGGCGCAGAGGTTTTCTGAGAAGCGCTCAGCGTAACCAACCTGCACCACCCCACAACCCAAAAGACAAACGGTCTTAGAGTACGTGAGGTTGGGGTTAGGGAAACAGGGAAATAAAAAACAACAAAACAAAACGACCCAATCCACAAACAAAAATTACCTAAGTTCAAATAATGAAGACATACGATTACCTGAGTCCAGCCTAGCTCCGAACTGCCAGTCGTTCACCCAACCAGAACAGCCTCTAATTCCCTAAACATTTTATAACCCCTACATGAAAACAAAAACAGACCAAATAACTAAATAACCAGAGGTCTGCCCCCTTTTGTTTTTTTTTTCTTTTATATATATTATGCCTGTCCAAAAACACCTGGAGATACGTCATCGAGATCTTTCTTGACGTTTATGTGACCGGGGCAATATGGCTGTTTCAGCTCGTCCGAGCTGCATGGGCTCATCCACAAGAGGAGCCAGAGGTCCCGTCGGAGGAGTCTCAGTGGGGCGAAGAAGAGGCGGCCCTGATCTGTGTCGGGGAAAACCCCGAGACGGAAAGACCCGCTCAGATGTCCGCCCTCTCTCTCGTCCACACTCCTTTATCCGATCATCTAGACGAATAACCAAAGATATTAGCTCATCTAAATCTTTTGGTTCGTCACGGACTGCTACCTCGTCTTTTAATAAATCGTTCAAACCATCCACAAACACTCCTCTCAAAGCTGCGACATTCCAACCGGACTGAGCAGAAAAAATTCGGAAATCAACGGAATAATCCGCCGCAGTCCGCCTCCCCTGCCTGAGATTCAGCAACTGTTGGGCAACGGTATTTGTTTTCACCGGATGGTCAAAAACCAATCAGAACTCCCGGGAGAAATCCTTAAAGGATCCTAACAATGGAGAGTTATTGCTCCACAACGCAGTGACCCAAGCTAAGGCGTCACCTCAAAGCAAATTTGTCACATATGAGACACGGCTACCATCAGAAGAGAAGGAAGCCGGTCGCTGAGCAAAAACCAGAGAACACTGCATCAAAAACGAAGCACAGGCTTCAACGTTTCCCGCATAAGGTTCCGGATGACGGAGTTATCTGCACCGGTATCGATGGTGCCGCAGCTGGAGCAGCAGGAAGCGTAGCGGCTTGCGCTGCAAGCTCCGTAATGCGGGCATCTGTTTGTTTAATTTGGTTTGCGAGATACTGTAATTGCTCCCATATCTTCTCCAAGTGTTCTTGAACTCTTTCCGCAAATGGAACCGCTTCTGCCGCTGTGTCCATTTTGTACTGGCCAGGAACTGCTGTTATGTGCTGACGTGGGTCAGAGAACCGAACCAGCATCTGACAATGGCCCAGCGCTAAATAACCAGAAAGCGGTTCCAAGAAACAAATTTATTCCCCCTCATGTGCAATAATCCGTGTACAACATAAATAGTCAGCTGTCTTGGCAAGGTGAAGGACGGCGCGCTCTCCAGCGCCCAAATGGATCAAAGCCCAGCACTTCTGGACTCAGATTCACCGCCAAACACCCCCCAGGTGGATACGACAAACTGACTCTGTGAAGGACGGAAAAGGTGAGGTAAGTCAACAGAGCTACAACAAATATCCTTCAGAGGCACACACTATCAGCAACACATTCAGGTCTGAATTTAAGCCTTATGTAAATGAGCAGCTTCTCACAACAGGTGGAGGATCATCAATCCGTACGCCACGGCAGTGAGAAGCAAACTGCACAATTCTCATCAATGTTCAAATATACTGCGTAACAAAACGCCAAATTACTATTAACGATTATTCAGACGATAATCACCTCTGATGTGTGCTGACAGCATGTGTCCCTCACCCGTCCTCCTTCACAGGCACGATGTGTCAAACCCTGGCGCGGTCCTCAGCGTCTCACAACCGAACGTCACAAGGTCGAGTTCCCGGCAATTCTGCTCAAATCACTCATGGCTTAAATGCAGAACGCCATCTCATTATCTGCTTCAGCTGAAAGTCTTTAAGTCTGCACGTGAACATCCTCCACAGGTGCAGCCAATAGTTCTGATGAGGGTGAAGGACTCTTCCGCCAGCACCTTCTAAACAGAAAAAAACAGTTTGCATACCACCTGGAGAGCAAAGAAAAGAAAACAGCACCCAAATGTCCAGCCAAACCCCCCAACACACAACAGTAATAGTCAGCTGTATATATAGAGCACCAGGGTCAAGTACTGAAACATTCACTGACTGGATGGCAGAAATGTTCTCAAAAACCAATCAAAAAGTTGTCTTCAATTGTGTTGACTTAAATATTGATCTGCTTAATCCAAACAGGCATAAAATAACAGATGAATATATCAATACAATGTACAGCATGAGTTTATATCCAAAAATCACCAGGCCAAGTAGAATTACATCCCATTGTGCCACCTTAATCGATAATATATTCACCAATGATATTGAAAACAATACAGTGAGTGGATTACTAATCAATGACATCAGTGACCACTTACCAGTTTTCATTGTCCAGAGGAAAAACTCAAATACAGGGAAGAGTGAACAGAGGAAAAAATGAATACTCTGAAGTATGATTTACAGGCGCAAAACTGGGAAGAGGTATACAGTGAAGGTGATGTTGATAGAGCATATGGAGCTTTTTTTTAAAAAAATATTTACATCACTATATGAAAAAAAATGTCCAATAAAACAATACTGTAGAAAACAAAAATTCAAAGATCAGCCATGGTTGACGAAAGGATTACAAAATGCATGTAAAAAGAAAAATACTCTATATAAAGAATTCATAAAACTAAGGACTAAGGAGGCAGAAAATAGATGTAACAAATATAAAAATAAGTTAACTAATATTATACGGGTTTGCAGGAAGGAATACTATAGTAAGATATTATATAATAACAAAAATAATATCAAAGGAATATGGGATATATTAAATAGAATTATTAAAAATGGTACAAAACAATAGAACTATCCTCAATATTTCATTGATAATTTTAGAAAGGAAAAAAATGGATGAGGTGGTTAATGGCTTTAATAATTTTTTTGTAAATGTTGGTCCTAACGTGGCAGAAAAGATTCCTGATTCATTGATATCTGAGGACTGGAATGATAATCTTATAGAGAGGAATCCCTGTTCAATGATACTCACAGCAGTGGAAGAAAAAGAAATCATAGATATGCAAATACAAAACATTTACTGATTTAAATGAAATTGACATGATAGTTGTAAAACAGGTCATTGAAGGGATCTCAGAACCATTAACATATATTTGTAATTTGTCATTTCAAACTGGTAAATTTCCCAGTGAAATGAAAATAGCCAAAGTTGTACCGCTGTATAAGACTGGGGATAGACACCACTTCACAAATTATAGGCCAGTTTCTTTGCTTCCACAATTTTCCAGAATATTAGAAAAATTATTCAACAATAGATTACATAAATTATAACAAACATAACTTACTTATTGACAGTTAATATGGATTTTGAGCAAATAGTTCAACATCACTGGCATTAAAAGAATCAGTTGAGGAGATCACAATGCCATAGATCATAATTACATTCAGTTGGAATATTCATAGACGTTTAAAAAAGCTTTTGACACAATCAATCATGATATATTACTCAATAAACTTGAACGGTATGGGATCAGGGATTAGTGTTGCACTGGGTGAGAAGTTATTTGAGTAACAGAAAACAATTTGTGAAGTTGGGGAATATACATCATCATGCTTAGACAATTGCTTGGGTGTCCCCGGGGGTCAGTATTGGTCTGAAACTCTTTTTAATTTATCTAAATGATATTTTTTAATGTGTCCAAGATATTAAATTAGTATATTTGCAGTGACACAAGTATTTTTTGTTCTGGGGGGATTTTACAGAAACTACTAAGGAACATCACTACAGAAATGGGAAAACTGAAATCTGGTTTGACAGAAACAAATTATCATTAAACTTAAGTAAAACATGTTATTTGGCAATTGTAATAAAGACATACAAGTACAGTTACAAGTACAGGGGGGGATATTGAAAGAGTATATGAAACTAAGTTCTTGGGTTTGATAATTGATGATAAACTAACCTGGAAGTCTCATATAAACATCTACAGAGCAAACTGTCAAGAAGCATTTCAGTTCTGAACAAAGTTAAATACATTCTGGACCACAACTCACTCCACATCTTTATTGCTCATGATCTTAACATATTTTCCACTATTGTGCAGAGGTCTGGGGCAATCATTATAAATGTACACACACAGCATATTCTAACTGCAGAAAAGAGCTATAAGAATAATCATATACTGGTTATAGAAACCACACAAATTCACTATTCTTAAAATAAAACATTTTAAAATTTACTGATCTGGTTCATTTTCAATCAGTACAAATCGTGTATAAAGCAATAAACCAGTTTAACTTCCTGGAAATATTAAAAAAATGTTCTTTAATAGAGTAGGGGATATAATCTGAGGGGGAGTTTAACTTAAAACATCAGTGGGCACGTACAACATTAAAGGTTTTGTATTTTCTGTTTGCACAGTGAGGACTGTGGAACAGATTGAGGGTGGAGCTCAAGCATATGTCAAGCATGAACCAGTTTAAGCAGCGTGGTATAGGCACATGATTTTTTTCGAGGTATAAGGAGGAGGAAGGGTGTTGAGGGTTAGGGTGTTTTGTTGATCATTGTTTAGTTGTGTGCACTTTTTTTTGTAAATAGTAGGTTAAATCACACACATTGCATATGTATGTATTTATGTGTAAGTGTAATGTAGGTATGTGTATATATGTACAGTAGTGTTCAGAATAATAGTAGTGCTATGTGACTAAAAAGATTAATCCAGGTTGAATATATTTCTTATTGTTACATGGGAAACAAGGTACCAGTAGATTCAGTAGATTCTCACAAATCCAACAAGACCAAAGCATTCATGATATGCACACTCTTAAGGCTATGAAATTGGGCTATTAGTAAAAAGTAGAAAAGGGGGTGTTCACAATAATAGTAGTATCTGCTGTTGAGGCTACAAACTCAAAACTCTTATGTTTCAAACTGCTTTTTAGCAATCCTTTGAATCACTGAACTAGTATTTAGCTTGTATAACCACAGTTTTTCATGATTTCTTCACATCTGCGAGGCATTAATTTGTTGGTTGGAACCAAGATTTGCTCATTTAGGTAGTGTGCTTGGGTCATTGTCCTTGTTGAAACGTCCATTTCAAGGGCATGTCCTCTCCGCAATAAGGCAACATGACCTCTTCAAGTATTTTGACATATCCAAACTGATCCATGATACCTGGTATGTGATATATAGGCCCCAACACCATAGTAGGAGAACATGCCCATATCATGATATGTATAATCACTTTATACATGTTTCCTTTAGGCAGTATTATTAGACAGCATTGCTTAAATTTTCATTGTTTACGCAGATGATACCCAGCTTTATCTATCCATGAAGCCAGAGGACACAACCAATTAGCTAACTGCAGGATTGTCTTACAGATATAAAGACATGGATGACCCTCTAATTTCCTGCTTTTAAACTCAGATAAAACTAAAGTTATTGTACTTGGCCCCACAAATCTTAGAAAACATGGTGTCTACCCAGATCCTTCTCTGGATGGCATTACCCTGACCTTTAGTAATACTGTGAGAAATCTTGGAGTCATTTTTGATCAGGATATGTCATTCAATGCGCATATTAAAACAAATATGTAGGACTGCTTTTTTGCATTTGCGCAATATCTCTAAAATTAGAAAGGTCTTGTCTCAGAGTGATGCTGAAAACACTAATTCATGCTATTTATTTCCTCTAGGCTGGATACTGTAATTCATTATTATCAGGTTGTCCTAAAAGTTCCCTGAAAAGCCTTCAGTTAATTCAAAATGCTGCAGCTAGAGTACTGACAGGGACTAGAAGGAGAGAGCATATCTCACCCATATTGGCCTCTCTTCATTGGCTTCTTTCTCTTTTTGCTCTGTATGCACCACTCTGCATTTGGGGTGGTGGCCAAGTGGTTAATGCGCTTGGTTTCAGTTCAGAAGGTTCCGGGTTCAAATCCCACCCCTGCCACATTTCTCCATGTAATGTGGAGTTGCGTCAGGAAGAGCATCCGGCGTAAAACTTGTGCCAATTCAACATGCAGATCCACCTTGGATTTGCTGTGGTGACCCCAAGTGCAAACAAGGGAGTAGCCGAAGGGACTTTACTTTATGCACCACTCTGCATTTAATCATTAGTGATTGATCTCTACTCTCTTCCACAGCATGTCTTTTTCCTGGTTCTCTCCCTCAGCCCCAACCAGTCCCTTCAGAAGACTGCCCCTCCCTGAGCCTGGTTCTGCTGGAGGTTTCTTCCTGTTAAAAGGGAGTTTTTCCTTCCCACTGTCGCCAAGTGCTTGCTCACAGGAGGTCATTTTGGGTTTTTACGTAATTATTGTATGGCTTTGCCTTACAATATAAAGCGCCTTGGGGCAACTGTTTGTTGTGATTTGGTGCTATATAAATAAAGTTGATTTTGATTTGATTTGATCATGATGCTTGCAACACCATGCTTCACTGTCTTCACTGTGAACTGTGGCTTGAATTCAGAGTTTGGGGGTCGTCTCACAAACTGTCTGCGGCCCTTGGACCAAAAAAGAACAGTTTTACTCTCATCAGTCCACAAAATATTCCTCCATTTCTCTTTAGGCCAGTTGATGTGTTCTTTGGCAAATTGTAACCTCTTCTGCACATGTCTTTATTTAACAGAGGGACTTTGTGGGGGATTTTTGCAAATAAATTAGCTTCACACAGGCGTCTTATAACTGTCACAGCACTTACAGGTAACTCCAGACTGTCTTTGATCATCCTGGAGCTGATCAATGGGTGAGCCTTTGCCATTCTGGTTATTCTTCTATCCATTTTGATGGTTGTTTTCTGTCTTCTTCCATGCGTCTGTTTTTTTTTTTTTTTTTTTTTTTGTCCATTTTAAAGCATGGGAGATCATTGTAGATGAACAGCCTATAATTTTTTGCACCTGTGTATAAGTTTTCCCCTCCAATCAACTTTTTAATCAAACTACGCTGTTCTTCTGAACAATGTCTTGAACGTCCCATTTTTCTCAGGCTTTCAAAGAGAAAAGCATGTTCAACAGGTGCTGGCTTCATCCTTAAATAGGGGACACCTGATTCACACCTGTTTGTTCAACAAAATTGACAAACTCACTGACTGAATGCCACACTACTATTATTGTGAACACCCCCTTTTCTACTTTTTTTACTAATAGCCCAATTTCATAGCCTTAAGAGTGTGCATATCATGAATGCTTGGTCTTGTTGGATTTGTGAGAATCTATTGAATCTACTGGTACCTTGTTTTCCATGGAACAATAAGAAATATACTCAAAACCTGGATTAATCTTTTTAGTCACATAGCACTACTATTATTCTGAACACTACTGTATGTATCTACACTAGAGATGTTTATGATGATGTGATTTGAGTTTGTGTTGTGTTAAATGTGTTTGTAGCATGGCCCAAGCAGAGGGGCACCCCTTAGAGCAGGGGTCAATCAATCAATCAATCAATTTTTTTATATAGCGCCAAATCACAACAAACAGTTGCCCCAAGGTGCTTTATATTGTAAGGCAAGGCCATACAATAATTATGTAAACCCCAACGGTCAAAACGACCCCCCTGTGAGCAAGCACTTGGCTACAGTGGGAAGAAAAACTCCCTTTTAACAGGAAGAAACCTCCAGCAGAACCAGGCTCAGGGAGGGGCAGTCTTCTGCTGGGACTGGTTGGGGCTGAGGGAGAGAACCAGGAAAAAGACATGCTGTGGAGGGGAGCAGAGATCGATCACTAATGATTAAATGCAGAGTGGTGCATACAGAGCAAAAAGAGAAAGAAACAGTGCATCATGGGAACCCCCCAGCAGTCTACGTCTATAGCAGCATAACTAAGGGATGGTTCAGGGTCACCTGATCCAGCCCTAACTATAAGCTTTAGCAAAAAGGAAAGTTTTAAGCCTAATCTTAAAAGTAGAGAGGGTGTCTGTCTCCCTGATCTGAATTGGGAGCTGGTTCCACAGGAGAGGAGCCTGAAAGCTGAAGGCTCTGCCTCCCATTCTACTCTTACAAACCCTAGGAACTACAAGTAAGCCTGCAGTCTGAGAGCGAAGCGCTCTATTGGGGTGATATGGTACTACGAGGTCCCTAAGATAAGATGGGACCTGATTATTCAAAACCTTATAAGTAAGAAGAAGAATTTTAAATTCTATTCTAGAATTAACAGGAAGCCAGGCAGGGGTGGGCAATCATGTGCCATAAAGGGCCGAGACACTGCAGGTTTTCCATGCAACCAATCGCCTCAGCAGGTGATTTCATTAAAGATCAGGTGTTTATGTTCAGAGCAGAAGCTCATCAGCAACCCACCTGCTGAGGTGATTGGTTATACGGAAAACCTGCAGTGTCTCGGCCCTCGACGCCCACCCCTGCCTTAGAGTCTGGTCTGCTTGAGGTTTCTTCCTCAATACATTGGAGGGAGTTTTTCCTTACCACTGTCACCTGTGTGCTGGTAATGAGTATGTATACTCAACAAAAATATAAATGCAACACTTTTGGTTTTGCTCCCATTTTGTATGAGATGAACTCAAAGATCTAAAACTTTTTCCACATACACAATATCACCATTTCCCTCAAATATTGTTCACAAACCAGTGTAAATCTGTGATAGTGAGCACTTCTCCTTTGCTGAGATAATCCATCCCACCTCACAGGTGTGCCATACCAAGATGCTGATTAGACACCATGATTAGTGCACAGGTGTGCCTTAGACTGTCCACAATAAAAGGCCACTCTGAAAGGTGCAGTTTTGTTTTATTGGGGGGGATACCAGTCAGTATCTGGTGTGACCACCATTTGGCTCATGCAGTGCAACACATCTCCTTCGCATAAAGTTGATCAGGTTGTCAATTGTGGCCTGTGGAATGTTGGTCCACTCCTCTTCAATGGCTGTGCGAAGTTGCGACGACGAACTGGAGTCAGGTCGAGACCCCGATGAGGATGACGAGCATGCAGATGAGCTTCCCTGAGACAGTTTCTGACAGTTTGTGCAGAAATTCTTTGGTTATGCAAACCGATTGTTTCAGCAGCTGTCCGAGTGGCTGGTCTCAGACGATCTTGGAGGTGAACATGCTGGATGTGGAGGTCCTGGGCTGGTGTGGTTACACGTGGTCTGCGGTTGTGAGGCTGGTTGGATGTACTGCCAAATTCTCTGAAACGCCTTTGGAGACGGCTTATGGTAAAGAAATGAACATTCAATACACGAGCAACAGCTCTGGTTGACATTCCTGCTGTCAGCATGCCAATTGCACGCTCCCTCAAATCTTGCAACATCTGTGGCATTGTGCTTTGTGATAAAACTGCACCTTTCAGAGTGGCCTTTTATTGTGGGCAGTCTAAGGCACACCTGTGCACTAATCATGGTGTCTAATCAGCATCTTGGTATGGCACACCTGTGAGGTGGGATGGATTATCTCAGCAAAGGAGAAGTGCTCACTATCACAGATTTAGACTGGTTTGTGAACAATATTTGAGGGAAATGGTGATATTGTGTATGTGGAAAAAGTTTTAGATCTTTGAGTTCATCTCATACAAAATGGGAGCAAAACCAAAAGTGTTGCGTTTATATTTTTGTTGAGTATATGTATGTATGTATGTATATATATAAGGGGTGGGCGTTTATAAGCTTTGCTTCTGCTCACCCCCTTTTGGTCATGTCACTGTGGAATTGTCTTGTGTATCACTTTTTTGTTACTGTTGAGTCTGTGTGCCAAATAAATTCATTCATTCATTCATTGGGATTTAATGGACTTTTCATGCACTTTTGCAAAGGGGTGGAATTACAAAGGCCTGATTGGATGGATAAGAGTCAACATATGGCATATTATACAGACACGTGTACAAATAAGTTGAATAATTATTGGAGTACCGATGTCAGGATTAAACCCCTGACAAACATGACAGATGTGTGTGCACTAATGTGAAGGACTGCTCACTAAATACAACTGAAGAAGGTGCTGTGAATCTCACAGGGTAATGAGACAGCAAGAAATGTTCAGGGAGCCCTGCGAGAGGCGTGTAATGAAGCATTGTGTGCGGATGAGAACACACATACAGGTAATGAAGCATTGTATGAGGCTGAGTCTGGCTCGGGCCGATAACAACCCGCAGGGCTCAGTGGAGGACAATGAGCCGTAGAAATGGAAACTCGCCATCAACACACACACACACACACACACACACCTGTGGATGGACATACGGATGCATGTCAAAGTGGTGCTGAAAGACACTGTAACAAATATTACCTTTTAATATACTTATTGCTGTAAGGTTACCAAGACTTTATCCGTGCAACCAATAAAGCTGTGAATTGACAATTAGTTGACTCTTTAATAATTACAGCCAGAGATTCTTGGTTTTAGTACAACATTGTGAAAAACACTAAAACATCCATCTGTTGATTAAGTAAAATTGATGTCCAGCTTATTAACACTGCAAAGTTATGTCTTATCCCCTTATCACTTACCATCTGCTGCTGCAGTTGGAGGCAATAATTCTGCTATAATGACCAGTGCGATGCTTTTTCTCCCACTAACGTCAATTTGACAGGTAAAGCAGAAGCAACAAAATTAAGAGAAATTACCTGATAATTATAGGTTTTCTAACTGATATTTTATACATCATATAGCAGATTTTGCAGTGTAATGGCTTCTGTTATATCGAATGAAGCAACACTCCCTCTATGTTATAATCTGAGCTTTACTGTTCCTTGTTTACATTCTCAATTGTGTGCATGTTTACTGAAAGAATGTGCAGGTTTAGCACATATTAATCCTCCTGTCAGGTTTTCCCGTGGATCCTAGTGTCATGTTGTTTATTCCACTAGATGTCACCCTCAGTTTTAGTTCTCAGCTGGATCATATAACTGATTGATTTCTGATAGAACACCTGGATCACATGAGTGACTGATTTTCTGATTTTCTTTCTGTTCATGTTTTGCCGGATTCTTCCAAGAGGCAAGCTGGATTCTTGGTTGGTACATGTCCTGTCCATGCCATGGTTGATTGTTCTCAGTGCTATCAAGCCAGTTGATGCCAGATACTACTGTAGACTTCCATGTCTGTTCTCGGTGCCTTGGTTAACCGTTTGCCTCGCCAGCCTCCACGCCTCCTCCATGCTCCAGATGGAGATCAGAGGGTTTTACCTGACTGCAACGCCGTGACCTTGAACACATCTCCAGCTGTGCGCTCAGACACTGAAGCGCCCTGCAGCTTATACTGAGGTAATGCTGGCCTGGCCATCTAATCTCCGCATTAGAACAAACTGTCTTCTCCTTGTGTTCCAGAACTACCCGGTACTGTCTCTGTGTGGACCTGGTCCCTGGTACGAGCTACCGGTTCCACACGTTTCTGTTGAAACTCGCTGGCTCCCGGAGTGGAGCGTTCATGGACCAAAATGCCAGTTCAGTTCTGCCCCCTTTAGGGGAAAGAGTAAGTTAGGCTATGGTTAAGGTTAGAGTTGGGGGTAGGAGTAGGGTTAGAAATAGTGAGTTAAAAAAACTCCATCACAAAAATTTGACTCATTTCGTCACTGGAGCATGAAAAAATAATGTGAGACTGGGCTGTAATAATAAACATGCTCACATGAACTAAATATCTGCTTAAATCGTGGAATGTTTCCCATCAGGCAGTGTCATTACATTTCCACATAGTCACCTTTTTTTCTTTCCAGACAATTATGCCAAGGCCAATAATGTTTTTGAATCCCATTGTTGAGTAAATCGGGTGTCTTTTCTCTGCACCAGCAACACGCAGCTGCTTGCACCTCTGTACCATTAGTGCATGGCTGACCATTCAGGAAAAAGTCAAAGGGCACAAGATTTGGACTATACTGTTAGTATGGTAGGATCTCAAAATTTGAGCGGCTGCAATCCATCCTGTTTGTTAACTCATATGCTGAAGAATCGTGTATTTTACAGGACAATCTTGCTTCAAGTGTACACTCAGCTTTTGCAAAGAGGCCATATATCGGTAGGAGGTCATCAATCTACATTTGATGCTGTGCATCTATGGCTGTTATGGGGTGCCCACTATGGGCCTGGTCATGCAGACTTGCCGTGGCTGAATTTTCACCCTTCAAGTTCCTTGCCACATTCCTGACTGTACTGATACGCACACAGGAATCACTAGAAACAATGTTCATTCACAAATGAATGTCCATGGGTGCACAACACTATGTCCTGAGGAATTCAACAACAGCACTCTGTTTCAAACACGTGCCATTTTTAATCAACAACTGTAGGTGTGTCATGTCAAATACAATTCTGTGAATGGCTAGAATGACAGGTGAAAACCATTTAGTGTGGCAATAGTCAGTAAGTAAAGGATTTTTCTCTGACTAGGTTCATGCCAGGAACACTTTTTGAAATCCTTGTCATTTGATTGGTACTTTGTATGGCACATGACATGGATTATTCATCCCATTTGTGTTGTGCGGGACAGTGACAAGCGAGACGACGATTTGATTGAGCTAACTGTCATTGCTAATTCTTGTATCACACACACACACACAAAATCCACCCGTTGTAAGCCATCTGGATGCATGAAAAGCTGTTCAGATGAAAAGCTGACATGATTTTTGGCTGGACTGAGGAACTACACAAAGTCTTTTGTTTTTGTTTTTTTGGGGGGTTTTTTTATGGAAGTCCAAAGTTAGTGCACTCCATCACAGGACTACACATCACAATTTGGACTTTAGCAGCAGTGGAAACCAAAATGTAAGTCCCTTTTCTGTTGTTTATAAATTATTAAAATATCAAATGACATTGAACTCATAAACATTCATTATTTGTATAATAACTCACAACCCCCCCCCCCCCCCCCAAAAAAAAAGAAAAAGTGACAAAAAAAGACAAATCTCTCTTACATTTAAACCATTTTAGATTTGATGTTTTAGTGTTTAGTGGAGCTCTATGCTGTTATGCCTGTGATTTTATTTCTTTGTTTCAGGAGAATCCAATAAACATGAGGTACACAATCTGAGGAAATGAGTTTTAAAACGGAACGCTCCATCCTCAGCACTGTGCTGCAACAAGCATTCACGGTCAACACGGATCATCATCAGCACCGACCCTTGGGCGCACTCTGTCCCACCAGCTAGTTTAATTATAAGACACATTTTCATTAAAGCAGACCCTAGAGACAACGGTGACAGCCGCTCCATATGGACGCATGGAGGGAATAAAAACTGTTACGGCAGCTTAGAAATGTTCCCTCTGCAGTACTGCTTTGATGAGCAAATGACTTATCTTCCCTTTCCTCGCATTTTTGTTTGTATACAGATAAAAATGTCACTGCCAGAATATTTACAGCAGTGTCTGTACTTTACTGGTGTTTGGAGGTTTATTTGATGAGGGTAGTTAATTATTTGGCGAGTGAGTTAGCCAAGTCATGATGGTATACCTCCCTTCGGACTCAAACATCTTGTTTCGGCTTTTTGTAGTTTCCACACGGAGAATGGAATTGACTTGCAACATAAATGAAATTAAATGGTTTTATCTGGGTGAGCAGATGGGGAAATCCCATAGAAACTGATGGCACCTCAGTGTATACTGAAGTCTAGCTGGAGTTCAGAAGTTATTATGTGGCTTGTTATGTTTGAGATGACTGTTTTGTTTGCCAGGATAATGAAGTGCCATTGATAGGGCTCCGGCAACAGAGAAACGCTACTGCTGGAAATGGATTCTAAGAGTCAATTAACCCTGAATAGATGGGGGTTGCAGTATGCTTCCAGGCGCTACATAGTCTGGAATTTGAGATCTTATGCAAAGAATGCCTGAGGAAGAACGACAGCCATTTCTCTGAAAATTTCTAATTATGAAAAAGCAAAGATGTTTTAAAATGATAATATGCCTCTTATGTGGTGGATTGGACTAAAATATTGTAGCAGCACATGCAATGACATGAAAATTTAGAGCACTTTGAAGTTTTACACATGAAACGTTTTTGATGATATCAAACTTAATAAGCAGCAGAAGCCTTGGTGGCCACCAGACCCAAGCTTTGGAAATGAACAAAAGTGAGAAGCTCATTTCATACTACATATAACTTCAAAACAACATAAATCTTGAGAGCAAAGGTTCCCAAATTCTGGGCCAAAAGTGTGAATTATACACAGAAATAAATGTATTTTATAGAAAAGTAATATTTTAAAAATCAGTAAAAATTATCACACAGATATACTACCATTTTATCAGCCGAACCACAATGCATTAATTTGCAGAGAATTTGTCAGTTTCCCTGGTGGGCCAAAATGAAATTATGATCTTGTGTCCATTCCATGTAAACAGTTACAATACAGTTAAATGTGCTGTTTTTCATAGAAAACTAACATTTTAAATCTGATGTTCATCTCCCACTCCCATGTTTTGGCCCATATTGATGAACTGAATTCCAAATGAGGTAATCTGATCCAATTCTCCACAACAGCCATCTAAAGCTGTGTGTCACATAATTATCACAAGCTTACTACCAATATCAAGCAGCATAGAACGTACGTATCTTAACATCTGAGAAATTGTGTCCATCTGAAAACTGGCATGCCGTTCTTGGGATTGTGGTTTCAATGAAAACTTCTGCATCCACTGATTATTTCAGTAACAAGCAATGTAAAGCCCCTTTCACACCAGGCTTGCATACATATGGAATAGTGGTGGGCACAGATAACCAAAAAATTAACTTCGATAACAGATAATCAGATACCGATAGAATAACTCCATTAATTTCAATTATGTCATTTGTACAAAGTTAAAATATAACATATATCTTTTAATGTTGAGTAATGCACTAATTCTGAGGTTTTGTAACAATCAGACAGATCGCAAAGGATTCTGGGTAAAAGTGCCTCTTTTTGGAGCGAGGCGGAGGGGAAGGTGAAGGACTACAAATCCCTCCGTTTGGAGGGGTAGGAGGAGTTTACTGCTGTCTCTGAAAAAACAAACATGGCGCCGAAAGAGCCGCACAAATGAAGCGGCTTTCATTACAAATTACGCTGTTTAGAAAGTTATAACTTGCCAAAAAACTTTACAGGCAGTTGTCTGACAGCAGCATGTCTGCTGCTGGATGCATGTTGCGTATGTTGTCGTTCTGAAGAATATCGTAACGTCGCTCGTGCGCTGCGTTATAATGCATATACACACGAACGCTACGATAAGACACTTTTATATCTCACAACGGAGAAAATCATGATAAAGTGTAAGCACGTTAATTTGTATGTTCATAAATCTTTGGATAATATCAATCCCTGCTGTTGGATTTCAAGGTCTGTAACACGTGTGTATTTTGTAAACAAACTGAGCCCTGAACACACTCATCTAATAAGCTTTCAGGCAGAAAATGAAAAGTTTCATCAATGGGAATAAGTTGGAAAATATATACACACACATGTAGCCGGCACATCCCTCACGTCCAGCTACACTGCGTTGTGTTCAGGTGCTGACTCAAACAGGGAACACTGGCACGACTTGAAGAACTCAGGTTTATTCTCCCTCCGTCGAGCTCAGTGCAGACTGCATTCGAGTCTGTAACAATGTTGAGAGCAAAATAATCCCCACATCAACAGACCTGCCCCAGTCGAGCTCAGTGCAGACTGACGAGGGACAGGAAATGACGCATCATGTCCGTCCACAGCCAGTAGGGGGAGTAAAACGCAACCTAATATGTTGCTTTCAACACAATTGGAAGAAACTTGGAAACAAAAATAATAATAATAAAAAGGATTTTGGTGAAATTTATATCCTTTAGCCACAGAATAAAAATGAAAAATAATAACAATAATAAAATAAAACAAACAAAAAAAAATCCTGTTACATTCACCCCTCCTTAATTTCGCCAAAATCCTGTACGTACAAAAGGCCGCACATAAAACAACCCACGCCAGCATAATATTCACCATCACCTAATCCAAGATAACCTTTGGGAATCTAATTGTCCACACAGCGTATTAAGCTACTTATTTCATAAGTTCGGAAAATGACAGAAGTTGATCAGGCTGCTGCTTTTCCTAGTTAATATGATGCCTTTTACATCACTTAAGATTCTGGATTTCAATCCCAACAGTGTGAACATCCTACCAGCCAAAATAATATGCGTACCAGATGTAAACATAACGCAAAATCCAAGTCCATTCTACTTTTCAAGGTAAGTAAAGACTGTGACCTTCTATTGAACCCATCTACGATACCCCTTGTGAAAGGTTTTTGTGCCATGTTTTCTATCAATCGATTGACTGTTTTGACAACCCTCCCTGTGCGTTTTCTGACCACAGGTCTCTCAGGCACTCCATCTTGGCTTGGTATCTGATTGTCAGTCACTGATACAAATGAGTCAGTGTTACAAAGCCCTATCTTGTCTTGGTTGGAATTGTTGACTGGAAAGTCATGGTCTTTTTCAGTCCTGCATATTTCTGGGGGGACACTGGGACCTGGACTGTCTCCCATGGATGTTACTTGCTCCTCTTCAGTGTTTCCACAATCACCAACAAGGTCTGACTGGGGTCCTTCTGACGTTGGCTGATCCAAGTCTCTGGACGAGGAACACAACATATCCTCCATCGCTGACTCACCATCAGCATCTGGTGAAGTACATATCCATGAGCGCGTGCGATCCTCTGAAGCTTCTACTGCCAAGCCCTCTACAGCATCAATGGATGGAGACTGAAACTCGCTGACTTCATCTGAGGCACCTGAATCCATCTCCTCACTAGCTTGTCCTGACATGGGCAGGAAGCTCACATCCAACATCAAGTTCCTGTGCACAACTTTGGTTTTCCCCCTCTCATCTATGACTTTATAGGTGTGAGTTCGGGGATTCAGGTCTATGACAGTGTAGATGGTGGGCTCCCATTTATCTGCCAATTTCCTCTTCCCCTTTTCAGCTTTGTTTGCAAGTAAAACACGGTCACCCACACTCAAGCAATTGCCACGAGCTCTCTTGTTATAGCCATGAGCTTGGTGTTGCTGCTCTTTCCTTGCATGTTGCTGTGCAATGTTGGCAGCCTCTTGGAGGTTGGTGATCAGTTTCCCTGCATAGGTCTTGTAGTCAACCACAACTGGATCCTTCAGAACCTGTTTGAAAACTACGTCCACTGGAAGTCTAGGGACTCGACCATACATCAAATAGAATGGGGCATATCCAATCGTTTCATGAATGGTCGCATTGTAAGCAAAGGTCAAGGTATGTATCTGTTGTGGCCAGTATTGCTTTTCTTTCAGGGGCAAGGCACGTAACATGTTACCAAGTGTCCTATTAAACCTCTCGGTTTGTCCATTTCCCATGGGATGGTAGGCAGTGGTGTGGGACTTGGTAATTCCTGTAAGACTGAGAAGTTCTTTTAAGAGCTTACTTTCGAAATTGGCACCTTGATCTGAATGAATTCGCTGTGGGAATCCATATATGCAAAACACGTTGTCCCACAATTTCTTTGCAACCTGCTTTGCAGTCTGGTTAGCACAGGGGAATGCATGGGCCAACTTGGTGAAGTGGTCAGTTAGACATCCACTGCTCTTTGTTTGCTGTCCTCCGCTGTCCAAAAATCTATGCATACCAACTCCATTGGGGCAGAGGTGTGTATGCTCTCCAAAGGAGCTCGGGCAGCTGGTTCTGGGGTCTTCGCAAGGATACATCTTTGGCAGCATTTCACATACTCCTTGATGTCTCTTTCCATCCGAGGCCAGAAAAATCGTTGTCTGGCGAGGTGTAATGTTCTGGCTTGCCCCTGATGCCCTGCAAGATCGTGCACACCAGAAAGGGCCTTGACCTTCAAGCTGACAGGTAAAACAAACTGATAATGTTTTTGTTTGGTTGAAGGGTCTTTGGTGATTCTGTAAAGGACTCCATCCTGGACTTTCAACTTGTGCCACTGCTTGAATAGGGTCCGAGCTCTGGGAGTTAGCATACTTTTCTCTCGCCTAGATGGCAACTGACGTTGCTCTATGAAAGGCAGGATCTCCCCAATAACTGGATCCAGTTCCTGACTGTGTTGTAACTCATCGACAGAGAGTGCCAAGAGTGTATCTTGTTCTGATGGTGTCACCTGAGGGAGTGCCTCAATGAACTGCATTGCCCTTGTCTCTGCAGCTTGTTCCCACTCTGTATGAACTTCACAAATGGACTTGACATCAGAGCAATTCTGGTTCCCAACCAAATTGTTCTGTGAGGTACTTGTGGTCATAAAATGCATCATTCACCTGGAGACACTGAACTTTGCACCGGAAGATATCCTGGACTCTTTCGTCCTTTGTTCCATCAGCCTCCGCCAGAAGATTCTCATATGGCTCACTGATCAACCGTTGGCCCACAGTACTAGTGAACGGGTCCCTGCTTAAGGCATCCGCCACTATGTTCTTTGCCCCAGGGATGTGTTTGAGATTGAAAGTGTAAGGGGACAGCTTGGCAACCCACCGCTGTTCACAAGCATCAAGCTTGGGCTTTGTCATTATATAGGTCAGGGGGTTGTTATCAGTCCACACTGTGAAGGAGTGACCCTTCAACCAGTGACTGAACTTTTCACATACACTCCACTTGAGTGCCAGAAATTCCAAACGATGGGCTGGATACCTCTTTTGTGAACCAGTGAGGGTCTTGCTTGCAAAAGCAATCGGGCGTGCTCTAATTTCACCTTCTGGAATTTGGGACAAAACTGCTCCAAGACCATCGAGTGAGGCATCGATGGAGAGGATAAAGGGTTTAGAGAAGTCTGGGTGTGTGAGAATTGCACAGTTCAGAAGTTTCTCCTTGAGGCAGAAGAAGGCAGCATCACAGTCATTATTCCAGTCTGTGGGCTTGAGTTTCCTGAAGACACTGGGATTCTGCTTTAAATTCCCAACCTTTCCTCTTCGTTTCTGACCAGCTGTGAGAGCAAAAAGGGGCTTGGCTATAGAAGAGCAGTTGGGTATGAAATGTTGATAGTAAAATACCATTCCCAAGAATGATTTCACTCTTCAAACTGAAGGTGTGCAGCCATCTTCCTCCATTAGGTCCCTCTTTGACATTTTGACAATGATCTCAACTTTCTCCGGGTCGACAGCTACCCCATCACCATCAATAATGTGGCCAAGGAATTTCACAGACCGCCGCAAGAGGTGGCATTTTTTTGGACTCAACTTCAGATTGTGCTCTTTCAGCCTCTTAAAGACAACTTCCAGCCTGCTGAGGGCTTCCTGTTCAGAGGGGGCAAAGACCAAGAGATCATCAAGGTAACACAGCAAGCTACTGAAATTTAGGTCACCAAAAATGCTTAGCATCATCCTCATGAAAGATGCCAGGCTGTTACAAAGGCCTTGGGGCATTCTGTTATATTCATGTAAGCCCAGTGGTGTTGTGAAGGCGGTATACTTCTTATCCTCTTCATGCATGGGTAGGTTGTAGAAACCCAATGTTAGGTCCATGGTGCTGAAGACAGTGTTTCCACCAAGGGCTGCCAAACAGTCCGACTGATGGGGCAGGGGATGAGCGTCTTTGATGGTCCTGGCATTCAGCGAAAATCTGTGCATATCCTGAGATCTCCATTTTTCTTCAACACCATCACGAGTGGAGAAGCATATTCGCTCACTGACTTGTGAATAATTCCCTCCTCTTCCATCTCAGTGAGTACTTGGCGTAACTTTTGGTAGTGAGCTGGAGGCACCCTCCGATATGGAAGGCGGAATGGGCAGTCATCCGTAAGCCGGATTCTGTGCACAAAATCCTTGGCTTCTCCACAGTCTAGATGGTGTTTTGAGAAAACGTGGTATTGTTCAAGCAGTTCTACCAGCTGGGTTTTGGTAGAGGGGCTCACTTGGCAATTGTCAATGTCAAGATCTCTGAGGCCCACATTCTGCAGTCTCTGCTTCAAGTCTGCATGGTCATTGTGTTTGTCAATGACTGCTTTCTCTATGACATCCTCTTTTTGACAAGAGCCTTGGAGCAGCGTAAAATCTTCCACTGCAACACAGGGCGAAACATCTGCCAGCTTACAGTTTCTTCTGAGAGTGAGTGGCTTTTCTGTAAAATTGGTAACTTTCAAGGGAACCCAACCATCTCTTGCTTGCCTCTACTGGTGGTTGGCTCTCACTGCGGTATTGTATCACTTCCTGTTCCGGAGCACAGCGGTGTTTTTCTGTATCTGTTAGCTGTTTAATCTGCGCAGTTAGATTGATCTAGTTATCTAGATTACGATTTGTTTCCCAGTGTAATCTTTACGTGCCTTAACTAAAGCACTCCTTCTGCTGAATCACCTCTAAATTATTTACACATTATTCACTTTGCGTGTTTTTAGGAATCCGCTAGCTTAGCGTAGCTACTAGCTCTTAGCCGATTTAGCATGGCGGCTTCTCCTGTCTCTCCCGCACTTTTCTGCTCTGGGTGTGAAATGTTTAGTTATTCCTCGGCCTCCTTTAGCAGTAATGGTACTTGTAATAAGTGTAGCTTATTCGTAGCTTTGGAGGCCAGGCTGGGCGAATTGGAGACTCGGCTCCGCTCCGTGGAAAATTCTACAGCTAGCAAGGCCCCTGTAGTCGGTGCGGACCAAGGTAGCTTAGCCGCCGTTAGTTCCCCCCTGACAGATCCCGAGCAGCCGGGAAAGCAGGCTGACTGGGTGATTGTGAGGAGGAAGCGTAGCCCTAAACAGAAGCCCCGTGTACACCGCCAACCCGTTCACATCTCTAACCGTTTTTTCCCACTCGACGACACACCCGCCGAGGATCAAACTCTGGTTATTGGCGACTCTGTTTTGAGAAATGTGAAGTTAGCGACACCAGCAACCATAGTCAATTGTCTTCCGGGGGCCAGAGCAGGCGACATTGAAGGAAATTTGAAACTGCTGGTTAAGGCTAAGCGTAAATTTGGTAAGATTGTAATTCACGTCGGCAGTAATGACACCCGGTTACGCCAATCGGAGGTCACTAAAATTAACATTAAATCGGTGTGTAACTTTGCAAAAACAATGTCGGACTCTGTAGTTTTCTCTGGGCCCCTCCCCAATCGGACCGGGAGTGACATGTTTAGCCGCATGTTCTCCTTGAATTGCTGGCTGTCTGAGTGGTGTCCAAAAAATGAGGTGGGCTTCATAGATAATTGGCAAAGCTTCTGGGGAAAACCTGGTCTTGTTAGGAGAGACGGCATCCATCCCACTTTGGATGGAGCAGCTCTCATTTCTAGAAATCTGGCCAATTTTCTTAAATCCTCCAAACCGTGACTATCCAGGGTTGGGACCAGGAAGCAGAGTTGTAGTCTTACACACCTCTCTGCAGCTTCTCTCCCCCTGCCATCCCCTCATTACCCCATCCCCGTAGAGACGGTGCCTGCTCCCAGACTACCAATAACCAGCAAAAATCTATTTAAGCATAAAAATTCAAAAAGAAAAAATAATATAGCACCTTCAACTGCACCACAGACTAAAACAGTTAAATGTGGTCTATTAAACATTAGGTCTCTCTCTTCTAAGTCCCTGTTGGTAAATGATATAATAATTGATCAACATATTGATTTATTCTGCCTAACAGAAACCTGGTTACAGCAGGATGAATATGTTAGTTTAAATGAGTCAACACCCCCGAGTCACACTAACTGTCAGAATGCTCGTAGCACGGGCCGGGGTGGAGGATTAGCAGCAATCTTCCATTCCAGCTTATTAATTAATCCAAAACCCAGACAGAGCTTTAATTCATTTGAAGGCTTGTCTCTTAGTCTTGTCCATCCAAATTGGAAGTCCCAAAAACCAGTTTTATTTGTTATTATCTATCGTCCACCTGGTCGTTACTGTGAGTTTCTCTGTGAATTTTCAGACCTTTTGTCTGACTTAGTGCTTAGCTCAGATAAGATAATTATAGTGGGCGATTTTAACATCCACACAGATGCTGAGAATGACAGCCTCAACACTGCATTTAATCTATTATTAGACTCTATTGGCTTTGCTCAAAAAGTAAATGAGTCCACCCACCACTTTAATCATATCTTAGATCTTGTTCTGACTTATGGTATGGAAATAGAAGACTTAACAGTATTCCCTGAAAACTCCCTTCTGTCTGATCATTTCTTAATAACATTTACATTTACTCTGATGGACTACCCAGCAGTGGGGAATAAGTTTCATTACACTAGAAGTCTTTCAGAAAGCGCTGTAACTAGGTTTAAGGATATGATTCCTTCTTTATGTTCTCTAATGCCATATACCAACACAGTGCAGAGTAGCTACCTAAACTCTGTAAGGGAGATAGAGTATCTCGTCAATAGTTTTACATCCTCATTGAAGACAACTTTGGATGCTGTAGCTCCTCTGAAAAAGAGAGCTTTAAATCAGAAGTGTCTGACTCCGTGGTATAACTCACAAACTCGTAGCTTAAAGCAGATAACCCGTAAGTTGGAGAGGAAATGGCGTCTCACTAATTTAGAAGATCTTCACTTAGCCTGGAAAAAGAGTCTGTTGCTCTATAAAAAAGCCCTCCGTAAAGCTAGGACATCTTTCTACTCATCACTAATTGAAGAAAATAAGAACAACCCCAGGTTTCTTTTCAGCACTGTAGCCAGGCTGACAAAGAGTCAGAGCTCTATTGAGCTGAGTATTCCATTAACTTTAACTAGTAATGACTTCATGACTTTCTTTGCTAACAAAATTTTAACTATTAGAGAAAAAATTACTCATAACCATCCCAAAGACGTATCGTTATCTTTGGCTGCTTTCAGTGATGCCGGTATTTGGTTAGACTCTTTCTCTCCGATTGTTCTGTCTGAGTTATTCTCATTAGTTACTTCATCCAAACCATCAACATGTTTATTAGACCCCATTCCTACCAGGCTGCTCAAGGAAGCCCTACCATTATTTAATGCTTCGATCTTAAATATGATCAATCTATCTTTGTTAGTTGGTTATGTACCACAGGCTTTTAAGGTGGCAGTAATTAAACCATTACTTAAAAAGCCATCACTTGACCCAGCTATCTTAGCTAATTATAGGCCAATCTCCAACCTTCCTTTTCTCTCAAAAATTCTTGAAAGGGTAGTTGTAAAACAGCTAACTGATCATCTGCAGAGGAATGGTCTATTTGAAGAGTTTCAGTCAGGTTTTAGAATTCATCATAGTACAGAAACAGCATTAGTGAAGGTTACAAATGATCTTCTTATGGCCTCGGACAGTGGACTCATCTCTGTGCTTGTTCTGTTAGACCTCAGTGCTGCTTTTGATACTGTTGACCATAAAATTTTATTACAGAGATTAGAGCATGCCATAGGTATTAAAGGCACTGCGCTGCGGTGGTTTGAATCATATTTGTCTAATAGATTACAATTTGTTCATGTAAATGGGGAATCTTCTTCACAGACTAAAGTTAATTATGGAGTTCCACAAGGTTCTGTGCTAGGACCAATTTTATTTACTTTATACATGCTTCCCTTAGGCAGTATTATTAGACGGTATTGCTTAAATTTTCATTGTTACGCAGATGATACCCAGCTTTATCTATCCATGAAGCCAGAGGACACACACCAATTAGCTAAACTGCAGGATTGTCTTACAGACATAAAGACATGGATGACCTCTAATTTCCTGCTTTTAAACTCAGATAAAACTGAAGTTATTGTACTTGGCCCCACAAATCTTAGAAACATGGTGTCTAACCAGATCCTTACTCTGGATGGCATTACCCTGACCTCTAGTAATACTGTGAGAAATCTTGGAGTCATTTTTGATCAGGATATGTCATTCAAAGCGCATATTAAACAAATATGTAGGACTGCTTTTTTGCATTTACGCAATATCTCTAAAATCAGAAAGGTCTTGTCTCAGAGTGATGCTGAAAAACTAATTCATGCATTTATTTCCTCTAGGCTGGACTATTGTAATTCATTATTATCAGGTTGTCCTAAAAGTTCCCTAAAAAGCCTTCAGTTAATTCAAAATGCTGCAGCTAGAGTACTGACGGGGACTAGAAGGAGAGAGCATATCTCACCCATATTGGCCTCTCTTCATTGGCTTCCTGTTAATTCTAGAATAGAATTTAAAATTCTTCTTCTTACTTATAAGGTTTTGAATAATCAGGTCCCATCTTATCTTAGGGACCTCGTAGTACCATATCACCCCAATAGAGCGCTTCGCTCTCAGACTGCAGGCTTACTTGTAGTTCCTAGGGTTTGTAAGAGTAGAATGGGAGGCAGAGCCTTCAGCTTTCAGGCTCCTCTCCTGTGGAACCAGCTCCCAATTCAGAT
Organism: Thalassophryne amazonica; assembly: GCF_902500255.1. Lineage (NCBI taxonomy): Eukaryota > Metazoa > Chordata > Actinopteri > Batrachoidiformes > Batrachoididae > Thalassophryne > Thalassophryne amazonica. The sequence continues at coordinate 149,170,070 of NC_047104.1, read as the reverse complement.
CAGGGAGACAGACACCCTCTCTACTTTTAAGATTAGGCTTAAAACTTTCCTTTTTGCTAAAGCTTATAGTTAGGGCTGGATCAGGTGACCCTGAACCATCCCTTAGTTATGCTGCTATAGACGTAGATTGCTGGGGGGTTCCCATGATGCACTGTTTCTTTCTCTTTTTGCTCTGTATGCACCACTCTGCATTTAATCATTAGTGATCGATCTCTGCTCCCCTCCACAGCATGTCTTTTTCTTGGTTCTCTCCCTCAGCCCCAACCAGTCCCAGCAGAAGATTGCCCCTCCCTGAGCCTGGTTCTGCTGGAGGTTTCTTCCTGTTAAAAGGGAGTTTTTCCTTCCCACTGTAGCAAGTGCTTGCTCACAGGGGGTCGTTTTGACCGTTGGGGTTTTACATAATTATTGTATGGCCTTGCCTTACAATATAAAGCGCCTTGGGGCAACTGTTTGTTGTGATTTGGCGCTATATAAAAAATTGATTGATTGATTGATAAAGGTGTGACAACTCTGCCCACCATTATACCACGAGGGACACACTTGACTGAGGTAGGCTCAACCACTACTGTGCTCCCCGGTGACATAGGAGCATTTTTTGGCAGCTTGCCCCATAGCAAGTACTCTTGTTTGGGAAGCAGAGTCACTGCTCGAGTTAGCTTGGCTGTGCCAACCTTGTCAGGTGCTTCTGTTCCTCTCCACCTCGTGAGATTGGCCATCATCTCTAAAAGCTGCTCGCCCTCAGAGGACTCCTGCACATTGCATGAGATAAGTTTCCAGTAACTGTCATCATACTTTAGTTCATGAAAAACATACTTTAACATGTTGGTGCCAATGATGATGTCATCCTTTTGCCCAGCTACCACCAAGACTGGCACCATGCATTTCACCCCATACAAGCTCAATTCCAAATCATACATGCACTTAGGACTCACTTGTTGTCCTCCACAGCCAACTAGTATGATATGCTCTGTCACCTCTTGTTGTGTCAAAATGTTCTCTGATAAAAGTCTCTGTTCTGCTTTTTCACTGATTGTACAATCCATGGATCATGTGTCAAGCAACCCTTGCAGCTGGGTAGAACCACTTATCACTGGGGCATGGAATAGTTCACCATAGGGCTCGGGTCAGGGCAATGTTTCACAATCATCATTGTTACTTCATGAGAAGGGTCTTCAACGTTCCGCCCTTGTCTCCTTAAGCACTCATCTGCCACGTCCACAGCTTTGTTCAAGCGAATCCAATAATCCATTGGGCTTTCCCCCGCCAAAGGGAGTGTGTTGTAAAAATCCGCTAGAGGCATAGTGGAATATGTTACTTCACCGAAATGTTGCTTTAGGATGTCAAATACAAGCTTGGTATCTTCAGTGGGCTTTAAAGATGGGATGCTGCGCAGAGTGACTTTGACAACATCTCTAGCCTTTCCCATCAATCTTGACATTATTTCTTGGGAGTGCTCATGTGGTGGGATACCTCTTTTATTCAACTAAATACCCATTATTTCTTCCCATTCGTGTATAGTGTGTCGATCAGTTCCATCACCTCTGACGTGTGGTGGCTCCTTGACATCTGACAGCATCACTAATTTCATCCCTGTCATGTTGATTTCAGGATGACTTTGATCCATGTTCAAACTAGGGGCGTGAGGGGTCTGGTCATCTTGGTCACTTCCTGGTCTCAGTATCTGACTGGCAATACTCTGTCCAATTTGGTTTGCTAACTGTGTTATTAAGTTACCTATGTCTGGGGAAGTCAAGTATGGACTGGGAGTAGGCTGTCTGGGTGGCTGCAGGTTGGTATGCATGCAAGTGGAGGAAAATGCAGGATGACCTACTGCAGTCCTACTCGCAGCAGGAGTTGAATTTAAACCCTCCAAAAGCCTTCCCCGTCCAAAGCTCATTGTGCCATTACCACGAACTGGAGTTAAATCAATCCCTCCCATGAACCTTCCCCGTCCAAAACCCGTTACACCCATATTCCCATCATAGTCAAGTGTTTCCTTAGTATCTTTACCTTCGGCCATTTTAACCAGATCAAATACCTAAAAACTTACTTATCACTCTAAGCAAAATAACAAAACTGAACACAATTTTTTTTTTTTTTACACTCACTATTCACACATTTCTAGTTCATCACACTATTTCTGAAATGTATCTGAACCCTTTACTGCATCATTGTCTTTAAAAACATCCTACTCATTGCAGCAACCACCAGCGATCACACTGACGATGATCTGAAGAAGTGATATCCGGGTCACGGCACCGATATAGCCGGCACGTCCATCACGTCCAACTACACTGCGTTGTGTTCAGGTGCTGACAAAAACAGGGAACACTGGCACGACTTGAAGAACTCAGGTTTATTCTCCCTCAGTCGAGCTCAGTGCAGACTGCATTCGAGTCTGTAACAATGTTGAGAGCAAAATAAATTTGTGGTCAAAGGTGCTCGATCCCCACATCAACAGACCTCCCCCAGTCAAGCTCAGTGCAGACTGACGAGGGACAGGAAATGACGCATCATGTCCGTCAACAGCCAGTAGGGGGAGTAAAACGCAACCTAATATGTTGCTTTCAACACAATTGGAAGAAACTTGGAAACAAAAATAATAATAAAAAGGATTTTGGTGAAATTTATATCCTTTAGCCACAGAATAAAAATGAAAAATAATAACAACAATAATAAAATAAAACAAAAAAAAATTCCAGCATCATTTACTACATCTGTTACACATGTATATGTGTAACACATAAGCTGACGTCCTAATAGAATGATATTATTTGTCAAGGAAATTTCTAAAGGAAATAAGGCTGGATGCAAAATAATGGGAGAATTTGAAAAAGAAATAAGGTTGTAATTCCATTAAAAAAGTGAAACTTGTATAATGTATACATTCATTGCACACAAAAAAAAGCCATTTGCAAAGCCAAAAAGTTGATTTGACAATCATCTGACATAATCGGGGTCAAAATAAATAGAACACTGCTATCTACTGGTTCCCACACGCTTAGTGAACACTACTGAGCAGTAGATGGCAGTAGAGGCCTTGAAAACAAAATTCCAGATACAGTAATCCCTCTCTGCTACATTTAAAATGCGTGGGATTTAACAAACGCAAATAAAACCAACATCTATAAACGCAGAGAATATATTCAAGAGAGTTTTAGGCACTAGAGTTTAATGCTGTTGTCTGTGGAGCCTGAATAGAGTGTCTGAAATGCATTGTGATGTACTGAGATTACATCATCCTACCCAAAATGCACAGGATGTGCTCACAAAACCTTAAAAATTAGCACATTACTTTAAAACTAAAACATATATCTTATATTTTCACTTAATAAAACTTCAGACATGACAGTAATTTTAAATAACTTGTCCAAAATTTGCTTGGTTAAAATTTGAACCATAAGTTAAAAATGTATGCCTCTGGATGACTTAGGTGATATCGGCAGCCTATTGGTATGGTGTTAAAAGAATTTTTTTTTTTTTTTCTTTTGGGGCTGTTTCTCTTTTGTTTGCAGAGGATTGAGATGCTTTTTATACAAGCAGCTCTCTTCTGTTAGCAAAGGTTATAGTTGTGCATCTGTTACAAAAATGTTTAATAGGTGAGTACTAAACTAATTTTAAAAATGCTTGTCACTGTTCAGTTTTGTTTATCGGTTTAAAAGTTATCAGACAAAGATTAATCGGAAGATAATTGGTCCGATAATGGTTTTCAAAGTTATCTAAAAAGATAATCCGATAAAGAAAACATTATCTTTGATAATTATCGGATTATCGGAAGTGTGCCCACCACTGCATATGGAGTATGCTAGAAAATTGCGCAGGTTTTGGCTTAGTCCCTGTGTGTGTTTGCATGTGGTTGCATTTCTAGTCTTGCTTTCAGTTGCTCACTGCCACGTATGTAGCCCTCACGCTATTTTTCTGTCCACTCCTGATTCCTTTTTTTTTTTTTTGACAGTGTGGAATTGTGCTCCATTCTCAAAATGGTACATGAACAGCACTCACCTCGCACGCAGAGACAGAAACCTTGTGAGTGAGGGGTGAGTGCTACAGACTGACCATGATGGATTTGATACATTGGATGAAGTCAGAATACGAGGTCTGTTAGAAAAGTATCAGACCTTTTTATTTTTTTGCAAAAACCTGATGGATTTGAATCACATGTGCTTGAATGAACAAACCTTGAACCTTCGTGCGCATGCGTGAACTTTTTCACGCCTGTCGATTGCATCATTTTCTGGTAAGCAGCCTTTGTGTGAGGACGTGTGCTGTGCGCTCGGCAGATTTTCATTTCAAGGAAAAAGACGGAACGACTGGAGCAGCGCTACTGCATCAAATTTTGCCAGAAACTGGGCAACAGCCAGGTGGAAACCATTCGGAAGATTGAGACGGCTTTCAGTGACGATGCTTTGGGCATCACACAGATTAAGGAGCGATACAACCCGTTTAAAGATGTCTGAACGGTGGAGAGCGAGCCACGCTCCGGTCAGCCATCAACATGCTGAAATGACCAGATCATTTCCAAAGTGAACGCTGTGGTGATGTGGGACCGTCGTGTGACTATCTGAGAAATGGTGGAAGAGGAGGACATCAGCACTTTTTCGGTACATTCCACTGTGACAGAAGATTTGGCCATGAAAAGAGTGGCTGTGAAATTCATGCTGCTGCTAACAGCGCAGCAAAAGCGCCTCCGTGTTGAAGTCTCACAGGACATGCTGTGACATGTCCACCTCTTCCACAATTTCTTGGATAGTCACACAACTGAAAAGTCACAAAAAGCCGTCTGAATCATCCGAATGGTTCCCACCTGGCTGTCACCCAGTTTCTGGCAAAATTTGATGCGGTGCTGCTCCAGTCGTTCCGTCTTTTTACTTGAAATGAAAATCCGCCGAGGGCACAACACATGTCCTCACACAAAGGCTGCTTACCAGAAAATGATGCAATTGACAGGTGTGAAAAAGTTCACGCATGCGCATGAAGGTTCAAGGTTGGCTGATGCAAGCACACGTGATTCAAATCCATCACGTTTTTGCAAAAAAATAAAAAGGTCTGATACTTTTCTAACAGACCTCGTATATTATTTCCAGGAGTTAATGGACTTTATTTATTTGCCACAATCATGAGAGAACCGGAGGAGGTGAAAGAAAGCTGCACAGTTTGTAAAAAGTGAGTCCTCACTCTTCAGCATAACAATGGTAGTACACGAGTCGACAAACAGGATACATTGCAATAGCTCATGTTTTATGAGATCCTACCACACCCACAATCCAGATCTCTTGCTTTTTGACCTTTTCCTTTTTCCAAGCTGTTCACTGGGGTCATATTAGTCTGAACCAGTTGAGTTATCCTCTCCTAAATGATGTGCATACATGTCTCAGCTAGGTCCGCTACTAAAAAAGTCAAAATTATGTGACATTGATGCCCATGCTGAGTATATGTAAATGTCTTACCACAAATGCAGTTTATTTTAGTGTGCAATGTCAGCTGAATTGTCAATCAACTGTAACAAACACCCTAAACATGCATAATGTACTTTGTCGTGGTTGGGTTGTGGTTGGGTTCTGATGTGAAGCAACAGGATGTGCTCCAACAGAGCTCTTTAATCAAAGCCCATCTTAAATCAAGGTTACACCCAAGGAACAACTGTTTAAAGAACAAAGTCCAAAAATCAAACAGCAGGATCAAAGATCACAACAGATCTAGTGCCTGGAATCTGACTTGGAAGACAAACACACAGAAACACTATAGCCAAAAAAAAAAAAAAACCACCACAGGAAAACAGAGTTTAAATAGACTTGGAGGTGATTACAATTGAGCACAGGTGCACTGATGCATAAATGAGTTCAGGTGTGAGTACAGACAGGAAGAAAGCAAACCAAACAAGAGCAGGGCATACATTGTCAAAGTAAAACAGGAAGTAGAGGAAACCTGAAAATCTATCAGTATAAAACCAAAGTAGGACATTTAGAAATAAATCTAAGCCTCAATAGCACTTAGAAACAAGACTGAAACCAGATAAACACTTAAGGATAAACCAGAACTAAAACTACTAAAGAGTTACATGGACGGGCCCAAGAAACAATTTGGAGAAAACACACTTAACCAAAACTGAAATTTATTTAACCAGGTTAGTCACACTGAGATCGAGACCTCTTTTGCAAGGGAGACTTGGGCAATTATAAAAATTCCATTTCACCTAACCTGCATGTCTTTAAATTACTGTAGGATATATACAAAACTGAGAAAGTAGTACTAGAAACCAAAAGCCACCAGGGACAGACAGCAGGGACGTGAACCACAACACCTCCTTAAAGGTGTATTCAGCCTGTTCACTGCAAGTAAAGCTGTTTAGGATCCACTCCATACTTTGCTGACCTGTAGCGCTGACTAAACGCATATCTACACTCTGCAAAGTGAAGAAGTCCATGTCATGTCACAAAATCCCCTATCAGACCGAAAAAAAAAATAAAATCAAGTAAAAAATCATTAAGGGCCCTTATGAAAGGTCCTGAATCCCAGATGAGGACCCCACATGGCAACACACTGACATAAATGTTGATGTGAATGGGTGAATGTGAGGCATCATTGCAAAGCACTGAGTTTCTGCTTCAAATGCAAAATCATTATAGAAATGCAGTCCATTTGCTTTTGAGTCTCAAGACTTGACTACAGATATATCACTATTGCCAGACCTCTCTGTCCAGTGACCTCACGACTCCATGAACTCTTTCCAAACATCTCCTGTTCTGCTTCCACTCTGTACAGCACTCAACGTGCCTGGATGGATAGGCTGGCTATGATGTCCAGCATCCTGACTTGTAGAGATCAAGAACTGTGTTCATAAACAATTGGTTTGATTCTTTAGATTTGAATACAACATTAAGCCCAAACTATGCCATTTAGTCAATCTGGAATCTTCTAAGCTGTTTAAAGAAGTAGTCACTGTGGTGTTGTATGCAAGTTGGTAACCCACTGCGTGAATAGTGAATAAAACAAATACATATATATCTTGTAACGATTATTTGTTTAAAAACCTTCATATAGAAATGAATGCATATGCTGATGCATACCTTGTGCACTCTTCATTATTAACATGAACATTAACATTATATACATGTGCAAGTTAATATACACATATCTGTCATGGTGTTCCTGGCTGTGTGACTTCATCATAGGACTTCTGTGTGACTTCATTTTGAAGTCATTCATACCAATCAATTAAAAAATATTTGACTGATCATCATACGAGACTGGACGACTCCTCCCACAAGGAGTGCTCACAGGCAAATGACATCACCGACAAGCATGGAAAAACTCACGCATGCGCACGAGGGTGCAAGCATGTCTGACGTAAAAACATATGAATGAAATCCATATAGTTTTTGAAAAAAATAAAAAGGACCTATACTTTACGGACAGCCCTCGTATACTTCAGATCATCCAATGACCTTTTTCTTTGTTGAGATATACAAAAAGAGAAAGGTCTTTTTGGACCATGTTTTCCTTGACCTTTGACCAAACTTTTCAAAAGTCTAATGATCCATGTTGGCTTCTTCATTGCTGATATCCAAAAAAAAAAGCTGTTTTTCAGACCATGTTTTCCTTGACCTTTGACCAAGAAACTGCAAATTCTAATCACCTTCAGATAAAAATCCAAGTCTTATTCACACCAAGGTTGATCCATCCCAGCTAGTTGAATGATGATATATATATATATATATATATATATATATATATATATATATATATATATATATATATATATAGGTGCTTTCGAACCACACTTCCCTTGACCTTGCCCTTTGACCTTGGTTCCAACTGCTCCACAATGTATTGATCAATGTAGGTTTCTTGGTTGTTGAGATGAACAAAAAATGGTGAATTTTGGACCATGCTTTCCTTGATCTTTGACCAAACTACTGCAGAATCTAATCACCTGTAGATATACATCCAAATAATATTCCTACCAAATTTGAAGGAAATCCATTCAGTGTTTTTGTTGGGGGTTTTTAACTTCACACACACACACACACACACACACACACACACACACACACACACACACACACACACACACACACAGACACACACCAGTGAAAACAATACTCTGCTCGCTGCTTTGCTGACATGCACAGTCATAAAGACATTCTAAATGACTTCAGCATACTGTTTGACAAAACGCAGGATGAGAAAACCTGTGTATGAAGGTTATTAATCAAGATGTATGTAAACTTATGTTTTGTAATGCAGGTTGGGACTGATACAGTTAAACAACTCATCTGCACTGATATTCCTGACATGTGCCCATACATATCTTCCACACTCTGTAACTGCTTGAGCTCCAGCCTTGTGCCAAATACTGTGACCTGGTTTATGGAAAATCTGCTGCCCAGTGGGTGTGAAGTGGACAGTGAGCCAAGAGTCCCAGGAAGCTGAGCTGCAGGAAATGAACACTCTGCAGCTTCCACAACTCCACACTGATGTTATATCCACATGCTTGTTACAAAAAGTAGGCTAATATGTCCTAACTTTGCTAAATTTAAATTAATATGAACATGTCCACTTCCATCTAAAGCTGCAGCATTCCATCACCTCAACTACCTGCTCGTTGAACTCTCACAAAGCAATATCTTAGGCAAATATGATTTTAAAAAGAAACTAAAAGCTTTTCTCTTCTGAATGTAAACTCTTAGAAATAACGGTCACAAGACCAATCAGATTTCTGACATCTGCTAGTCTGGATCACCTCCAAAATGCAGTGGAGTCTTCCATGCCCTAAAATCTATCTGTGGTGCAAATTTGGTGAGAATCCGTGCAGTCGTTATGAAGTAATCCTTCAAAGTCTATATAAAGGGAAATCTTGACCCAGAACCCGGATCCAGATCACCTCCAAAATGCAGTGGAGTCTTCCATGCACCTAATATGTATCTGTGATGAATATTTGGTGAGAATCCGTGAAGTAGTTTTGATATAATCCTTCAAAGCCTACATAAAGTGAAATCCTGATCCTGAATCCAGATCTGGATCCAGATTGCCTCCAAAATGTAACGGAGTCTTCTGTGACCTAATATGTATCTGTGATGAAAATTTGGTGAGAATCAGTGAAGTAGTTTTGATGTAATCCTTCAAAGCCTATATAGTCGCCCAGTTTCTGGCAAAATTTGATGCAGTAGCGCTGCTTCAGTCGTTCCGCCATTTTCCTTGCAATGAAAATCCAACGAGAGCGCTACACACGTCCTCACACAAAGGCTGTTTACCAGCAAATGACACCATCGACAGGCGTGAAAAACTTCACGCATGCGCACGAAGGTTCAAGGTTGGCTCATGCAAGCACACGTGATTCAAATCCATCAGGTTTTTGCAAAAAATAAAAAAGTCCGATACTTTTCTAACAGACCTCGTATATAGGCTTTGAAGGATTACGTCAAAACCACTTCATGGATTCTCACAAAATTTGCACCACATATATGTATTTAGGCCATGGAAGACTCCACTGAATTTTGGAGGTGCTCCAGATCTGGATTCTGGACCAAGAGTTCACTTTATATAGGCTTTGAAGGATTACGTCAAAACTACTTCACAGATTCTCACAAAATTTGCACCATATATATATATATATATATATAGAAAATCTAAAAAAAAAAAAAAAAATCCGGCAATCACAATGTATAATTTTTTTTAATAATTTATTTGTATGTTACTGCTGCAAATAAGTATTTGAACACCTACCAACCAGCAAGAATTCTGGCTCACACAGACCTGTTAATTTTTCTTTAAGAAGCCCTCTTATTCTGCACTCTTTACCTGTATTAATTGCACCTGTTTGAACTTGTTAGCTGTATAAAAGACACCTGTTCACACACTCAGTCAATCACACTCCAACCTGTTCACCATAGCCAAGACCAAAGAGCTGTCTAAGGGCACCAGGGACAAAACTGTAGACCTGCACAAGGCTGGGATGGACTACAGGAAAACAGGCGAGCACCTTGGTAGAAGACAACAACTGTTATGATTATTTATTAGAAAGTGGAAGAAACACAAGATGACTGTCAATCTCCCTTGGTCGGGATTCCATGCAAGTTCTCACTTTGTGGGGTAATGATGATTCTGAGAAAGCTCAGAACTACACAGGAGGACCTGGTCAATGACCTGAAGAGAGCTGGGACCACAGTCACAAAGATTACATTAGTAACACATGATGCTGTCATGGTTTATAATCCTGCAGGGCAGCAAGGTCCCCCTGCTCAAGCCAGAACATGTCCAGGCCCGTCTGAAGTTCACCAGTGACCATCTGGATGATCCAGAGGAGGCATGGGAGAAGGTCATGTGGTCAGATGAGACCAGAATAGAGCTTTTTGGAATCAACTCCACTTACCATGTTTAGAGGATGAGAACAACCCCAAGAAAACCATCCCAACCGTGAAGCATGGGAGTGGAAACATCATACTCTGGGGGTGCTCTCCTCCAAAGGGGACAGGACGACTGCACCATATTGAAGGTAGGATGACCGGGGTCATGTATTGCGAGATTTTGCGGAACAACCTCCTTCCCTCAGTTAGAGCATTGAAGATGGGTTGTGGATGGGTCTTCCAACATGACAATGACCCGAAGCACACAGCCAGGGCAACTAAGGAGTGGCTCCGTAAGAAGCATATCAAAGTTCTGGAGTGGCCTAGCCAGTCTCCAGACCTAAACCCATTAGAAACTCTTTGGAGGGAGCTCAAACTCCGTGTTTCTCAGTGACAGCCCAGTAATCTGGCTGATCTAGAGAAGATCTGTGTGGAGGAATGGGCCAAAATCCCTGCTGCAGTGTGTGCAAACCCGGTGAAAAACTACAGGAAACGTTTGACCTCTGTAATTGAAAACAAAGGCTACTGTACCAAATATTAACATTGATTTTCACAGGTGTTGAAATACTTATTTGCAGCAGTAACATACAAATAAATTATTAAAAAATCAATCATTGAACATGCAGTGGATATGCACCTAAGATGAAAATTTCAGACCCCTCCATGATTTCTAAGTGGGAGAACTTGCAAAATCGCAGGGTGTTCAAATAATTATTTTCCTCACTGTATATATATATACGAGGGCTGTCAATAAAGTAACGGTCCTTTTTATTTTTTTCAAAAACTATATGGATTTCATTCATATGTTTTTACATCAGACATGCTTGAACCCTCGTGCGCATGCGTGAGTTTTTCCATGCCTGTCGGTGACGTCATTCGCCTGTGAGCACTCCTTGTGGGAGGAGTCGTCCAGCCCCTCGTCGGAATTCCTTTGTCTGAGAAGTTGCTGAGAGACTGGCGCTTTGTTTGATCAAAATTTTTTCTAAACCTGTGAGACACATCGAAGTGGACACGGTTCGAAAAATTAAGCTGGGTTTCAGTGAAAATTTTAACAGCTGATGAGAGATTTTGAGGTGATTCTGTCGCTTTAAGGACTTCCCACGGTGCAAGACGTCGCTCAGCGCTCTCAGCCGCCGTCGTCAGCCTGTTCAAGCTGAAAACCTCCACATTTCAGGTTCTATTGATCCAGGACGTCGTGAGAGAACAGAGAAGTTTCAGAAGAAGTCGGTTTCAGCATTTTATCCGGATATTCCACTGTTAAAGGAGATTTTTTTAATGAAAGACGTGCGGCCGGGTCTGCGCGTCGGGACGCAGCCGCCGCGACGCTCCGCCACAGGAAAAACACTTCTGTTGAAAGCCTTAAGGACAAATTGGAACATGTCCTGCCTGTTAAACAATTTCTCATATACGCACTCCACTGAAAGCCATCAAATTTACAAATGGTTATCAACACAGAGGTGTTTTTCCTGTGCCACCGCACCGCGTCGGCTGTGTCCCGACGCGCGGATCCGTCCACACGTCTTTCATTAAAAAAATCTCCTTTAACAGTGGAATATCCGGATAAAATGCTGAAACCGACTTCTTCTGAAACTTCTCTGTTCTCTCACGACGTCCTGGATCAATAGAGCCTGAAATGTGGAGGTTTTAAGCTTGAAACAGGCTGACGACGGCGGCTGAGAGCGCTGAGCGACGTCTCGCACCGTGAAAAGTCCTTAAAGTGACAGAATCACCTCAAAATCTCTCATCAGCCGTTAAAATTTTCACTGAAAACCAGCTTAATTTTTCGAACCGTGTCCACTTCGATGTGTCTCACAGGTTTAGAAAAAATTTTGATCAAACAACGCGCCAGTCTCTCAGCAACTTCTCAGACAAAGGAATTCCGACGAGGGGCTGGACGACTCCTCCCACAAGGAGTGCTCACAGGCGAATGACGTCACCGACAGGTATGGAAAAACTCACGCATGCGCACGAGGGTTCAAGCATGTCTGACGTAAAAACATATGAATGAAATCCATATAGTTTTTGAAAAAAATAAAAAGGACCGTTACTTTATTGACAGCCCTCGTGTATATATATATATATATATATATATATATATATATATATATATATATATATATATATATATATATATATATATATATATATATATATAGGGCATGGAAGCGTCTACTGAATTTTGGAGGTGATCTGGATCTGGATTCTGGATCAGTTACTGCTTGTCAGCTGATTGTGAATAATCTTCATAAGTCATCAAGTCCATTCATGTCCACCCACAGGTGACTCAAATCATCCAATCATGGTCATGACTGAAAGTGCTCAATTTATGTGGTGTTTAAAACACAACCAGTTTCAAGGGCTGCAGTGGAGGCCACTAACACTTCCCTGCACCTCCTACAACTGCCTCCTTATGGAATTCAAGTTTGTGTTCTGTTTGGAGGATGGACTGAAGATTAGCTCTCAGCTTGGATCTTGCTCAGTCTTTCAAAGATCTTTAAAAGAGTGCATCCTGAAAACAATGGAGCCACATCAACCAAATCTAATTGCATAAGCATGAGTTATGATTGATCAATGACTTGATGAAAGCACCCGTAACTAAAAAAATAAGAAAGAAAACTTTATACTGTGGTCTTCTAATTATTTATAAATTACAACAACAAAGAATATAGAAATTCAGGATTGTGTGTAGTTAGTTTGAACTATCTAAAATCTACTATCTACTATCTTGGTTGAAATAAAAGAATTAATAAATGGAAGTTAGTTTTAACTGTGTTGAATGTTTGGTCTCCAAAGTAAAGGTCAAACAAGGTCGACGTCCAGTGAATTCAGTAACAGGTGATACCCTGTAACCTGATAACTAAGCATGACAGATGGTGCAAACTAATCCTTATTAGAACCCTATCAACCCAAACAATAATTTGCATAATTTTTTACAGAATTGGAGAAACTTTAACTTTTGACCACTGTATAAATTGAAATTGACCTTTGTCACCATTTCTGCTGTTTTAACCCCATAAATCCAGAACATTCCATCATAACTATACCTTTTTTTGGAATCATTATGATCAGACAAATAATGTGATATAGTTTTCAACATGATTGGAGCATTTTTACATTTTGACCTATGTCTAAATCTTCATTGACCCCTACCTTACTACAGCTACCACCCTGGGATGTTTTTGTGTGTGTGTGTGTGTGTGTGTGTGTGTGTGTGTGTGTGTGTGTGTGTGTGTGTGTGTGTGTGTGTGTGTGTGTGTGTGTGTGTGTGTGTGTGTGTGTGTGTGTGTGTGTGTGTGTGTGTAGGCCATGGTACACTGAGGCTGGATTCAAAGTGTCATTTGGTCAACTTCAGTGGTACCAAAAACCTGCTTGGCCCATCGATTAACACACAGAAACTAACCAACACAAAATGACACAAACCACAAAAGAATCCCGGGGGTGAGTAGAAACGTAGCCATACCAAAAAGACAAGAATCAAATGAAAAGGAGAATCATAAAATAACCAAGAAAGAAAAGACAGAAAAGTAACATGAAAACTCAAAGGTGTGAAAAAGTGCAAGCAGGGATACGAGAGTCACAGACGTGAACACAAGAACAAAACATAAGACAGATCACAAAGACAATAAACAGGTGGCCCACAGATACGGACCACAAGGACAACAAAACACAGACAGGACACAATGAATACTAACGAAAGGACACAGACAGAGGACAATGACAGTTAACTCACAAAGGACAGGCCACAGATGCGGACAGCGGACAGACCACAACATATCTAAAGCCAAGGAAAGAAATATGACTTGGGTTCCCAAGACTTTTTGTGTTCGATTTTTGGTGACACAGTGTCTCAAACATTATGTGAAGATTTATTCACAGTTAGTTTTACACTCTTTTTATGATAAGGGCATAATTTCTGTCAATATGTATCCTCCAGAGATTTCTGCAGGACAACAGAATTTGTGTGTGAAGAATGAGGAAGGGCGCCAGACCACAACATTTGACATTTACTGGCCTTTGGCTGCTTTATCAGCCACTCTGCAACAGAACCCATTGAGGACACACCATTTCCTGCATGGTCAGAATTATATGTCTCCACGATTACAGAGTATGGACTGAAAGCGCAAACTAAACTAAAATCGGAAAAGGAAAGTGTTACATGTAATGATGGGGATGCATAACTTCTGATTTTTTTTTAAGTCAATAGTTATGTCATGAAAGTTGAGGTGAGGTTGATTAATCACTGATGACTTCATTACTTTATCAGAAGGGAATGCCTTGTAGCAATAATCCATTGTCCACAAAAATGAATGCATATCCACACAGCTGATCTCTTGCAGAAAAAACAAAAATTGGCTGCTTCCATTTGAGTGTGGAAGAAAAAAAGATAGAAATTGAAATACAGTGGTGTTTGAAATACAGTGGGGTAAAAAAAAATATTTAGTCAGCCCCTGTTTGTGCAAGTTCCCCTACTTAGAAAGATGAGAGAGGTCTGTAATTTTCATCATAGTACACTTCAACTATGAGAGACAAAATGAGAAAAAAAAAATCCAGGAAATAACATTGTCTGATTTTTAAAGAATTTATTTGTAAATTATGGTGGAAAATAAGTATTTGGTCAATAACAAAAGTTCAACTCAATACATTGTAACATAATCTTTGTTGGCAATGACAGGTCAAATGTTTCCTGTAAGTCTTCACCAGGTTAACACACACTGTAGCTGATATTTTGGCCCATTCCACCATGTAGATCTCCTTTAGAGCAATGATGTTTTGGGGCTGTTGCAACATGGACTTTTAACTCCCTCAACAAATTTTTGATGGGGTTGAGGTCTGGAGACTGACTCAACCACTCCAGGATCTTGAAATGCTTTTTATGGAGCCACTCCTTCATTGCCCCAGTGGTGTGTTTGGGATCATTGTCATGCTGGATGACCCAGCCACGTTGCATCTTCAATGCTCTCAGTGATGGAAGGAGGTTTTGGCTTAAAGTCTCATGATACACGGCCACGTTCATT
Source organism: Thalassophryne amazonica (assembly GCF_902500255.1). NCBI lineage: Eukaryota > Metazoa > Chordata > Actinopteri > Batrachoidiformes > Batrachoididae > Thalassophryne > Thalassophryne amazonica. The sequence goes on along the minus strand of NC_047104.1, from coordinate 149,154,709 downwards.
CTTCCCTTAATACGGATCAGTCATCCTGTCCCCTTTGCAGAAAAACAGCCCCAAAGCATGATGTTTCCATCCCCATGCTTCACAGTAGATATGGTGTTCTTAGGATACAACTCAGCATTCTCCTTCCTCCAAACACAATGAGTTGAGTTTTTACCAAAACGTTCTATTATGGTTTCATCTGACCACATGATATTCTCTCAATCCTCTTCTGCATCATCCATATGCTCTCTGGCAAACTTCAGATGGGCCTGGACATGTATTGGTTTAAGCAGGGGGACACACCTGGCACTGCAGGATTTGAATCCCTCTCTGCGTAGTGTGCAACCTTTGTTACTTTGGTCCCAGCTCTCTGTAGGTCATTCATCATGTCCCTCCGTGTAGTTCTGGGATTTGTGTTCACTGTTTTCATGATCATTTTGACCCCACGGGATGACATCTTGCGTGGAGCCCCAAATCGAGGGAGATTATCAATGGACTTGTATCTCTTCCATTTTCTTAGAATTGCTCCCAAAGTTGATTTATTCACACCAGCCTGCTTGACTATTGTAGATTTACTCTTCCCAGCCTGGTGCACATCCACAATGTTCGTCCTGGTGTCCTTCAACAGCTCTTTGGTCTTGGCCATGGTTGAGTTTGGAGTCTGGCTGTTTCAGGCTGTGGACAGGTGTCTTTTATACAGATAACGGGTTCAAACAGGTGCCATTAATACAGGTAACAAGTGGAGGACAGAAGAGCTTCTTAAAGAAGTTCCAGGTCTGTGAGAACCAAATACTTATTTTCCACCATAATTTACAAGTAAATTCTTTAAAAATCCTACAATTTGATTTCCTGAATTTTTTTTTCTCATTTTGTCTCTCATAGTTGAAGTGTACCTATGATTAAAATTATCAAGCCACTTGTTGGATCTGTTCTTGTTGAGTCTGTCCAACATCCTCCACAGAAATCATCCAACCCAGCACATGGATCCAGCCGCCGCAAACAGAATCAGTCTGCCAGAAAAACTACACTACATCCTCTCAACAAGTTGTCCAGTGCAATGCAGACTATAAGCCTTTTCCTTACTGTTGTAATCCTTCCAGTCACATTTTTTTTTTTAATTCATATACGTATCAGTAGTGTTGAACAGATGACAACTCTGTGCATGGTGGTGCAAGAAGTGTGCCATTTAGAGGGACATGTAGCACTTGCCACTATCCATTGGGTGATTGGGTGCTCGAGGGTTCATGGGAGTTCACCCAACCAGTCCACATGTGTTTTGTGGATCTGGAGAAGGCGTTCAACCGTGTCCCTCGGGGCACCCTGTGGGGAGTGCTCCAGGAGTACGGGGTCCGGGGTCCTTTACTAAGGGCTATCCGGTCCCTGTACGACCGCAGCAGGAGCTTGGTTCGCATTGCCGGTAGTAAGTAAACTTGTTTCCAGTGCACGTTGGCCTCCGCCAGGGCTGCCCTTTGTCACCGGTTCTGTTCATTATTTTTATGGACAGAATTTCTAGGTGCAGCCAGGGTGTAGAGGGGGTCTGGTTTGGGAACCACAGAATCTCATCTCTGCTGTTTGTGGACGATGTGGTCCTGTTGGCTTCGTCAAATCAGGACCTTCAGCGTGCACTGGGACGGTTTGCAGCCGAGTGTGAGGCGTCCGGGATGAAAATCAGCACCTCCGAGGCCATGGTTCTCGACCGGAAGAAGGTGCTTTGCCCTCTTCAGGTTGGTGGAGTGTCCTTGCCTCAAGTGGAGGAGTTTAAGTATCTCGGGGTCTTGTTCACAAGTGAGGGACGGATGGAGCGTGAGATCGATAGACGGATCGGTGCAGCGTCTGCAGTGATGCGGTCGCTGTATCTGACCGTCGTGGTGAAGATAGAGCTGAGTAGGGGGGCAAAGCTCTCGATTTACCGATCGATCTACATTCCGATCCTCACCTATGGTCATGAGATTTGGCTCATGACCGAAAGAACAAGATCGCGGGTACAAGTGGCTGAGATGAGTTTCCTCCGCAGGGTGGCTGGGTGCTCCCTTAGAGATAGGGTGAGGAGCTCGGTCACTCGGGAGGAGCTCGGAGTCGAGCCGCTGCTCCTCCACATCGAAAGGAGTCAGTTGAGGTGGCTCGGGCATCTTTTCCGGATGCCCCCTGGACGCCTCGCTGGAGAGGTGTTCCGGGCACGTCCCATTGGGAGGAGGCCCCGGGGAAGACCCAGGACACGTTGGAGGGACAACATCTCTCGGCTGGCTTGGGAACACCTTGGGGTTCCAAAGAAAATGGATGGATGGATGGATGGATGGATGTAGCACTTGCCACTATCCATCACAAACCCGCCACTACTCACCACACACGTCACACAAAGCTTAACAGTTGCCAGGACTCACCGGAGTGTGAAGAGTGTTTTGGTCATGTTCAGAACACTCCCCACATCACTCTTCACGTTGTTGCCCCTTACATGCAGCTAACACACCATGCACATACCGTCTGTGTGAGAGGCTAGAAAGTACCAAGTTGTTTAAAAACTCCAAATCTATTCTAAAATTGGGGGGGAAGCAAAGTTGATAAAACAATAAACAGTTCTACTTTTGCAATTGCAATCAGTACAAATTTTAAATGGTCAGCCAAAATGTGGCCAGATTTTGCTGTCACTGTAATTCTGTTACTGGAGAATAGCCAAAGTGGGCAGGAAACAGCAGGTTTTACATAATACATTAAATGCCACTGACGACTGCACATGCACACCAGTCACATGGCACAAATACAGTGGTCACACATTAGCAGTTGGCGGTATTGGTTAAGAGTGCCAGTGAGTACAGCTAATGGTTGCTTTTTTCCCTGAATGTAGCACCCCTTGGGTGTATACTGTGGTGTTTTGGGATTGCCTTTCATTACTATGCTGATGATACTCAGTTGTACATGCCGATAACTGCTGGTAATCGTATTCATATAAGATCCCTAGAGGATTGCCTTGCTTCAGTGAGAAGCTGGATGTCTAGTAATTTCCTGCTTTTGAACTATTCTATCCTGTCTATGGCTGACGCTGAGACCCTGATAAATGCATTTGTTTCCTCTAGATTGGATTATTGCAATGTTTTATTTTCTGGGTTGCTGCAGTCAAGAATCAGGGGTCTTCAATTGGTTCAAAATGCTGCTAACAGACTCTTGACACGAAGCAGAAGGTTTGACCACATTACTCCCATCTTGGCATCTTTACACTGGCTGCCTGTGTCTGGGACCTTAAAATCTAAGATCAGATTTTAAGATCCTGCTACTGGCCTATAAAGTTGTTCACGGACTGGCACCACCCTATTTGGAGGATCTACTTAAGCCCTACGTACCGGCCTGGGCTCTGTGCTCACAGGACGCAGGATTGCTCTGTGTCCCTAAGGTGAATAAAAAGTCTATGGGACATAGAGCCTTTTCCTATCCTGCACCAGTCCTGTGGAATGATCTCCCTGTTTTAATGAGGCTTTCAGACTGTGTGGAGACTTTTAAGTCACTTCTGAAGATGCATTTGTTTTCTATTTTATATGATTAATATATGGTTTACCATACTTTTATTCTTTTAATTTTTTTTTTTTTTTTTTTTTTACCTTTTAACTTTTTTGTCATGTTTTTAACCTTCTCATGATGCGCTTTGATTTTTTGATTTAATGTGTTTTGGTTTTTATTGTTGAGTTGTTTTATGTGAAGTACCTTGGGATGATGCTGTCGTAATTTGGTGCACTACAAGTTTAATAAATTGAATTGAATTGTTGCTGCTGACACACATGCCTTCTGTGTGAGTGGGGGTGGATGTGTTAAGTTGGAACGTTACAGAAATCAATACCAATTAAAAGTGTCTTTGAGTTTCTAGAAAAGCGCTATACACATAAAATGTATTATTATTATTATTATTATTAAGACCTTCTTTCCCTGAATCTCTGGAGTCATTTACAGATAAAAGACAAAACCTTTCCCTACTGCACGTATACCATTTTAATCAAACTTTGCATTTGTGAAACCATATTATGGACAATGTTTTGGAGCGATCACATCACCATTACTGTCATTATGTTTTGTTTTTTGTAGTAGTAGTTCTCTTGCAATTTTATAACTTATATATGTTCTTTGTGATGAGTCTGCTGTGACTTACACCATAGTAATTGAAACAAGCAAAGGGTTGGGGATTGTGTGTTAATCAGGGCAACTTTGTATGTGTTTAAGGGCCTACCTGTGGACCATCACCTTCCTGCTTTTGAGAATGAAACAGAATTTGACAGTTGTGAATGGACGTTTACATACAATCACCATGAACATAGTAATTTTAGGCTTTTAATGACTTATGCTGTACAATCATTCCACACTGGCAAAAGAACAGTTCAAAGACAAGAATTAGGAGCACAAGTTTTAATTTATTTTGCATCTTCTCTAATCCACGCAGAGATTTTATATACAGGCTCAAATTACATACAGTCACACTAAAATGTGGTTAATTTTGTCTTAGCAAGCTACCCCGCAACCAGACAACTTTTGGTAACCATCAACAAGCTTCTAGCAAAATTCTGGCTGAATACTTGACCAATCTTTGTGGCAGAATTGGTAGAGTTAATTTAAAGTGGTTGTTTCTTGGCATGGACCCAGCTTGTAAGTGTAGCCCACAAATTTTCAATAGAGTTGAGGTCGGCACTTTGGGAAGACCATTCCAGAACCTGATGTTAGCCTGCTTTATCCAACCCACAACCTGTTTTGGTGTGTGTTTGTGATCATTGTCCTGTTGGTACACACAGTTTTGGGAGTTCTACTTTGTGTAAAGGACCAGCACTACTGACAGGAAAACAGCCTCAGAACTTGATGTTGTCACCACCATGCTTGACAGTTAATATAGTGTTTGTTCGTTTATTTAGCGCCAAAAATATAACATTCTCAGGGCGCTTACAATCTTTAAAAGATTAAAACATGACAATATGAAAATAATTTGACTACAACTAAAATTCAAATTAAAATGCAAAAGAAAAGTAACAATATTAAATTGACAGATTGAATACTTGCTTAAAATAATATGACTTTAATTGTCTTTTAAAATTGTCGAAATCAAGTAGTTTGACATGACTTGTGGTGTTGCCCACGTGAAACAAATGAGTCCCAACCTGGGTCCTACACCTGGGGACCTTCAGGTTGACGCAGCTGCTAGAGCATAGTTGTCACGGTGGATTGTGACCCTCAATCAGATCTTGAAGATACGTTAGTGCTAGCCCATTAATGCTCTGGTAGGTCAGCCTTCTTAGGTTTGAAAGCCTCTACTTTACTCATCCAAACATACCTCTTGTCATTGTGGCCAAATAGTTCAATCTTTGTTTCATCTGACCATATTTTTTTCTCCAGAAGGCATTTGTCTTGTCCATGTAGGCAGATGTAAATTTCAGTCTGAGTTGAAGGTGTCAATTTTGGAGCAGGGATTTCTTTCTTTGTCAGCACCCTCTCAGTCCATGGCGATGTAAAGCTTGCTTCACTGTGGACACTGGAAGCTGGTACAAGCAGTTTCCAGTTCATAGCAGGCCTGAGCTTTGATGGTAACATTTTAACCAATTTCCTCTCATCTGAGGGTAACTTATTTATATATGGTGTTATTGTGGGAGGGCTAGTACTTATTGGCTTATGACAATAGACATAAGTTGGATAACATCTCGGAGAAAATGTACGCCTTGCAAAGGAAGATGTCAGAGACCAGGGAATACTCATAAATTGGATTTGGTCGGTTAGAGGAGCAGCAAATGTGTTTCTCTGCTCAGCCCTAAACATGGCAGGTTTATCAGCCTCCAAAGGTCAAAACACCCCACTGTTTTCCTCCAGAACAATTTCTACGACCATGGTCAACCGTTCAGCTGCCCTCTTATCCTCTGCCCTCCCCTACAGTCTGATGTTGTCAAGGCAACTCCAGACATTCTGCACATACTGACAGAAACTGATACAAACTCATCTGACTGATACAAACTCATCTTATCTGCACACATGACACACACCCTCCTCTCTCTCCCCACCACCCCTACCACTCCCCTTGCCTCCACCCTGCCACTCCCTCCAAGCTCGTAGTTGCACTGGACACTGCTGCGGCTCCCCCACACTCACATTTCCTCAGTTCGGATGACGGACTGTCTTAATGTTTAGCATACATAAACAATCAAAAGTATATAAAATCAAATCAAATCAATTTTATTTATAAGCACCAAATCACAACAAACAGTTGCCCCAAGGCGCCTTATATTGTAAGGCAAGGCCATACAATAATTACGTAAAAACCCCAATGGTCAAAACGACCCCCTGTGAGCAAGCACTTGGCAAAACTGGGAAGGAAAAACTCCCTTTTAACAGGAAGAAACCTCCAGCAGAACCAGGCTCAGGGAGGGGCAGTCTTCTGCTGGGACTGGTTGGGGCTGAGGGAGAGAACCAGGAAAAAGACATGCTGTGGAGGGGAGCAGAGATCAATCACTAATGATTAAATGCAGAGTGGTGCATACAGAGCAAAAAGAGAAAGAAACACTCAGTGCATCATGGGAACCCCCCAGCAGTCTAAGTCTATAGCAGCATAACTAAGGGATGGTCCAGGGTCACCTGATCCAGCCCTAACTATAAGCTTTAGCTAAAAGGAAAGTTTTAAGCCTAATCTTAAAAGTAGAGAGGGTGTCTGTCTCCCTGATCTGAATTGGGAGCTGGTTCCACAGGAGAGGAGCCTGAAAGCTGAAGGCTCTGCCTCCCATTCTACTCTTACAAACCCTAGGAACTACAAGTAAGCCTGCAGTCTGAGAGCGAAGCGCTCTATTGGGGTGATATGGTACTACGAGGTCCCTAAGATAAGATGGGACCTGATTATTCAAAACCTTATAAGTAAGAAGAAGAATTTTAAATTCTATTCTAGAATTAACAGGAAGCCAATGAAGAGAGGCCAATATGGGTGAGATATGCTCTCTCCTTCTAGTCCCCGTCAGTACTCTAGCTGCAGCATTTTGAATTAACTGAAGGCTTTTTAGGGAACTTTTAGGACAACCTGATAATAATGAATTACAATAGTCCAGCCTAGAGGAAATAAATGCTAGAATTAGTTTTTCAGCATCACTCTGAGACAAGACCTTTCTGATTTTAGAGATATTGCGTAAATGCAAAAAAAGCAGTCCTACATATTTGTTTAATATGCGCTTTGAATGACATATCCTGATCAAAAATGACTCCAAGATTTCTCACAGTATTACTAGAGGTCAGGGTAATGCCATCCACAGTAAGGATCTGGTTAGACACCATGTTTCTAAGATTTGTGGGGCCAAGTACAATAACTTCAGTTTTATCTGAGTTTAAAAGCAGGAAATTAGAGGTCATCCATGTCTTTATGTCTGTAAGACAATCCTGCAGTTTAGCTAATTGGTGTGTGTCCTCTGGCTTCATGGATAGATAAAGCTGGGTATCATCTGCGTAACAATGAAAATTTAAGCAATGCCGTCTAATAATACTGCCTAAGGGAAGCATGTATAAAGTGAATAAAATTGGTCCTAGCACAGAACCTTGTGGAACTCCATAATTAACTTTAGTCTGTGAAGAAGATTCCCCATTTACATGAACAAATTGTAATCTATTAGACAATATGATTCAAACCACCGCAGCGCCAGTGCCTTTAATACCTATGGCATGCTCTAATCTCTGTAATAAAATTTTATGGTCAACAGTATCAAAAGCAGCACTGAGGTCTAACAGAACAAGCACAGAGATGAGTCCACTGTCCGAGGCCATAAGAAGATCATTTGTAACCTTCACTAATGCTGTTTCTGTACTATGATGAATTCTAAAACCTGACTGAAACTCTTCAAATAGACCATTCCTCTGCAGATGATCAGTTAGCTGTTTTACAACTACCCTTTCAAGAATTTTTGAGAGAAAAGGAAGGTTGGAGATTGGCCTATAATTAGCTAAGACAGCTGGGTCAAGTGATGGCTTTTAAGTAATGGTTTAATTACTGCCACCTTAAAAGCCTGTGGTACATAGCCAACTAACAAAGATAGATTGATCATATTTAAGATCGAAGCATTAAATAATGGTAGGGCTTCCTTGAGCAGCCTGGTAGGAATGGGTCTAATAACCATGTTGATGGTTTGGATGACAGTAACTAATTGAAAATAACAGAACAATCGGAGAGAAGAGTCTAACCAAATACAGGCATCACTGAAAGCAGCCAAAGATAACGATACGTCTTTGGGATGGTTATGAGTAATTTTTTTCTCTAATAGTTAAAATTTTGTTAGCAAAGAAAGTCATGAAGTCATTACTAGTTAAAGTTAATGGAATACTCAGCTCAATAGAGCTCTGACTCTTTGTCAGCCTGGCTACAGTGCTGAAAAGAAACCTGGGGTTGTTCTTATTTTTCTTCAATTAGTGATGAGTAGAAAGATGTCCTAGCTTTACGGAGGGCTTTTTTTATAGAGCAACAGACTCTTTTTCCAGGCTAAGTGAAGATCTTCTAAATTAGTGAGACGCCATTTCCTCTCCAACTTACGGGTTATCTGCTTTAAGCTACGAGTTTGTGAGTTATACCACGGAGTCAGGCACTTCTGATTTAAAGCTCTCTTTTTTAGAGGAGCTACAGCATCCAAAGTGTCTTCAATGAGGATGTAAAACTATTGACGAGATACTCTATCTCACTTACAGAGTTTAGGTAGCTACTCTGCACTGTGTTGGTATATGGCATTAGAGAACATAAGAAGGAATCATATCCTTAAACCTAGTTACAGTGCTTTCTGAAAGACTTCTAGTGTAATGAAACTTATTCCCCACTGCTGGGTAGTCCATCAGAGTAAATGTAAATGTTATTAAGAAATGATCAGACAGAAGGGAGTTTTCAGGGAATACTGTTAAGTCTTCTATTTCCATACCATAAGTCAGAACAAGATCTAAGATATGATTAAAGTGGTGGGTGGACTCATTTACTTTTTGAGCAAAGCCAATAGAGTCTAATAATAGATTAAATGCAGTGTTGAGGCTGTCATTCTCAGCATCTGTGTGGATGTTAAATCGCCCACTATAATTATCTTATCTGAGCTAAGCACTAAGTCAGACAAAAGGTCTGAAAATTCACAGAGAAACTCACAGTAACGACCAGGTGGACGATAGATAATAACAAATAAAACTGGTTTTTGGGACTTCCAATTTGGATGGACAAGACTAAGAGTCAAGCTTTCAAATGAATTAAAGCTCTGTCTGGGTTTTTGATTAATTAATAAGCTGGAATGGAAGATTGCTGCTAATCCTCCGCCCCGGCCCGTGCTACGAGCATTCTGACAGTTAGTGTGACTCGGGGGTGTTGACTCATTTAAACTAACATATTCATCCTGCTGTAACCAGGTTTCTATAAGGCAGAATAAATCAATATGTTGATCAATTATTATATCATTTACCAACAGGGACTTAGAAGAGAGAGACCTAATGTTTAATAGACCACATTTAACTGTTTTAGTCTGTGGTGCAGTTGAAGGTGCTATATTTTTTTTTCTTTTTGAATTTTTATGCTTAAATAGATTTTGCTGGTTATTGGTAGTCTGGGAGCAGGCACCGTCTCTACGGGGATGGGGTAATGAGGGGATGGCAGGGGGAGAGAAGCTGCAGAGAGGTGTGTAAGACTACAACTCTGCTTCCTGGTCCCAACCCTGGATAGTCACGGTTTGGAGGATTTAAGAAAATTGGCCAGATTTCTAGAAATGAGAGCTGCTCCATCCAAAGTGGGATGGATGCCGTCTCTCCTAACAAGACCAGGTTTTCCCCAGAAGCTTTGCCAATTATCTATGAAGCCCACCTCATTTTTTGGACACCACTCAGACAGCCAGCAATTCAAGGAGAACATGCGGCTAAACATGTCACTCCCGGTCCGATTGGGGAGGGGCCCAGAGAAAACTACAGAGTCCGACATTGTTTTTGCAAAGTTACACACCGATTTAATGTTAATTTTAGTGACCTCCGATTGGCGTAACCGGGTGTCATTACTGCCGACGTGAATTACAATCTTACCAAATTTACGCTTAGCCTTAGCCAGCAGTTTCAAATTTCCTTCAATGTCGCCTGCTCTGGCCCCCGGAAGACAATTGACTATGGTTGCTGGTGTCGCTAACTTCACATTTCGCAAAACAGAGTCGCCAATAACCAGAGTTTGATCCTCGGCGGGTGTGTCGTCGAGTGGGGAAAAACGGTTAGAGATGTGAACGGGTTGGCGGTGTACACGGGGCTTCTGTTTAGGGCTACGCTTCCTCCTCACAGTCACCCAGTCAGCCTGCTTTCCCGGCTGCTCGGGATCTGCCAGGGGGTAACTAACGGCGGCTAAGCTACCTTGGTCCGCACCGACTACAGGGGCCTGGCTAGCTGTAGAATTTTCCACGGTGCGGAGCCGAGTCTCCATTTCGCCCAGCCTGGCCTCCAAAGCTACGAATAAGCTACACTTATTACAAGTACCGTTACTGCTAAAGGAGGCCGAGGAATAACTAAACATTTCACACCCAGAGCAGAAAAGTGCGGGAGAGACAGGAGAAGCCGCCATGCTAAATCGGCTAAGAGCTAGTAGCTACGCTAAGCTAGTGGATTCCTAAAAACACGCAAAGTGAATAATGTGTAAATAATTTAGAGGTGATTCAGCAGAAGGAGTGCTTTAGTTAAGGCACGTAAAGATTACACTGGGAAACAAATCGTAATCTAGATAACTAGATCAATCTAACTGCGCAGATTAATCAGCTAACAGATACAGAAAAACACCGCTGTGCTCCGGAACAGGAAGTGATACAATACCGCAGTGAGAGCCAACCACCAAAGCAGCTGAGAACTCTGAACTATGAGTTCCAACCTGTCACTACAAAAACCAGCATGAAACATGAACAAGTAACACTGAGATCACAATTATTTACAAGTCTTTACAGGTCTCCCTGAAGTCATTGCACACCACTGAAGCCTCCGATTGGCTATATAATAACTTTCAGCTGACAACCCAGCAATCAAAATGTGTCCCATTTGAAATTGGGGTTTATAGTACACAGAATATTGTGAAAATCCAGCTACTGAACAGGTTGTTGAATGAGCCTAATCAAATATAACCTATGGAACATGTAATGCACAAAATTGCTATTAAACTTTTCTGTGCTCAATGTAGGTAATCTGTTGCCTGAAAATTACTTTTTGGCACAATTACATATGACTCAGGATATCAACACTAATCTGGGTAAGCATGTTTATGTCCACACAATCATTGTCTAGTTGTAAATTCCTGCTTCCCAAAATTATTTTCACAGCCTATATTGAGGCCAAACTGGCAGTTTTATCGTTCTCATTTCATATTTCTTTTTCAGACTTCAAATGGCATAAAATATTGATTTGATCATTGGTCCAATATTGTCTGCAGGAAAGCAAATCACAATTTTATTATCTTTGTCAAAGAAAATAATGATTGCAGAGAGAGACCCCACAGCCATGACCACATCAATGATGTCTATCTCAAATTACCTGAGACCACTGAGCAGTTCTGTCCTCCCATGAAGACCTCTTGTACGATCTAATATGGCTTGCCCCAAGCTGAGCTAATGGATCAGTATTAGAGACAATAAGGGCATTTTATGATGGTTATTATCGTTGTTTTAAAGTCCAAGGCACTTCCAAAATTGGAAAACATTTTGTAACTTCATCAGCTTTTCCGCATTTTGTTTTGTTCTCGTTTCAAACTCAAACTTAATTTTCATTTACTGTGTCAAATTGTTCAGTGCTCATATGGAATGGGTTTTGGGGAAGGGTTGTCGAGACAAGCGGCTCAGGGGTTCACTCTCTAAGACCCTGTGGATGATGTTTGTAGAATCAATAGATGCCCTGGTTGCAACAATTGAGCAACTAAGTGAGAAGTGGGAGTCTCTGACTTTGTGATTTGCCTGTATCATGGCGAAGATACCTGGACTTGGGCATCATAAGTGAATCTCTATGCAGTGAAAATATCAAACTCATAGAAGGATAAAATACACTTTAAACATGTTCATGTCTAAAATCTTGAGATGACATGTTGTGACTTGATGATGTATAAATTGAATTGAATGCACTTATCTTGGAAGTGACATTGATGTCTCTGGGCCCTTATTTATTTATTTATTTTATTTTATTTTTTTTGAGTGAGAAAGAGAGAGAACCCAGAAACAATTTATGGAGACATGAGGTTACAGGGCAGATGTATTTGGTGATACTGTTATCTCTGCAGGAGGACTAAGGGCCACCTTTTTACTCCTGGTGGTTCCTTTCTTAAAGGCATAGAGCAGCTGAGCTTTTTAAGCTTGAAGGCATGAAAAGAATTTGCAGTGGCACCGCTATAATTTTATTTATTAGCCATTAAGTACGGGATTCATAATATGGCATTACCAATACGATCACAATTCGCGTTGTTTAGCAAAAATGACTAAAAAGTTCCCCTGAAGGGTAAATTTTCAAAAGAACAGGCAGCCTTGAAGTACTGATGGCAGCGACAGGTGAGACTGACAGTAGCATCATAGATCACGTGGGGGCTTCCCCAGGCATGTGCGAAGCATTATGGGAAGAACATGGTGGCATCCAATCACAATAGAGCCAGCATACAATGATGTATGCTGGCTCGTCTCACTCTGGCTCCACCTGCAATGTTGTGGAAAACGTTCCAAAACCACAACGTTTATACATAAAGCCAAGATGTTTCTCATATTATGTAAAAGCAAGCAAGAAATAAATTTCAATCTCAGTTTATTTTCAATTTATTTTCATTTATATAGCGCCAAATCACAACAAAGCTGCCTCAAGGCGCTTCACGCAAGTAAGGTCTAACCTTACCAACCCCAGAGCAAGCACACAGGTGACAGCGGTAAGGAAAAGCTCCCTCTGATAATTTGAGGAAGAAACCTCAAGCAGACCAGACTCAAAGGGGCGACCCTCTGCTTGGGACATGCTACTGACACAATAGACAATACAGAAAACAATACAGGAAATTTTGGGAGTCCATGCTGGTGCACAAGATGAGAGGCCTGCAAAAGAAAACACCCAATCCCATCTGTGGGTGGAGCCACATCTTAAACAGAGAGAAAAAAACAGAATCAGGTGACAGAAAGACAACAAATACTGTATAATTTATCAGCATTTAGCAACAAGAAAAACTGAACAAATAAGAGGTGAATAAACACTTCAAAAATGAAAAAATGCTGTTTTTGTAACCTGATAACACCTCTGGAGTGATTTCCAAGACATTTCACAGACGTCAATGTCATGCATCCCATCAAGGTAACATACGGTCTTTTCAAAAGCTCATGCATGCGCATACACACATCCTCCTGCAGATGGCATTAAAAAAGAAAATAAAGTATTCATTATGGAATCTCCTCCAGATAAATATGTTCTCTTGATTAAAATGAGCTGTAATTTTACAAGACGTTTCAAATATAAAGTGACATTATAATGTTGGGATTTCAGGAGAATAGGGATGAGCGAGTACACTATCTGTATCTGTTCAACCATCTAAATTATCTGTATCCGTATCTGTACTCCTAATGGGCGGGGCCTAAGGTGTAAGTGGGCGTGGTTTAACCCAAATGGGTTGGGCTTAAATCGGTACATTATTTTAAGTCTGAAATTGATATGGATTGATCAGAAATTGCTGTTTATTGTTTATTTGAAAACTATTCAAAGCCTCAAAATTGAGATTCAAATCAATGTTTTTGATCACAAAAGTAAGAGAACTATTTACAGAACAAGATTTTTATGAACTTGGAATATGAATATTCTTAAGTATATGAATGAATAACAGAACAGCCTCAGAATTGACATTCACTGTACCTTGGAAAATCCTACAGCTAGCAAGGCCCCTGTAGTCGGTGCGCACCAAGGTAGCTTAGCCGCCGTTAGTTCCCTCCCGGCAGATCCCGAGCAGCCGCGAAAGCAGGCCGACTGGGTAACTGTGAGGAGGAAGCGTAGTCTTAAACAGAAGCCCCTGTACACAACCAACCCGTTCACATCTCTAACCATTTTTCCCAACTTGGCGACACACCCGCTGAGGATCAAACTCTGGTTATTGGCGACTCTGTTTTGAGAAATGTGAAGTTAGCGACACCAGCAACCATAGTCAGTTGTCTTCCGGGGGCCAGAGCAGGCGACACTGAAGGAAATTTGAAACTGCTGGCTAAGGCTAAGCGTAAATTTGGTAAGATTGTAATTCACGTCGGCAGTAATGACACCCGGTTACGCCAATCAGAGGTCACTAAAATTAATATTGAATCGGTGTGTAACTTTGCAAAAACAATGTCGGACTCTGTAGTTTTCTCTGGGCCCCTCCCCAATCGGACCGGGAGTGACATGTTTAGCCGGATGTTCTCCTTGAATTGCTGGCTGTCTGAGTGGTGTCCAAAAAATGAGGTGGGCTTCATAGATAATTGGCAAAGCTTCTGGGGAAAACCTGGTCTTGTTAGGAGAGACGGCATCCATCCCACTTTGGATGGAGCAGCTCTCATTTATAGAAATCTGGCCAATTTTCTTAAATCCTCCAAACCGTGACTATCCAGGGTTGGGACCAGGAAGCAGAGTAGAGTTGTAGTCTTACACACCTCTCTGCAGCTTCTCTCCCCCTGCCATCCCCTCATTACCCCATCCCCGTAGAGACGGTGCCTGCTCCCAGACCACCAACAACCAGTAAAAATCTATTTAAGCATAAAAATTCAAAAAGAAAAAATAATATAGCACCTTCAACTGCACCACAGACTAAAACAGTTAAATGTGGTCTATTAAACATTAGATCTCTCTCTTCTAAGTCCCTGTTAGTAAATGATATAATAATGGATCAACATACTGATTTATTCTGCCTTACAGAAACCTGGTTACAGCAGGATGAATATGTTAGTTTAAATGAGTCAATACCCGCGAGTCACACTAACTGCCAGAATGCTCGTAGCACGGGCTGAGGCGGAGGATTAGCAGCAATCTTCCACTCCAGCTTATTAATTAATCAAAAACCCAGACATTTACATTTACTCTGATGGACTACCCAGTAGTGGGGAATAAGTTTCATTACAGTAGAAGTCTTTCAGAAAGCGCTGTAACTAGGTTTAAGGATATGATTCCTTCTTTATGTTCTCCAATGCCATATACCAACACAGGGCAGAGTAGCTACCTAAACTCTGTGAGTGAGATAGATTATCTCGTCAATAGTTTTATATCCTCATTGAGGACAACTTTGGATGCTGTAGCTCCTCTGAAAAAGAGAGCCTTAAATCAGAAGTGCCTGACTCCATGGTATAACTCACAAACTTGCAGCTTAAAGCAGATAACCCGTAAGTTGGAGAGGAAATGGCGTCTCACTAATTTAGAAGATCTTCACTTAGCCTGGAAAAAGAGTCTGTTGCTCTGTAAAAAAGCCCTACGTAAAGCTAGGACATCTTACTACTGATCACTAATTGAAGAAAATAAGAAAAACCCCAGGTTTCTTTTCAGCACTGTAGCCAGGCTGACAAAGAGTCAGAGCTCTATTGAGCCGAGTATTCCTTTAACTTTAACTAGTAATGACTTCATGACTTTCTTTGCTAATAAAATTTTAACTACTAGAGAAAAAATTACTCATAACCATCCCAAAGACATATCGTTCTCTTTGGCTGCTTTCAGTGATGCCGGTATTTGGTTAGACTCTTTCTCTCCGATTGTTCTGTCTGAGTTATTTTCATTAGTTACTTCCTCCAAACCATCAACATGTCTATTAGACCCCATTCCTACCAGGCTGCTCAAGGAAGCCCTACCATTAATTAATGCTTCGATCTTAAATATGATCAATCTGTCTTTATTAGTTGGCTATGTACCACAGGCTTTTAAGGTGGCAGTAATTAAACCATTACTTAAAAAGCCATCACTTGACCCAGCTATCTTAGCTAATTATAGGCCAATCTCCAACCTTCCTTTTCTCTCAACAATTCTTGAAAGGGTAGTTGTAAAACAGCTAACTGATCATATGCAGAGGAATGGTCTATTTGAAGAGTTTCAGTCAGGGTTTAGAATTCATCATAGTACAGAAACAGCATTAGTGAAGGTTACAAATGATCTTCTTATGGCCTCAGACAGTGGACTCATCTCTGTGCTTGTTCTGTTAGACCTCAGTGCTGCTTTTGATACTGTTGACCAGAACATTTTATTAGAGATTAGAGCATGCCATAGGTATTAAAGGCACTGCGCTGCGGTGGTTTGAATCATATTTATCTAATAGATTACAATTTCTTCATGTAAATGGGGAATATTCTTCACAGACTAAAGTTAATTATGGAGTTCCACAAGGTTCTGTGCTAGGACCAATTTTATTCACTTTATACATGTTTCCCTTAGGCAGTATTATTAGACGGCATTGCTTAAATTTTCATTGTTACGCAGATGATACTCAGCTTTATCTATCCATGAAGCCAGAGGACACACACCAATTAGCTAAACTGCAGGATTGTCTTACAGACATAGAGACATGGATGACCTCTAATTTCCTGCTTTTAAACTCAGATAAAACTGAAGTTATTGTACTTGGCCCCACAAATCTTAGAAACATGGTGTCTAACCAGATCCTTACTCTGGATGGCATTACCCTGACCTCTAATAATACTGTGAGAAATCTTGGAGTCATTTTTGATCAGGATATGTCATTCAATGGGCATATTAAACAAATATGTAGGACTGCTTTTTTGCATTTGCGCAATATCTCTAAAATTAGAAAGGTCTTGTCTCAGAGTGATGCTGAAAAACTAATTCATGCATTTATTTCCTCTAGGCTGGACTATTGTAATTCATTATTATCAGGTTGTCCTAAAAGTTCCCTGAAAAGCCTTCAGTTAATTCAAAATGCTGCAGCTAGAGTACTGACGGGGACTAGAAGGAGAGAGCATATCTCACCCATATTAGCCTCTCTTCATTGGCTTCCTGTTAATTCTAGAATAGAATTTAAAATTCTTCTTCTTACTTATAAGGTTTTGAATAATCAGGTCCCATCTTATCTTAGGGACCTCATAGTACCATATCACCCCAATACAGCGCTTCGCTCTCAGACTGCAGGCTTACTTGTAGTTCCTAGGGTTTGTAAGAGTAGAATGGGAGGCAGAGCCTTCAGCTTTTAGGCTCCTCTCCTCTGGAACCAGCTCCCAATTTGGATAAGGGAGACAGACACCCTCTCTACTTTTAAGATTAGGCTTAAAACTTTCCTTTTTGCTAAAGCTTATAGTTAGGGCTGGATCAGGTGACCCTGAACCATCCCTTAGTTATGCTGCTATAGACGTAGACTGCTGGGGGGTTCCCATGATGCACTGTTTCTTTCTCTTTTTGCTCTGTATGCACCTCTCTGCATTTAATCATTAGTGATTGATCTCTGCTCTCTTTCACAGCATGTCTTTTTCCTGGTTCTCTCCCTCAGCCCCAACCAGTCCCAGCAGAAGACTGCCCCTCCCTGAGCCTGGTTCTGCTGGAGGTTTCTTCCTGTTAAAAGGGAGTTTTTCCTTCCCACTGTCGCCAAGTGCTTGCTCACAGGGGGTCGTTTTGACAGTTGGGGTTTTTCTGTAATTATTGTATGGCTTTGCCTTGCAATATGTAGCGCCTTGGGGCAACTGTTTGTTGTGATTTGGTGCTATATAAATGAGATTGATTTGATTTGATTTGGGATTACTGGAAGTGCCCTTGCGTGGTTGACATCATACCTGCCCAGTCGCTCTCACTGTGTTTTGTATAATAACACTACTTCTAACCTTAGTGATATGAAATTCGGGGTTTCACAGGGATCTGTTTTAGGCCCCCTGCTTTTCTCACTTTATGTAGCACCCCTTGGGCATATACTGCAGTGTTTTGGGATTGCCTTTCATTGTTATGCTGATGATACTCAATTGTCCATGCTGATAACTGCTGGTCATCTCACTGACATAAAATCTTTAGAACACTGTCTTTAGGAAACTGTATTCTGCTGAAATGTGGCATGCCTTTTGTGGAATTATAGATGTATATTTTATTTCCAGAGGAGATTAAAGAGTTCAGCGAACACAAACAAACACACATTTGACACTGCTTGGTCCAGTCCTTTTCACCCAACTGTAAAGCGCACCATTCACTTAAAAAAAAAAGTAGCCTGGCATCAAAACAACTGAGCTGCACAATTCATATTCAATTAGAAATTATAAATTTAAAGAGGAACTGATGAAATAATAGCAAAGCCATCTGTAATAATAAAATAGTGGGATGATGTGTCCAGTCTAGTGCTAGTCTGGTATGCAAGAAATACTCCATACAGCCTATGTACTAATTTCTGCAGTGTTTTTGTCAGTCCAATGAGTGAAGCTGTGCGCCTTGGCGCAAAGACTCCTTGCACCTTGGCACAGAGCCACTGTGTGTCTCATGGAGCCACTGTGCGTCTCATGGAGCTGTGTTAATTTGACCCTGCTCCCCCATGAACAACTACTGAACACTGCTACACAAGTTTGCTGCCCTCTCTGGTCAAGAAAATCATTCTGCTCCAAAACAGAAAACAACTGTTGACATCAAAATGACAGGCAGGTACAATTTATTTCAAGATGCACAATGCATTCTTTCATTTTCTGCTACTTAACTGGTTCTGGGATACACTGGCAGTAGCCTAAGCAGCTCAGCCTGCATGCACAATTATTAGGCAAGTTGTATTTTTGAGGATTAATTTTATTATTGTACAACTGCAATGCTCTTGGTCAGCCCAAAATGTTAACAAAACCTCAAGCCTGAACATTTAAGTAGTAAAAGTGAAGTTTTGCCTTTTTTAAGATAATATTTCTATGTGCACCATTATTATGCAACTATTGGTGTGCAGCATTATTATGCAACTAAATGACAAACAAAGATTTTTCCATCTCACTTGTTTATTTTCACCTGTTAAAGTGAGAATAATAAACAAACTCAAAATTTACAAACATTTCTGAAATTTAAAAAAAAAAAAAAAAAAAACCTCAGTGACCAATATAGCCACCCTTCTTTTCAATAATAGTCACAAGCCTTCCATTCATGGAGTCTGTCAGTTTCTTGATCTGCTCCAAATCAACTTTTTGTGCAGCAGTAACCACAGCCTCCCAGACACTGTTGAGAGAGGTGTACTGTTTACCTTCACTGTAAATTTCCTTCTTCAGAAGGGCCCAAAAGTTCTCAATCGGGTTTAAGTCGGGTGAAGAAGGGGGCCATGTCATAATTTTTTAATCTTTAAGGCCTTTACTGGCCAGCCATGCAGTGGCGTACTTTGATGCATGTGATGGAGCATTGTCTTGCATGAAAATGAAAGTCTTCTTGAAAGATGTGTTGGGAAAGTGTAAGTACACGGACCCACAACAGGGGGCGCAAATGAACGGACAATGGAATAGGTCAAATAACACTTTACTGTTGCGAACGTGCACAACAAAAACAACAAATTACAACAATGGACAAAATTCAATTCACAAAGGTGTCGTGTGGGCAGGCTCGAAGATAGGAGACGCCTCTCCAAAGTAGAACCGGAACCACACGGTTTCCTCCACCACAGGACCCCGGGAATACTGGAGCCGCCAAGTTCCGAACTCCCAGGTGGCCACTGCCTCCGCGTGTCGGACCTGGTACTGCTGGCGAGGAACAAGAACACAATTAAACGTGGGCGCGTTTGCACCCAGCAACCTGCACGGCAGGGAAGCTACCTCCACCTCTCGTTGGAGAAAAAAAGTCTGCAATCACTCACAAAAATCACAAAGGTTACTGTCAAGTAGTCAGCTGAGATTATTACCTTCCAGGCAGAACGATATCTCGGCAAAGAGGTGGAGACGTCGTCCTGCTGATATACTCCTGCCGATCTGATGATTGGTAACAGCTGTTGCCGGTGATGCATGACAGCTGTCACACTGGCTGCTCCTGTGAGGCGGCTGCGCCCTCTGGTGCCTGGAGCCCGCACTCCAGACAGGGCGCCATGATGTCACCACCATGTGGGCTCACCACCTCCATGGAGAGTATAAAGGGTCTGGTGCATTGTTTTGGGGGCAGTGCACAAGGGCTTAAGATGGACTGTTGTTTTTTGCCATATTGATGAACTTCAGTATTTGTCACGATATATAATTTTATAATGCTGTCAGTTTAAAAAGTATAATGACTGAAGCCTGAAAAACCCATGTCAGATTGAAAATAATTTGACAAACTGCAGCAAATGCACTCTCAAGTCATCTTGTAAATTAAAAATGATATATTACCAGTGTCAGAGATATGGGAAAAACACTCTGAAACCATGCGGTTGTCCCTAAATGTCAGGGGGAGGGGGGCTTCCTGTGATGCCATATACAGCTGATGCTTTCCAGCACAAGAGGAGTTTAATTTGATATTTTTTCAGTATTTTAGCTGTCTCTATTGCTTAGGTTACTGTATCATGAAAACCAATGCCAAAGCATGCACAGAAATATTACAGCAATAAAAAGCAGCAGTCATTCACATCTACTACAAATCCATTTGATGACGCCATGCAACTTACTGATTTTGCACTCCTGGGTATCGTTTCAAATTAGCATTAAAATATACTCGTAATTTAAAAAAAAAAAAAAGAACAACTACCAGATAGATGAAAAATGAGAAAAGCTATTCTTACCCAGAAAATAAATTTAAAAATGGTCAAATCTGGCAGCAATACTGAGTGAGTAAAATTAAAAAGTACTCCATCGGGCAAGAAACCACGCAATTTGGCAAAACTGTCTCCTGATGGTAGAAACTCACTGTCCTGTTTCTCAGAAAAGTTATTCCAAACTGGGATTATATTTGCAATTTTTACTTTTCCAGTTCTTTCATTCTCTCTTTCAGAAACAAATCTGTCATTTTTTCTCTCTTGCTTTCAAAGTGTCCACCATCATTCTGGTTCATGGAATTACACGTCCTGCCAAGGAGCAATGCACTACTCACGAGGACATGCACGTGTTGGGAATCTTTTAAAAAAATGCTTTCCTTGTGTAATGTTGCGATCAAACAGGTCATGACTATCTTGCAATGCATATGGTGACAAAAACACTCAGTCTGCAGGAGCAAAGCCTCCATCCAATTTGATTTCAGAGATGATTTTTTTTTTCAATATATATTTTGTCTCCATCAGCTGACTGCAGACTGCTCTGGCTGCTCTTTTGAAGGTGTTAAAAGCTTTCCTCCCTCTGCCTGGCTGCTTGAAGACACAACAGTGAAGTTGCAGCAAACATCTTTCTGAAGAGATTTTCACTTAGTGACACACAGAAGCCTGACAGAAAAGACAAGGCGCTCTGGATGCAGAGGCTTTTCTTTGAGTGGCTGCAAATGCTCCGTTCTCATTTTGAGCAAATTAAAAATGATGAAGATGCACGAGGGGAAAAAAAACACACATGGGCATCAATTTAATCATAATTCTGGTCCCAGATTGTTTAATCGCCCAGCCCCATTTGTGAAACATGGATATCTTAAATCTCCTTAAAGGATGTGTCTCATATTGTTTGAAATGCCGTGCAATAACTCAACATTCGTGATTGTAACATTATACACACATATGGAGTCATGATCAGTGGAAGGACTTTACAGCTACTTAAACTTCTAGTTTAAGTGCATCTCCAGAAAATGTTGAACTCGGCAGTCAGCGGCTATTGCAGCGGGTGACATCACTCAGAGCAAAGATAATAAATCAAATCAAATCAATTTTATTTATATAGCGCCAAATCCAGTGATGCCGGTAACGAGTTACTTAGTAACGCGTTACTCTAATCTGACCACTTTTTTTTAGTAACGAGTAATCTAACGCGTTAATCTTTCCAAATCAGTAATCAGATTAAAGTTACTTCTCCATGTCACTGTGTGTTACTATTATTTTCATTGTGGGTCGATAACAGCATTAAACTTGGTCCGTGGGCAGGGGGTCGGGGTTCGACTGAACGTCCCACTTTCAGCGAGCTGTGAGCTTTTTATCCGCGTTTTTTTGCAGCTGCTCGACTCGTCCTCACCTCTTAAAGCGCGGTGATCAGCACACCTGCACTGAGCTTTACAAAGACATTTTTATACTTTTTTCCCCTCCTTTATTTAGAATTCTGAGCTGAGCCGCTCCATATCGTCTCGTTAAAAACAGCTGATCCTCCGCGACGCATCAACAACTAACACTGTTTTCCACTCAAATGCACCTAAACTCTCTTTCTGAGGATCACATGATGTGAAAACGCAATAAAACTTTCTTACCTGTAAATCTGGTCCTGTTTTCTGCATAAATAAATGTTATTCATTCTTTGTGCTCAAACGCCAAAGCAGGGGCGAATCCAGATGGAATGGGGGCGTGGGGCAAGGATGTGCCCCCCCACAACACCCCTAGATTAAAGGTCCAGTTTTGAAGCCGTTTTGTACTACAACTACTAATACTGCTTAAAATAATAATAATTTCGACAAGTAAAATGTTTAGAGAATTTAAATGTTAGAAAAATGTTAGAATTTAATAGTTACATTTATAAACAATGTAGGTTTGAAATTGCAAGTTTTACTGTTACAGTGCTGTCAACAGTTAAATATGAGGTCAAAAAAGAGGTCTTTATTTTACTTTTTATAAAACAAGTATTTGTTTTCATTGAAGTCAAGAAAGGGTGACTATAAAGTGAGTTTTGGCAAAACAGGTATCATTGTCATGTTGACATGGGTTGTTGTCGGCAGCTGGGGAAAGTAACTAAAAAAGTAACTAGTAATCTAACTTAGTTACTTTTACAATTGAGTAATCAGTAAAGTAACTAAGTTACTTTTTCAAGTAGTAATCAGTAATCAGTAATTGGATTACTTTTTCAAAGTAACTGTGGCAACACTGGCCAAATCACAACAAACAGTTGCCCCAAGGCGCTTTATATTGTAAGGCAAGGCCATACAATAATTACGGAAAAACCCCAACGGTCAAAACGACTCCTTGTGAGCAAGCACTTGGCAACAGTGGGAAGGAAAAACTCCCTTTTAACAGGAAGAAACCTCCAGCAGAACCAGGCTCAGGGAGGGGCAGTCTTCTGCTGGGACTGGTTGGGGCTGAGGGAGAGAACCAGGAAAAAGATATGCTGTGGAGGGGAGCAGAGATCAATCACTAATGATTAAATGCAGAGTGGTGCATACAGAGCAAAAAGAGAAAGAAACACTCAGTGCATCATGGGAACCCCCCAGCAGTCTAAGTCTATAGCAGCATAACTAAGGGATGGTTCAGGGTCACCTGATCCAGCCCTAACTAAGAGAGAGACCTAATGTTTAATAGACCACATTTAACTGTTTTAGTCTGTGGTGCAGTTGAAGGTGCTATATTATTTTTTTCTTTTTGAATTTTTATGCTTAAATGTTGTGTGGGCCGCTGAAGAGGAGGTACTGCTGGCCCACCACCACCAGAGGGCACCCTGCCTGGAGTGCGGGCTCCAGGCACCAGAGGGCGCTGCCGCCTCACAGGAGCAGCCGGGGTGACAGCTGACACTCATCACCTATGACAGCTGTCACCACTCATCTGATCAGCATTGGTATATCAGCAAGACGTCATCTCCACCTCTTTGCCGAGATATCGTTCTACCTGGAAGGTAATATTCTCAGCTGACTGCTTGACAGTAACCTTTTGTGATTTTTGTGAGTGATAGCAGACTCTTTTTCCAACGAGAGGTGGAGGTAGCTTTCCTGCCGTGCGGATTGCTGGGTGCAAACGCGTCCACATTTAATTGTTTTTTTGTTCCTCGCCAGCAGTACCAGGTCCGACACGCGGAGGCAGTGGCCACCTGGGAGTTCGGGACTTGGCGGCTCCAGTATTCCCGGGGTCTGGTGGCGTAGGAAATCGTGTGGTTCCGGTTCTGCTTTGGACAGGCGTCTCCTATCTTCGAGCCTGCCCACACGACACCTTTGTGAATTGACTCTGGTCTATTGTTGTAATCTGTTGTATTTGTTGTGCACATTCACAACAGTAAAGGGTTGTTATTTGACTTACTCCATTGTCCGTTCATTTGCGCCCCCTGTTGTGGGTCCGTGTACCTACACTTTCCCAACAGGATATCTCGGCCACCGTCATGGATCCCGAGGGGCGTGAACCGGCTGTTGAACGGCCAATGGAAGAACAGGGCGCACAGGCGTCCGCAGGAGGTATGATCGGTGAGTTGCAGCGGATCCTCACCGCTTTCACGGCTCGGTTGGATTTAATGACCGAGCAGAACGTCCTCCTTAACCGCAGGGTGGAGGCTCTCGCCGCGCAGGTGGAAGCGCGCCCTCAGGGCGCTGCTGCGGCTCTCCCTGCTGTCGACCCTGTGCGCAATAGTGACGTTCCACAGGTCGTTCAACGACCCCTCCCACCTTCCCCGGAAGCATACATAAGCCCTCCAGAGCCGTACGGAGGTTGTGTGGAGACGTGCGCGGACGTCCTTATGCAGTGTTCGCTCGTCTTCGCACAATGTCCTGTCATGTACGCAACTGATGCCAGCAAGATAGCTTATGTAATAAACCTGCTTCGCGGTGAGGCACGCGCTTGGGCTACAGCGCTCTGGGAGCAGAATTCACGGCTCCTTCAGACATATGATGGGTTTGTGAGGGAGCTCAGAACAGTGTTCGATCACCCAAATAGAGGAGAGACCGCTTCAGCCGTGCTGCTGTCAATGAGACAGGGGCGCCGGAGCGCAGCTGCCTATGCAGTCAACTTCTGCATCGCGGCTGCGAGGTCCGGCTGGAATAGCACTGCCCTCCGCGCCGCCTTTGTAAACGGACTGTCATTGGTCCTAAAGAAGCACCTGGTGGCTAAGGACGAACCGCGGGATTTAGATGGGCTTATTGATCTCGTTATACGATTAGACAATCGGTTAGAAGAACGCCGTCGGGAACGAGACGAAGGGCGTGGCCGGGCATGCGCCGTCCCTCTCCCTTCCGGTTCCGACCGCGTTCCGCCCTCCCCACGCTCCACGGCCCCTACGCTCCGTGTGGTTACAGCTCCCCCTGCTGACGAAGCTATGGACACGAGCAGGGCCACATTTAGGGCACCAGATAGACAGAGGAGGCTGGCCCGCGGAGCGTGTTTTGTTTGTGGCTCGATAGAGCATCAGGTAAGAGACTGCCCCGAGCGGTTAAACACCAACGCCCGCCCCTAGAAACTGGGCTAGGGGTGGGCTGAGACATTCACGTGGGACACACCCACATTGCCACACGACTCCCAGTTACAATCCTTTATGAGGATTTAACCCTGAAGGCCCCAGCACTGGTGGACACGGGCTCTGAAGGGAATCTGTTAGACAACAGATGGGCCAGGGAGATAGGGCTCCCTCTGGTGGCGCTTACCTCGCCTGTGCAGGTGCGGGCACTAGATGGCTCCCTACACCCTCCAATCATACATAAGACACCACCAGTAACTCTGGTGGTGTCAGGAAATCACCGGGAGGAGATCGAGTTTTTTGTGACTCCTGCTACCTCCCGTGTGATTTTAGGGTTCCCCTGGATGTTAAAACACAATCCCCGGATCGATTGGCCGTCCGGGGTAGTGGTGCAGTGGAGCGAGACCTGCCATCGGGTATGCTTAGGTTCCTCGGTTCCTCCCGGTTCCCAGGCTAAGGAGGAGGTCAGAGTCCCACCCAATCTAGGGACGGTGCCGGTGGAGTACCATGACCTTGTGGATGTGTTCAGTAAGGATCTGGTGCTCACCCTTCCCCCGCACCGTCCGTACGATTGTGCCATTGATTTGGTTCCAGGCGTTGAGTTCCCGTCCAGCAGGCTGTACAACCTCTCACGACCTGAGCGCGAATCAATGGAGACCTACATCCGGGACTCTTTAGCTGCCGGGTTGATCCGGAATTCCACTTCCCCGATGGGTGCAGGTTTCTTTTTTGTGGGGAAAAAGGATGGCGGACTACGTCCATGCATTGATTACAGGGGGCTGAACGAAATCACGGTTCGTAACCGATACCCATTGCCCTTGTTGGATTCAGTGTTCACGCCCCTGCATGGAGCCCAAATGTTCACCAAGCTCGATCTCAGGAATGCGTATCACCTGGTTCGGATCCGGAAGGGAGACGAGTGGAAGACGGCATTTAACACCCCGTTAGGTCACTTTGAGTACCTGGTCATGCCGTTCGGTCTTACAAACGCCCCCGCGACGTTCCAAGCATTGGTTAATGATGTCTTGCGGGATTTCCTGCACCGATTCGTCTTCGTATATCTGGATGACATACTCATCTTTTCTCCGGATCCTGAGACCCATGTCCGGCATGTACGTCAGGTCCTGCAGCGGTTATTAGAGAACCGGCTGTTTGTGAAGGGCGAGAAGTGCGAGTTTCACCGCACTTCTTTGTCCTTCCTGGGGTTTATCATCTCCCCTAACTCCGTCGCTCCTGATCCGGCCAAGGTCGCGGCGGTGAGAGACTGGCCCCAACCCACCAGCCGTAAGAAGCTGCAACAGTTCCTCGACTTTGCTATTTTTTACAGGAGGTTCATTAAGGGCTACAGTCAGGTAGTTAGCCCCCTGACAGCCCTGACCTCACCAAAAGTCCCCTTCACCTGGTCGGATCGTTGCGATGCCGCGTTCAAGGAGTTGAAACGGCGCTTCTCGTCTGCACCCGTTCTGGTGCAGCCCGATCCTAGTCGCCAGTTAGTGGTTGAAGTGGACGCCTCGGACTCAGGGATAGGAGCTGTGCTTTCCCAGAGCGGGAAGACCGATAAGGTCCTTCACCCATGTGCCTATTTTTCCCGCAGGTTGACCCCGGCCGAACGGAACTATGAAGTCGGCAATCGAGAACTCCTTGCAATGAAAGAGGCTCTTGAAGAGTGGAGACATCTGTTGGAGGGAACGTCCGTGCCATTCACGGTTTTCACTGACCACCGGAACCTGGAGTATATCAGGACCGCCAAGCGGCTGAACCCCAGGCAAGCCCGCTGTTCACTGTTCTTCGGCCGTTTTGACTTCCGGATCACCTACCGTCCCGGGACCAAAAACCAGAGATCGGATGCCTTGTCCCGGGTACATGAAGAAGAAGTCAAAGCGGAGTTGTCGGATCCACCGGAACCCATCATCCCGGAGTCCACTGTCGTGGCCACCCTTACCTGGGACGTAGAGAGAACCGTCCGGGAGGCCCTGGCACAAAGCCCGGACCCCGGAACTGGGCCGAAGAACAGACTCTACGTCCCACCAGAAGCTAGGGCTGCAGTCCTGGACTTCTGTCACGGCTCTAAGCTCTCCTGTCATCCAGGGGTGCGAAGAACCGTGGCAGTTGTCCGGCAGCGCTTCTGGTGGGCGTCCCTAGAGGCCGACGTCCGGGATTATATCCAGGCCTGCACCACCTGCGCCAGGGGCAAGGCTGATCATCGCAGGGCTTCGGGACTGCTCCAGCCGCTGCCCGTGCCCCATCGCCCCTGGTCCCACATCGGCCTGGATTTTGTCACGGGCCTCCCGCCGTCCCAGGGCAACACTACCATCCTCACGATAGTGGACCGATTCTCCAAGGCAGCCCACTTTGTGGCCCTCCCGAAGCTCCCGACGGCCCAGGAGACAGCGGACCTCCTGGTCCACCACGTCGTCCGGCTGCATGGGATCCCAACAGACATCGTCTCCGATCGCGGTCCCCAGTTCTCCTCGCAAGTCTGGAGGAGCTTCTGCCAGGAACTGGGGGCCACGGTGAGTCTCTCATCCGAGTATCATCCCCAGACCAACGGGCAAGCAGAACGGGCCAATCAGGAGGTGGAGCAGGCCCTGCGTTGCGTGACAGCCGCGCACCCGGCGGCCTGGAGTACCCATCTGGCCTGGATAAAGTATGCCCATAACAGCCAGGTGTCGTCAGCCACCGGCCTCTCCCCTTTCGAGGTGTGTCTGGGGTACCAACCTCCTTTGTTTCCGGTGGTTGAGGGAGAGGTCGGTGTGCCCTCGGTCCAGGCCCACCTACGGAAGTGCCGTCGGGTGTGGCGTGCCGCCCGTTCTGCCTTGCTGAGGGCCCGGATGAGGACGAAGGCCCATGCAGACCGTCGGCGGACCCCGGCTCCTACGTACCGGCCAGGGCAGGCAGTGTGGTTGTCTACTAAGGACATTCCCCTTCAAGTGGCCTCCCCTAAACTTCAGGACCGGTATATCGGTCCGTTTAAGATCATTAAGGTACTCAGTCCAGCCGCAGTGAGGCTTCAGCTTCCGGCCTCACTGCGGATCCATCCCGTTTTCCACGTGACCCGGATCAAGCCCCATCACACCTCACCCCTCTGTACTCCCTGTCCGGCACCACCTCCTGCCCGGATCATCGATGGCGAGCCGGCTTGGACTGTGCGCCGGCTCTTAGATGTCCGTAGGATGGGCCGGGGCTTCCAGTATTTGGTGGACTGGGAGGGGTACGGACCTGAAGAACGCTCCTGGGTGAAAAGGAGCTTCATCCTGGACCCGGCCCTCCTGGCCGATTTCTACCGCCGCCACCCGGACAAGCCTGGTCGGGCGCAAGGAGGCGCCTGTTGAGGGGGGGGTCCTGTTGTGTGGGCCGCTGAAGAGGAGGTACTGCTGGCCCACCACCACCAAAGGGCACCCTGCCTGGAGTGCGGGCTCCAGGCACCAGAGGGCGCTGCCGCCTCACAGGAGCAGCCGGGGTGACAGCTGACACTCATCACCTATGACAGCTGTCACCACTCATCTGATCAGCATCGGTATATCAGCAAGACGTCATCTCCACCTCTTTGCCGAGATATCGTTCTACTTGGAAGGTAATATTCTCAGCTGACTGCTTGACAGTAACCTTTTGTGATTTTTGTGAGTGATAGCAGACTCTTTTTCCAACGAGAGGTGGAGGTAGCTTTCCTGCCGTGCGGATTGCTGGTTTTTACTGGTTATTGGTGGTCTGTGAGCAGGCACCGTCTCTACGGGGATGGGGTAATGAGGGGATGGCAGGGGGAGAGAAGCTGCAGAGAGGTGTCTAAGACTACAACTCTGCTTCCTGGTCCCAACCCTGGATAGTCACGGTTTGGAGGATTTAAGAAAATAGGCCAGATTTGTAGAAATGAGAGCTGCTCCATCCAAAGTGGGATGGATGCCGTCCCTCCTAACAAGACCAGGTTTTCCCCAGAAGCTTTGCCAATTATCTATGAAGCCCACCTCATTTTTTGGACACCACTCAGACAGCCACCAATTCAAGGAGAACATGCGGCTAAACATGTCACTCCCGGTCCGATTGGGGAGGGGCCCAGAGAAAACTACAGAGTCCGACATTGTTTTTGCAAAGTTACACACCGTGTAACCGGGTGTCATTACTGCCGACGTGAATTACAATCTTACCAAATTTACGCTTAGCCTCAGCCAGCAGTTTCTAATTTCCTTCAATGTTGCCTGCTCTGGCCCACGGAAGACAATTGACTATGGTTGCTGGTGTCGCTAACTTCACATTTCTCAAAACAGAGTCGCCAATAACCAGAGTTTGATCCTCGGCGGGTGCGTTGCCGAGTGGGGAAAAATGGTAAGTGAACGGGTTGGCGGTGTACACGGGGCTTCTTTTTAGGGCTACACTTCCTCCTCACAGTCACCCAGTCGGCCTGCTTTCCCAGCTGCTCGGGATCTGCTGGAAGGGAACTAACGGCGGCTAAGCTACCTTGCTCCTGGCTAGCTGTAGAATTTTCCACGGTGCGGAGCCGAGTCTCCAATTCGCCCAGCCTGGCCTCCAAAGCTACGAATAAGCTACACTTATTACAAGTACCATTACTGCTAAAGGAGGCCGAGGAATAACTAAACATTTCACACCCAGAGCAGAAAAGTGCAGGAGAGACAGGAGAAGCCGCCATGCTAAATCGGCTAAGAGCTAGTAGCTGCGCTAAGCTAGCGTATTCCTAAAAACACCCAAAGTGAATAATGTGTAAATAATTTAGAGGTGATTCAGCAGAGGGAGTGCTTTAGTTAAGGCACGTGAAGATTACACTGTGAAACAAATCGTTATCTAGTTAACTAGATCAATCTAACTGCACAGATTAAACAGCTAACAGATACAGCAAAACACCGCTGTGCTCCAGAACAGGAAGTGATACAATACCGCAGTGAGAGCCAACCACCAGCAGTAGATGCAAGCAAGAGCAGCACACTGGCAAACTGACAGCGTGAAACAAACATTGCAACGTCAGATCATGAAACTATTGATCATTCATTTGAATGTTATGACTCACTATTCATTCAGATCAGTGCACCTGCTGAGTAAACACAGACATCTACATATAAGGTCCCACAGTTGACAGTGCATGTCAGAGCACAAGCCAAGCATGAAGTCAAAGGAACTGTCTGTGGACCTCAGAGACAGGATTGTCTCGAAGCACAAATCTGGGGAAGGGTACAGAAACATTTCTGCTGCTTTGAAGATCCCAATGAGCCCAGTAGCCTCCATCTGTAA
The DNA here is from genome assembly GCF_902500255.1 of Thalassophryne amazonica. Lineage (NCBI taxonomy): Eukaryota > Metazoa > Chordata > Actinopteri > Batrachoidiformes > Batrachoididae > Thalassophryne > Thalassophryne amazonica. The sequence goes on along the minus strand of NC_047104.1, from coordinate 149,124,401 downwards.
ATGGAAGAAGTTCAGATCCACCAGGAACTGGCAGCCCATCTAAACTGAGCAATGGCGTAGAAGGGCGTTAATCAGGGCGGTGATACGAAGTCTGTCAATAAAGTATAGGTCTTTTTTATTTTTTTCAAAAACTATATGGATTTCATTCATATGTTTTTACGTCAGACATGCTTGAACCCTCGTGCGCATGCGTGAGTTTTTCCACGCCTGTCGGTGACGTCATTCGCCTGTGAGCACTCCTTGTGGGAGGGGTCGTCCCTCGTCGGAATTCCTTTGTCTGAGAAGTTGCTGAGAGACTGGCGCTTTGTTTGATCAGAATTTTTTCTAAATCTGTGAGACACATCGAAGTGGACACGGTTCGAAAAATTAAGCTGGTTTTCCGTGAAAATTTTAACGGCTGATGAGAGATTTTGAGGTGATACTGTCGCTTTAAGGACTTCCCACGGAGCGAGACGTCGTGCAGCGCTCCGAGGCGCCGTCGTCAGCCTGTTTCAAGCTGAAAACCTCCACATTTCAGGCTCTATTGATCCAGGACGTCGTGAGAGAACAGAGAAGTTTCAGAAGAAGTCGGTTTCAGCATTTTATCCGGATATTCCACTGTTAAAGGAGATTTTTTTAATGAAAGACGAGGGTTCAAGCATGTCTGACGTAAAAACATATGAATGAAATCCATACAGTTTTTGAAAAAAATAAAAAGGACCTATACTTTATTGACAGCCCTCGTAAATAACCCAATAGTCACTTGTCAGAGCTCCAGCATTCCTCTGTTGACAGAGGAGAACCTTTCAGAAGGGCAACCATCTCTGCAGCAATCCACCAATCAGGCCTGTACTGTAGAGCAGCCAGATGGAAGCCACTCCTTAGTAAAAGGCACATGGCAGCCCACCTGGAGTTTGCCAAAACGCACCTGAAGGACTCTCCAAAAATTGAACTTGAAAATGACTTTGCACCGATGCTCCCCATTCGACCTGATGGAGCTTGAGAGGTGTTGCAAAGAGAATGGGCAAAAACGTCCCAGAGATAGGTGGCCCAAGCTTGCGGCATCAACCATGCATTGAGCGAAGGGTGTGAATACTTATGCACATGTGATTTAGTTTATTATTATTATTATTATTATTATTATTATTAATTTTGTAACAAATTCAAAAAACTTTTTTTCATGTCGTCATTATGGGGTATTGTGAGTAGAATTTTGAAGGAAAAATGAGTTTAGTCCATAAGGCTTTAACATCAATTGTGGAAAAAGTGAGGCGCAGTGAATGTTTTCTGGATGCACTGTACTATATGAACTCCATAGTGCTGGCATGCAAACACCAAACTATGAAAAGTGTGCATAACAAAATGAAAGGACTTTTAAAAGGACAGTCATAAGTGCAATCTGGCAAATTATGTCTTAAATTGGCAAAGGAAAAATTTCTGATTACAAATATAATTCTTACAAAAATGGACGACAATTAGATTTTCACTTTGATTAATTAATGAATCTATTTATGAATTAATTATTTTATATTTAATTCAAGTCAAGTCTGAGAGCATGCATTGATGCTATGCTTTGCTGTATCCACAACACCATGGAAATCAAATCACTACATAAAAGTCACCTCAGTGTGCTTCACAAGGGTAAAGTCTAACCTTACCAACCTCTATGAGCAAGCACATTGGCAACAGTGGTAAGGAAAATCTCCCTCTGGTATTTATGAGGAAGAAACCTCAGGCAGATCTGACTCGGAATGGTGACCAACTGCCTTGGCCATATTAACAATAACAAGAATCAGATGTACAAAATGCAACAAACAATTGTCAATCATCAATCAATCAATCAATCAATTTTTTTATATAGCGCCAAATCACAACAAACAGTTGCCCCAAGGCGCTTTATATTGTAAGGCAAGGCCATACAATAATTATGTAAAACCCCAACGGTCAAAACGACCCCCTGTGAGCAAGCACTTGGCTACAGTGGGAAGGAAAAACTCCCTTTTAACAGGAAGAAACCTCCAGCAGAACCAGGCTCAGGGAGGGGCAGTCTTCTGCTGGGACTGGTTGGGGCTGAGGGAGAGAACCAGGAAAAAGACATGCTGTGGAGGGGAGCAGAGATCGATCACTAATGATTAAATGCAGAGTGGTGCATACAGAGCAAAAACAGAAAGAAACAGTGCATCATGGGAACCCCCCAGCAGTCTACGTCTATAGCAGCATAACTAAGGGATGGTTCAGGGTCACCTGATCCAGCCCTAACTATAAGTTTTAGCAAAAAGGAAAGTTTTAAGCCTAATCTTAAAAGTAGAGAGGGTGTCTGTCTCCCTGATCTGAATTGGGAGCTGGTTCCACAGGAGAGGAGCCTGAAAGCTGAAGGCTCTGCCTCCCATTCTACTCTTACAAACCCTAGGAACTACAAGTAAGCCTGCAGTCTGAGAGCGAAGCGCTCTATTGGGGTGATATGGTACTACGAGGTCCCTAAGATAAGATGGGACCTGATTATTCAAAACCTTATAAGTAAGAAGAAGAATTTTAAATTCTATTCTAGAATTAACAGGAAGCCAATGAAGAGAGGGCAATATGGGTGAGATATGCTCTCTCCTTCTAGTCCCCGTCAGTACTCTAGCTGCAGCATTTTGAATTAACTGAAGGCTTTTTAGGGAACTTTTAGGACAACCTGATAATAATGAATTACAATAGTCCAGCCTAGAGGAAATAAATGCATGAATTAGTTTTTCAGCATCACTCTGAGACAAGACCTTTCTGATTTTAGAGATATTGCGTAAATGCAAAAAAGCAGTCCTACATATTTGTTTAATATGCGCTTTGAATGACATATCCTGATCAAAAATGACTCCAAGATTTCTCACAGTATTACTAGAGGTCAGGGTAATGCCATCCAGAGTAAGGATCTGGTTAGACACCATGTTTCTAAGATTTGTGGGGCCAAGTACAATAACTTCAGTTTTATCTGAGTTTAAAAGCAGGAAATTAGAGGTCATCCATGTCTTTATGTCTGTAAGACAATCCTGCAGTTTAGCTAATTGGTGTGTGTCCTCTGGCTTCATGGATAGATAAAGCTGGGTATCATCTGCATAACAATGAAAATTTAAGCAATACCGTCTAATAATACTGCCTAAGGGAAGCATGTATAAAGTGAATAAAATTGGTCCTAGCACAGAACCTTGTGGAACTCCATAATTAATTTTAGTCTGTGAAGAAGATTCCCCATTTACATGAACAAATTGTAATCTATTAGACAAATATGATTCAAACCACCGCAGCGCAGTGCCTTTAATACCTATGGCATGCTCTAATCTCTGTAATAAAATTTTATGGTCAACAGTATCAAAAGCAGCACTGAGGTCTAACAGAACAAGCACAGAGATGAGTCCACTGTCCGAGGCCATAAGAAGATCATTTGTAACCTTCGCTAATGCTGTTTCTGTACTATGATGAATTCTAAAACCTGACTGAAACTCTTCAAATAGACCATTCCTCTGCAGATGATCAGTTAGCTGTTTTACAACTACCCTTTCAAGAATTTTTGAGAGAAAAGGAAGGTTGGAGATTGGCCTATAATTAGCTAAGATAGCTGGGTCAAGTGATGGCTTTTTAAGTAATGGTTTAATTACTGCCACCTTAAAAGCCTGTGGTACATAGCCAACTAACAAAGATAGATTGATCATATTTAAGATCGAAGCATTAAATAATGGTAGGGCTTCCTTGAGCAGCCTGGTAGGAATGGGGTCTAATAAACATGTTGATGGTTTGGATGAAGTAACTAATGAGAATAACTCAGACAGAACAATCGGAGAGAAAGAGTCTAACCAAATACCGGCATCACTGAAAGCAGCCAAAGATAACGATACGTCTTTGGGATGGTTATGAGTAATTTTTTCTCTAATAGTTAAAATTTTGTTAGCAAAGAAAGTCATGAAGTCATTACTAGTTAAAGTTAATGGAATACTCAGCTCAATAGAGCTCTGACTCTTTGTCAGCCTGGCTACAGTGCTGAAAAGAAACCTGGGGTTGTTCTTATTTTCTTCAATTAGTGATGAGTAGAAAGATGTCCTAGCTTTACGGAGGGCTTTTTTATAGAGCAACAGACTCTTTTTCCAGGCTAAGTGAAGATCTTCTAAATTAGTGAGACGCCATTTCCTCTCCAACTTACGGGTTATCTGCTTTAAGCTACGAGTTTGTGAGTTATACCACGGAGTCAGGCACTTCTGATTTAAAGCTCTCTTTTTTAGAGGAGCTACAGCATCCAAAGTTGTCTTCAATGAGGATGTAAAACTATTGACGAGATACTCTATCTCACTTACAGAGTTTAGGTAGCTACTCTGCACTGTGTTGGTATATGGCATTAGAGAATATAAAGAAGGAATCATATCCTTAAACCTAGTTACAGTGCTTTCTGAAAGACTTCTAGTGTAATGAAACTTATTCCCCACTGCTGGGTAGTCCATCAGAGTAAATGTAAATGTTATTAAGAAATGATCAGACAGAAGGGAGTTTTCAGGGAATACTGTTAAGTCTTCTATTTCCATACCATAAGTCAGAATAAGATCTAAGATATGATTAAAGTGGTGGGTGGACTCATTTACTTTTTGAGCAAAGCCAATAGAGTCTAATAATAGATTAAATGCAGTGTTGAGGCTGTCATTCTCAGCATCTGTGTGGATGTTAAAATCGCCCACTATAATTATCTTATCTGAGCTAAGCACTAAGTCAGACAAAAGGTCTGAAAATTCACAGAGAAACTCACAGTAACGACCAGGTGGACGAATTTGGATGGACAAGACTAAGAGTCAAGCTTTCAAATGAATTAAAGCTCTGTCTGGGTTTTTGATTAATTAATAAGCTGGAATGGAAGATTGCTGCTAATCCTCCGCCCCGGCCCGTGCTACGAACATTCTGACAGTTAGTGTGACTCGGGGGTGTTGACTCATTTAAACTAACATATTCATCCTGCTGTAACCAGGTTTCTGTAAGGCAGAATAAATCAATATGTTGATCAATTATTATATCATTTACCAACAGGGACGTAGAAGAGAGAGACCTAATGTTTAATAGACCACATTTAACTGTTTTAGTCTGTGGTGCAGTTGAAGGTGCTATATTATTTTTTCTTTTTGAATTTTTATGCTTAAATAGATTTTTGCTGGTTATTGGTAGTCTGGGAGCAGGCACCGTCTCTACGGGGATGGGGTAATGAGGGGATGGCAGGGGGAGAGAAGCTGCAGAGAGGTGTGTAAGACTACAACTCTGCTTCCTGGTCCCAACCCTGGATAGTCACGATTTGGAGGATTTAAGAAAATTGGCCAGATTTCTAGAAATGAGAGCTGCTCCATCCAAAGTGGGATGGATGCCGTCTCTCCTAACAAGACCAGGTTTTCCCCAGAAGCTTTGCCAATTATCTATGAAGCCCACCTCATTTTTTGGACACCACTCAGACAGCCAGCAATTCAAGGAGAACATGCGGCTAAACATGTCACTCCCGGTCTGATTGGGGAGGGGCCCAGAGAAAACTACAGAGTCCGACATTGTTTTTGCAAAGTTACACACCGATTTAATGTTAATTTTAGTGACCTCCGATTGGCGTAACCGGGTGTCATTACTGCCGACGTGAATTACAATCTTACCAAATTTATGCTTAGCCTTAGCCAGCAGTTTCAAATTTCCTTCAATGTCGCCTGCTCTGGCTCCCGGAAGACATTTGACTATGGTTGCTGGTGTCGCTAACTTCACATTTCGCAAAACAGAGTCGCCAATAACCAGAGTTTGATCCTCGGCGGGTGTGTCGTCGAGTGGGGAAAAACGGTTAGAGATGTGAACGGGTTGGCGGTGTACACGGGGCTTCTGTTTAGGGCTACGCTTCCTCCTCACAGTCACCCAGTCGGCCTGCTTTCCCAGCTGCTCGGGATCTGCCAGGGGGTAACTAACGGCGGCTAAGCTACCTTGGTCCGCACCGACTACAGGGGCCTGGCTAGCTGTAGAATTTTCCACGGTGCGGAGCCGAGTCTCCAATTCGCCCAGCCTGGCCTCCAAAGCTACGAATAAGCTACACTTATTACAAGTACCGTTACTGCTAAAGGAGGCCGAGGAATAACTAAACATTTCACACCCAGAGCAGAAAAGTGCGGGAGAGACAGGAGAAGCCGCCATGCTAAATTGGCTAAGATCTAGTAGCTACGCTAAGCTAGCGGATTCCTAAAAACACGCAAAGTGAATAATGTGTAAATAATTTAGAGGTGATTCAGCTGAAGGAGTGCTTTAGTTAAGGCACGTGAAGATTACACTGGGAAACAAATCGTAATCTAGATAACTAGATCAATCTAACTGCGCAGATTAAACAGCTAACAGATACAGAAAAACACAGCTGTGCTTTGGAACAGGAAGTGATACAATACCGCAGTGAGAGCCAACCACCAGCTGAAACTACTGATTCCAGCTGGTGGTTGTAAACAAAAATGAAAGTCCATTTAGCAAGTCCTTTGTTGACTACTCACAATATATGGAGTTAAAATTGTCTCATTAAAATTTGTAAATGCGCGCAGGGTGATCTACAAATAATCATTAATTTGCAATTGTGTTCAGATATCCACAAATGCAAATTTCATATTTGTAACTTGTAAATTGGTCTTTGCAAATAATGTTGTATTTGCAAATATAAAACTTAATTTGTAAAAAAAAACAAATTACATTTGTAAAACTGGAAATTGTATTTGTGAATTGAGTTTCAGCATTTGTGGATCACCATTTACACACATTCATCGCTTTCCTCTGCGACGTCATTTTGAGACATTCTTTTTGCAAAATCCACAGATCCACAAACAAATGCCTACTGATTCACAAATACACACGCACACTGGATATCCACTAGATGGCAGTGTGGTTCCATTCATTGATGTGGCAAGGTGAATTATTTTTTAAAATTATGTATCCGCGGATTTCATCATGGGAAAGGGGGCAGGGGTGTTAGTGTTGTACTCTTTAACGCAGTGGTTCAAATAAGCGTATTAAACAGCATTGCGCCTGTGCGTGCTCCATGACACAGACATGCTGCAAAATTCTTCTTTTAAAAACTTGAAAGTTCTAAAAGTTGCTACATTTAGCTAAGCTTCGCAGAGGAGCCACACAGCGTCACCGCAGCAACCAACCAGTCCCGCTTTACGACAACTGTCACAACAGCCAGGTTCCGTGGATCCGAGGAAACTGATTTGTATCTGTAACACACAGATTAGTGTCTGCAGACTTATAAAACTTGCATTATGTTGTAAAAAAAAAGAACGCTTTGCGATAAGCATTTTAAATACTCAGTAACGATCACGATTAAAGAGTCATCCGGGTGCATATAGTTTCAGCCACATCAATGAATGGAACCACACTGCCATCTAGTGGATATCCAGTGTGCGTGTGTATTTGTGAATCAGTAGGCATTTGTTTGTGGATCTGTGTTAGCGAAAAGAATGTCTCAAAATGACGTCGCAGAGGAAAGCGATGAATGCATGTAATTGGTGATCCACAAATGCTGAAACTCAATTCACAAATATAATTTCCAATTTTACAAATGTAATTTTTTTTTTTTTTGCAAATTAAGTTTTATATTTGCAAATACAACATTATTTGCAAAGACCAATTTACAAGTTACAAATATGAAATTTGCATTTGTGGATATCTGAACACATTTGCAAATCAATGATTATTTGTAGATCACCCTGCGTGCATTTACAAATATTAATGAGACAATTTTAACTCCATAATAATAACCCATAATGACAACATGAAAAAAGGGGCAGCACAGTGTCTCAGTGGTTGTCTTTGGTTAACTATAACATCAGGGAAAGCACTTCCAATTTTTTTTAATTTTCTTTGTTAAAAGAAAGTATATTCAAGTATTGAGGGGTCCGCATCCTTCCTCAAGTTGGCACTGTGGTTCCATTCCAATGTTGGTCATTTTTATGACCTTTGATCTTTGGCTGATAGCACAGTGGCTTAGTGGTTAGCACTATTGCCTCAGAGACACATTGCCTTCTTGCCACAGCAAGAAGGTCATGGGATTGATTCCCACCTGTGGCCTTTCTGTGTGGAGTTTGCATGTTCTCCTTGTGTTTGCGTGGGTTTCCTTTGGGTCCCCCAGTTTTCCCCCACATTTAATTCACCCAACTGTGCAGGTTAGGTGAATTGGAAACTTTATAATTGTCCAGGTCTTCCTTGCAAAAGAAGTCTCGATCTCAGTGGAACTAACCTGGTAAAATAAAGGTTAAATTCAATTCAATTCAATTAAATCAAACTCACCCCCAGGGAAATGCTGCCTTAAACACTGAGTTCCACAACAAAAAGAAAAAGAAAAAGAAAACGTGACTTGCAGTATATTCTGGTACAACATTTTGTTTGTTTGTTTGTGCTTTGGTTTTCTTCCTTTTTAAATGCATATTTTAACAGGAGCAACTGAAACTACGGTGCGATTTACACTCAAACATTTTTCCTTTAAAGCTAAACATTTCCATGTAAAATACCAATACCAGCTTACTATGTAAGCCTTTATGTTCAGTCTTAAAGCCCTTGTGTATTGTCAACACACATACCTGATGAAAAATTATTTTTATCTCAGTTTTGTGTTTGTTCATGAATCCGTTCTCCCCAAAGTGTCTCCCAAAATGAAACAAATGCCACTTTGAGAAAATGTGTGCTGATTACGGCGGCAAAAAGACGGGATAAAGCTGACAGGAGGTGGTGAGACAGAAAGTTACAGAAATCAATACCAATTAGAAGACTTCTCCTTGAATCTCAAGAGTGATTTACAGATAAAAGGCACAAAAAAAAGATAAAATGAGGGAGGCTGCTGGGATTTATACAAAATCTGTTTATCCTAAGCCAGCATTAATCAACTTAATACGTAAAATGTGGAGGGACTTTCTGCTCCACATTTCATATAGATAGAACAAAAGCACTGCTTTGCCAATCTGAAGGGAAAAAAACTGTTCCAAGTAAATCAAACATTAAAGCTTTTACAGAATCTTTCACATAATGAAATAATCATGAATTGCAAAAGCTGAGACTGTGGCCACGGTGAAGCTGCTTCATCAAGCCAAACGTAATTGGTGATGTAAATCACTGGTGATGTAGGAGAAGTTAAACGAATATCCGCTCTGATATTTGTGACCGTCAAGGCTGCCGAGGGTGAAAACGAGAACATTGAAAGGAAATGAAGCTCAAAAGAAACAACTGAGCATGGCCTGTACTGCGACAAGTCATCACTAAACCCGCCTGAGGATGAGAGCAGAAAACAAATTGTTCCCATTTATGGGAAATCTGGAAGACATCCATATTCATGATGGGAGGGGGCAGTGTCTGTGTGCGTGTATGTGTGCAGAGTACAAGATATGATTCTCCACCTCCTCATACAGCGGTGACATTTAGGTCATCACCAGGAGGGAGGATACGGGCGGAGGCAGAGAGCATCTCTGGGTGATGGCATAGTTTTTTTTCACTGGATCATACAGCTTTGCATAATTACACAACAGCAAGCGTGCCTTTCCACGTCTGCATGACTCGGTGTACATCCATTTGCCAATCCTCCAAGGCAGGATTTAAGCATATTTCTTAATATTTGCAGACTAAAAGCTCTCTGCTACAATGATGGAATGTCTGACTTTGTATATTTAAATGCCAGCACTGCATGTTGTAATATATTTTTTATACATATTGCATCATTGAAAACTTGCACAGCTGCTTGTCTGGCTGACTGAATTGATTGTTAAAGGTTTTGCCAGAGAGAGACACCTATATGATCACAGCTCCCCATCTTTAGGTGACTGTATGATTCAACACAATGAAAGAGCCTGGAAGCCTGACTTACTGAGATCCAATATAATGAGTACTAAATTGCATGGGCATTCCAAACTTTTGCATGTCAGGTTGGTGAACATTTTGCAAGTGATTTATTAAGAATAACTGTACAAATGTCAGTTGTTGGTAACATAGGCAACAGTATGTAAATGAGGACGTTGCATATGTTAGGGCTCAGTCCTATCAGGAAAAACAGTGGTTGGAGACCTCAACACGACCCAAAATAGCATGAGAGTGTGCAATAGCAATGTTCCTGACTTCGTGACTAATTTTTGCATCAACTATTGAAGCAAAAGCTGTAGTCTCACACACGTCTTCGGCGCCATAAATAATATTACAGCTCTTGTTCACTTTTCGCAAACTTGATTTTAAAACTATGCTTTTGACGCTGCTTTTGTGCAAGATTAGTGGCGTCAAATTTGTGAGTGAATGAGCAACTTTTGTGTAATCCATCATTACGGAACATGCAGATTGCAAAAAAAAGTGATGTGCTAGAAGAAATCTGAGCTGAGATTCAGCACCCCTAAATGGCCGTAAATCAGTTGTCAAATTCCATGCAAGAAAAAATAATTGTTGACCAGTGTTATTATGGAAATCTTGGCAAGTGTTAGACAAGGTTCTAAACAGGGGTCAAAATACCCCTGTTCTCCCTGACAATGATAATATAATAAGCAATGTCACCAGCAACCCCAGCCTTGCCAATAAATTTAATAAAAATTCTGTCTCCATCAGAGAAAATGTATCTAAAAATCAGCCAAACACTACCTATCAAGTAACTACCTGAACTCTTTCTTCCTGAAAACAACAGACTGTGATGAAATCACTAGTAAAATCCTGAAAAGCATTATCAAAGTAATTATTGAAGTCCTTGCTGCATCAATCTGTCTTTACTCTCTGGAATACTTCCACAAATGGCAAAAATAGAGTTACACCAGTCTTTAAATCCGCCAATAAGAAAGGTCTGAGCAACTCTGAGCATTCTGCTTATTCTCTCAAAGGTCTTGGAGAGAGTAATTTACAGTACACTAAATAGCTACAGTGTATCTGGAAAGTATTCTCAGTACTTCACTTTTTTCACTTTTACAGTCTTATTCCAAAATGGAGAAAATTCTTTATTTCCCTCAAAATTATACTCACAACGACCCATAATGACAACATAAATAAAAGCTTTTTTTGAAATTTTTGAAAATTTATGAAAAATAAAAAACTAAGAAATCACATGTACATAAGTATTCACACCTTTTACTCAATACTATGTTGATGTACCTTTGGCAGCAATTACAGCCTCAGGTCTTCTTGAATATGATGCCACATGCTTGGTGCACCTATCTTTGGGCAGTTTGGTCCATTCCTCTTTGCAGCACCTCTCAAGCTCCATCAGGCTGGATGGCAAGCATCACTGCACAGGCATTTTCAGATCTCTCCAGAGATGTTCAATCAGATTTAGGTCTGGGCTCCAGCTGGACCACTCAAGGACATTCAGAGTTGTCCTGAAGCCACTCCTTTGATATCTTGGCTGTGCGCTTAGGGTCATTGTCATGCTGAAAGATGAACCGTCACCCCAGTCTGAGGTCAAGAGCGCTCTGGAGCAGGTTTTCATCCAGGATGTCTCTGTACATTGCTGCATTCATCTTTCCCTCAATCCTGACTAGTCTCCCAGTTCCTGCTGCTGAAAAACATCCCCACAGCATGATGCTGCCACCACCATGCTTCAAAGTAGGAATGGTGCCTGGTTTCCTCCAAACATGACGCCTGGCATTCACCCCAAAGAGTTCAATCTTTGTCTCATCAGACCAGAGAATTTTCATGTTCTGAGAGTCCTTCAGGTGCCTTTTGGCAAACACCAGGTGTGCCTTTTACTAAGGAGTGGCTTCTGTCTGGTCACTCTACCACACAGGCCTGATTGCTGGATTGCTGCACAGATGGTTGTCCTTCTGGAAGGTTCTCATCTCTCCACAGAGGAATGCTAGAGCTCTAAAAGTGTGACCATTGGGTTCTTGTTCATCTCACTGACTAAGGCCGTTCTCCCTGATTGCTCAGTTTGGACGGGCAGCCACCTCAAAGAAGAGTCCTGGTGGATCTGAAGTTCTTCCATTTAGGGATTATGGAGGGCACTGTGCTCATTGGGACCTTCAAAGCAGCAGAAATGTTTCTATACCCTTCCCCAAATTTGTGCCTTAAGACAACCCTGTCACGGAGGTCTACAGACAATTCATTTGACTTCATCCTTGGTTTGTGCTCTTCTCTTCATTTTGTATATAAAAGACTGTTAATTCCTCCTCTCTACAACATAAATTATTATTTGGATTCTTGTGGGCAAACAAACAGGTTTGTGTCATCTGCAGTTATCTGTAAACAAATCATCAATAGTGAGCTTGTGAATACAGACACCTGTTTTGATGCAAACATTCTCATACTACACTGTATCAGTTTCATTAAAAAAGATGACACCAAGCAAATTTGTCCCAAAATAAATGGATAGAATATTGTAAGAGTTAGCTTAAAAAGCAGAGCAGTATATTTAGACAGTTATTTTTTGTTGTTGTGTTTTTATTAGATCATAAATACGGCATTTGAAATTAAGAAATTCATCAACGAGGATCCCGATGAACTTTGTAGAGCTGAGACATTTTCTTCCACTCTCTGCACTTCTCACCCTATAAAAAACATTTATTTGAGCCTCATTTACATTACTACAATATTATATGGTAACACATTTCCAATTCACCTAAAAAAAGCTATAAACCCTTCAAAAGAAAGTCATATTTGCCTTATCATGGTCTTGGTTTAATTCTCCTACAAGAATACTTTTCCACAGATGCCATTTTCTAAGGATTGCTGAGTATAATTACCTCCAGAATGCTTTTATAATGTACCAGGTTGTCTACAAACTCAACCATAAGGGTCACTTCACACATAGTACGAATAAGTACAACTCAGGGCGACTCACGGCGGAACAGCTCGTATGAGCAAACCACGAAAACATTGCGCTCATGGGCAGGCGTGCACGATAGATAACAATGCAGTTGTTCGTGCACATAGGAACACTACAAGAAGCTGCATCACATCGCACCGCTGATGTGGAGAACAATAAAATAAAAACCAGCTGAACAATTAATGAATATCACTGGGTTGATATAAATAATACATAAAAGGACCCCATGGTTAAATAAAAATAATGCCACTCACGGGATTCAAACCCATGAGCTCTGATTATCAGACGGAAACTTTACCACTGCACTACCATCACTGGCCTGTAATCGCTGCAGAAAAATGCCTGAAATCAACAAAGACATGGAGGAGGTGTGCTGTGTGCAGCTGCTGCAGCCCGGTGTAAAGGTGAAAGCTGTTATATATATTTCCACATGAGGACAGCAGGCAGAGACATAATTTTCCTTATTTGTTATGTAATTGCATATGTAGTTATTGTCGTAATTATTTATATAACTGTCCTGGCAGTGGTTTCTGTGTTTGTAATGTGTGCACTGAGCTGCCATCCAGCTGTCAGTGTGCTGCAATCAGCTGACATGCACCTCCCCATGCTGTGTGCGCTCAGACGTGGCTGTCTGGGCCCCATGTGATCATGTCTGTACATACATATCAGCATTTTATGCAAGTGTCCCCCCCCCCCCCCAGCATGCCACATGTGTTGGGGGGAGCAGGGGAGCGTGACACATGCGCACACGTGTGAGACACATGCACCACATGTGTGTGGCTTTTTGCAACTCCACAGTCATGGGGGCATTTAGACAAATTTCACATCCAGCTCGACAGTGATCATCTGCTGACTGTTTTCATGATGATAGTGCAAATGGTCACATATTTTCTATCTAGATGTTCATGTGTGTCAGCTGGAATTTGACCGACACCCGAGAGGGTTTGATGGGCTCTCCCAGCGCACACTCTGTCTTTCAGCCACTGGTGTGTACAAATCATTGGAGCAACAGATGTACAAGGCGTTGGAGGCAGCTCCGATTTTACACGTTGCATACAATTCCTGCTTCATGAGCAAGTCGACCACATTCGTACTATGTATGAAGGGGCTCTAAACTGTGTGCCTCATTCCAGTCTTCCTTCCTATACACACCTATGTCACCAGCAATAAAAACCTAATTAGTGGGGGGGAAAAAGAAAGGTTAAAATATACCAGCTTCAGTATCGTGTGCAGAGGACTGCAGATTTGGAATGAGCTTGATGAGAAACTAGAAATCTCTCATTCTATCTCCATTTTCAAGAAAAAATAAATAAAAATGCAGCTCCTGTCATAGGAATAATTTACTGATCATTGATCTTTCTTCATTAATTGTATCTTCCTAAGTGTACCTACTAATTTAATGTAATCAGAATGGTTGTCTGTTGTGTGTTGGTTATATGTGTCTTTGTATGTCATTGTACTCAAAGTATATCTGGCCAGTATCAATCATTGGATAGATAGATAGACTGTATTTTAAGTTGATGATGTGTGTGAATAAATTATGTCAAACAAATGTACCATGCCTCACGCCCTATGACTGCTGGGATAGTCTCCACCCCCATCCTTAATCGGAGTAAGCGTTTGAAGATCAGAGACAAAGTGAGTGAGAGAAATGCCCAGCATGTCAAACAGAGGTGGTGGAAACAAGTGTCCAAGCATGTCAGTTTTAATGATCAACGTAACCATGAGAATGACTCCTACTTGAATAATATAGTCTTCATTTGATTCAGCTACATTTGGGTTAAAAACTGATGATTACTCACCTTGTAAATGAACGTGAATTGTGGTCTGGGTGCAAAAAATGCAAAAAAAAAAAAATTCCTTGTACCTCAATGAAAACCTTATATGTACGCCACATGACTGATTGATAATTCCCTTAATGCATAAATGAGGTGGGCAGGATCGGCTTTACATGGCCTCATATGGAAAGGCGAGGTTGTATGAAGTAATTACCTCTGCCTACGGAGTTGGGCTGAGGTTATTTTTTCGCTCCTGTTTGTAAGTTTGTCTCTTTGTGAACAGCCTGGAGCTCACAATTTTTTATACATCATTATGAAATTTTTACAATGTGTTGTTGTTGTTGTCCATCCCCCCCTCACCCTAGACCCCTCCCTTTTCGCATACAGAGCCAAGCGTTCTACAGAGGACACAATCTGCTCAGCCCTGCACCCAGCCCTTACCCATCTGGACAAGAAGGACTCATATGTGACAATGCTGTTCATAGACTTCAGTTCAGCATTCAACACCATAATACCTCAACAGCTCATCTACAAACTGGACAAACTGGGGCTCAGCACCTCCCTTTGCAACTGGCTGTTGGACTTCCTCACCCAGAGGCCACAAGCAGTCCATGTTGGCAATAACACCTCGAGCAGCATTGTATTGAACACAGGGTCTCCCCAAGGCTGCGTGCATAGTCCACTGCTCTTCACATTACTGGCACATGACTGCACAACAACCCACAGCACAAACCACATAGTGAAGTTTGCAGATGACACAACTCTGGTGGGGCTCATCACCAAGGGCGATGAAACTCACTACAGGGAAGAGGTCAACCTTCTAAGCACGTAGTGCAGAAACAACAACCTCCTGCTGAATGTCAGCAAGACCAAGGAGATTGTTGTTGACTTCCAGAAAGGTCACACCCAACACCTGCCACTGACCATCGAGGGTGCTGCTGTGGAGAGAGTGAGTAGCAACAAATTCCTGGGGGTGCACATCAGTGAGGACCTGTCCTGGACCACCAACACTGCATCACTGACAAAGAAGGCCCAACAGCGTCTCTACTTCCTGCACAAACTCAAGCGGGCAAGTGCTCCATCAACCATCATGAGCACTTTCTACCATGGCACCATTGAGAGCATCCTTTCCAGCTGCATCACTGTGTGGGGCAGAAACTGCACTGACTACAACAGGAAAGCCCTGCAGCGCATAGTGAATGCAGCTGGAAGGATCACTGATGCCTCATTCCCCTCTCTGCAAGACATACGAGGGCTGTCAATAAAGTAACGGTCCTTTTTATTTTTTTCAAAAACTATATGGATTTCATTCATATGTTTTTACGTCAGACATGCTTGAACCCTCGTGCGCATGCGTGAGTTTTTCCACGCCTGTCGGTGACATCATTCGCCTGTGAGCACTCCTTGTGGGAGGAGTCGTCCAGCCCCTCGTCGGAATTCCTTTGTCTGAGAAGCTGCTGAGAGACTGGCGCGTTGTTTGATCAAAATTTTTTCTAAACCTGTGAGACACATCGAAGTGGACACGGTTCGAAAAATTAAGCTGGTTTTCAGTGAAAATTTTAACGGCTGATGAGAGATTTTGAGGTGCAGCGCTCTCAGGCGGCGTCGTCAGCCTGTTCAAGCTGAAAACCTCCACATTTCAGGCTCTATTGATCCAGGACGTCGTGAGAGAACAGAGAAGTTTAAGAAGAAGTCGGTTTCAGCATTTTATCCGGATATTCCACTGTTAAAGGAGATTTTTTTAATGAAAGACGTGCGGACAGGTCTGCGCGTCGGGACGCAGCCGACGCGGTGCGGCGACACAGGAAAAACACCTCCGTGTTGATAACCATTTGTAAAATCCAGGCGGTTTTTGATGGCTTTCAGTGGAGTGAGTATATGAGAAATTGTTTAACAGGCAGGACATGTTCCAACTTGTCCTTAAGGCTTTCAACAGAGGTGTTTTTCCTGTGGCGGAGCGTCGCAGCGGCTGCGTCCCGACGCGCGGACCCGTCCGCACGTCTTTCATTAAAAAAATCTCCTTTAACAGTGGAATATCCGGATAAAATGCTGAAACCGACTTCTTCTGAAACTTCTCTGTTCTCTCACGACGTCCTGGATCAATAGAGCCTGAAATGTGGAGGTTTTCAGCTTGAAACAGGCTGACGACGGCGGCTGAGAGCGCTGAGCGACGTCTCGCACTGTGGGAAGTCCTTAAAGCGACAGAATCACCTCAAAATCTCTCATCAGCCGTTAACATTTTCACTGAAAACCAGCTTAATTTTTCGAACCGTGTCCACTTCGATGTGTCTCACAGGTTTAGAAAAAAGTTTGATCAAACAACGCGCCAGTCTCTCAGCAACTTCTCAGACAAAGGAATTCCGACGAGGGGCTGGACGACTCCTCCCACAAGGAGTGCTCAATCAACTCAACTTCAATCAACTTTTTTTTTATATAGCGCCAAATCACAACAAACAGTTGCCCCAAGGCGCTTTATATTGTAAGGCAAGGCCATACAATAATTATACTCAACAAAAATATAAACGCAACACTTTTGGTTTTGCTCCCATTTTGTATGAGATGAACTCAAAGATCTAAAACTTTTTCCACATACACAATATCACCATTTCCCTCAAATATTGTTCACAAACCAGTCGAAATCTGTGATAGTGAGCACTTCTCCTTTGCTGAGATAATCCATCCCACCTCACAGGTGTGCCATACCAAGATGCTGATTAGACACCATGATTAGTGCACAGGTGTGCCTTAGACTGTCCACAATAAAAGGCCACTCTGAAAGGTGCAGTTTTGTTTTATTGGGGGGGGATACCAGTCAGTATCTGGTGTGACCACCATTTGCCTCATGCAGTGCAACACATCTCCTTCGCATCATCCGTGAAGAGAACACCTCTCCAACGTGCCAAACGCCAGCGAATGTGAGCATTTGCCCACTCAAGTCGGTTATGACGACGAACTGGAGTCAGGTCGAGACCCCGATGAGGACGACGAGCATGCAGATGAGCTTCCCTGAGACGGTTTCTGACAGTTTGTGCAGAAATTCTTTGGTTATGCAAACCCATTGTTTCAGCAGCTGTCCGAGTGGCTGGTCTCAGACGATCTTGGAGGTGAACATGCTGGATGTGGAGGTCCTGGGCTGGTGTGGTTACACGTGGTCTGCGGTTGTGAGGCCGGTTGGATGTACTGCCAAATTCTCTGAAACGACTTTGGAGACGGCTTATGGTAGAGACATGAACATTCAATACACGAGCAACAGCTCTGGTTGACATTCCTGCTGTCAGCATGCCAATTGCATGCGCCCTCAAATCTTGCGACATCTGTGGCATTGTGCTGTGTGATAAAACTGCACCTTTCAGAGTGGCCTTTTATTGTGGGCAGTCTAAGGCACACCTGTGCACTAATCATGGTGTCTAATCAGCATCTTGGTATGGCACACCTGTGAGGTGGGATGGATTATCTCAGCAAAGGAGAAGTGCTCACTATCACAGATTTAGACTGGTTTGTGAACAATATTGGAGAGAAATGGTGATATTTTGTATGTGGAAAAAGTTTTAGATCTTTGAGTTCATCTCATACAAAATGGGAGCAAAACCAAAAGTGTTGCGTTTATATTTTTGTTGAGTGTATGAAAAACCCCAACTGTCAAAACGACCCCCTGTGAGCAAGCACTTGGCTACAGTGGGAAGGAAAAACTCCCTTTTAACAGGAAGAAACCTCCAGCAGAACCAGGCTCAGGGAGGGGCAGTCTTCTGCTGAGACTGGTTGGGGCTGAGGGAAAGAACCAGGAAAAAGACATGCTGTGGAGGGGGGCAGAGATCGATCACTAATGATTAAATGCAGAGTGATGCATACAGAGCAAAAAGAGAAAGAAACAGTGCATCATGGGAACCCCCCCACAGTCTACGTCTAAAGCAGCATAACCAAGGGATGGTCCAGGGTCACCTGATCCAGCCCTAACTATAAGCCTTAGCGAAAAGGAAAGTTTAAGCCTAATCTTAAAAGTAGAGAGGGTATCTGTCTCCCTGATCTGAATTGGGAGCTGGTTCCACAGGAGAGGAGCCTGAAAGCTGAAGGCTCTGCCTCCCATTCTAACTCTTACAAACCCTAGGAACTACAAGTAAGCCTGCAGTCTGAGAGTGAAGCGCTCTAATGGGGTAATATGGTACTACGAGGTCCCTAAGATAAGATGGGACCTGATTATTCAAAACCTTATAAGTAAGAAGAAGATTTTAAATTCTATTCTAGAATTAACAGGAAGCCAATGAAGAGGAGGCCAACACGGGTGAAATATGCTCTCTCCTGCTAGTCCCCGTCAGTACTCTAGCTGCAGCATTTTGAATACTGAAGGCTTTTTAGGGAACTTTAGGACAACCTGATAATAATGAATTACAATAGTCCAGCCTAGAGGAAATAAATGCATGAATTAGTTTTTCAGCATCACTCTGAGACAAGACCTTTCTGATTTTAGAGATATTGCGTAAATGCAAAAGGCAGTCCTACATATTGTTTAATATGCGCTTTGAATGACATACCCTGATCAAAATGACTCCAAGATTTCTCACAGTATTACTAGATTTCAGGGAAATGCCATCCAGAGTAAAGATCTGGTTAGACACCATGCTTCTAAGATTTGTGGGGCCAAGTACAATAACTTCAGTTTTATCTGAGTTTAAAAGCAGGAAATTAGAGGTCATCCATGTCTTTATGTCTGTAAGACAATCCTGCAGTTTAGCTAATTGGTGTGTGTCCTCTGGCTTCATGGATAGATAAAACTGGGTATCATCTGCGTAACAATGAAAATTTAAGCAATACCGTCTAATAATACTGCCTAAGGGAAGCATGTATAAAGTGAATAAAATTGGTCCTAGCACAGAACCTTGTGGAACTCCATAATTAACTTTAGTCTGTGAAGAAGATTCCCCATTTACATGAACAAACTGTAATCTATTAGACAAATATGATTCAAACCACCGCAGCGCAGTGCCTTTAATACCTATGACATGCTCTAATCTCTGTAATAAAATTTTATGGTCAACAGTATCAAAAGCAGCACTGAGGTCTAACAGAACAAGCACAGAGATAAGTCCACTGTCCGAAGCCATAAGAAGATCATTTGTAACCTTCACTAATGCTGTTTCTGTACTATGATGAATTCTAAAACCTGACTGAAACTCTTCAAATGGACCATTCCTCTGCAGGTGATCAGTTAGCTGTTTTACAACTACCCTCTCAAGAATCTTTGAGAGAAAAGGAAGGTTGGAGATTGGCCTATAATTAGCTAAGATAGCTGGGTCAAGTGATGGCTTTTTAAGTAATGGTTTAATTACTGCCACCTTAAAAGCCTGTGGTACATAGCCAACTAATAAAGATAGATTGATCATATTTAAGATCGAAGCATTAAATAATGGTAGGACTTCCTTGAGCAACCTGGCAGGAATGGGGTCTAATAAACATGTTGATGGTTTGGATGAAGTAACTAATGAAAATAACTCAGACAGAACAATCGGAGAGAAAGAGTCTAACCAAATACCGGCATCACTGAAAGCAGCCAAAGATAACGATACATCTTTGGGATGGTTATGAGTAATTTTTTCTCTAATAGTCAAAATTTTGTTAGCAAAGAAAGTCATGAAGTCATTACTAGTTAAAGTTAATGGAATACTCACAGGCGAATGACGTCACCGACAGGCGTGGAAAAACTCACGCATGCGCATGAGGGTTCAAGCATGTGTGACGTAAAAACATATGAATGAAATCCATATAGTTTTTGAAAAAAATAAAAAGGACCGTTACTTTATTGACAGCCCACGTATAGACCACCCACCTCACCTGCAAAGCAACCACAATTGTGGGCAATGCAAGCCATCCCGCACACAACCTGTTCAGTACTCTGCCCTCCGGGAAGAGCTACAGGAGCCTCCGGTCGCGCACCACCAGACTCACAAAGATCTTCATCCACCAGGCTGTGAGATTATTGAACCCCCCACCTCCACCCAGGCTTTCAAGGAGCTAATATATATATATATATATATATATATATATATATATATATATATATATATATATATATATATATATATATATATATATATATGATATCTGTTGCCCATGACAATGTTCTGCACTGTTTCACTTTATCACCATCACACCACTTGCACAGTGTCTTAACAAAAATCTGCTGCTGCTACAAATACTGAATGGTTTGCACTACTGCACTCTCCACTTTTACTTTTACTATTACCTCAGACTCTACACTGTAAATACTAAATACTTGTCCTTATTGTTGAAATGTCTTGTCGTGTCATCACCGAGGGAAGGTGAGAAACGAAATTTCGATTCCTTGTATGTCTAGTACATGTGAAGAATTGACAATAAAGCTGACTTTGACTTTAACATCCCAGCCACAAACGGCTGGAACGTGCATGAATAGTTAAAGTAGTTGATAAAACGTTCTTGCCGCTATTTCTGTATGACAACGTTGCTTTTCATCCCACACATGAACGAGTCACGTTCACCTTGTCGGATCTTTAGTTATTGATCCGTTCAGATATCGTCAACCTTCGTGCAAGATGTCGGACTTGGGAGCTTGGGCAAAGTTGGACGACAATCAAACGGGAACTATGCAAATGATGAGGAGCCGTCAACACAGAAAGCAAAACGGAATACAGAAGAATAGGGTTGTCGTCAGGATTCGTTCACATTTTTCAACAGTTTGAAAATTCTGATGAAGTGCCAGCTACAGGAACGAAGCTGGACAATGGATAAAGGATGTCTCCGAAAGTCAACATAAGTCCAGATTTCTTGGTTTTGTTTTGGTGTCCTTCGTTTGTGCCGTGTGACCGGGGCTTTAACTGGGGTAAGAAGGTATAGAAAATGAATGGGTGAACAGAACACATCATGTTGAACATTTGAAAGATGCAATCCTTAGAGTGTGCTCTGTTTGTTAAACAACATGCACATTTTTGTGTTGTGTGTGAGCACTGATGTTTGTGCATCTTTTAATACATGCTAGTTTTAGTAAATCAAGTGTTTTCCGGAGCGGTAAATATGAACTGCACAAAACCAATGTTATGAACGGGCATCTGGGCAATTCCACAGTGGCTGTTACATTCAGAGAGGAAGCAGGCCTTTTGAAGTGACCACAACTTAAAACATACAGCCCCTGAGTGTTTCTGTCTTGCAGAAGACATAATAGGGACAAGGTCTACTTGGTTGGGGAAGGAAACTTTGTTGGTGCTTAGTACAAGTTGGTGGTACTCAATACTATGGGCATGACTGATGTTACAAAAAACAGCCATTAAGAAAATTCATAAACTTTACTGCAACTTTGCCTTCAAACTATACAGGGCTAGAGCCCCTTCATATATAGCACGAATAAGTAGGAATCAAGGTGAATCGCAGCGAAACAGCTAGAATGAGCGAATCACAAAAACACTGAGCCGACTTCTGGAGGGACACACACACGGGCAGGCGTGAACAATTCCGCTGCAAGCATGCTGCTTGCACTGTGTTCCCTCTGCGAGCGTGCATGAAACCGTCACAGCGGGAACACAGTGCAAGCAGCTGGAGCGTGTGTAACCACATCCCTCTACTGGTGGCTGGCTCTCACTGCGGTATTGTATCACTTCCTGTTCCGGAGCACAGCGGTGTTTTGCTGTATCTGTTAGCTGTTTAATCTGCGCAGTTAGATTGATCTAGATAACTAGATAACGATTTGTTTCACAGTGTAATCTTCACGTGCCTTAACTAAAGCACTCCCTCTGCTGAATCACCTCTAAATTATTTACACATTATTCACTTTGTGTGTTTTAGGAATCCGCTAGCTTAGCGCAGCTACTAGCTCTTAGCCGGTTAGCATGGTGGCTTCTCCTGTCCCTCCCGCACTTTTCTGTCTGGATGGAGCAGCTCTCATTTCTAGAAATCTGGCCAATTTTCTTAAATCCTCCAAACCGTGACTATCCAGGGTTGGGACCAGGAAGCAGAGTTGTAGTCTTACACACCTCTCTGCAGCTTCTCTCCCCCTGCCATCCCCTCATTACCCCATCCCCGTAGAGACGGTGCCTGCTCCCAGACCACCAACAACCAGTAAAAATCTATTTAAGCATAAAAATTCAAAAGAAAAAATAATATAGCACCTTCAACTGCACCACAGACTAAAACAGTTAAATGTGGTCTATAAACTTAGATCTCTCTCTTCTAAGTCCCTGTTAGTAAATGATATAATATTGCTCAACATATTGATTTATCTGCCTTACAGAAACCTGGTTACAGCAGGATGAATATGTTAGTTTAAATGAGTCAACACCCCCGAGTCACACTAACTGTCAGAATGCTCGTAGCACGGGCCGAGGCGGAGGATTAGCAGCAATCTTCCACTCCAGCTTATTAATTAATCAAAGACCCAGACAGAGCTTTAATTCATTTGAAAGCTTGACTCTTATTCTTGTCCATCCAAATTGGAAGTCTCAAAAACCAGTTTTATTTGTTGTTATCTATCGTCCACCTGGTCGTTACTGTGAGTTTCTCTGTGAATTTTTGGACCGTTTGTCTGACTTAGTGCTTAGCTCAGATACGATAATTATAGTGGGCGATTTTAACATTCCACCCACAGATGCTGAGAATGACAGGCCTCAACACTGCATTTAATCTATTGTTAGACTCGATTGGCTTTGCTCAAAATGTAAATGAGTACACCCACCACTTTAATCATACCCTAGATCTTGTTCTGACTTATGGTATGGAAATTGAAGACTTAACAGTATTCCCTGAAAACCCCCTTCTGTCTGATCATTTCTTAATAACATTTACATTTACTCTGATGGACTACCCAGCAGTGGGAATAAGTTTCATTACAGTAGAAGTCTTTCAGAAAGCGCTAGTAACTAGGTTAAGGATATGATTCCTTCTTTATGTTATCACAATGCCATATACCAACCACAGGGCAGAGTAGTACCCTAAACTCTGTAATGGAGATAGATTATCTCATCACTAGTTTTACATCCTCATTGAAGACAACTTTGGTGCTGTAGCTCCTCTGAAAAAGAGAGCCCCTAAATCAGAAGTGCCCTGACTACGTGGTATAACTTACAAACTCGCAGCTTCTTAAAGCAGATAACCGTAAGTTGGAGAGGAAATGTGTCTCACTAATTTAGAAGATCTTCACTAGCCTGGAAAAAGAGTCTGTTGCTCTATAAAAAGCCCTCCATAAAGCTAGGACATCTTACTACTCATCACTAATTGAAGAAATAAGAATAACCCCAGGTTCTTTCAGCACTGTAGCAAGGCTGACAAAGAGTCAGAGCTCTATTGAGCTGAGTATTCCTTTAACTTAACTAGTAATGACTTCATGACTTTCTTTGCTAATAAAATTTTAACTATTAGAGAAAAAAATTACTGATAACCATCCCAAAGACATATCATTATCTTTGGCTGCTTTCAGTGATGCCGGTATTTGGGTTTAGACTCTTTCTCTCCGATTGTTCTGTCTGAGTTATTTTCATTAGTTACTCCTCCAAACCATCAACATGTCTATTAGACCCATTCCTACCAGGCTGCTCAAGGAAAGCCCTACCATTAATTAATGCTCCGATCTTAAATATGATCAATCTATCTTTATTAGTTGGCTATGTACCACAGGCTTGTTAAAGGTGGCAGTAATTAAACCATTACTTAAAAAGCCATCACTTGACGCAGCTATCTTAGCTAATTATAGGCCAATCTCCAACCTTCCTTTTCTCTCAAAAATTCTTGAAAGGGTAGTTGTAAAATCAATCAATCAATCAATTTTATTTATATAGCGCTAAATCACAGCAAACAGTTGCCCCAAGGCGCTTTATATTGTAAGGCAAGGCCATACAATAATTACGTAAAACCCCAACGGTCAAACGACCCCCCTGTGAGCAAGCACTTGGCTACAGTGGGAAGGAAAAACTCCCTTTAACAGGAAGAAACCTCCAGCAGAACCAGGCTCAGGGAGGGGCAGTCTTCTGCTGGGACTGGTTGGGGCTGAGGGAGAGAACCAGGAAAAAGACATGCTGTGGAGGGGAGCAGAGATCAATCACTAATCTACGTCTATAGCTAACTGCTATAGAACAGCTAACTGATCATCTGCAGAGGAATGGTCTATTTGAAGAGTTTCAGTCAGGGTTTAGAATTCATCATAGTACAGAAACAGCATTAGTGAAGGTTACAAATGATCTTCTTATGGCCTCAGACAGTGGACTCATCTCTGTGCTTGTTCTGTTAGCCTCAGTGATGCTCTTTTGATACTGTTTGACCATAAAATTTTATTACAGAGATTAGAGCATGCCATAGGTATTAAAGGCACTGCGCTGCGGTAGTTTGAATCAGGGAGACAGACACTCTCTCTACTTTTAATTAGGCTTAAAACTTTCCTTTTTGCTAAAGCTTATAGTTAGGGCTGGATCAGGTGACCCTGAACCATCCCTTAGTTATGCTGCTATAGACTTAGACTGCTGGGGGGTTCCCATGATGCACTGAGTGTTTCTTTCTCTTTTTGCTCTGTATGCACCACTCTGCATTTAATCATTAGTGATTGATCTCTGCTCCCCTCCAAAGCATGTCTTTTTCCTGGTTCTCTCCCTCAGCCCCAACCATTCCCAGCAGAAGTCTGCCCCTCCCTGAGCCTGGTTCTGCTGGAGGTTTCTTCCTGTTAAAAGGGAGTTTTTCCTTCCCACTGTCGCCAAGTGCTTGCTCACAGGGGGTCGTTTTGACCGTTGGGGTTTTTCCGTAATTATTGTATGGCTTTGCCTTACAATATAAAGCGTCTTGGAGCAACTGTTTGTTGAGATTTGGTGCTATATAAATAAAATTGATTTGATTTGATTTGATCCCACAGCTGCTGTGGAAAAAATAAAAATAAAAAATACATGCCACCCACAGGATTCGAACCTGCAATTTACAAAAGCTCTGCTTGCCAGCAAGAAACGTTATCACTGCACTACCATTGCTGGTCTGCAAAAGGTGCAGAAAATTGCCTGAAATCAACAAGGAGATGGACGTATTCAGAAAAAATAAAATTACACACCATAAAAAACACTGCATTTTATTGAATCAATCTGTTATGTGATCATTTTTTAGTTATTTGTTATGTAATTGTATATATAGGTAGTGTAGTACTTATTAATATACCTGATCTGGCTGTGGTCTCTGTTTTTAATGTGACATGTCGTGTGCACTGAAACAGCATTTGCAGCTGTCAGTGAGTCTCTGGTCAGCAGGTGGGAGGCAGCTCGCCTTGCTGTGTGCGCTCAGACGTGGCTGTCTGGCCCCATGTGAACATGTCTGTACATACATATCAGCATTTTATGCAAGTGTGCCCCCCCCGCCCAGCACACAATGTGTGTTGGGGGAGCGAAGGGGCGTGGACACACACGCACACATGCAATACACATGCTGTGTTGCTTGTTTTGCAATGCCACAATCATGGGGGGCACTTACCCAAATTTCACATCCAGCTCAAAAGCCATCGTCTGCTCACTGTTTCCGTGCTAACAGCGCGAATGGCCACACATTTTCTAAGTGTCAAGTAAGCGGTGCTGGATGTTCATGTGTGTCACCTGGAATTTGTCCGACACCTGCCCCGAGAGGGATCAAATTGGGCTCTCACAGGGTACTCTCTGTCTTTCAGCCACTGGTGTGCGTGAATAGTTGTCATGACAGGTGTACAAGGCGTTTGAGGCAGCTCCGATTTTTCATGAATGACATGCAATTCCTCCTTTGTGCACTAGTTGGCTTCAATTGTGTTATGTGTGAAAGGGCCCTTAACAACTCTTTCTATTCTCGGATATAAGATAGTAAGCAACTGTCATTCTGCTGCTCCTTGCCATGTTACAAATCAAAGGCATAAATTGAATGATTGCATAATTATGTGGGACTGACATTACGTGAATGACGTTACAGTATGTACTCGAAATTTAAAGTTACAAAAATTCTATTTTTTGCTGATAAAACAATGTCCTTTGAATGAATTACTTTATTTATTTGGCACACAGATGAACAACAATAAAGACAAGAACAAAACATAAAAAGAACAACGTACAGAGAAACCTGTGTAGCCGAAAGGTGAGGCAGAAGAAGGCTTATAAATACCCTCCCCTTATACCATAAAAAATAATGTATACATATATAAATATATATACAGTCATAACAACAATACGAAAAAAATGTGCATGAACAATTAAACTTAATCATTAAAATTTAAAAACACAGCTAAGCAAGTAATAGTGCACAATCCCAAGCACAATGACAAAAATGGTAAGCCTAATCCTTCAAACTATAACGGGTAAATATATTGTTTTTGTAAAGCCGTTTAAAACCAACCAATGTACCAACTTTGACTGGCAATTGCTGTATTCTATGATTTGATAACTCCATAACAGGTTATGTTGGTATTTTTTTTTTATTTCTGGGCCAAAGCAGGTGTAGTGCTGGCAACCAGTTTCTCACTTCAGCTGAGGTGTGCAATGTTTTCATTAACACAAAACAATGATATGCTTATGCAGAGGATGAAAAATCAATTTATGCAACTGATAGAAAATGAGCAGAAATCATTGACATTTTGATGGAAGAAAAACAGGAAAAAATACAACCTGCTTTGACATGGTATAGCAAACCTTCACTGCATCAGTGTAACTGAAATGACTTTCTTTCTGCACGTGAATATTTGCTCTTTCAATTTCAAACACTATTCTCCCAATTTCTGTTTTTTTTTTGGGGGGGGGGGGGGCAGTGAGCTTCTACAACATGGAATTTGCCCATCTGCTTAAAATGGGGAAAGAAAAAGTGTTGCACAAGGAGTGTGTATCATCACACACCAAAACTGAGCTCATAATGCATTGCTCTGTGGGAGGTAAAGAACAGGGTCAACAACACCTGTGTCACACAGTGCACTGCAATCTTCCATGCCCTTTCAAAGAGACAGAAATAATAATTTGTATGCGCGGAACGCTGCGAGAAGTGACAACTATCCTAAATAACAAACTGTCCTGCTGCGCTGGTGAAAACCCAGACACAAAACAGATCTGATGTGTGATATGCCTGAAAAGAGGAGACATTTATAAAAGCAGCAGAAGGAGTGATCAGTCTTACTGGGTGACTAATGATACTTTGCAGGTGAAATGTCCAAAGAAGAATCCATGACAGGGACTGAGGTGAGATCAGTGCCGCTAATCCAGGACACATCTACACATTAATGCAGTTTGAAAGCTTTCACACTGTTTTTTTTTTTACCCTCACCGTTTTATTCCCTCAGCAACGCTGCTCTTTGAATGCACTGGAATGAAGTGTTTTTGTTTTTCTTTTCATGTTCTATCACTGAAGTTCTTCCCACCTCACATATGCACTTTTGTGATAAATAAGTTCCAGTTTAAAAATGCAATTTAGCTAAAGTTTGAAATCATTAGCAACCAGACTGTGAGAGGTGCATACATTACCAGAGACCAAAAACAATGAGTCTGCCAATTTGCCATTGAAAAATGTAGCCAGGCTGAGTGTACAGGCTGGTGTATACTTATGGAAGCTCATTTTCTGCAGCTGAAATTTGTAACTAGATTGGGTAAAAGTTTGTCTAAATCAAATGAAAATGTGCAAAAAGATGGTGGGTGCTGTACGTTGCTGCACCCACCAGATTATAGAATGTCCCTGAGTCCTCACTGACACTCACCCAGGCTGACCACTGTTCTATCCCCACCTACTGAAAAAAACTATTTATCAGCTGCAGCCAGGTGATACATGGTCATCCTCTTGGTCTTTTTCCCGTTTTCTAGGGACCTCAGCCCTGAGGGCACCTGGATGTTGGCTCTTGCTCAGAGACGTGTATCATGTGCCTGTCGATGATTCCCTCACAATTCAAGTACTACTGTTCAACTGAGCCTCCCTCAGTAACTGCTCATTTGACACAGTGCCATTCCAGCATTACCCAAGGTTTCTCCAGAGAGATGTACCACAGACATCCAGTCATCTTCTTAGTACCAGGTCCCTGAAGACTTGGACCTTCATTCTTCGGCAAACAGTTTAGTAAATGCCTCTGTCTAGAGATTTCATTACCCCATAGATGAGATAAGATTCATTGTCTTTGTCATTACACGAGTGCAACAACAACAAAATTACGTTTACGCTCCAATTGCCTCAGACAAAATACAGCAATTTATCCATAATTATTATTTGTTTACCATAATAATGGCACACATCAGAAGTAAAGACAACACATATACATTTGACATTGTTTATGTGCACTAAACGTGAACCAGTCCGTCATCCGAATTGAGGTAAAGTGGGTGAAGGCTGCAGTGGGTGGGGCCCGCGCCACCCAGCTTGGGGAGTTGAAGGCTGCAGCAGTAAAAAATGCACTGCCTTCGAGGTGGCAGGGAGGAAGCCAGGGTGAGGGGAGTGGAGAGACACGGGGGGAGGGGGGGTAAATAGGGATGGAGGGAGGGAGACATGCATCGTGTGCATATGAGTTAGGTTTCTGTCAGTTTCTGTCCGTGTGTGTGTAAAGTCTGAATAGGCCTTTCAGCACATTCATCAATGTCATATACTTCAAGCTCCTAGAGTCATGAATAGAGCTCTCAAACAACAGGTTTGAAACTTTCCACACATATAGATAGATCTGCGATGGCTGAGTGCAGGAAGTCATTAAAAGTCAAGACCGCTGTCTTGATCCAGGACAGTCAAAATCCCAGATGCTCCTACTTCTCACTCTGCTTCCCAAGTGCAGCAAGTAGGGCGTTGATAGCCAGCTAACCCTATGGCCAGCTATGAGGTGCCAATTGTACTCTCAAAACACCATTAAATTCTCATATATTATGAATTTAATGTGTGAGCACAATGTGGCAGTAATACACCATTAAGCTGCATGCCAATGGCAGTAAGACACAAAGAAGAAGAACCATTAATAAAAGTAACAAAAAAATACTTTTTAAAATTGAAAGTTTCGCATCAACAAACACGAAGGCATAGTTATGTCCATGAACACCATTAAATAATCAGTGAACATTATTTAAGAAATTCTATAAAATGTTTGTAGTTAGCAACAGGATCAAGCAGGTATAGAAAATAAATGAATGAACAACAATAGTAATAATGATAATAGAATCCACGGGCGCTAGATTGGGTAGTATTTATAAAATAGGTAGCTGACATTTTTCAAGGGTGGTAATAAATTATGTGAAATTTCTATAATGAGTTGGGATGGCATGTGAGTCCACAATGTTTTTAGAACCTTAGACCTCAATGTTTTTGTGTAGGCTCTCAGTTGTCCAGGTGGTTTCCATAGTAGAGAAGCTTGAATCTTCGGCTGGACTGGGTTGCTTGATGCAAGGACATTTCGCTTCAAATCGCAGAAGCTTCCTCAGCTAAAATTCTTGCTCTGGTGGTCTGACTTCTGTCTTGACTCTTGTAGAGAAGAATAATCAAGAAGTCACAAAGCTGGAGTTTTAAACCTAACCAGACTCCTCCTACCGAGAGGCAGACTGCTATAGGCTAGTGACCAAACAATAGCTCTAATTAGCACCTATTGTGCTCTAGTTAGCACCCTCCTAATGACAGGGCAAAAAATCCCAGTTTACTTTAAACCGGTTAACACCTTGAGACAGAAATTAGTTCACCCTAAGGACAGGATCCCTAGTTACAAACAGAGCAATGTAGTGTCTTCTATCAGATGTCAGGAAAACTGTAACGAACACTACTTAGGTGAGACTAAGCAACCTTTACACAAAAGGCTATACCAGCACCGCAGAGAGGGCGCCAGTGGACCTCAGTCTGCAGTTCATCTCCACCTTAAAGACACTAACCACACATTTAAGGACAAGGAAGTTAAAATATTAGCCCGAGAGAAGAAATGGTTTGAGAGAGGGGTCAAGGAGGCATTCTTTGTGAAACGTTTGAAACCCAGCCTTAACCGGGGAGGGGGTCTGACACACGCTTTATCCCCTGTTTACAATGGGGTACTCAGGTCAAAGCAGTTTCAGTCTTTTGTTCATGGTAATGAGTCATTCACGTCATCAGCAGAGTCGTCAAGGGAGCCATCATGAGAGGGTCCATCCCATCATTAGGATTACTAACTAGAGCACAATAGGTGCTAATTAGAGCTATTGTTTGGTCACTAGCCTATAGCAGTCTGCCTCTTGGTAGGAGGGGTCTGGTTAGGTTTAAAACTCCAGCTTTTGTGACTCTTGATTATTCTTCTCTAGTCAAGACAGAAGTCAGACCACCAGAGCAAGAATTTTAGCTGAGGAAGCTTCTGCGATTTGAAGCGAAACGTCCTCGCGTCAAGTAACCCAGTCCAGTCGAAGATTCAAGCTTCTCTACTTAGACCTCAACAATTTTTAAAAGAACTCAACCCTTTTATTTCCTGTTAATTGCATATTTTTATATTAATTTGCTTTAATATATTTATAAATTGTTAAGGTTCTTGTTTCATATACACACTATTATATGGCTGTGACGCAACGCACACTGTCATTGTCTGATTTCCGGTCTGACATTTTCCCATATCAGACCGGTTACCATGACATTCAGTCCAGAATGTGTATCACATTTGTTACAGACCAGAAAGCTAAAAACACAATTCGAAAAACCAAGTTTGACATGAATATACTCCCTAAATATCTAAACAGCATCGTAAAAAACACACAGATTGAAAGCTTACCAACTAACGACTAGTCTGTACAGGAATATTAGGCCTCTGTGTTTTTCCACTGTTAACACCTTGGTCTGATATTTTCCCGTACAGACGTCTCACTCAGTTTATAATACTTAATCATTATTATTATTAGTATATTGTTATTCTTATTTTATTATTACTTCTATTTTGTGATTTGATTTTTAAATGGATCACAATGGAAATGTGCTTTTAACTTATTTACAATTATATTATGTACTTACATTGAATTTACTGAATAAAATCAGGCACACATGCACACACTTTCAATATAAAGATAAGTTACCGTCCCCTGCTGGAATTGGGTGTGTGAGTACAGAATGTAATTAGCAACGTCGTTCAGTGTTGTGAGCTAATATGCATAGTTTCTCCCAAAATATTTGCCCTATCAATGTTACATTTTGGTGGCGTTCATCCTTGACCTAAAATACATAAGCATAACGATCAGCAACTGTCAGCTCTCCCCAGTTTGTCTGTGATTGAAGTTAAACATGCAGAGCTTTTTCTCTTTTCTCCATTCTGCCGCAAGCAGGTACTTCTTCTATTTTTACACACCCACAAACAGAGAATGTGGAGGAAGACATCAAACGCAGTACAGTTTTCACTCATGGTAACGGCAAAATGACACTTAACTCAGTCATGGTAATGGCAACATGACACTTAACTAAACCAATTGAACTACAAAAACACAATAAATCTGTAACATTAACAACACTGTTAAGTGAACAAACCGAAATAACAGCACTTAAAACCCCAAAACCCCGAACTCCCATGATGCATAGCAGCACAGTGTCCATTGTTCACTGTTGTTTGCTAATATCACTAATTTCTACAAAATTATTAGTCCTATCAACTTTCTATTTTAGCAGTGTTCATCTCTGACCCCAAAAAATACATTTGCATACCAAACTGCAAATGTCAGCTTTCCTCAGTTTGTCCCTGATCAAAGCTATACACAAGCACACAGACATACAGAGGCCACTTAGCTATTAGAAAATAGATAACAACAATAAATGTTTTAAGGGTGGTCCACTATATTCAGCTGTTCATAAAATCTGAGGAGAGACTCTACATATTTTAGAATAGAATAGAATATTCTGTTCTATTTAGTTTCATTTTATGGCACTCATGATTGTTCATGGTGTTTCTTTTAAAGACTGACAATAGGGGTTTCATTTTACTGCATTTGGATTTTACAATAAAAAACATTGCAAGGATATTAGATTTTTCAAAATGAAGTCACCCTGTGTACGAGGTCTGTCCATAAAGTAACGGTCCTTTTTATTTTTTTCAAAAACTATATGGATTTGATTCATATGTTTTTACATCAGCCAAGCTTGAACCTTTGTGCGCATGCGTGAGTTTTTCCACGCCTGTCGGTTGCGTCATTCACCTGTGAGCACGCCTTGTGGGAGGAGTGGTCCAGCTCCCTCGTCGGATTTTCATTGTCAGGAAATGACGGAATGATTTGGGCTTTTTTCCATCAGAATTTTTTCAGAAACTGTTAGAGACATGCAGCTGGAAACCATTCGAAAAATGTATCTGGCTTTCGGTGAAAATTTTACGGGCTTCACAGAAAATAAGGAGTGTTACTACAGCTTTAAGGATGGCCCACAATGGTGCTCGGCGCGCCGCGCTCCGAGCTGCGGAGATGAGGCAGAAACCACCAGATCATTTCTAAACGGATTGCTCTGTGGAGCCGAGACCGTCGTGTGCAATTTCTCTGGTTATCACAAGAGCTGGACATCATCAGATTTCACTTTTAACAAGAGATTTTGTCATGGAAAGCCGCGCGGAGGCTTCTCGCGTCACGACCGATTCGCTGATGAAGCGAGACAAAGGAACACCTCCGTTTCGGAGTGCCAGATGACAAGTTGGGACATGTCCAGCTCTCCACAATTTCTCTTATACTCACTCGACTGGTAAGCACTGAAAGCCGAGATAGGCATGTCATCCGTTTAGAAATGATCTGGTGGTTTCTGCCTCGTCGTCGCAGCTCGGAGCGCGGCGCGCCAAGCGCCATTGTGGGCCGTCCTTAAAGCTGTAGTAACAGTTCTTATTCTCTTTGAAGCCCGTAAAATTTTCACCGAAAGCCAGATAAATATTTCGAATGGTTTCCAGCTGCATGTCTCTAACAGTTTCTGAAAAAATTCTGATGGAAAAAAAGCCCAAATCATTCCGCCATTTCCTGACAATGAAAATCCGACGAGGGAGCTGGACCACTCCTCCCACAAGGCATGCTCACAGGCGAATGACGCAACAGACAGGCGTGGAAAAACTCACGCATGCGCACGAAAGTTCAAGCTTGGCTGACGTAAAAACATATGAATCAAATCCATATAGTTTTTGAAAAAAAATAAAAAGGACCGTTACTTTATGGACAGACCTCGTATTGTTTTTCTTTCGTGAAGGGTGTAAGATGTGGGATTTTGGTTGATAGTTTTGCAAACTTCTCACAGAAGTTACAAATTCAAAGTTACAGAAGCTGCAATTATGTGACCCATTTTTAAAATTTCATTCTTCACACTGTATTAGATGGATCAGTAATGTTGAGAATTTTCAAAGTAACTTCTTTAGTCTTGGGGCTTACAAGGGAAGTGATGGGATGGGTCTCCAGTTTTTGATTATTTTTTTTTAATCTGAAAAAAGTTGCAAAGTTTTTGGAGTTTCTCCTCCAAAACAATCATAACAACTAAAATGAAGGATCGTTGAAATGTTTGGTTGAACAGTAGGTAAAAGCAAATTACTGGTATTATGCGTTAGTGTACAACTGAAATATCTGACATCCCACTTGAAAAAGTAATGTTAATTGAGTCTGTGGTTGAACTCAGCGTCCCACTGACATCAATCCAAGTATTGTTTAATAATGTGTTTTTCTGTGATAATTGTGATGTTGGGCAGAAACTGATAGTTTGAAAAGAAAAGGTCTGTTATGGTTGACCCAGAAAGCAGACACAACCTGACAATTGAATGGTTTTTACAGTTTATTTTGGTGAGATGTAGGCAGGCTTGGCTGGAATGGTCCGACAGCGGAGGATAGGAACAGCTGAGCGAGGCAGGTAGAGGAGACGAATATGAGTGAGTCAAACAGGTAGCTGAATGCTGAAGAAAGGCAGATGGCAACTAGGATTCTGGATCACTACGGAGACTGAGATCTGGCATTGTCTGGATGTCTGTTAAATACTGCAGTGGCTTCATTGGAAATAGGTTGAAACCCAGAGTCCACACCCAACAACACAAAGACAGACTGAGACCAACATGACAGACCAGGGAGGGAAAAAGGACAAGACACACAAAGAAAGGCAAAGGCAATGACTAAACTCCAACAAGGTCAAGTGGATATTCAGTGAGTGTGTGCTTTGAGCACTTCACGTGTGTGTCTATACCTTGAAAGTATTTCATATTTAAATATTAATATGCTGTGCTTTCTATATATGACAGATTAAATAAATATAATGTTGCTGAGTTTTTATTTTCAAAACTTTATACAAGTACAGAAAGTGTTTGAACAAGGAACAGTTTCAAAATATAGTCACTGATGTATCGTTCCTCGAATCTGAAACTGTAGCCAACAGCAAAAGAATAGTGAAATGTACACACCTTGTATATCACCATGGATTTTGGACATATTCTTGTAAAATCTGACCCCTACTCAGAAAAAAACAAGCTCTGCTACTGTTCTACTCTTTACCATCCCTGCCCTATGACATCACAAAGATCCAGCTGGTTGAGAATTCTGTCAGGACGGGGCACAAACCAGGGGGACACAAATGCGAACTCTCACAGCAGATGCAGTTAGAATAAGGTTTAATGACAGTAACAGCCAGAGATTCGGTACACGGGTGGTCCAGCAGTGAAGCAAAGGTACAGACAGATGTAAGGCTGAGGCTTGGTTGAATCAATAGGCTGAGGTCAAAATACACGGTGCGGTGGCAATCAGAGGCAGGGACAAAAAAACGTGATCGAAGGCAAAACAAGGTCAAATACCAGCTGAAACAAGGCAAGGATGTAAATGCTGGAAAGTGAATACATTCAACAATCAAGCAAGGAACTGGCGGTGAAATTAATGGAACAAGAAGCAGGTGTCAGTGAAGGGAGGAGGCGTGGCCAGGGAAGACAAAGGTAAGTGCAAGAGAGTGTAGTGAGACCAAAAACAAAGCAAACTGGGAGCAAAATAATAACTGACAGGAAAAAAAAAACAACAGTGAAGAAATGTGACGTGCTCAACAGACAATAATTAACGTGAACAAAACAAAAAGGGAAAACTGTGAAATGATGTGACTAATCAAAATAACGGGAAACAAGAGGATCACAGACTACAAAAGAAACTAGAACCAGACTGACCCATATCAAAGTATAAGAATAAAGCAACAACTGATGAGCAAAAAATAAACTAAAACCAGTGACCAAACAACACAAAATAAATCTTAAACAGCAATATATACTAAAAGGAACACAACTGGATGAACACACTGAAGATAAATATTAACCAAAACCAGTGACTAAAGCATAATAAAGCAACACAAAATAAATGATAAACAGGGTGCAATAAATAACTAAAGGAACATAACCAGACAGGAAACACTTGCAGGTAAATAATAACCAAAACCTGTGACCAAAGCATAATATACATAATGTGATGAACAGAACTAAACTACAGCAACTTAAGGAACTAAGAGTGAACAAATACGAGGATGATTGACAGAAACAAAACCAATGATAACATGAACATGAAAACCTGACATGAACGAAAAACAAGACCAGACGAAGCCTAAGCATGACTATGATACATGGCATGATTCAGAAAAACAAAAGGCTCAAAGCACAAACGTGGAAAAAAGTTCAAAATAATAACAGCTGGCCCCAAAAGGGGTGGATTATGACAAATTCTGAATGCCCTCTCCTATTGGTTGAATAATTAACCAGGTTGAGGCTCGCACACGCACACACACACACCAGCCAGTCTCACGTTTTTTTTTTTTCGTGCTCCCGTGATGAAATGAGTCAACATTTTCATGACGGAGCTTTTTTTAACTCACTATTTCTAACCCTACTCCCACCCCCAACCCTAACCTTAACCATAACCTAATCTTACTCCTTCCCCCCCACCCTAACCATAACCACCCCAAATCCCAGCTTCACTTTTAATTTCGTGCAGCCATCACGGAATGAATGAGAATGAATTCATGCTGTCGTGATGAAAATGAGGCGCTTTTTGTCACAGTATCACGAACCAATAGACTAATGTATATTTCGTCATGCTGAATCATGACTTGCCGTGAGACCTGTTTGCATACATACACACACACACACACACACACACACACACGCACACAGAGTATGAGAAAAAAAAACTGAAATTGGTAACAAATATGTGAATGTGTGTTTGTATAAAGGCTGAAATTCCCTGTTGTTAAATGAGATTGCAATGATAAACTGTGAAGAGGTCAGTAATTAAGAGAAGCTAGCTGGTTGTAAATACCAGGGGCTGTGTTCCTCATGTGGCTTCACTATGCTTCCACAAGGAAAGACTGCAGACCTTTTAATAAAAGATAGCTTTGGCATCACAGAGTACATAGCGCTGATGTACTGCACACAAAATTGGAGTGAATACATGCCATTTTCCCATCGGCCCAACGGTCTGCGGATCCAAGGATTTGCCTCATATTTTGGCTGCAAACACAGCAAGTTTGCGTAGCAGTTGTATGTTTTGACATTAACAATATGTACAATACAATCTGTCTACAAATACAAATACAAATACATTTGGGGGTCGGGTGCAGAGAGGACTGGGTGGAAGTCGGGGGCGGGTGATCCGGCAGCCCGGTCCGCGCTCACAGCCTCTGGCTGACGGGACATGGAACGTCACCTCGCTGGGGGGGGGGCTGAGCTTGTGAAGGAGGTTGAGAGGTACCAACTAGAGATAGTCGGGCTCACCTCCATGCACAGCTTGGGCTCTGGTACCCAACTCCTGCAGAGGGGCTGGGCGCTCCACTTTTCTGGCGTTGCCCACGGGGAGAGACAGCAAGCGGGGGTAGCATTGCTCATTGCTCCCCAGCTCAGTCACCATGTATTGGAGTTCACCACGGTGAACGAGAAGGTTGCGTCCCTACGCCTTCGGGTCAGGGACAGATCTCTCACTGTTGTCTTGACCTACAGGCCGAGTGGTAGTGCAGAGTACCCGACCTTCTTGGAGTCCCCAGGAGGGGTACTAGATAGTGCTCCGACTGGGGACTCCATTGTTCTGGGGGACTTTATCGCCCACGTGGGCGGAGACAGTGAGACCTGGAGGGGGGTGATCGGGAAGTATGGCTTCCCCAATCTGAACCCGAGTGGTGTTCAGTTGTTCAATTTCTGTGCTACCCACAGTTTGTCCATCACAAACACCATGTTCGAGCACAAGGGTGTCCATAAGTGCACATGGCACCAGGACACCCTGAGCCGGAGGTCTATGATCAACTTTGTAGTTACATATCTGACCTTCGGCTACTTGTCTCGGACACTTGGGTGAAGAGAGGAGCTGAGCTGTCGACCGATCACCACCTGGTGGTGATTTGGATCCGCTGGGAGGGTCGAAGCCAGTCAGACCTGGCAGGCCCAAACATATCATGAGGGTCTGCTTGGAATAACTGGCGGAACCCTGTGTCAGCGAGGTCTTCAACTCCCACTTCCGGGAGAGCTTCTCCCAGATCCCGGGGGAGGTTGGAGACATGGAGTCCAAGTGGACCATATTCTCCACCTCCATTGTCGATGCGGCTGCTCATAGCTGTGGTCGCAGGGTCTCTGGTGCCTGTCACGGCGTCAATCCCCGAACCCGCTGGTGGACGCTGGAAGTAAGGGATGCCGTCAAGCTGAAGAAGGAGTCCTACTTGTCTTTGTTGGCAGGTGGGACTCCGGAGGCAGCTGACAGGTACCGGCAGGCCAAGTGTGCTGCAGCCTGTGTGGTCGCACAGGCAAAATCTCAGGTCTGGGAGGAGTTCAGGTAGGCCATGGAGGAGGACTATCGGTCGGCCTCGAAGAAATTCTGGCAAACCGGCCGATGCATCCGGAGGCAGAAGCAGCTCTCCATCAACACTGTCTACAGTGCGGGTGGGGAGCTGTTGACCCTGACTGGGGATGTTGTCGGGCGGTGGAAGGAATACTTCGAGGATCTCCTCAATCCCATCATCACATCTTTTGAAGAGGAAGCAGAGACTGGGGACTCAGAGGCCAACTCATCCATCACCCAGGCCGAAGTCACCGAGGTGGTCAGAAAGCTCCTTGGTGGCAAGGCTCCTGGGGTGGATGAAATCCATCCAGAGTACCTCAAGTCTCTGGATGTTGTGGGACTGTCTTGGTTGACACGTCTCTGCAACATTGCCTGATGGTCGGGGACAGTGCCTCTGGACTGGCGGAAGGGGGACCGGAGGGTGTGTTCCAACTACAACAGGATCACACTACTCAGCCTCCCCGGTAAGGTCTATTCCAGAGTACTAGAGAGGAGAATTCGACCGATAGTCGAACCTCGGATTCAGGAGAAGCAGTGTGGTTTTCATCCTGGTCGCAGCACACTGGACCAGCTCTACACCCTCCATCGGGTGCTCGAGGGTGCATGGGAGTTCACCCAACCAGTCCACATGTGTTTTATGGATCTGGAGAATGCATTCAACCCTGTCCCTCGAGGCACTCTGTGGGGGGTGCTCTGGGAGTACAGGGTCCGGGGTCCTTTGTTAAGGGCTATCCGGTCCCTGTACAACTGCAGCAGGAGCTTGGTTCGCATTGCCGGTAGTAAGTCAAGCCTGTTTCCAGTGCACGTTGGCCTCTTCCAGGGCTGCCTTTTGTCACCGGTTCTGTTCATTACCTTTATGGACAGAATTTCTAGGTGTAGTCAGGGTGTAGAGGGGGTCCGGTTTTGGAACCACAGAATCTCATCTCTACTGTTGGTGGACGATGTGGTTCTGTTGGCTTCGCCAAATCAGGACCTTCAGCGTGCACTGGAGCGGTTTGCAGCCGAGTGTGAAGCGTCCAGGATGAAAATCAGCGCCTCCAAATCTGAGGCCATGGTTCTCGACAGGAAAAAGGTGCTTTGCCCTCTTCAGGATGGTGGAGTGTCCTTGCCTCAGGTGGAGGAGTTTATGTATCTTGGGGTCTTGTTCACGAGAGAGGGACAGATGGAGCGTGAGATTGACAGACGGATTGGTGGAGCATCTGCAGTGATGCGGTCGCTGTATCAGACCTTCGTGGTGAAGAGAGAGCTGAGCAGCGGGGGCAAAGCTCTCGATTTACCGATCGATCTACATTCCAACCCTCACATATTGTCATGAGATTTGGCTCATGACTGAAAGAACAAGATCGCGAGTACAAGCGGCTGAGATGAGTTTCCTCCACAGGGTGGCTGGGCGCTCCCTTAGAGATAGGGTGAGGAGCTCAGTCACTCGGTAGGAGCTCGTAGTCGAGCCACTGCTCCTCCACTTGGAAAGGAGCCAGCTCACATGGCTCGGGCATCTTTTACAGATGCCCCCGGACGCCTTGCTGGAGAGGTGTTCCGGGCACATCCCAGGGAAGACCCAGGACACGCTGGAGGGACTATGTCTTGCAGCTGGCTTGGGAACGCCTTGGCGTTCCCCCGGAGGAGCTAGGGAAGGTGTGTGTGGTCTGGGCGGCTTTGCTTGAGCTGCTGCCCCCCGTGACCCGACCTCGGATAAAGCAGAAGAAAATAGATGGATGGATGGATGGATTCATTAGGACTTCATTTGAGTAAACACTAATGGCAAGCTATTTGCTGATCTGAGTTTTAGATCATCTCTCGAGCTGCAGTGGTTGCAGAGATATTGCGATATGAGACTGGCGTTTTGTTTTGCCATTTGACTTCCACAAAATCAGTGATGAGATTGGTTTGTCTTAGCGACAGAATCTCTTGAATAGAATATTGATTTCATCTGACATCACTATGCTATGCCTTAACCCCAGTATAGACTGTGAGATTTCAGCAATTTTAAAAATTCACTGCAAGCCACACTGTGCAACACAAACTTATTTAACACAGGTAAGACTCCAAATTTGCAGATGCAAATATACAGCTTGTACAATATGACACAGCTGTATTTGTCGACATCTCACACAAAATCTGCCGCAATAGAGATTATAAAGCTCATTTATGATGGTGCATAGAACAGACTGTGTGCCTGATTTACTTCAGGTTTGCATGTGTAAAAATGCTGGACGACTGCACTCACAGATGCACACCTTCACGCTAAGTTGATAACAGTGCACAAAAAGGATAGCATCTGTCAAATGTGTGAACTAGTACATATTGTTCATTTAGTGTATTTGCCTTTATGAATATGTAATTTGAAGTTTGAGGTCCACCTGAGTGAGCAAAATTCTGGGAGGGAACATGCAAATGGGTGATGTTTGCACACACAATCCGTTTTATCAAGGTTAAACGGAAATTCTCTAGGTGCTGATAGCGCCTGTATTTTGGGAGTTTGAAACCAAGGCATTAACTGACCCACTGCTTTTTCCAGAATGTTGTTTGAGCACAGGGACTGCACAGAATTACAACCCCAATTCCAATGAAGTTGGGATGTTGTGTAACATGTAAATAAAAACAGAATACAATGATTTGCAAATCCCTTTCAACCTATATTGAATTGAATACATGACAGAGACAAGATATTTAATGTTCAAACTGAAAAACATTATTGTTTCTGTGCAAATATTTGCAAATTTTGTAATGGATGCCTACAACACATTTCAAAAAAGTTGGCACGGGGAAACAACAGACTGGGAAAGTTGATGAATGCTCAAAGAACACCTAATTGGAATTAGGTGAGTGTCATGATTGGGTGTAAAAGGAGCATCCCCAAAAGGCTTGGCCATTCACAAGGAAAGATGGGGCGAGGATCACCACATTGTGAACAACTGCATGAAAAAATAGTCCAACAGTTTAAGAACAATGTTTCTCACTGTCCATTTGCACAGAATTTAGGGATTCCATCATCTACAGTCCATAATATAATCAGAAGATTCAGAGAATCTGGAGAACTTTCTACATGTATGCGGAAAGGCCGAAAAGCAACAATGAATGCCTGTGACCTTCGATCCCTCAGGTGGGACTGCATTAAAAACCAACATCATTGTGTAAAGAACCTTACCACGTGGGCTCAGGAACACTTCAGAAACCACTGTCAGTTAACACAGTTCGTCGCTACATCTACAAGTGCAAGTTAAAACTCTACCACGTTGTTAGAAGGAAAGGTGATGTAACAGACTGGTAAACATACCACTGTCCCAGCTTTTTTGAAAAGTGTTGCAGGCATCCATTTCAAAATGAGCAAATATTTGCACAAAAACAATAACGTTCATCCGTTTGAACATTAAATATCTTGTCTTTGTGATGTATTCAATTGAATATAGGTTGAAGAGGATTTGCAAATCATTGTATTCTGTTTTTATTTACATTTTACACAACGTCCCATCTTCATTGGAATTGGGGTTGTAGAAAAAAATAAAAAATTGATTGAAAAATCTGCCATATTAAATTTTCTTTGTTTCTTTAAGAATAAATGTTTCCATACGTAAAAGGTGGACCACGCACATCTCAGAGTCTGTGTGGGACATCAGGGTTATGTCTACAGAATGCAAAGGGCTTGAATGCACTCATGGGCCGGCTACTGCAACAAACAAACAGAACAATGCATTCTCCTATTCAGACATTTTATTTGCATTCCATCAATGGTATATTACCGAACTGGTGAAGATTTATGCTGCATTCTGCTGGTAGGATGCAAAGCTGTCTGTCTTGGCTGCACTGGCAGAATGTAGCTGACCCTTATTTAATGTTTCAATCATCAGTTTAGTAACAGAATTTCAACTTTATTCACGCCCAGAGAAATCACAGACAAAATTTTTAAGTCTACTGTACATTTTTTCTCACAGAATTGGGTTACATTTGATTTATTGAATGTAAGCTCAGTACATACATGTGCAATGCTGTTGGACATAGACCCCTGTTTTACACCGGTTACATTGCATGTGTTTGCCGTTTGAGTTACTCCACTGCTCACAGCACCATATATGTACGTATTTACACCGGGGGCCATTTCAGCTCCGTTTCTGTTGTGTTGCTTCTCAATCTTTCCACATGGTTTGTTTAGATAATGGTTTTTCCTCCACTCTTACTTCTTTGAAGAGTTTTGTTGGAAGTCATTTTTCCAGGGCGCTAATCGGATGGCTCATGCAGTTTCTCTCACTGGTGGTCAGCTCACAGCACCTCTCTGACACCACACACTGTGTTGAACACAAAAATAAAAAGCTTTTCTTTCCTCTTGACAACCCCAAAAACATTTGGACAATAGGGAAAATGCAAATTTAAACAAATGAAAAAAGAGCAGTATTTCTGATATTTACAACTTTGACCTGTATTTGTTGCAGACAGTATAAACCCAAGATATTTCATATGCATTTCAGGCCTGCAACAAATTCCAAAAAAAACAAA
Organism: Thalassophryne amazonica; assembly: GCF_902500255.1. Taxonomy (NCBI): domain Eukaryota; kingdom Metazoa; phylum Chordata; class Actinopteri; order Batrachoidiformes; family Batrachoididae; genus Thalassophryne; species Thalassophryne amazonica. The sequence goes on along the minus strand of NC_047104.1, from coordinate 149,081,697 downwards.
ACAAAAAAAAAAGGTACAATGAGACCATTTAGAGCTAGTGATAAGGTTTAAATGTTGGGAACCACTAGACCATCACCTCCACCCAGGTGGAGGTGGTTAAGGTGTTGGGCTTGAGTCCAGAAGATCATGGGTTCAAATCCCCGCCTGACTGGAAAATCACTAAGGGCCCTTGGGCAAGGCCTTTAATCCCCTATTGCTCCCGGTGTGTAGTGAGCGCCTTGTATGGCAGCACCCTGACATCGGGGTGAATGTGAGGAATGATTGTAAAGCGCTTTGAGCGTCTGATGCAGATGTAAAAGTGCTATATAAATGCAGTCCATTTACCATTTACCATTTAAACTAAGTAAATGAACAATAATAATAATAATAAATGATGTTACTTCAAACTGGCAATGTCAACAGATGACTGTAATCATGATTTGGGACAAAATCACAATCTAACAAATGCTGAGTGTTTGAGGAGCGATGATAGACAGAGGATCTGCAGTTCATCAACAAATGTGTGCAAAAATTATTGACATGCTTAAATGCAACATTCCTCACAGAAAGACTGGGAGGGATTTGCATATTTCTCCCTGTACAATGCATAATATAGCTGTGCTCGCGCAGCACAACAGTATTGCTACACTGTACGAGGCTTTCCAGAAATACCAACAGATTGTGAGTGAGTGAGTCAGTGAGCAGCAGAGCAGACGGTCAATGTTTGGGCAAACGGCAGTACCGGTTGCCAAAGCCCGCGACCACGTTTAGAGTCTATCGGCCTGCCCCGCGGCTGTGTCAGTGGCCCCCATCCAGGCTTGTAGTTCCTCGGAGGTTGCAGACCAGGCCCACGGCTCATTGGTGTCTGCCATCCAGGCCCACGAATTGTCAAACCCGCGACTTGTTGGAGGCTGCTAACTGGGCCCACGGCTCATCGGTATCTCCCAGCCAGACCCATGGCTTGTCAGAGGCTGCTAGCTGGACCCACGATTCGTCAGAGACTGCCAGCCAGGCCCACTGCCAGCCAGGTCCGTTGCGGCAGTCAGCTTATCATCCCTGTGGGGGAGCCGAGACACCACAGGCTAAGCTAAGTTTACCAGCTAGCATCGGGTCGAGGCCAGCCTTCAGTAGCGACCTCATCTGAGGTTGCTCCAGCGGCAGCTAACTATTTGACATGCTAGTTGGTAGCTTTCATTAATGGTTAGCTGTATTCAGCTAGGTTCTCTTTCTCCCCCACCACCCTGCCGTTTTCTTTTATTACTGTTTTTATACATAAATCCTGCCTGATGCTGGCAAAAAGGGTGGCTCTTTTAGAGAGCCATGTCAGTAAGCTGGAGTAGCTTATTAGCTCAGTGGAGATAGATATTACGGGCACTCCAGATGAGGCTGGTGTTGGGCTGGCTGGTGTGCCCATTGGCATCACCCTAGAATCACTGGCTGTGGAGGATGTTTTTCAGACTCTGGTTAGATGGAAGAAGTCACATTGGGCTTGGTGCCTAGTTGCGGCACCCAAATCACACTCGCCTCTGCAAACTGTGAACCAGTTTTCTCCCTTGGATATGCGTGATCTGAGTTTTTTGAGCCCACGGGTGATTTCCACTCCTATCTCCAGGCCGAAACGCCAGGCTTTAGCGATAGAGGATTCTATCACCCGCAAAGTCAGATTACAGACACCAGCTGACGTTAAATGTATTCCTGGGGCTAGAGCTCCTGGCACTGCCTCCCACCTCAGGGTGCTGATGCTGCAGAAGGGAAGACACACTAAGGAACATGACACAAGATACAGTCACATATTTTTTCACATTGGCACCAATGATGTCAAGGTGAAGCACTCAGCGGTCACAAAAATGGATATAGTTGTGACCTTGCCAGAAAGTTGGGTTGGCATCGATTAATAATCTCTGGTCCCCTCTCAGGGTAATGATGAGGCGTTTAACAGGCTGACATTGTTAAACAGGTGGCTGGCGCAATTTTGTAGACAGCAAGGCTTTAATTTTATTGATAATTGGCCTTCATTTGGGGGCTGCCGTGACTTGCTGATGCCGAATGGCGTTCACCCTACTGAGGAAGGTGCCATCATCTTGTCTGCGAACATAGATAGAGCTCTACAGGGAGGGTAACATTAGGATTTTACAGCAGGCCACGAAGCAGCGAATTAGAGACCCTGCAAGGCTTATGACAAATGTGGGTGTGGAATCCATTAGCTTAGTGGGGAAATCAGTGCAGAAAACCCACTGTAATAATGGATTTTCAGGGAGGGAAATTTATCAAGTTGAGACTGTGGCCTGCTTCCGTAGATGTGTCCTCAAAAATCATAGAGGGATATGTTTTGTGAACTTAATACCCATTACTCTATTGGATGACATTGAAATTGAGGATGGCCTGCTGGCTGTTCCAGTAATATTAAATATTCTGTGTTTGCTACCTACAATCCATATGGAATGTCTCAAACCGAAACCTACTTCCAGGTACCTTATATACGCTACTCTGGAATCACCTCTAAATCCGAACAGTCTAACTGTCAATCCCACTGAGGTCCTTAGTTTGGGTCTCCTTTGAGTTTCACACTCAGTCATATTTGCACATACATGTTCACCCATCCATGCACTGCATACAGCCTACATGCTGACACATCACACCCCATTGCCTTTATTTTATTTAAAGTTAATTATTTACAATAATACTCTTTTGATTGGCCTAAACCTTGTCTCCCCACATTTGTTTGTCACAAGCTAAGAGCCAGCTTGTGACAGTAGGGTTAAACATTTGCTGCATCAGACATACAGTTCCGTGATATTAAATAGGATGCAGATGAAAAGATTTCTGAGTTAATAGATTCGTGCCAACCTGTCAGAACACTCGTAAGACAACGTCCATCTAACCTCCTTGAGGTGAAGTAGCAAGGTAAGGTTTTAAATTTTTCTGAGTGTTTACTCCTATTTCTTGTTGAAGCCACAAACAGGGTATTAATTGTTATTGCCGTGTTTGTGTGAACAATCTACATCAAAAATGATCAGACCTGCTTCAAACCACTGTTAAAATCTCCCATTTTCACTTCTCATCATCAGATTGGGCGCTCTCATAAACTCTTCTCCCCCGTGTGTGTTGGCTGAAGCAATTAGTCATGATCTTCCTCTTAAATGAAGCCTTTTATTCATCATGTCAAGGTGCAGGTCACTGTGATTAGCATGTCTAGATGGTTTGAATTTGACAAAAGGCTTGTTCAATCGAACCTAGTTTAAGTAGTCGGCAATAAAAACCACTTGATTTGACATTTTGTGGAAATGAAGTTTCAGGATACCTGGGCTTTCATCCACTACAAGGTGAATCGTTACAGCACTTAATTTAATTGATCTGCATTTCTGTCACATCAATTGAGGATTAAAGAACAAAAGAAGGAATAAAACAGTGCAGAGTTTAGAGGGTGACATGTGATGGCAGAAAGGTCTTAAATTATTACGGGAGCAGGATGTGACAGGAACAGTCTCTCTGAAAGAACGGAGGTTTAATCATCTCTCATGGTTTCACACATCATCGGTGCTCACTCCAGATTACATAAATCACTGCTTTTAATAAAGCCTTTCAGGGAGTTTGCAGACTCTCTGAAGAAATCATGATCTACAGCATCTCACTGTGATAATGTCAAATATCTACATAAGTCCCTGGCCAATAATCCGCAGGTAATATTAACTTGTGGTCACACAAGGTCACATCGGCATCTGTTCCTCAAATGAAGCCAGGCGTAGGAGGTGACTGGCAGCTCTGTGACCTCAGATGGTCTCAGTCCAGTCTGCTGCAGTCGGCCTTTTCAACATTTATTAGACTAACATGACTCACATTATGGAAACACGCAACTCATTTAGGACAAATAAAATTTCAGACTTAAGATACCAACAGGAGCAGTTCCAGTACTTTATAGAGAGGCAGCAAAGGTTGGGCAGAGTACTGGAGGGGCACAGAAGAGGATACACTATGAGCCAGGTTCATATGTAGTTGGGCACTGTGTTTGTCATGTTGCCTCTTCACCACCATAATGGACTGTTAGTTTCAATTTAGGTAGATTAACAAAAATAGGTCATTAACCATTTTCAGATTACAGCCATTTTTTTTATGTAGTTTCCCCAAGCAGTTCGACAAACTAAGCAGCCAACTTGCTCTATGTAGGACAACCTGATAATAATGAATTACAATAGTCCAGCCTAGAGGAAATAAATGCATGAATTAGTTTTTCAGCATCACTCTGAGACAAGACCTTTCTAATTTTAGAGATATTGTGTAAATGCAAAAAAGCAGTCCTACATATTTGTTTAATCTGCACATTGAATGACATATCCTGATCAAAAATGACTCCAAGATTTCTCATAGTATTACTAGAGGTCAGGGTAATGCCATCCACAGTAAGGATCTGGTTAGACCAGTGGCGGCCGGCCCATAGGGGGCGCTCGGGCGCTGCCCTCCTAGATGTGGAGGGGAATATATATATATATATATATATATATATATATATATATATATATATATATATATATATATATATATATATATATATATATATAAAGTATTATCAGTGTCAGTTTCACTTACTTGTATGTGCCTACATGTAATATGAATGATTAAAGCAACACTTCTTCCAACTGACTCTCATTCAACAGTGCATTTCCACCGACAGGAGCAGAAAACGTACGTTCCTCGTCTTGGGCGCTCATTCAAAGCGCCCTTGAAGTGCAGCGAAATAACCAATTGTATGTAGTTACTATGGAAAATTAATAAATATTTGGCAAATCAACATTGCCAAAATTAATGGCTTTGGGGCGCCGGAATTTTAGCCCTTGCTACAAAAATGCGGGAACGTTAGATTACAGTCAGTGATACACGTGATGCTGCAGCTGTCAGTCAGGAAGAGCGACGACGACATTTGGGTTATATTTCTTTATTTTTATTTTGTCTCCGTGTGTTTTGCTGGAGTAAGTTGAAGAACTATTCGGAGGTTTAAAACGGGACAAAACTCATCAAATCAATGACACCAAAGTTTGGCGGGGATCCTTTTGGAGGCGCATGGAGGTGCGCACATCAGATCTTTCTCGTGGTTTAATGACAATTGCACATCCCGGTTGGAGGAGAGACGTTTGTCTGACTCGTTATAAACCGTGTCAGGCTTCATTCACACTGTCAGCGCGCACACGTCACGGAGGCTGCTGATCTGCGCGGATGGAAAGGAGCGCGTCCACCTCTTCAGGTGAGCTGACGAGCTGCTCGGATTTATTCCCGAATGTTGCTCCTGGTGTGGAAACGAGGGTGAAAATGTAAGATAAAACGAATGAGTGATGTTTTTTTTAAATTTGTTTTAGGGGGTCAAAGCTGTGATCTTTATTGGGACAGCAGACCAGTTATAATGGTAATAGGGGAGGCCGGGGCTGTTTGTAACATTGTTCAAAGCTGCAGCCAAGCTGGTATTTTGATTTCACTTTACACGTTATGAGGATCAGTCCACAGAAGTGAAATATTCTTTGGAGTATTCCACACTCTAAAACAAATTATTTGCTCAGTTTAAAAACAAATAAAACAAAACCCTAAAATAGCAATTTGCATGTTTTTTAAGGAAATTCTAACTCAGCCACTGAGTTCACACAAGACACTTATAGTCAGACAAACCCAAGTTTAGCAACGCATTTAATTAAGTGGTTTTGTAAACTTAATTTGCTTTGTCCTCTACACTGTTAATTCATTTTAACCCATTTAATTTAAAGGTTTTGGTGTTATTAGTTAGTCAAGTTATTTAATTTAAGTTTTTCAAGCTTCTTTTTTGCCTCCATTCCACTCAGTAATGTTCATGCAAAATATTACCTTAATTTTCCCTCTCTCTCTCTCTCTCTCTCTCTCTCTCTCTCTCTCTCTCTCTCTCTCTCTCTCTCTCTCTCTCTGAAGGTGGTGTGAACATTGTCATATGTACATAATGTTCTTTTGTCAATTGAAGAATTTTTCCATGTTTTTAAAGAGTGTAAATTTGGTGATATTTTCTATTTTGTTAAGGCCGGTGTCATTGTGAACCCCAGGATGTGTTTGTCTGAAGATAATGGCAGTGCAGTACAGTTTGGTGTACTATGTGTGTAATTGGTGTCAAATGGTGAAATGTTCTTTGCTCAAGAACTTGAGTGTTGTATTTGATACTGTTCCTTTCCAAAGTAGAAATGGGGCCTAATATAGCTGTAAATGGTTAACTTGATCTGTAAAACTGCTGATTTTGAGAAGGACATGAAATGATTATTGTGGAATTGTAGTAATTTTCCGACTGTTCACTTGAATGCCTGTACTGGACAAGGCAAGGGAATCTATTGGCACAGCAGCCCCACCAAGACTGTTTTTCACCAGCTGCCACTGGGTTAGACACCATGTTTCTAAGATTTGTGGGTCCAAGTACAATACTAGATAACTAGGGTGTTTCGATACTACTGGATTGAGGTGATGTTCCAAATATTCTGCAGTCCGAGACAATAAGTCTTCCTTGAGGAATGTCATGTGGTTTGCTCCAGACCTCTGGATTGTTGTGTATCTTTGGGAGGAGAGAAAACCCTCAAAATTCAAAATCATTTTTATTTACTTTTTTCATTTAAAAAACTAGAAGCACTCAGAGAGTGCAAACCTCCGCCAAGGCCATAGGGTCACTGACCCTAAAGAGATTCCCTCCTTGGCACAGTGATCTATTCAACAATTCAGTGTTACAACCAAAACTATGATACATACACTTTTCTTTCCTTTATATTTGACATCCTTGACCATGAAAACATACCACTAGAACTTGGAATCACTTTTATGTCTTTATTAGTTCAAAAGTTATTGTATAAAAATTATTTTTCGGTAATGGCAGTTTTCTTCTGGATCTAGCTCCATAACATTTGAAGCTACATCAAATCTGATGACACCTTACTGAATCAGTACAGATTCAGCTACAATTTGGTGTTAGTTGTGCATCTCTAGCTTCATTTGTCACCTCACACTGACACATTTTGTATTTTCCCTATATTTTTGCATATTCTGGATCACCAGATCCGGAATCTGGATCCAATCATCACCAAACTTCGTTGTTTGATAGAACATTTGACTATGTTACACCCTAATTTTTTTCAAGCTTTTCTGCCTTGTTTTTGTGGAGTTAGAAACTAGAATGTCAAAATTCCATCTATCCTGCAATGGTGAAGAATCCTTTAAAAAAATTCCTGGATCCAGATTGTGATCCAGATCACCACTAAAATGTAATCACTTGTTCCTCTTGTCATTTCCAACCACTCCACAAAATTTAATCAAAATCCGTTCAAAACTTTTTGAGTTATCCTGCTGACAAACAGACAGACAAAAAATTTATTTTTGTCTCGTTCTCTAAAATTGTATATAATAATCATTAGATAATTAATATGTAAACAAAAATAAATTTAAGAAATATTACAATTTGAAAACAAATGCACCCGAACGTGATGACAGCTGCAACTGCTTCATGCTAACTTTTAACATTGAAAATCGTGATCCGGATCACCACTAAAATTTAATCACTTGTTCCTCTTGTCATTTCCAACCACTCCACAAAATTTCATAAAATCCGTTCAAAACTTTTTGAGTTATCCTGCTGACAGACAGACAGACAAACAAACAAATGTGACCGAAAACATAACCTCCTTGGTGGAGGTAACAAGAATGGTAAATGGACTGCATTTCTATAGCACTTTCCATCTGCATCAGATGCTCAAAGCGTGGCTGGGGAACACGTACCGTGTTTTGATGGATATGGCCTTACAACTGTTCACTGTGACGCGCGTGTCTGCTTGCTGTTGTCACGTGGAACTACATAAAAACAAAAATCTCTGTTGCGACGGGCTGCAGTGAGTGAGCTCACAGCGTGCACATCGACAGGTACTGTGACCTATCCATAATGACAATGGCACTGCCTTTGTCAGCCGGTTTAATAAAGATTTGCTTTTTTCTTTGTAACTGTCACAGTTCCCTGACTTCCTCCTTGTCCAGGTGTTTCCTCTACCTTTGTGCCCACAGTAGGGCTTTAAAGGCCCCATGTGTCTGCCAGAACTATTTCTCTGATTTGTTGTAGTAATTTATGCAAGGTGAGTGTCTACTCTGATTTTGGTGTGATGGGGGTCTGCGTTGCATCACCCCTTGTTTGGAAATAAGCTGCCAATTTTAGGTTCTGGTGGTAATTTTGTATGTCCAATGAAATTGGTTTCTTACTTCTCTGATCATCTGTATTGTGGGTACAGAAATGAGTCCCCTGTCCAGGAGGGAATTTTAAAGCTTGTGATTGTGTAAAATGCTTGGCTAGGTTTATTACACTCTTGTGTCCCCTGCACAGGTCAGCTATGTGGGGCTTACAAGTTTAAAGCCTCAGGCCAATGTTGCAGCATAGCCTTTGCTGTTTCCAGGGTCCAGTGGATTCCATCATGCTCTGTGTGGAAGGAATGTGATGGTAGGAGAGGCAGATGTTTTGTGGTGAAGTCATGAGAAGTTGATTAGGGGAACCCTAATGTCAGCTACTGGGAAGGTCCTTCTGGCTGCCCTCACTGCTGCCTGTATTTGTTTCACCATGGTTTCCTTGAATTTTGGGTTTCACTTCTTCAGACCAAAGGACAGGATGACTGTTTTGACCAGCATTGTTGTTGTTGTCTTTGAGAGGATTGCCTCTGCATGCCTAAAGTTTGCTCCGGGGTAGCTCCATATCTATATGTCGGGGTTCTGGAATCCTGGGATCCCGCTGAGATTTGAGACCTCCATGACCAACCATTTTTTTCTCCAGACCACAGTGTCCAATCAACCAGCTTCTGCTTTGTATGGAGGTACCATTTTAGGTGTGTGACCCGTGGTAGTGTGGTGGGTCCAAGTTGTGGGAGAGGAGCAGGTGTGGTGTTGGGCTGCCACAACTAGTCGACTAGCGACGACTACATCAACTATTGAAACCGTCGACAACTAATTTATTTGTTGACGAGTCATTTATTTTATTTAAGTCTTTGTTTTTCTATCAATTCATAGTTTTAGGCAGCGAGCCGTCCTGCTGCCATTTGCACGTTCAAATTTTGAAGGAGATGGCCGACTTCCGACTGTCTTCTTCAAAGCCGTATAAAATGTGCAGTTTACCAAAGGAGCTGTGTGTGTGTGTGTGTGTGTGTGTGTGTGTGTGTGTGTGTGTGTGTGTGTGTGTGTGTGTGTGTGTGTGTGTGTGTGTGTGTGTGTGTGTGTGTGTGTGAGCAGAGTCAACTGGCTGCAGACTGCGAGGGAGGGATGGGGTGGGGGAGGGGGGTTCCGGAGGCACGAGACGTTACATTCTGCTGAGAACCGTCAGTGCACGTGAGACAGCAAACACTGAGCAGAGAGAGAGAGGATTTTAACCCGAGTGAACATGTTAAAAAACAACAACAAATCCAAGCGGTGGAGCTGCCTTTACTTCTCTCTGCACTTTCTCTACCTGTGCGGGTCTGACGGCACCATCCTGTTCACACCATGTGCATGTCATGTGGTTAAATATCCTTAAAAATATCCTTAACAAATGAGAATATATAAATGAACTGAGCAAAAATTATGCATACACGGGTTTAAAAAATCCTGCTGTGAAGAAGCTGTGCAGTGATGTTCAGAGGCACAGATCACAAAAAGCAGGTGAGAACTCTAAACATTAACAGCTGTTATTTTTCAAAGGTATGTATTTGTTCACCCTTGAGCTTAATGTAGTGTTCAAGCACAAAACGTGACTGATGAGGAGAAAAAAAGGATGACTTCATCACACTAAAATGAACTGGAGTCAGAATAAAAATATAAGCTTCTGATTTTTTGTTATTTTTCAAAGTTATTAAGCTGCAGCTATATGTTTTATTAATTTCCAAGTGAGTTGCCTCTTATTTTATTCTGGTTTATTTCTACAAAAAATATGGGGAGTCAAATCAGCCTGTATTGTTCTGTTTACATCAAAGTTTGCCTACACGTGTCCAGGTATTTTTTCCTTCTTTATAAGAGTTTGGTGGTTGCATTTGCTCCACAAAGTTTTAAAACACAACAAAATGTTCACACTTTTCTTCATCACAGTTCTGTAATTTCAGAAATCAATCAATCAATTCAATCAATTTTATTTATATAGCGCCAAATCACAACAAACAGTTGCCCCAAGGCGCTTTATATTGTAAGGCAAGGCCAAACAATAATTACGGAAAAAACCCAACGGTCAAAACGACCCCCTGTGAGCAAGCACTTGGCGACAGTGGGAAGGAAAAACTCCCTTTTAACAGGAAGAAACCTCCAGCAGAACCAGGCTCAGGGAGGGGCAGTCTTCTGCTGGGACTGGTTGGGGCTGAGGGAGAGAACCAGGAAAAAGACATGCTTTGGAGGCGAGCAGAGATCAATCACTAATGATTAAATGCAGAGTGGTGCATACAGAGCAAAAAGAGAAAGAAACACTCAGTGCATCATGGGAACCCCCCAGCAGTCTAAGTCTATAGCAGCATAACTAAGGGATGGTTCAGGGTCACCTGATCCAGCCCTAACTATAAGCTTTAGCAAAAAGGAAAGTTTTAAGCCTTTAGGACAACCTGATAATAATGAAATACAATAGTCCAGCCTAGAGGAAATAAATGCATGAATTAGTTTTTCAGCATCACTCTGAGACAAGACCTTTCTAATTTTAGAGATATTGCGTAAATGCAAAAAAGCAGTCCTACATATTTGTTTAATATGCACATTGAATGACATATCCTGATCAAAAATGACTCCAAGATTTCTCACAGTATTACTAGAGGTCAGGGTAATGCCATCCAGAGTAAGGATCTGGTTAGACACCATGTTTCTAAGATTTGTGGGGCCAAGTACAATAACTTCAGTTTTATCTGAGTTTAAAAGCAGGAAATTAGAGGTCATCCATGTCTTTATGTCTGTAAGACAATCCTGCAGTTTAGCTAATTGGTGTGTGTCCTCTGGCTTCATGGATAGATAAAGCTGGGTATCATCTGCGTAACAATGAAAATTTAAGCAATGCCGTCTAATAATACTGCCTAAGGGAAGCATGTATAAAGTGAATAAAATTGGTCCTAGCACAGAACCTTGTGGAACTCCATAATTAACCTTAGTCTGTGAAGAAGATTCCCCATTTACATGAACAAATTGTAATCTATTAGATAAATATGAATCAAACCACCGCACCGCAGTGCCTTTAATACCTATGGCATGCTCTAATCTCTGTAATAAAAACAACCACAAATCAGAAAAAGTTGGGACTATATGTAAAATCAAGATAAAAATAAAAATTTTGCACTATTCCCAGTTTCTCCACTTACAGAAGCCAAAAGTTCTTCCACAGTTGTGTCTTGATGGCTTCCCTCATGTGTCTCCTTCCAGCATGGACATTTAGTTTTTGAGAACTGTCTACCTGACACACATTTACTATAAAGTACTGTTTGTATTTCTGAATGATTGATGTAAATGAAGTCTAAGAAATAGTCATTGATTTGGAAATGTTCATGTTTTCATCCCCTGATGTTTCTCAGAAAAAGCTGCAGGCCTTAAATTTAGGAAATTACATTTGATCTGACTAGTCGACTAATCGCAAAAATAATCGTTGACTAGTTGACTATCAAAATAGTCGTTTGTGGCAGCCCTAGTGTGGTGTCCACCGTAGGCATTTTAGGAGTCTTTGCCAGTTCAGAAGACACTTCACCACTGGAGTCCATTTCTGGTCTTGGCGGAGTGGCAATCAGTTGTGGGTTTTGAATCAGCACCAATCTCTCTGCCTGGTCTTGTGTCACTGTTTTTTAGGAGGAGCCCACCCATCCCCAAGATTGGTCCCCGTCCTTCCATGTCTGGTGTCCAGGTTCAGGAATTGTGTTGTCTCTTTCATTTTGTTTTTTGGTGATGTTTTCTTAAGGTTTTCTTTGTGGCAGTGGCTCTGTGGTAGGGTTAGGCTCCCCTTGGTCCTCTCTGTCAGTGCCGGTTTTTGATTTGGGCCATGCGGTGGCATTTATGGAGGGGTGGCACCGTGAGGACGAGCACTTAAAAGAAAAAAATCATCTCCACCACAAAATGGTTTTCTTGTCACTATGTGATGGGATGAGATGGTGAAAGAAAGGGGAGGGGCGCGCCACGGAGGACAGTTCACATATGGGTTTTTCTAATGGGAGGGACAAGTGTGTGTGTGTGGGGGGGGGGGGGGGGGCGTTCATGGTCTAAACTCAGTTACACCTCGACTTTCTTCCAAATAACGCACATCTCATTCATAATATTATAAATACAGGCTTATAATTCCTGCACGTTTTGTCGAATTGTGTAACATGTCCTGCCGCACACGGAGAGGATTCAGCTTTATCCCCAGCTGGGCCCAGCCGAATTCTCTCTGTGTAAGGCAGGAAACCATGGACAGGTTTGGCTCCGTCCACTTAGGACATAGCACAGAACCAGAACCCTGCGCCACATTTCTCTGCAGATCACACAGCAAATGAGGCAAGCAGTCAGTTTATGAAATATAAAGCATTTGAAAGCAGACAGACAGGGTGTAAGAATGGGTTTGAATCTGCCCACTTGTGGAAAAAGAGTTTGCAAAAAGCACAGTCTGCCTGTTTATAAAGACGGCTTAGAACTTATGCTGTGTTCACATTACTAGCTGAAATGACAGAATCTGACCCTTTTTTCTATGCCTGCAAGAGTGTGTACAATCATTTTTCAGCAGCTGGCAACTCTTTTTGTTGTCATGCACACTGACAGTAACAACAACAACAACAACAACAAGGATAATGAAATTTAAAATTAGGCTTATCATCATAATTAACTGGTTTATTTCATGGAGTAAAAGAATCACATTTGATTTCATTGGCATGGGAACGTTGATAACATTTCAGTTAAGAATTTTGTTTGATCCATAGATGAAGACCAAAAATTGGGAGAAAAAAAAAGCAAAACACTACATGATCAAATTTCTGTCAAACCTACAACTTTTGCAGATGAGTTAATGCTAAGTATTTACACATTTAGCCTAATATGTACAAACACCAAGCTAATTATTTAGCTAAATGCTGAGACAAATATGCACCTTAATAAAAGAGCTTTCCTTCCTGAAAGACAGATTAATAAAGCATCAAATGTAAGGTATGTTTATTTAAAAACTTGCAATTGCAACTTGCAATGTTTTATTTGGGAGGTTATGGTCTAGTGGTTAAGATGTTGGGCTTGAGTCCAGAAGATCATGGGTTCAAATCCCCACCTGACTGGAAAATCACTAAGGGCCCTTGGGCAAGGCCTTTAATCCCCTATTGCTCCCGGTGTGTAGTGAGCGCCTTGTATGGCAGCACCCTGACATCGGGGTGAATGTGAGGCATAATTGTAAAGCGTTTTGAGCGTCTGATTCAGATGGAAAAGCACTATATAAATGTAGTCCATTTACCATTTTTACCATTTATTTTGGAGAAATATTGTAGCCTGCGGCCTTTTGATGTCAATTTCAATTGCAATTTCAGGGGCACTTAATTTAATTTAATTTAATTAGCTTATAATGCGCCAAATCACAGCAAAAGCCGTCTCAAGGCGACTTACATAAAACAAGTCAACATAAAATTGAATAAATAATTAAAAATGAATAAAAAATTCAAATACATAAATAAAACAGAAGTAAAAGAATAAAACAAATAAAAAATAAAAACTATCCATAAGAAAGAGAATAAATTAGGTTTTGAGTCTTGACTTAAAAATGTCCACAGACTCAGACTGCCTCACAGACGCAGGAAGACTGTTCCACAGGGTGGGTGCACGATATGAAAAGGCTCTTTGACCTGCTGACTTCTTCTTCACCCTGGGAACACAGAGACGTCCCGCATCCTGCGACCGCAAAGCCCGGGCCGGCATGTAGAGTTCCACCAGATCAGCCAGATAAGATGGCGCCAGTCCATGAACAACCCTATAAGTCAATAGCAAAACCTTAAAATCTGCTCTCACAGAGACAGGGAGCCAGTGCAAAGATGCCAAAATGGGTGTGATATGTTCAGACCTTCTGCTACATGTCAGAAGTCTGGCGGCAGCGTTCTGAACCAGCTGAAGACCCCTAATGCTGGACTGTGGTTAGGGCTAGGTCTTGGGGTTAAGGTTGGGTTCCAGGTTTGAATATTGATGGTGATCACCCACACCTTGGCTACACCAGACAAGGTTGTGCACAGGCCATCGCCCATATCAGAACCACGTTATGAATCATTCAGCCCTTCCTAATCCAGGCCCTCTCACTTTGTTTCCTCTGTTTGGGAGTCCAGAATGTGTTGGTCTGTAGGCCTGTGATCCTCGTGTTTTCTGTTGAATGTTGCTGAAAATGTACAATATGTGTTTGGGTTTTGATATTATTTCTGATGTTGAATTTATCTTCTGTGAGTCGCATTCTGATTGTATTTCTGGTGTCTCCCACATACTGTGCCCCACATTCTCCACACAGGATCATGTAGATGCAGTTTCTGGAATTGATATCCCAGATAGGTCTGATGTTGAGCACCTGTTTTTTGCTCTTGCTTTTCACAGTAGCAGAGGCAGATGTTTGTAGGTTTTCTGGAGGTAGGTGGTCGTATCGTCCTTCCTGTTCTTTGTGGTGAAGTCTTGAAGATAAGTTGATGAGGGGAACCCCAATGTCCACTGCTGAGAAGGTCCTTCTGGCTGCCCTCATTGCTGCCTGTATTTGTTTCACCGTGGTTTCATTGAATTTTTGATTTCAGTTGTTCAGACCAAAGGGCAGATGACCTTTTCGACCACTGTTGTAGTTGCTGTTTTCAATAGGATTGCCTCTGTATGCCTGATGTTTGCTCCCGGGTAGCTCTCTCAGTAGTTCTGGAATCTTGGGATCCTGCTTAGATTTGAGTCCCCCATAAATCAGCCATTTTTTCTGGGGTCACAGTATCCAATTGACCAGCTTGCGTTTTGTATTGAGGTGCCTTCTTAGGTATGCGACCAGTGGTGGTGTGGTGGGTCTGTCCCCCTGGATGATTCTTCCAATGGTAGGGGGTTGGGTGGCTACTGATACATTCCCCACATGATGTACCATTTTGATGAGTCTGAAAATTGTTTTGCTCAATATGGAGTTTGGTTTAACATAATTAGATGCGGACTTACCTCCAGGTTCCTTTCTCCTCAGTGCCTCAGCACAGGTTGGCTTGGTGCAGCTGGAGAGATGCTTGTGCTCTGCCTTGTGGTGTCCTCGGTCAGCCTATGCTCCCACCACGTATTCGGATGGTGGACATCAGAGCACAGCTGCCTGTAGTGACACTCTTCCTGTGTGGTCCAGTTCTGGAATCTGCATTGGGCCCCATCGACATTCCATGATTTGCTTGAAGAGTCCCACCGGCCAGTCTGCTCTCCGAAGCTCCTTTGGGAGACTCTTCCTTTCATTTCCTCTTGATTGTACCTCTGGAGCCGAGGCACTGTCATCCACGCTGCGCCCAAATCCACGTGTCATTCCTGTAGCGATTCATGATCTGTCTTGAGCTCGTTGCAACGTTCGGTACCTTTCTTGTACCTTCTTCAGGCGTGAGCTCAAGGTGAGTGGTTCCTGTCTTGAGTTTCTGTTGTCTCTCCATAGAGTGCCAAGGTTTTGGTTATGGTTAGGGGTAGGGTCAGAAATAGTAAAAACAAACTACGTCACAACAATGTGATTCGTTTTGTCATGGGATGACAAAAAAAAAAAAAAGCCTGAGACTGGGCTGGCTGGATCTGCTATGGCGACCCTGAACAACAACTGGGGGCAACCAGAAGACAAACAACAATTAGACAAACTAAACATTAGTACTGTTCACATAAATCAGAACTGTAACAGCCACTATTCTTGATACAAGTCAGGGGATGGATACATAAACATTTTCAAGTCACTAAATATGTCTTGGACTTCATTTACATTACTCATACTCGAAGCACTCAGAGAGCGCAAACCTCCGCCAAGGCCATAGGGTCACTGACGTCACATGGAATACCCTTTGGCAAAGAGACTTATTCCATGTCGTTTCACGCATCTACCATTATGTTTCAGATTCAGTGGTTAAACCCTTAGATCTTCAGCAAATGTATTTATAAAGAAAAACTGCATGAACTACACAACTTTTTTTTTATTTTCTAATAAGTTTATTCAATGAGGAGAAACAAATGCTAAATTATTGTTGTGACACAACTTAATTTTTGTTCAGCCTTTGTGACCCGTCTTCATGTAGTTAGATGCAAAAATGTTGAAATTGGCCCCATCCTGCAATGATAAAGAATCTTTAAAAAATTACTGGATCCGGATCATGTTCCAGATCATTACCAAAATTTAATGACTTCTAAGTTAGGCCAAGATACACCCCTGGTAAAAATTTCAATGAAATCCGTTGTTTTTTTGGTTTTTTTTTTTGAGTACTCCTTCTAACAAACCATCCAACCAACCAACAAACAAACGGACGCGACCGAAAACATAACCTCCTTGGCGGAAGTAATAAAGAACAAACAGAATGCTACTGTGTGGTAAATTTGTCTGGAGATGACAGTTCTCTGTGCAAGAATGACAGTAGTGAGGGAAGCCACTAAGACACTAACAATGACATTAACTGCTGCATCTCTGTTATACAGATTTATAGTATAGTGAAGCAAATTTTCTGAAAGATCTGAAATTTCAGCTAGTTTGCCAGAAGACACATAGGACAGTCGAGGCTTGATCTGATTTGTTTTGTTGTCTGAAAATCCTTCTTTGTGTCACTTCACCATCACACTTTGACTGGTGTTGCAACAGACAAAATTTGCACTATGCACAGTTTCTCCAACCACAACCACAGAAGCCTGTACCTCCTTCAGTGCTATCTGGGTGCCTTGTTGGCTTCCCTCACTCGTCTCCTTCATGCACCATCGCTCAGTATTTGAGATCCTCCTGCTTCAGACTGATTGACCATACAGTACCATTGTGTTTGGATTTCTTAATGACTGACATAAATTAAGTCAAAGGCCAATCTCCCATTGTTCCATGAACCCCATGAAAAAGAAGACAGTTGGCAGATATAAAAAGATACATTTTTGCTTTGTGCAATGCAGGAGTAGCACATTAACCCCTTAACACCTGAATTTATATAGCTGTATATAAAAAAAATGTTTTGTGTGTGTTTTTGCCTTTAAGTAGATGGTAAATAATGTTGAGATTATTAATTTCACTTTTGCACAAAAAATAAATAGTAATTTTAGTATTTTGGTAATGACTTTATGTTATAATGTTATAATAATAATGGTATGTTGCAAATTTGCAACAACAGGCATACTGGTCAATTTGGTATGTTGCATATTTGAGTCAAATATTGTAGCATATATGTGACAATAGGCATTAAGGGGTTAACTGTTGACAACACTGCATCCTACAATCAATGTGACTCATCCTTAATCTGGTGTATTTGTCAGGTACCAGCAATAGCACTTTTATATGCGGTCATATAATGCCTGATTTCCTCAATGTTGGAATCAGGACACAAACTGGGGGCAAGAATCTGTTCAACCTATTCATCTCATGACTTGTCTGAATAAATCTGGCTGTAAAAGTGATGATTTATATGAAAAGCAACATGTATATTTCATGGACCTAATCTAATTTACTGGTACTGTTGAATCACAATCACAGAGCAAAGGCATGTTTTGTGCAGGGAGGGTAGTCTGCTGTCAGGCAAGGTGAGGTATAAATCATGATATGAAATTCAAGAATCAGCTCATCGGTATTATAGGACAAAGTCTTCTATTTTATTTATTTATTTATTTTTAATTGATGCCTACATAAAGTACACTGATGGATTTCTGCACCTAGTCTTACAGGGTGCACAGCATCTCTCCAAACCACAACAGAAAACCAAACAAAAAAGTGCCCTGAAGTAGTGACTAGAAAGGAACAGGATTACCAAGAATATAAATGCGTATAACTCAGGAATAATGCAAAATATATTCTGCAGGGTGTCATTTACTCTGAAAGAAAGTGTTTGCAGCTCCACTGAATAATAATCACTACGCTGCAGAGCGCAGCGGACACTTGTTTGTTAGATGAACGTGCTCCCAGGCAAAGTGAGGTGAGACAGAAGGTGTCATTTTTGAATTATAAAAGTTGGCATGACAGACACACATTGAGAATGTCTAATCATTAACTATAATGGAATTATTATCATCTTTCTCTTGGATTCTCCTATTTATGCTCAGGGACATAACAGTAGATCCCACATGGCTCCACATGTTGATTTGTCATGTTGCAGAGGGGCTGGCTCTGTGCCAAAGTAGTTGGGCAATCTAATCTATGGACGGGGGTCCAATTCCTGGACCGTACTCAGGCTACCTGTGTTCTTGGGCGAGATGCTTTATTATACACCATTTCAGCCCACTCAGCTGTAAATGGTTATCATCCTTTATTACAGGAGTAACCTGGTTGGGGCACTTGTGGACTAAAGTGGACTCTTAAGTCTAAGTCACACTGTGACAGACTCACAGATACAAAATTTTGATCGTGTCCATTTTTGTCCTCTACAAATCCTTTTCTCATTCATTGCATGCTCTCCTTGTCAGCTGGTGTTTGGTGAGTCAGTCATAAAGTTTTGTGCACGCTTAAAACCTTGAACAGACATCAGATGGAGCTTCCCCATTCATTACACGCTTGTTTGCCGTTTTGTCCTGTACTTATTTGTTAGCTTTCCATTTTATCTGTGTGTTATCTGTTCGACTTCTGTTCACATCAAATTTGAAAACTAGAATAGAAATATTATACTGACGAGCACACTACCCACCCTATGGGCAGGAACTTTGGTCGTTGAAGATTTCAAATGCTGGCTTCAAAGAAACATTGAAGTTGGCTACCTTCAGGTCTGGCAGCAAGAACTGATACTGCATCACAGCAAAGTCTCCAGTATTAATTTTACACTGGTGATTTTGCTGTGATGTTGCTGCATCCACCACACCACAGAACTGCCTTGGAACCTGGTTAGCAGCCTTTCTGCAGTCAGATGAAACAAGGGCATCCCTTGGCTTTTTTGAGTTGCTGGAGTCCTCAACAATGAAACACCTGCATGCTGGATCATGCATAGAGAAATGTGCCACATGGCCAAAATGTCATAGCCAACATCATATGCTAGTGGTACTCCTCATGGGAGTCTTCTTATGTAATTGTACATTTGACAGTCATTCCAGCAATACCCAAGGCTCATCCAAAGGCTCTTAATTAGCTCTCATATCCACATGTTCCTGTTAGTTTCCAGTAAGGTTACAGATATAGATTGGCAATGACATCTAATCAGCATTGAAGTTTGACTCCAAAATATTGTCCCGGTAATCCTAATAGCAGTGGTGGGCACAGTTACGATAATCCGATAACCGATAATTATCGAAGATAATGTTTTCATTATCGGATTATCTTTTTAGATAATTTGAAAAACAATTATCGAACTAATTATCTTGCGATAAATTTTTGTCCGATAATTTTTAGACTGATAACGTGTTTCTGTGTAGGCTCTCAGTTGTCCAGGTGGTTTCCATAGTAGAGAAGCTTGAATCTTCGACTGGACTGGGTTGCTTGACACGAGGACATTTCACTTCAAATCGTAGAAGTTCCCTCAGCTAAAATTCTTGCTCTGGTAGTCTGACTTCTGTCTTGACTCTTGTAGAGAAGAATAAACAGAAGCCACAAAAGCTGGAGTTTTAAACCTAACCAGACTCCTCCTACCGAGAGGCAGACTGTTATAGGCTAGTGACTAAACAATAGCTCTAATTAGCACCTATTGTGCTCTAGTTAGCACCCTCCTAATGACAGGGCAGCTGTCCCTCCTAATGATGGGATGGACGCCATTTTTTTTCCTCTGGTAAAGTGAGCAAAGTTTAAGGGTCCAAAAAGTTTGTGAACCCTAAAATCAAACATTTTAATCCCTGTCGTGTGTAGATCAGTGGTTTTTGGCATGGAAATATAGACTGGAATGGACGTGCACACCTCAGTCTGTTAGCGTCGCTCAGGACAGGAAGGCGCCATTACTAAGGGTCGAGATGTGCCGATCATCAATAATAAACTGACCGCTTTTTTTGCACTAGCTTCCTTATTTCTTAACGGATTTTAATAAATGTAGGCTTGTTTTAAAGCCATTTGAAAGCTCTTTTCAATGAACCTATGCATGTGTGGGTGAAAAAAAAAACTTATGTAAAATGCAGAAATTTGGGGAAATTATGACAAACTGTGCTGCTTTTCGTTATTTGTTAACAAAATTTAATAAAAGTAGGCTTGTTTTAAAGCCCTTTAATTGATCTTTCTAATGAACCCATACATGTCTGGGTAGAAAAAAAAAAAACTTATGTAAAGTGTGGACATTTGGGGAAAAATATACCATTCTGTTCATTTACTGTGATGTTTTTTCCTGTCATCATAATTCTCAATGGATTTTTATAAATGAAGTCTTGTAAGTTGTATTCAAGCTGATTAAAAGCTCTAATGAACCCATACATGCCTGGATAAACAATCCTTATGTATTAAAATATAAATCTGAAGTATGCCTTGCCATTGTGCTCATTTACCTTGCTGCTTTTGCCACTGTAATATTATTGCCAGTCTTTTAATGACAACAACATATATATGATTTTTACTAACATTTTATTACAAGTAGATATAAAGCCATTCAGAATTTATGACTTTTGACCCTCAGTCAGGGTAAAAAGTACCTTCTCCATCCCCCCAACCACACTGTTAAAATTTAAATGCTGTCTGTGCCCACCATGTACATATCATATTAAACAACAACTGCAAGTATATATACATAAATATATTTAAACATTTTTGTTTCCATATCTGTATGCATGTGAACACAGCTTAATGAAAAGAACTTTGAGTTATAGTCTCAGTATATTGATATTAAATTGCGACATAACTTTAAAATAGACATTTGTTTTACATAATTACATTAAGGCTCTTGTACAGTTCATTTTAGTGTTTGAGAATTTGTTTTTGTAGTTGGTACAGTTGATGGTGAAGCACTGGCTGCCTTTTCTTCTCCTCATTTCGCTTCTGTTTAACTGGCTCAAGGCTCTCTCTCCACTCTTAGTAATGGCCGCCGTGCGGCACACCGCTAGTCACGTGACGTCCATTCCAGTCTCTATTTCCATGGTTTTTGGCAGACTGGCTGTCACTTGCTGATGATGTCATCATTAAGCGCAAAACGTGAATGGCCGGTTGACATAGGGAGCATTGTGGGTAGTGTAGTTCAGCTTCACTTTGGACATTACAGTGTTATCGCCTGCTCGACACAAAAACAAAACAGACTAATTTTAACTTTATCTTATTTGTTTGTGGCGTTGGATAAACTGTGTACAGGGACTTTTCTTCACCGTTAAGACACCGTTTAGATTATTTATTCAGATGAATCCCACTGAAACTAATTGGTAAGAATTTATATTTACTACATGTATTTTATTCTGCCAATCAATGTATTAATGGACGTATTTCGGTTGTTTAAGCCACAAGGTTCCAAGCATGTGAAAAAGTGGCAGGTTTTAGCTCGTAAATGATGGTGTATCTAATACCGAGATAAACTGTAACTTCTAATACTGTGTTTTACTGCTTTGAAAGATGATGACAGTGTTTGGGGTTTTATTTTTTTATTTATTCATTTTTCATGTGTTCTTTGTGTTTGTGATCCTTGAATTTACCCAGAAGCCCCTGCGGCTCTTAAAGTGAAACTGCTTTATCAGAAGTCGACAGTGTAATCTTATGTGGCTGCGACCGAATCCATCCACCCTTTTAAGGTTTCTGTTGTGTGGGCCGCTGAAGAGGAGGTACTGCTGGCCCACCACCACAAGATGGCGCCCTGCTTGAAGTGCGGGCTTCAAGCACGAGAGGGCGTCGGAGCGACCGGGAGTGACAGCTGTCACTCATCATCTGTACCAGCTGTCACTCATCCATTACTGCAGCGGTTGTTGGAGAACTGGCTGTTTGTGAAGGGCGAGAAGTGCGAGTTCCACCGCACTTCTTTGTCCTTCCTGGGGTTCATAATCTCCTCCAACTCCGTCGCCCCTGATCCAGCCAAGGTTGCAGCGGTGAGAGACTGGCCCCAACCAACAAACAGAAGGAAACTGCAACAGTTCCTCGGTTTTGCGACTTTTTACCGGAGGTTCATCAAGGCCTACAGTCAGGTAGTTAGCCCCCTGACAGCCCTGACCTCCACTAAAGTCCCCTTCACCTGGTCGGATTGGTGCGAAGCCGTGTTTAGGGAGTTGAAACGCCAGTTCTCGATCCAAAACTCCAGTTTATAGTCGAAGTGGATGCCTCTGACTCCGGGATAGGAGCCGTGCTATCCCAGAGCAGGGAGTCCAACAAGGTTCTCCACCCATGTGCCTACTTTTCCCGCAGGTTGACCCCGGCTGAAAGGAACTATGACGTCGGCAATCGGGAACTTCTTTCGGTGAAGGAGGCTCTGGAGGAGTGGAGACACCTGTTGGAGGGAGCTTCGGTACCATTTACGGTTTTCACGGACCATCGGAACCTGGAGTACATTCGGACCGCCAAGCGTCTGAACCCCAGGCAAGGCCACTGGTCACTGTTCTTCAGGCGTTTTGATTTTCAGATCACATATCGCCCCGGGACGAAGAACCAATGATCTGACGCCCTGTCCCGGGTGCACAAGGAGGAAGTCAGGACCGAGCTGTCAGACCCGACGGAAACCATCATCCCCGAGTCCACTGTCGTGACCACCCTCACCTGGGACGTGGAGAAGACCATCCGGGAGTCCCTGACACGGAACCCGGACCCGGGAACCGGTCCGAAGAACAAGTTGTACGTCCCACCAGAGGCCAGGGCTGCAGTCCTAGACTTCTGTCACAGTTCCAAGCTTTCCTGCCATCCAGGGGTGCGAAGAACCATGGCAGTGGTCCGGCAGCGCTTCTGGTGGGCGTCTCTGGAAGCCGACGTCCGGGAATACGTCCAGGCCTGCACCACCTGCACCAGGGGCAAAGCTGACCATCATAAGGCCCCAGGCCTCCTCCAGCCTTTACCCGTGCCTCATCGCCCCTGGTCTCACATCGGCCTGGACTTCGTCACGGGCCTCCCGCTGTCCCAGGGCATGACCACCATCTTCACAATAGTGGACCGGTTCTCCAAGGCGGCCCACTTCGTGGCCCTCCCGAAGCTCCCGACGGCCCAGGAGACTGCAGACCTTCTGGTCCACCACGTCGTGCGTCTGCTTGGGATTCCATCGGACATCGTCTCGGATCGTGGTCCTCAGTTCTCCTCTCAAGTCTGGAGGAGTTTCTGCAGGGAACTGGGGGCCACCGTGAGTCTCTCGTCCGGGTACCATCCTCAGACGAACAGACAGGCAGAGTGGGCGAACCAGGATTTGGAGCAGGCCCTCCGCTGCGTGACCTCTGCGCACCCGACGGCCTGGAGCAACCATCTGGCCTGGATCGAGTACGCTCACAATAGTCATCAGGTGTGGCGTACTGCCCGCTCTTCCCTGCTCAAAGCCCGGACGAGGGCCAAGGCCCATGCAGACCACCGGCATTCCCTGGCCCCTGCATACCAGCCCGGGCAGGAGGTTTGGCTATCCACAAAGGACATCCCCCTGCAGGTGGAATCCCAGAAGCTAAAGGACAAGTTCATAGGACCTTTTACCATACTCAAAGTCCTCAGTCCGCCCGCAGTGAAGCTGGCAGCTTCAGCTTCACTGCAGATACACCCCGTTTTTCATGTGTCAAGACTCAAGCCCTGCCATACCTCACCACTGTGTGCCCCTGGACCGGCGCCACCTCCTGCCCGGATCATCGACGGGGAACCCGCGTGGACAGTACGCCGGCTCCTGGACGTCCATCGAAAGGGCCGGGGGTTCCAGTATCTGGTGGACTGGGAGGGTTATGGACCCGAAGAGCGCTCCTGGGTGAAGAGGAGCTTCATCCTGGACCCGGCCCTCCTGGCCGACTTCTACACACGTCACCCGGACAAGCCTGGTCGGGCGCCAGGAAGCGCCCGTTGAGGGGGGGTCCTGTTGTGTGGGCCGCTGAAGAGGAGGTACTGCTGGCCCACCACCACAAGATGGCGCCCTGCTTGAAGTGCGGGCTTCAAGCACGAGAGGGCGTCGGAGCGACCGGGAGTGACAGCTGTCACTCATCATCTGTACCAGCTGTCACTCATCCATTACTCAACACCATCACCATAAAGGCCGGACTGCAACTCCACCTCCCCACCGAGAAATCAGCTACCCTAAAGGTAATTTCTCTGCTGTCTCTATAATAAACAAGAGTCTGATCTCATTTACAGCCGTTTTCCTGCGACGTGTCCTTATCTGCTGCATTGGCATTTGGTGTGGACTGCGACGGCTTCGCCTCAAACCCCAACCAGATAAGTGGTTTTCCAGGAGCTGTACGAGTGTGTTATTGGAGGTGGAGGTTCTCCCTCCTTACAGGACACAGACTGAAGAATTACTGAGTGTGCAAACTCACACTCACCTACATTGTTTCTGTTCTCTCTGCCAGCAGTACCAGGTCTGACAGCTGGAGACGGTGGCCACCTGGGGACCCAGGACTTGGCGGCTCCGGTGTTCTTCAGATCCGTTGGTGGTGGAAGCCGTGTGGGATCCGGCTCGTTTCTGGACGGACGTCTCCTATCCTCGAGCCTGCCCACACGTCACTCAACGTATAATTGACTGTTTTTCCAAACCTGTTTTGTCTGTATTCCGTTGTGCACGTCATAACATTAAATTGTTACTGTTTTGGCTTATCCATTGCCCGTTCATTTATGCCCCCTGTTGTGGGTCCGTGTTCCTACACTTTCACAACAGTTTCAAATCCTGCAAAACTTTGAAGAGGTCGCCGTGCTGTGAGATCTCAGTAACATTGAGAACTGCAATGAGACGCTCTGATCGGGCTTCACTTTAACTGCTGCACATGGACAACACCATTAACATTGCAACATAAAACTATTTTTATACTGTGCCTAAAACTCTCATGAATATATTTTCTGGGTTTATAGACATTGTTATTGCGTTTGTTTTATGTAAACATGCGAGAATCACAGGCTGTCTCTTCGTTATTTTCAATGGGAGCTGCTGTGAGCTACACTCGCTTCCTGATCATGTCGTTCTGGGGGAAAGTGAAGTTTGCTCTTTAATGTCTTGATTATTGTTCTTTACAACACTGTTTGTCCTCTTTGTTCCAGACTAATATATGTCTGAAATTCGGTTTGCGTTTATTAAATTCCACACAGATTAAATGTAGCAGACATGGATTATTTGTTATAATTGTTTTAGCAAGTTTTCAGGGTATCATGCATGAGTTATTAACGTGATGAAAAGCATTTAAAAAAAACACATTTTTGTAGTATAATATTCATTTACAATTGTCATCATGTTGATTTTCTATGTTGTTTTGACTGCAGCGACTCTCTGGTGCACAAGGGATTATGGGATACATCAATAGGGTGAATACTAATAGTTATCGGTTATCGTTAACTGTAATAAAGATACATTTTTTAGCAGTTTATCGGTTTAGCATCATAAAAGAACTTTTCAGTTATCTGATTAATGGTTATCGAAGCTAACTTTTTGGTTAGCTGTGCCTGTTGTGTGTTGGGGGGTTTGGCTGGACATTTGGGTGCTGTTTTCTTTTCTTTGCTCTCCAGGTGGTATGCAAACTGTTTTTTTCTGTGGAGAAGGTGCTGGCGGAAGAGTCCTTCACCCTCATCAGAACTATTGGCTGCACCTGTGGAGGATGTTCACGTGCAGGCCTAACAACTTGCAGCACCTGTGGATGATGCTCACGTGCAGACTTAAAGACTTTCAGCTGAAGCAGATAATGAGATGGCGTTCTGCATTTAAGCCATGAGTGATTTGAGCAGAATTGCCGGGAACTCGACCTTGTGACGTTCGGTTGAGAGACGCTGAGGACCGCGCCAGGGTTTGACACATCATGCCTGTGAAGGAGGACGGGTGAGGGACACATGCTGTCAGCACACATCAGAGGTGATTATTGTCTGAATATTCGTTAATAGTAATTTGGCGTTTTGTTACTCAGTATATTTGAACATTGATGAGAATTGTGCAGTTTGCTTCTCACTGCCGTGGCGTACGGATTGATGATCCTCCACCTGTTGTGAGAAGCTGCTCATTTACATAAGGCTTAAATTCAGACCTGAATGTGTTGCTGATAGTGTGTGCCTCTGAAGGATATTTGTTGTAGCTCTGTTGACTTACCTCACCTTTTCCGTCCTTCACAGAGTCAGTTTGTCGTATTCACCTGGGGGGTGTTCGGCGGTGAATCTGAGTCCAGACGTGCCGGGCTTTGATCCATTTGGGCGCTGGAGAGCGCGCCGTCCTTCACCTTGCCAAGACAGCTGACTATTTATGTTGTACACGGATTATTGCACATGAGGGGGAATAAATTTGTTTCTTGGAACCGCTTTCTGGTTATTTAGCGCTGGGCCATTGTCAGATGCTGGTTCGGTTCTCTGATCCGCGTCAGCACATAACAGTGCCCACCACTGGTTGTAGCAGTATTGGTGATTATCCTATAAGTTTGCCATTTTGCAATTTTTTTTTTCTAACAGGAGCCCAACCAAAGCCGAGCCAGATGCATGTGGACAGGGGGGTTTTAGAAGCATTACTTGATGTTTAGCCAAACAGCAGATTCTAACAATAGCTACATTGTAAAGTGAATAGCAAATAATAGCTGTCCATCCATCCATCCAATTTCTTCTGCTTTATCCGGAGTCGGGTCGCGGTGGCAGCAGCTCAAGCAAAGCCACCCAGACCTCCTGATCCACACACACCTCCCCCAGCTCCTTCAGGGGGACCGCGAGGCGTTCCCAAGCCAGCCAAGAGACATAGTCCCTCCAGTGTGTCCTGGGTCTTCCCCGGGGCCTCCTCCCGATGGGACGTGGTATCCAGGGGGCATCCAGAAAAGATGCCCGAGCCACCTCAGCTGGCTCCTGTCAACATGGAGGAGCAGCGGCTCGACTCCGAGCTCCTCCCGAGTGACCGAGCTCCTCACCCTATCTCCAAGGGAACGCCCAGCCACCCTGCGGAGGAAACTCATCTCGGCCGCTTGTACTCATGATCTCGCTCTTTCAGTCATGAGCCAAATCTCATGACCATAGGTGAGGATCGGAACATAGATCGATCAGTAAATCGAGAGCTTTGCCCCCCTACTCAGCTCTCTCTTCAGCACGACGGTCCGATGCAGCAACCACATCAATGCAGATGCTGCACTGATCCGTCTGTCAATCTCATGCTCCATCCGTCCCTTGCTCGTGAATAAGACCCTGAGATACTTAAACTCCTCCACTTGAGGCAAGGACACTCCACCGACCTGAAGAGGGCAAAGCACCTTTTTCCAGTCAAGAACCATGGCCTCAATTTCGAGGTGCTGATTTTCATCCCAGACACTTCACACTCGGCTGCAAACTGCCCCAGTGCACGCTGAAGGTCCTGATAATAGCTGTCTTTAATCTGTATTTCAGTATTGACTTTGTAAAAATATTAAGTTAAATGATATAGAATTTTGCATTCCACTTAAAATTTCCAGCCACATCCTCCATCACAATTGTGAAGGGCAGTACAAAGAGGTAGGAGTCAAACCAGCTCAGGGTAGGTCCTGATAAATCCAGCTGAAACTGTGTGAATTGGATGATTTAATTGTTAATTGTGTCAGAGTTTGCTGATAGGTTCAGGAGAATGACTTCTCTCACTGGGAGTAACCGATGCTACAGCTATTTCAGTGCAATGATCACTTCAGTCCAGAATGGTTCAGGTCAACCAGCTTGCTGGCTGACACTGATTCAGAGACGTGATTACTGCCTGTGTGTTCAAGTGTTGTGGATAAAGTAGGGAGCGTTTTCAGCCTGAGATGGCCTGAGCCTCTGTTTCTTGAGTAGTGCAGTAACCTGCCTGACATTTTACCTGTAAAGAGGCAACATCATAAGCAGTGAAAGAAATGCATGGTTGAAGCAAACTTGGGTTGACAACTGCTGGAAAGGTGAATTTCTTTTTTCTTGCCAGTGGTATTGCTGAGTTTGTCATGAAAGTAAGACCATTTCTGACACTACTAAAGACTGAGATCATGTGGGTCGACAGAATTATTTAACTTCCTTTCAGCTGTCCTCAGGTCAAAGTAAACAATAGCATATACAGTTCTTTTACAAAAGGTCAACTATATTGTCTTTCATCTCTCAGTGAAAACATATGTTCAGTGGACACTAAGTTATTGGGTTGTGTTTATAAAATAGGTAGCTCACATTTTTTCAAGGGCGGTAATAAATTATGCAAAGTTTCTATACTGGGTTGAAACGGTGTGAGAGTCCAGAATGTTTTTAGAACCTTAAGCCTGGGTCCCACCGAATAATAAGCCACGAATAATGAGCCACGCATGGGTGTGTCAGCGATTATTCGAAGAATGACCCACGTTTTCATCTATCACGTATCCGCTACTAAGGTGCCTCTATGTGCCTCTCTGTACCACGCATGTGCCATGTAGCAGCTTCTAGTGAGCCATGACCGACCTGTCATTAGAGCCTCAAATGTCTCGCATCAGCCACACTAAGCCACGTCGCGCCCTGATAGCGCAATGTTGGTGTACGTTTAGGCATGGGTTTGGACCAAACCTCCAGCCCTCCCACACCTGGCCCCTTTAAAGTGTGGGTTTTCAATTCACAGATTCATAGAAGCCAAATGCAGTCCAAAAATAGACACTCCAGTACAGAGCCATGGTTGTGTGCTGTGCGTCAGGGTGCAGTCCACCTGTAATGCACCAGACCAGCTAGAACCGAACCAAGGGTTCCTGGACAGCCACCTCTGTGATCCTCACTGGCTCGGCAGCTTGCTGGCTTTATTTCTTCTGCGGCTTTAAACAGACACACCATGATCCCACTTTTAACTTTATGTTTGTCTGTTTATTTCTGCAAAATTGCTCTTTTGCGCGCGGTGCCATTCTGCATACAGAATGAGGTAGCCGCTTTATTTACATCCACCTGTGGATCACTTTAAGTATATATATATATATATATATATATATATATATATATATATATATATATATATATATATATATATATATATATATATATATATATATATATATATATATATATATATATATATTTCTTCCACAGCTTACAAGTCACCATGATACAACTTTTAACTTTGTGTTGTGTCTTCAAAATCAGTCTTTTGTGCGCTCTCCTTCTGTGTGGCTGCACAGCTCTGCTTTTAGCGGCTTCACAGGAGTTATTTCTTCCGCGGCTTTAAACACACAGCTACTTTCACACAGTCATCCAAATTTTAACTTCGTGTTCGTCCATTATTGACTGAAAAATCACTCTTTTGTGAGCTGTGGTTCTGCTGTGTGTGCCACTCCAGGACCTTGAAATGCTTCTTACGGAGCCCCTCCTTAGTTGCCCTGGCTGTGTGTTTGGGGTCATTGTCATGCTGGAAGACCCAGCCATGACCCATCTTCAATGCTCTTACTGAGGGAAGGAGGTTGTTTGCCAAAATCTTGCAATACATGACCCCATCCATCCTCCCTTCAATACGGTGCAGTCGTCCTGTCCCCTTTGCAGAAGAGCACCCCCAGAGCATAATCTTTCCACCCCCATGCTTCACAGTTGTGATGGTTTTCTTGGGGCTGTTGTTATCTTCTAAACATGGTAAGTGGAGTTGATTCCAAAAAGGTCTATTCTGGTCTCATCTGACCACATGACCTTCTCCCATGCCTCCTCTGGATTATCCAGATGGTCACTGGTGAACTTCAAACGGGCCTGGACATGTGCTGGCTTGAGCAGGGGGACCTTGCTGCCCTGCAGGATTTTAAACCACGACAGCATCATGTGTTACTAATGTAATCTTTGTGACTGTGGTCCCAGCTCTCTTCAGGTCACTGAGCAGGTCCTCCTGTGTAGTTCTGAGCTTTCTCAGAATCATCCTTACCCCACAAAGTGAGATCTTGCATGGAATCCCAGACCGAGGGAGATTGACAGTCATCTTGAGTTTCTTCCACTTTCTAATAAATAATCATAACAGTTGTTGTCTTCTACCAAGCTGCTTGCCTGTTGTCCTGTAGTCCATCCCAGCCTTGTGCAGGTCTACAGTTTTGTCCTTGGTGTCCTTAGACTGCTCTTTGTTCTTGGCTATTGTGGACAGGTTGGAGTGTGATTGATTGAGTGTGTGAACAGGTGTCTTTTATACAGGTAACAA
The DNA here is from genome assembly GCF_902500255.1 of Thalassophryne amazonica. Classification (NCBI taxonomy): domain Eukaryota; kingdom Metazoa; phylum Chordata; class Actinopteri; order Batrachoidiformes; family Batrachoididae; genus Thalassophryne; species Thalassophryne amazonica. Next base: position 149,051,536 of record NC_047104.1, on the reverse strand, counting down.
GTTCAAACAGGTGTAATTAATACATGTAAAGAGTGCAGAATAAGAGGGCTTCTTAAAGAAAATTAACAGGTCTGTGTGAGCCAGAATTGTTGCTGGTTTGTAGGTGTTCAAATATTTATTTGCAGCAGTAACATACAAATAAATTATTTAAAAAAATCATACGTTGTGATTTCCGGATTTTTTTTTTCTTTTTTTATTTTGGATTATGTCTCTCACAGATGAAAATTTCAGACCCCTCCATGATTTCTAAGTGGGAGAACTTGCAAAATTTCAGGGTGTTCAAATACGTTTTCTCACTGCAGATGTTTTACCTGCCCCTGCTGGAATGGCATGTGAGTCCAGAATGTAATTATGAATGTCCATTGTTTAGTGTTGTTAGCTAATATATGTAGTTTGTACAAAAATATTAGTCCTATCAATGTTTTTTTTCCCCCGTGTCGCAGACTGAATGGTCCCCCTAAAAATCAGTCCCCCGATGACGTGGTTCATGGATTAACACCTCGTTTCTGCTTCAAACTGCACTCTAGTCATCATCTATCTCAGCGACAGATATCTGAAGCTTTTGTACAACAATCATTTCCACATAAATTCAGCATTATTTCGTTAGAAAAGATGAAGTGATCAGAGCACCGCGGCTAAATGAGTTGCTAGCTGATGTGTTCACCGCACGTCGGACATTTAAAAGCGTCACTGATTTACGTCTCGTTTCTGCGTGGTGGCCAAGTGGTTAATGTGCTTGGTTTCAGTGCAGAAGGTTCCGGGTTCAAATCCCACCCCTGCCACATTTCCCCATGCAATGTGGAATTGCGTCAGGAAGGGCATCCGGCGTAAAACCTGTGCCAATTCAACATGCAGATCCACCTTGGATTTGCTGTGGCGACCCCGAGTGCAAACAAGGGAGCAGCCGAAGGGACTTACTTACTTTTCTGCTTAAAACAACCTCATTTCTGCTTACAACCGACGTTAGAATGATTTAAAAGGTTTTACGTTTATCATCTGATGGTTAATAATCCCATTAATCCATTTAATTGATTTGGGTGAAGAGACTCCCTCAAACGTGCTGCTGTGGTCCAAAATGATGCATGCGCAGATGCAAAAGGCAGACCGATTTTTAGGAGCGGACCGTTCGGTCTGCAACACCTGCGTTCATCCTTGACCCAAAATACATAAGCATACCAAACGGAAAATGTCAGCTCTCCCCGTTTTCTCTGTGATCAAAGCCATACACACACATGCATAGAGAGGCCACTTGGCTTTTATAATATAGATATAAAGCACAAATTAGTGTATTGCATAACTGCTCAGTCCCTCAAATACACCACAAGAAATCATCACTTTTATAACCAATTGGCTTTCGAAAAGTCTGAAGTGTTTGGAAATGTTCTTGTATTCATCTCCTGAGTTCAGTTATGAACAACCAAAGTGTGTCACCCTAAGACAACGTGAGGAATGAGGGGAACCACCAAGAGACCTACAGAAACTCTGAAGGAGTTGCAGGCTTCACTGGCTGTCACTTGGAGAGATGATCCATACAACACCTTTTTTTCCACTGCATAATCAGTCATAGATTGATTTTGGAGGGATAAAGAGGGGATAAAGAGGAAAATATAAACAAGGCAACCTTGTAGCCATTATCCGTCGTCACCATAGATATGTCTTCTTATTAAAGTTGGGAATCACTGAATGGGAAGCACTGTGCAGCTTTTTAAATATGTAACATTTCCAGTGTATCTTTCATCAAGTATTATTCAGTAGCTTGGATCTAATTTATGTTGTACTATTACTGCGGAAACCATGAATATACATACATTCATGGTTTCTATAAGGAATACGAGGTCTGTTAGAAAAGTATCGGACCATTTTATTTCTTTCAAAAACCTGATGGATTTGAATCACGTGTACTTGCATGAGCCAACCTTGAACCTTCGTGTGCATGTGTGAACTTTTTCACACTTGTCGATTCCATCATTTTCTGGTAAGCAGCCTTAGTGTGAGGACATGTGCAGTGGGCTCGTGGATTTTCATTTCAAGGAAAAAGACGGAACTACTGGAGCAGCGCATCATCAAATTTTTCCAGAAACTGGGTGATAGCCAGGTGGAAACCATTCGGAAGATTCAGAAGGCTTTCGGTGATGATCCTCTGGGTATCACACAGATTAAGAAGTGGTACAACCGGTTTAAAGACGGCCGCACAATGGTGGAGAGCAAGCCATGCTCCGGTCGGCCATCAACATGCTGAAATGACCAGATCATTTCCAAAGTGAACACTGTGGTGATGCAGGACCATCGTGTGACTATCTGAAAATTGCGGAAGAGGTGGACATCAGCACTTTTTCAGCACATTCCACTGTGACAGAAGATTTGGCCATGAAAAGAGTGATGGCGAAATTCATGCTGCTGCTGAAAAAAGCAAAAGCGCCTCCGTGTTGAAGTCTCACAGGACATGTAAAGAGTGCAGAATAAGAGGGCTTCTTAAAGAAAATTAACAGGTCTGTGTGAGCCAGAATTCTTGCTGGTTGGTAGGTGTTAAAATACTTATTTGCAGCATTAACATACAAATAAATTATTTAAAAAATTATATATTGTGATTTCCGGATTTTTATTTCTCTTCTCTTATTTCTATATTTATTTCTCTCTCAGTGGACATGCACCTAAGATGAAAATTTCAGACCCCTCCATGATTTCTAAGTGGGAGAACTTGCAAAATTGCAGAGTGTTCAAATACTTATTTTTCTCACTATATATATACATACACACACACACACACACACACACATGTGGCCCGGGAAAGAGCTTTTGCCTCTGCGACCCATATATATATATATAATACGAGCTGGGGTACCCGGCGCTGCCCAGGTTAACCTGTTTTAGACATAAGCCAAATGCCAATCATTTCAATCAAAACAGTTGCCCAACATTTGTTTTTGTAATGGTGATGTCATAAATATAATAGTTAATGGGCTAAAGTTTGTCCAGCAGAACTATAAGAGGTGGACTCTCCAAACTAAGTGAAAATACTTGGTTAAAAGACAAATACATTTGAAGTCCTTCATGCAGACTTTGTTTTGCAATCAAATTTATAACAAAATTACACACAAAAGGTAGGTAACAGTAAATGTAAATATCAATTAATCAAAATTGAGGTAGTTGTGTATTTCACTGTTTTTACATTGCAATTTTACAAACATAAAATGAATGTATTCAGCCAGGAAGGCAAACTGGGTTGTACAGGACAGTCAGGTGCTTAACAGTTGAGAACATAAAGTAGATGAAGGAAGGGATTAAATAAACAGAGACGGCCAACACATACGAGGTCTGTTAGAAAAGTATTGTACCTTTTTATTTTTTTCAAAAACTATATGGATTTGATTCATATGTTTTTACGTCAGCCAAGCTTGAACCTTCGTGCGTATGCGTGAGTTTTTCCACACCTGTCGGTTGCGTCATTCGCCTGTGGGCAGGCTTTGAGTGAGCACTGCTCCACCCCTCTCGTCGTCGTTTCATTGCGAGGAAATGACGTAATGATTTGGGCTTTTTTTCCATCAGAATTTTTTCAGAAACTGTTAGAGACAGGCAGCTGGAAACCATTCAAAAAATGTATCTGGCTTTCGGTGAAAATTTTACGGGCTTCACAGAGAATAAGGAGTGTTACTACAGCTTTAAGGATGGCCCACAATGGCGCACGGTGCGCCGTGCTCCGAGCTGCCATCAAGAGGCAGAAACCACCACATCATTTCTAGACGGATCGCTGTGTGGAGCCGGGACCATCGTGTGCAATTTCTCTGGTTATCACAAGAGCTGGACATCAGCCATTTTCCGGCAGATTTCACTTTTAACAAGAGATTTTGTCATGGAAAGCCGCGCGGAGGCTTCGCGCGTCACGTCGGATTCGCTGATGAAGTGAGACAAAGGAACACCTCCGTTTCGGAGTGTTAGAGGACAAGTTGGGACATGCCTATCTCGGCTTTCAGTGCTTTCAGTCGAGTGAGTATAAGAGGAATTGTGGAGAGCTGAACATGTCCCAACTTGTCCTCTAAATTTTCACCGAAAGCCAGACAAATTATTCGAATGGTTTCCAGCTGCCTGTCTCTAACCGTTTCTGAAAAAATTCTGATGGAAAAAAGCCCAAATCATTCCGTCATTTCCTCGCAATGAAACAACGATGAGAGGGGTGGACCAGTGCTAACTCAAAGCCTGCCCACAGGCGAATGACGCAACCGACAGGCATGGAAAAACTCATGCATGCGCACGAAGGTTCAAGCTTGGCTAACGTAAAAACATATGAATGAAATCCATATAGTTTTCAAAAAAATAAAAAGGTACGATACTTTTCTAACAGACCTCGTATACAGGGCTGGAAATTTAAATCTGCCTGGTCATACCCACAGCCGGCTATTTTGGGGGTAAGTTTCAATTCAACTTTTAAAAAAATGATACCAGTTTGTTCCCCATGTCATGAGGATTCAGAATATATATATATATATATATATATATATATATATATATATATATATATATATATATATATATATATATATATAGTTTTTAGAGCTACATATTATTAGTTTGGGAGTTTATCCCAGACAGACAGACAGACAGACAGTCGTAGCCCTTTATGTATATACAGTAGTGTTCAGAATAATACTTGTCAGGATTTGCCCTGGCCCAGGGTTCATGTCGGGGTTTTCCCCTTATTTGGGTTTAGGGTTTAGGCCAATGAATCAGAATAAGAATAAGTTTGTTGCGATCTTTTGTATCCACGTCCCAGCCTTTTCTCTTGTCCTGTTTTTGCCTTGTCGTGTACCGACCTAGCTTTGTCTTTCAGATCTGCTTTTGCCTCAGCCCAGGTACTTAGTCACTACGTGTTACTGAACCCTGCTTGTTTTTTGATCACGGCTTTTGTCTCACGTCCGCTTGTACCTCCGCTTTTGTTGTCTGCCAACTTGTGTACCTAACCACTGCTTTGCCTCCTGATAAAGTTTTTCTGATTATTCCATCAACTCTGCCTGTGGGTCTGCATTTGTATCCTTCACCTTCTGTGCCACAAGTTCTTGCAGCCTGACAGAATGAACTGGCCATCATGGACACAGCAGACTCAACCCATGCCACCAAGAGGCCAGATCTGGTTGTTATTAAGGAGATCTTCTCTGATCTGGAATTTTTCTTCGTCTGCTTTCGCGACTGGCCCTCCCCGAGGGAGAAATTAGATTTTTTGCACCAGGCTTATAAATTTATTGAGTCAAACACCTGGCTATACGAGGTCTGTCAATAAAGTATAGGTCCTTTTTATTTTTTTTCAAAAACTATATGGATTTCATTCATATGTTTTACGTCAGACATGCTTGAACCCTCGTGCGCATGCGTGAGTTTTTCCACGCCTGTCGGTGACGTCATTCACCTGTGAGCACTCCTTGTGGGAGGAGTCGTCCAGCCCCTCGTTGGAATTCCTTTGTCTGAGAAGTTGCTGAGAGACTGGCGCTTTGTTTGATCAAACTTTTTTCTAAACCTGTGAGGCACATCGAAGTGGACATGGTTCGAAAAACTAAGCTGGTTTTCTGTGAAAATTTTAACGGCTGATGAGAGATTTTGAGGTGATATTGTCGCTTTAAGGACTTCCAACACAGTGGGACGTCACGCAGCACTCCCAGGTGCCATTGTCAGCCTGTTTCAAGCTGAAAACCTCCACATTTCAGGCTCTATTGATCCAGGACGTCGTGAGAGAACAGAGAAGTTTCAGAAGAAGTCAGTTTCAGCATTTTATCCGGATATTCCACTGTTAAAGGAGATTTTTTTAATGAAAGACGTGCGGATGGATTGCAGCGTTGGCTCGCAGCCGCCGCGACGCTCTGCCACAGGAAAAACACCTCTGTTGGAAGCCTTAAGGACAAGTTGGAACATGCCCAACTGTTAAACAATTTCTCATATACTCACTCCACTGAAAGCCATCAAAAGCCGCCTGGATTTTACAAATGGTTATCAACACAGAGGTGTTTTTCCTGTGCCGCCGCACCGCGCCAGCTGACAGTGAGTCCAACTGGACTGATGTTGAAGACGATGACGACTCATCAGAAGGGGAGGAGTCAGCACTCCAGGACGCAATCACATTCCTGTTCAAGATACAGGACTTATTTTTTGAGTACCAAGACAGTCAGTGCATGTCCACTGAGCAAGCAGAGGGTATTGTTGGCATTAGACCAGGTTCTGCAGGCTGAGCCAGATTTTTTGACTGTTTTTCCTGAGCTAGCTGACCTAAAAAGACAGTTCAAGCAGGGGCAGGTACCTCCATGCATCGAAGAACCCATGGATTTTTTGATTGAATCTGACATTTATGCCTCCTGTACCGAAGCACCATGAACAATAATTCTGTCCAACGCCACAATCGCACCTCTCCAGCGCACTTTTGCGCAGAAGCCGGCTGCACCTAATCATCCCAGAGGACCACTTCCACGGTCGCGTACAGCACCAGGTCCAGCCACACCCACCGAGAAATCTCCAGAGCCAACTCTGCGAAAGCCTCCAGTGGCACCAGCGCGCACTACTCCGGAGCAAGTGGAGCCGCCCATGCCCACTAAGAAATCTCCTGAACCCACTCCAGGAAAGCCTCCAGCAGCACCAGCGCACACTACTCTGGAGCAAGTGGAGCCGCCCATGCCCACTAAGAAATCTCCTGAACCCACTCCACAAAAGCCTCAAGCGGCACCAGCGCGCACACATGAGGAGCAGACCGCGCCCACTAAGAAACCTCCGCAGCCCACTCCACGAAATTTTCAAGCGGCACCAGCGCACACACGAGAGTAGCGAGTGCAGCGGTCCGCGGCCGCTGAGAAACCTCCACAGCCCACACCATGCAAGTTTCAAGCAGCACCAGTGCACACACGAGAGGAGCGAGTGGAGCTGTCCATGGCCGCTGAGAAACTTCCACAGCCCACTCCACCACAGTTTTGAGCAGCATCAGCGCACACACACCAGGAAGTGGAAATGCCCACACCCTGCACCTGGTCTGCGAGGACGTCTCCTGCATGCGTACCACCGGATGAGCCACTTACGCCCCTTTTTCGCTGGCTGAAACGAGTGAAACGTCCGCTTTGTCACTGTTCTGCAATGCACTGAAAACGATCACCGCACCCACGTCAAAGGACGCGCCGGTGTCTCCCAGTACACCGGCTGGTTCATCAGAGGTGCAAAGTCCTTCATAACCTCCAATAGCAGGTATTCTTCCATGTTCATCAGCAGCACCTGCAGTTTCTTCCATGTCCTGCTCGTCAGCTAAAGAACTAGCTTTACTGACTGCTCCAGAGCTACCTCACCCTACCCAAGCATCAGCGTCATCCTGGAAGATGGTCTCTGAGAACTCCACTTACTGGACGGTTAGTGTATCACTGTTTTTTGTCTTGGTGACATTTTTCTGTTTTTCTTTCTTTTCTTTTTTTTTCCAGCCGTTTGGTGAATCGGTAGATGCCCGTCAATTTCCAGGGTGGTTCCTGCTCAATCAATGGGAGAGATTATTGCTAACCAAGTGCTTAATGTTATGTTTTTGGGTTGTTTTGTTGTTCAGGCCCTCTCTCAGTTTCAGTCCTGTTTGTGGATTGACAAAATCTTCGCATTATAATTTAGTCAAGTTGTTTCTATGGTGTTTGAGGAAGTCCTCCAGTGTGGATTGTCCTCTCAGTTTGTCTAGTCAGTCTCCTCATTTTTTGCTTTCCCTTTGTAAGCAGATCGCTGGATGTAGTTTGGTTATGTTTCGTGGTCCACTTAGTGTTTCTTTATGTTGTGTTCTGTGCTTTTTATGTCTTTTGTTTAAGCACATTTGTCTTTCCTGTAATCTTTCTTTTTGCTCTTTTTTTAGTTGTTTTATCAATAGCTTGAGTTGTCTTCACCTGTGTTCATTAGGTTTTTGGTTCGGGCCCCCGTCAGATTCTGTTGCTACCTGGAGTTGGGTTTTGGAGTTATTTTCTGTTTGTTTGCTTCTTATTCAATTTATTGGATTGTCTGTTTTTTTTATAATTATATTATTCCTTCGGCTTCCTCAATTCACTGGTTCCTCATGTGTGCAACTTCTCTCGTTATGTGGTTCTAAGGCTTGCTGTCCCAGGTTGCGCCCTCATTGTCCCTCTGACTCCACCATGGATGCTGGTCAATCCCTTGGCCACCCCCCTGACTTTTCTGTGTTCCAGTATAGGCCCCATAGTCCATCCCCTGACCCGACCGTGGACTTTGATGGACTGTCGGGAGGGCTCCCTGACTCACCCACAGACAATGGTGGGCTCCGTGACTGTCCATCAGACTCAGCCATAACCAGTACGGGGTTGTGCAGTAACCTCTCAGACCCCCCGTTGACCTTTTTCAGACACCTAGTCATTCTATGGCCCCTACCAGGCACTTTAGTGGGTCCTCTTGCCAGCCCTTACTTCCCTTTCTCTTTCCACTGTGGACTTCTGACTGCCGTATGATTACTTTCCCATCGTCCGTTTGTTTGTTGTTTGCCCACTGGCCACTTGCATCGTGTCCCCCATTGCTTTGGGCAGGTTCCGCTAGTTCTTCTCTTGGACATGTCCCACCTCTGTTCCCGCTCCATCCCACCCATCGTTGGGCGTGTTCTGGGTTGCCGCTCTTTGGGTTTTCGGGGGGTGGTTTTTTGACGGCCGTCTGTGCCGGCTGCCTTGGGGGGGTGATGTCAGGATTTGCCCCAGCCCGGGGTTCATGTCGGGGTTTTCCCCTTATTTGGGTTTAGGCTTACAGTATGCTGAGGATTTTTATGGTTTTATTTTTCATATCTTTTTAAATTGTCAGTTAAGTCTTGTTTTGGTTCTGTTTGTTTCTTTATTCTGTGTAATGGTTTTGTTACCAGTTTAATACTCTGTTTTCATTTATTTGTGGTTTAGTCATTCTTTGCATTACCTGTATTCTGTAGTCTCTGTTTTTGTTTTTGTTCATCATTTATTTTCTATTCAGTCCTTAGTTTGTTTTGTCATGTTTATTGTATTCACTTTCCTGTATCAGGTCCCCTCTAGTTTTAGTTATTAGCATTTGTTTTCTGGTTTTCCACTGTTTAACTCACCACCTTAGTTCTTAGTTTTGCCCCTTTATTTTGTTTGCATTTATTATGGGTTGTCAAGTATGTCACGTTTTGCACTGTTGGGTTTTCTGTCACTTTAGTATCTTGCCCCTGTTCACCTTGCTTTTGTCCTACTCCACTCTCTTGCACTTGCCTTTGTCTTCCCCGGTCACGCCCCCTTCCAGCACCTTCTGCACACCTGTGTCTTGTTCTCTAATTTACCATCTGCCTTATTTAAGTCTTTTGAGTTTAGCACTACCTTGCCAGTTCGTTGCGATCTTTTGTATCCACGTCCCAGCCTTTTGTCTTGTCCTGTTTTTGCCTTGTCGTGTACCGACCTAGCTTTGTCTTTCGGATCTGCTTTTGCCTCAGCCCTGGTACTTAGTCACTACCTGCTTGTTTTTTGACCACACCTTTTGTCTCACGCCTGCTTGTACCTCCGCTTTTGTTGTCTGCCAACTTGTGTACCGAACCACTGCTTTGCCTCCTGATAAAGTTTTTCTGATATTCCATCAACTCTGCCTGTGGGTCTGCATTTGTGTCCACCTTCTGTGCCACAAGTTCTCGTAGCTTAACAAATAGTAGTGCTATGTGACTAAAAAGATTAATCCAGGTTTTGAGTATATTCCTTATTGTTACATGAGAAACAAGGTACCAGTAGATTCAGTAGATTCTCACAAATCCAAAGCCCAATTTCATAGCCTTAAGAGTGTGCATATCATGAATGCTTGGTCTTGTTGGATTTGTGAGAATCTACTGAATCTACTGGTACCTTGTTTCCCATGTAACAATAAGAAATATACTCAAAATCTGGATTAATCTTTTTAGTCACATAGCACTACTATTATTCTGAACACTACTGTAGATATGACAGCAGGGTAAGGAAAAAACAAGTCCACATATCAAATCATTGCCCACGTTTTTCAGAAGGCAGACATGCTGAGAAGCCTGACTTTTAAAACTGATTTTGATGTCATTAAACAATAAACAAATAAAAGCCTAAAACCCTCCTCACACATATGGCATGTGTGTTATCTGCAGTCATTGGCATGATATACTTGTCAACCAAAGCTTCTGAGTGTTGCATGATCACTGCGTGTACGCAGAGTTCAGTAGCGTTTAAGATCTTGTGTCATCTGCTGCTGTCTGGTCAGTGTTTTATCAGCTTTGGCTCTGTTTTTTTCCATTTTATCTTGGATTTGGAGTTTCTGAAAACCCTGATGCTTATCTGCCTGTCACACAGATCACGTGTGCATGGTGTGAAGTTAAGTGGTGTTTTAAGCATGATCAAAACTCTCTCCACACCCTAGCAAGTGCCACCATTCCTGTGCCATTGTGTTATGTGTTTGACATGGATAGTGCCAAGTGCCACACACACACACACACACACACCCCTTCTGTGGGAGTACTTTCAGACACAATGTTGACCACTCGTATGTTAGTCACAAACGCATTAATATCGATAAAAGGCATTGATAAAACGATAAAACGCATCAATATTGATATCCAAATGGCTTCACCCATTTGGATATCACTAAAATGTGATAATGAGTTAAGTGAACCCTTTTAAATATTAAAAGAGCCTGTCAGGAGGTAAATAAGATGAAATAATGGAAACTGTTTATAAATAATAAATACTATAATCTGAACCCATTGGTAGAATATTCCAGCAAACAAACACTTTAAACGAAATGTTTTGCACGTGGACTCAGTTATAATTGTCATTCCCAAACAAACAATTTAAACTGTTCACCCCTCATTGAATAAGAGCCTTTCAGCTTTACTAGCTCTTAATTAAAATGAGCATTTTGCTTGCCCCACTGAAGCCCTGGATGCTTAATTAATTTGTACTGAATTACAGCTAAGAATTATGAGTTTTGTTTTCTTCATTGTACCAGAGAGAGAGTAAGACTACTACAACATATCTGTTGTAATAATACACAGTGCCTCATGCATCTTCTCTTCCATGTTCATCAGTCACAAAAGCTCAGGCTGACCCTGCAGTTAAATGTCTGTTTTCCAGCATGCTGCCAAAATGGTTTTCATTTTGTATTGTATATTTCACTTCATTCTGACCTACCTATCCCACCTCCAGGACCGACAGTATCCAGATGGGTTGAACCTGGGCAGTTCCATTAATGTTTTTGTAGTCAGTGTCTTTCTGTCGTTTGCGCCTTCTACCATTAAGACTCAGGAGATAAGAGCCTTGAACATTTCTTCCATAGAGTTGAATTTTACAAATACAAGATAGTCTTTGTTTTGAGATTGGCCCCCATTCCTGAGTGTATTGGGGTATGTTGAACTCAAATCCTGCTGTTGGAAGAAGGTAGGGGAAGAGCCTATCCCAGGCACTGGGTGGGGACAATCGATTTCTATTTACTCACTACATGGAGGACTGGGACGATCCACTCATTTACTGGCTGTTGCCAGAGCGCCACCATCTTTGTTAGCATTTAATAACAGACAAGAGAGAGAGTTTCACCATAAATCTGCATTTTCTGTGATTTTAATGTCCTGTTACATTTATTCAAACTCAGTCCCACATTTGTACAGCCAATATTTGTCAAAACAAATACAGAATATCATCCATCTATTTTCTTCCGCTTTATCCGGAGTCGGGTCACGGGGGCAGCAGCTCAACTATTTATATAATAGATCTGAATGAATGTTAGTCCCAGTCCAGATAGAAAATAATACCATCAGTTTGTCAAACACACAGTGTCTGCCACGGCACAAGCTACAAGTCTGATCCTTAATTATTTTCATTATGAAGTTAAGTTAAAGATGGGAAATAATCATGGGTGAATGTAAGAGCTTTGCACACTCGCATCATATTGAAGATATTAATATTAAACACTGCTTTTAACCCAGCTGCGCTTTGCAAGAATATTAAATAAAATGAAACAGCCATGCCAAAAGTAAGATTATTCAAGAAATTAATCTCATTCATGTAGATTCCTATACTAGTAGAATATATACAATGTCAAAGTGACTGTCATGTGACCCACCAAACTGAGAGAAAAAGCATTTCAACTCTGTGAATTTGCTCTTACAGAACATCTCAGGATGGAAAACCTGATGTGAACAAAAACACCTGAGGCTAATTATAAAGGGATAAATTGAGACTTCTAACTGAATCGCTAAATGAATAGTGGGATATTTATCATGACAAAGCATTCAGGCAGTATAACTGAAGTCACTACTTTACAGAATACAGCCCGACACAAAAATTAATCATTTTCTAACCTTTATTAAGCAATTTTTGTAATTTGCACACGTCATTAATATTGCATATAATGCACACTTATGAAAGCTCACTGCACAATTTATTAATATTTATTTATTTATGTCCAGTCCGGTCTGACATGCGTGTCCTGTGAACAGTGCGCCGCATGTCATGTGGAACAGAGCTCACGTGGGTGACGTGACATTCAGATCGCCCGCTGCGTGATATGATCTGATGGGCCTTTCACACTGAATACGTCAGGCCAATCTGTCAACACCTTCCAATCCGTGGGATGCGTTTCCAACGTGTCCGACACGTGACGTAGATGCGGCAAGGGGGCGGAGATTGCTACATCACACTCTGGCTGTTTCCACAACCTGAAAAAAGTTCAGCGATTGCCATCTTGAATTTGTGTCGCCTGAACCACAAAAAAGCTTTAAAAAACAGTAATAGAACAATTATCCCATCACTCTGCTGGGAGGAGCTTTTTTTCAGCTGCTTTTTGGAGTGATGCTGACCGAGGCAGGACTGACGACTTGGTGGGATATCGATCGAACCGCGACAGCGGGCCGACCTGCACGGAGAAGCCTTAGTTCTGCAGCTTTATCGAGGTGAGAATAAAATAAAAGTAAAACGTGACGTTTCTGCACTGCTGTGAAGGTATATTGATCGGCTAACATTAGCTTAGCTTTTTAGCACAGTTGATCTGATTGAACACTTTAATTTGTAAATGGTTCAAATGGTTTATTTTGTCTAAAAATAAATGTCCGAGGTTCCTTATGTTAAACAAAAAATTATCTAATCTGAAATAACAGGTGGTTTTAATTTACAGATGAAAGGTTTCTAAAGAACCATTTATTGATTTATTTAGCTATTTTAAATACAAGTGCTCTAAACTTTTTTTTAACAGTAATCAGAAATTCTGAGGTAACAAACAACAACAAAAAACATTTCCAAGGATTTTTCTTCAGAAAACTGCTCTATAAATGAGCAGTCCTGTGACACATTTGTTTTCTAGAGATCAGTGGTTTCTGCCACGAGTCTTCCGTGTTTTGGCCCGACGTGTTGTTCCTATTGGACAGCACGAAGGTACATCACAGCTCAGAGCGTCGAAAGTTGGATTGGATTGAACTTTGACCACGTTAGCCTTCCGACAAGCGGCAATGCGCGCTCCCGTCAGAAGCATTGGTTTAGCTCGGCTTTTGACGCGACGCTTCTGACGCATCTAAAAAGCAATGCGTCTCATTGAAAATAATGCTTTTTAGACCAATTTTTGACGCATTTGACGCTTCTGACGTGTTCAGTGTGAAAGGCCCTTGACAGTCCGTTTCACCGACACTCTGGCACACCACATGTGCATTGCTGTTTTGCAACACCACACTCGTGGGGGCACTTAGACAATATTTATTTTTTATTTATTTAACCAGCTAACTCCTTTGTCAGCTGGGTGCTCCACTCGAACACTGCACAAAAATGCATTTTCAGATCACTTTAACCCAAGTTTAAGTCAGCAAATAATCATCCATCCGTCCATCCATCCATTTTCTTCCGCTTTATCCGGAGTCGGGTCATGACCATAGGTGAGGATCGGAACGTAGATCGATCGGTAAATCGAGAGCTTTGCCCCCCTACTCAGCTCTCTCTTCACCACGAAGGTCCGATACAGCAACCGCATCACTGCAGATGCTGCACCGATCCGTCTATCAATCTCACGCTCCATCCGTCCTTCACTCGTGAACAAGACCCCGAGATACTTAAACTCCTCCACTTGAGGCAAGGACACTCCACCGACCTGAAGAGGACAAAGCACCTTTTTCCGGTCGAGAACCATGGCCTCAGATTTGGAGGTGCTGATTTTCATCCCGGACGCTTCACACCCGGCTGCAAACCGTCCCAGTGCATGCTGAAGGTTCTCATTTGACGAAGCCAACAGAACCACATCGTCCTCAAACAGCAGAGACGAGATTCTGTGGTTCCCAAACCAGACCCCCTCTACACCCTGGCTGCACCTACAAATTCTGCCATAAAAATAATGAACAGGGCCGGTGACAAAGGGCAGCCCTGGCGGAGGCCAACGTGCACTAGAAACAAGTTTGACTTACTACCGGCAATGCGAACCAAGCTCCTGCTGTGGTCGTACATGGACCGGATAGCCCTTAGCAAAGGACCCCGGACCCCGTACACCCGGAGCACTCACCACAGGGTGCCCCGAGGGACACGGTCGAACGCCTTCTCCAGATCCACAAAACACATGTGGACTGGTTGGGCGAACTCCCATGAATGCTCGAGCACCCGATGGAGTGTGTAGAGCTGGTCCAGTGTGCCGCGACCAGGACGAAAACTACACTGCTCCTCCTGAATCTGATGTTCGATCATTGGTCGAATTCTCCTCTCCAGTACTCTGGAATAGACCTTACCGGGGAGGCTGAGGAGTGTGATCCCCCTATAGTTGGAACACACCCTCCGGTCCCCCTTCTTAAACAGAGGGACCACCACCCCGGGCTGCCAATCCAGAGGAACTGTCCCCGATCGCCACGCGATGTTGCAGAGGCGTGTCAGCCAAGACAGTCCCACAAAATCCAGAGACTTAAGGTACTCAGGATGGATTTCATCCACCCCAGGAGCCTTGCCACTGAGGAGCTTTCTAACCACCTCGGTGACTTCGGCCTGGGTAATGGATGAGACTGCCTCTGAGTCCCCAGTCTCTGCTTCCTTGCTTTGGAAGACATGACGATGGGATTGAGGAGATCCTTGAAGTACTCCTTCCACTGCCCGACAACATCCCCAGTCAGGGTCAACAGCTCCCCACCCGCACCGTAAACAGTGCTGGTGGAGAGCTGCTTCCAACAGTTTGCCAGAATCTCTTCGAGGCCGACCGATAGTCCTCCTCCATAGCCTCCCCAAACTCCTCCCAGACCCGAGTTTTTGCCTCTGCGACCGCACGGGCTGCGGCACGCTTGGCCTGCCGGTACCTGTCAGCTGCCTCTGGGGTCCCACCTACCAACAAAGATACGTAGGACTCCTTCAGCTTGACGGCATCCCTTACTTCCAGTGTCCACCACCGGGTTCGGGGATTGCCACCACGACAGGCACCAGAGACCTTGCGACCACAGCTACGAGCAGCCACATCGACAATGGAGGTGGAGAACATGGTCCACTCGTACTCCATGTCTCCAACCTCCCCCGGGATCTGGGAGAAGCTCTCCCGGAGGTGGGAGTTGAAGACCTCACTGACAGAAGGTTCCACCAGTCATTCCCAGCAGACCCTCACGATACGTTTGGGCCTGCCAGGTCTGACCGGCTTCCTCCCCTCCCAGCAGATCCAACCCACCACCAGGTGGTGATCGATCGACAACTCTGCCCCTCTCTTCACTCGAGTGTCCGAGACACGTGGCCGAAGGTCAGATGATATGACTACAAAGTCGATCATTGACCTCCGGCTCAGGGTGTCCTGGTGCCACGTGCACTTATGGACACCCTTGTGCTCGAACATGGTGTTCGTGATGGACAAACTGTGACTAGCACAGAAGTCCAACAACTGAACACCACTTGGGTTCAGATAGGGGAGGCCGTGCTTCCCGATCACCCCCCTCCAGGTCTCACTGTCGCCGCCCACGTGGGCATTGAATTCCCCCAGGAGAACAATGGAGTCCCCAGTCAGAGCGCTATCTAGTACCCCTCCCAGGGACTCCAGGAAGGTCGGGTACTCTGCACTGCTGCTCGGCCCGTAGGCCGAGACAATGATGAGAGACCTGTCCCCGACCCGAAGACATAGCGACGCGACCCTCATGTTCACCAGAGTGAACATGGCGACTGAGCTGGGGAGCAATAAGCAATGCGATCCCAGCTCTCCACCTCTCCCCGTGGGCAACGCCAGAAAAATGAAGTATCCAGCCCCTCTCCAGGAGTTGGGTACCAGAGCCCAAGCTGTACGTGGAGGTGAGCCCGACTATCTGTAGTCGGTATCTCTCAACCTCCCGTACAATCTCAGGCTCCTTCCCCCCTAGCGAGGTGACATTCCACGTCCCAATAGCCAGGGGCTGTGAGCATGGACCGGGCCGCCGGGCAACCCGCCCTCGACCGCCACCTAATCCTCTCTGCACCCAACCCCATGGCCCCTTCTGCAGGAGGTGAACCCACAGGAGGGCAGGCCCACGTCGCTCTTTCGGGCCGGGCCCCATGGGCTAAGGCCCAACCACCAGGCGCTCGTGCGCAAGCCCCAACCCCAATGCCTGGCTCCAGGGTAGGGCCCCGGCTCCGCCATACTGGGCAACGTCTCGGTCCTTGATTTTTTGCAGGTCATGGAGGTTCTGAACTGCCCTTAGTCTGACCTGTAACCTAGGACCTGTTTGCCTTGGGAGACCCTACAGGGAGCACAAAGCCCCCGACAACATAGCTCCTAGGATCATCCGGGTATGCAAACTCCCCCACCACAATAAGGTGGCAGCTAGAGGGGGAGAGCAATTAATCTAATGCCTGGCAACGCATAATGCTAAGCAAGATGGAAACTGCCTGGCAACAGCTCACAGGCTGCATCCACCATCTAGTGGATTAAATAGAAATTGATGGCGTGGACCAACTGGTGGCGATAGAGCAAAGCAGGTGAGGAGCAGGACAGGAAACAGGCGCTTACAGAAACCAATAAAAAGCAACGACAGGAGGAGGCAGAGGCAAGGCCAGCATAACGACAGACAAGGAGCATTGAGAGGAGGTGGATGGACTAAACAGGAGGCGGCAGGGCTGAGAAGGCAAAGTTTTTAAATGGCTTTGATGTTTTCTATTGGTTGCTGTTGATGACAAAATTATGACCAGCTGCTATTAATTAGCAAATGTGAAGGAATGCTGAGTCTTCCTGGTAGAACCTATGCTTCACTACATTTCTGATCAACCTAGGTGAAGCCTACGCCTCACTACATTTCTGATCAGCTTACAGAAAAATCAATGTTCAAGATTAGCAGAGTGTCCAACACACCTTGTTGTTAAATATTATAGTTTTATATAAACGTCTGAGTGGATCTTTGTGATTTGATTATTGCTTTGTATGTCACATGTTGTTATGGATGACATGGAATAATTTATCCCAATTGTGTTGCATTGCATTTAGAGTGCAAATTTTGTTCCATACGTTTGGCACCATTGCACTCTGCACACGCACTCACACACGCACACATGCTTTCTTTTTTTATGGAAGTCCGAAGTCAGTGCACAGCATCACTGGAGTACACGTCACAATTTGGACTTCAGCAGCAGTGGAACACCAAAGTGTACGAGGGCTGTCAATAAAGTATAGGTTCTTTTTATTTTTTCAAAAACTATATGGATTTCATTCATATGTTTTTATGTCAGACATGCTTGAACCCTCGTGCGCATGCGTGAGTTTTTCCACGCCTGTCGGTGACGTCATTCGCCTGTGAGCACTCCTTGTGGGAGGAGTCGTCCAGCCCCTCGTCGGAATTCCTTTGTCTGAGAAGTTGCTGAGAGACTGGCGCTTTGTTTGATCAAAATTTTTTCTAAACCTGTGAGGCACATCGAAGTGGACACGGTTCGAAAAATTAAGCTGGTTTTCGGTGAAAATTTTAACGGCTGATGAGAGATTTTGAGGTGATACTGTCGACTTCCCACGGAGCGAGACGTCATGCAGCGCTCCCAGGTGCCGTCGTCAGCCTGTTTCAAGCTGAAAACCTCCACATTTCAGGCTCTATTGATCCAGGACGTCGTGAGAGAACAGAGAAGTTTCAGAAGAAGTCGGTTTCAGCATTTTTGTTGTGTGGGCCGCTGAAGAGGAGGTACTGCTGGCCCACCACCACAAGGCTACAAGCACGAGAGGGCGTCGGAGCGACCGGGAGTGACAGCTGTCACTCATCATCCATACCAGCTGTCACTCATCCACTACTCATCACCACCACCATAAAGGCCGGACTGCAACTCCACCTCCCCGCCGAGAAATCAGCTACCAATCAGGTAACTTCTCTGCTAAGCTTAACTGTGACTAATAGTCTGATCTCATTTGCAGCCATTTTCCTGTGATGGTGTCCTTATCTGTGGTATTGGCGTTTGGTGTGGACTGCGACGGCTTCGCCTCACACCCCAAACCAGAGAAGTGGTTAAACAGGAGCTGCACGAGTGTGTGATTGGAGGTGGAGGTTTTCCCTCCTAACTGTATACAGACTGTGGGATTACTGAGTGTGCGAACTCACACTCATCAGGACTGTCTCTGTTCTCTGCCAGCAGTACCGGGTCTGACTGTTGAAGACAGCGGCCACCTGGGGCGCAGGGCTTGGCGGCTCTGGTGTTCTTCAGCTCCATTGGTGGTGGAAGCTGTGTGGGATCCGGCTCTTCTCTCGCCAGGCATCTTCTATCGTCGAGCCTGCCCACACGTCACCTGGTGTATAATTGACAGTCCACCATATTGTTATTGTCTGTACGTCGTTGTGCGATTCACAACATTAAATTGTTACTTTTGGCTTATCCATTGTCCGTTCATTAACGCCCCCTGTTGTAGGTCCGTGTCACGACAATTTCACAACAATTTTATCCAGATATTCCACTGTTAAAGGAGATTTTTTTAATGAAAGACGTGCGGCAACTTTCTGGCTTTAAGAAACACTATAAGAAATCAAGAAAAAAAGATTGTTGCAGTCAGTAACGGTTACTTTTTTAGACCAAGCAGAGGAAAAAAATATGGACTCACTCAATTCTGAGGAATAAATTATGGAATCAACCTGTAAATTTTCATCCCCAAAACTAACACCTGCATCTAAAAAGGAGTGATCACACCTTGGAGAGCTGTTGCACCAAGTGGACTGACATGAATCATGGCTCCAACACAAGAGATGTCAGTTGAAACAAAGGAGAGGATTATCAAACTCTTAAAAGAGCGTAAATCATCACGCAATGTTGCAAAAGATGTTGGTTGTTCACAGTCAGCTGTGTCTAAACTCTGGACCAAATACAAACAGTATGGGAAGGTTGTTAAAGGCAAACATACTGGTAGACCAAGGACGACATCAAAGCGTCAAGACAGAAAACTTAAAGCAATTTGTCTCAAAAACCGAAAATGCACAACAAAACAAATGAGGAACGAATGGGAGGAAACTGGAGTCAACGTCTGTGACCGAACTGTAAGAAACCGCCTAAAGGAAATGGGATTTACATACAGAAAAGCTAAACAAAAGCCATCATTAACACCTAAACAGAAAAAAACAAGGTTACAATGGGCTAAAGAAAAGCAATCGTGGACTGTGGATGACTGGATGAAAGTCATATTCAGTGATGAATCTCGAATCTGCATTGGGCAAGGTGATGATGCTGGAACTTTTGTTTCGTGCCGTTCCAATGAGATTTATAAAGATGACTGCCTGAAGACAACATGTAAATTTCCACAGTCATTGATGATATGGGGCTGCATGTCATGTAAAGGCACTGGGGAGATGGCTGTCATTACATCATCAATAAATGCACAAGTTTACATTGATATTTTGGACACTTTTCTGATGTTTAAGGATGATGAAATCATTTTTCAAGAAGATAATGCATCTTGCCATAGAGCAAAAACTGTGAAAACATTCATTGCAAAAAGACACATAGGGTCAATTTCATGACATAGGGTTAATGTCAATGAGCAGATGTGATTTGATGCAGGTGTTAGTTTTGGGGATGGAAATTTACAGGGTGATTCCATAATTTATTCCTCAGAATTGAGTGAGTCCATATTTTTTTCCTCTGCTTGGTCTAAAAAAGTAACCGTTACTGACTGCCACAATCTTTTTTTTCTTGATTTCTTATAGTGTTTCTTAAAGCCAGAAAGTTTCCATTTGAAATGACTTTAGTTTTGTGTCATATCTGTGATCTGCTTTTTTTCCTACAAAATTAAACAACAGAATGAACATCCTCCGAGGCCGATGATTCCATAATTTTTGCCAGGGGTTGTACAAGTATGAACCGTCTGTTCCTCTGTAGATGACCCATGGTCACAGACGTACAGTCATGTAATGATATCAATGATGCAGTGCGCTCTTATGTCCACATCTGCTGAACCTGGCATGTCCAGTCGGCCCCATGCACGTGTCCGGCCTGACACGCGTGTCCTGTGGACGACACGCCGCAGAACAGACACCACATCATGTGGAACAATTGGAAAGTTCATATTCAACATGTTCAAAAGAAAGTATCACAAAGTATTGCAGTGTTAAATAAAGCAAAGCATGTTCTTGATTGCAAAGCACTACATACTCTGTATTATTCACTGGTTGCACCCTACCTGACTTACTGTGCTGACGTTTGGGGCAACAATTATAAAACTACATTGCATCCATTATTCATTCTTCAAAAAAGAGCGTTAAGAATAATTCACAATGCAGGTTATCAACATCACACCAACCCATTGTACATTAAATCTAAAATATTAAAACTCCACGATATGATTTTGTTTAAGACTTCAATTAATGTATAAAGTGAAAATTAGAATTCAAGAATTTTTCATGGAGAGAGAGGGAACATATGTATATGTAATATGTAAGTGGCTTGTATTATTTTGAATTGCAGGGGCTCGGATGACCAGGAAAGGTTTCTGTGTCTCCTTTTGTGGCCCTAAAATATGGAATGAACTGACGGAGGAACTCAAGTGATGTCCAAATATTATTCAGTTTAATTCAGTTTATTCATTTCTCTAGATATGTGACTGATGAAGAAAAATGAGTTTGTGCTCTATGAGTTGCTGAATTGTGAATGTAGTTAGTTCGGTAACATTGGGATTGTGTCCTATGAGTTGCAGTGACTGAGCGGTTGAAATAGGGAGTGGGAATAAATGGGATTTTTGCTTCCTCCCACTCCTTTTGGACTGGGGAGCACTTAGAAAATATGTGGCCATTTGCATTGTTACCATGAAAACAGTCAGCAGACGATCACTTTCGAGCTGGATGTGAAATTTGTCTAAGTGCCAAGCGAGCGGTGTTAGATGTTCATGTGTGTCACCTGGAATTTGGCCGACACCTGCCACAAGAGGGATCGAATGGGTTACAGGGCAGTCTGTCTCTCAGCCGCTGGTGTGTGCAAATAGTTGTAGCAACAGGTGTACAAGGCATTGGAAGCAGCTCCGATTTTAGACATATTGCATACAATTCCTGCTTCATGCGCAGTTCAGCCACATTTGTGCTATGTGTGAAGGGGCCCTAAACTCTGCAGCTGTCACTGATGTTTTATGCTCGTAAATAAATTTCTGGTCCCTGTCAAACTTGATGTGGAAATTGCATCTTGACTTTGACAGAGGACTATATGCTATATATCATTTTTTACTTTCCATCAGGAGTAAATGTTCTTCTTCTTCTTCTTCCTATGACACTTGTCCTTTTCTCTCTTGGCACACTTCAAGTCGTCTTTTAAAATATGGCATCTGGAGCTGGAGAGCCCAGCGTGTTTCTCATTGACAGTCAGGGCAGCCGTGACTGTATCTCATCGGCAGACTTGCCGCTGCAGCACAGATGGCATCAAATACTCCATTAAAATCATCACTCACTTTAATGTTGGCACTTCTTGGCCAGGCAAAGGCTGATGACGTCTCTGTTTCTGCTGTTAGGTGGACATTAAAAAAGTTAATCGTGTCTGCCGCTGACACACAGCACCCTGCAGTGCATTCTCTACCAAGGTTGAAGCGAAAGAACTCACCCAGTCACCTTCAGAGTCAACCGAGACTGCGCTTGGCAGTTTGTAGGTAAAGGGTCAGCAGAAAAAATACTGTACCCACTAGGAGCACAAAGGCTCTTTTAGAATCTTCAAAAAAATCCTTCAAACTTTTCCTTTGGTCAAAATAGTGCTCACGACATGTTTTTGGCATCACCTTTGGAGAGAGTTCTCTTCACATCTTCAGCAACAATAACTTAAGAACCTGAACTCATCATCAGAAAGTAAAATACTTCAACTCAACTTGACATTTGTCTTTGAAGCTCTCTCTTTGTTCGGGGGAAATGTGCTGTGGTCTCTACTTCAGTGATTTGTTCAAGGCATTAGCCCCAAAAATGGGGCTAATGTGATTTCATGCCCCCCATGAAGATGTGGTATTAGCAAAGTGGTTGATTTTTACCCAGCTAATCCCCACTTTTGAAGTGATGATTCATCGAGATGTACTGGCTTTCAAGAGAGAAAAGAAGACTCCTTGTAGGATTTTAAAGAAGTCCTAAAGACTGCAATTTGTCACTCAGTAGAGAGAAAACTGACCCACCTTTCGTCAAAAAAGTGACAGCTGCCAATCAAAATCGACTACGTCACTAAGCCCCGCCCCTCTATGACGTCACAGCCAATCAGAATCGATGACGTCACTATGTCCCGCCCCTAAGCCCCTCC
Source organism: Thalassophryne amazonica (assembly GCF_902500255.1). Taxonomy (NCBI): domain Eukaryota; kingdom Metazoa; phylum Chordata; class Actinopteri; order Batrachoidiformes; family Batrachoididae; genus Thalassophryne; species Thalassophryne amazonica. Next base: position 149,028,917 of record NC_047104.1, on the reverse strand, counting down.
CCTAGTCCTGCCTCCAAGCCCCGCCCCTTATGACGTCACAGCCAAGCATAATCGATGATGTCACTATGCCCCGCCCCTAAGGCCCGCCCCTAGTCCCACCTCCGAGCCCCCGCCCCTTATGATGTCACATCCAATCAGAGTCGATGACGTCAGTATGTCCCGCCCCTAAGCCCCGCCCCCAGCTCCTCCCCTAGTTCCGCCCCTGGCTCCTCCCCTAGCCCCACCCCCAAGCTCCTCCCCTAACCCCGGCCAAGCACCGCCTCCAAGCCATACCTCCCCTCCCACCCAGGGTCTAATATTTTAATGTCATTTTATTTCATGAATTAAAGAATGATTAAAAATACCTAGATCTTTTTAATGTATTAAAGAATTAACTAATTCTGAAATAATTAAGCATAAATCAGTGTCTATTATTTAATGCCAATTTAATATTTTTAATTCTTTAATTATTACGTTTCCTTTTCTGTTTTTTAATTCGTAAATTAAAGAAGGGAAACAAATAGCCGTCTCTCGGCTGTAAGTCTTTGCAGCAAGACGGTCAAATACCCACGCATAGAGCCGCTCGCGGAAACATGACCCCACGGCTGTAAAACCTGTTGCAGACGCTAACTGTGTCTGTGTGAGTGCGTGTGTGTGGGTGTGTGTGTGTGTGTGCGTGTGTGTGTGTGTGTGTGTGTGGCGGGACACCCGCTGAGCGGAGATGCTGCCTCGAGGTGATGAACCCGAAGAACAATAAACAATGCTCCTTATCACTCACGCCAGATGATGTTTTCTTTTAAGATATTAGCCGATCGATCATGGGGCGCGGGACACCCGCTGAGCGGAGATGCTGCCCCGAGCCCGAACAATCAACAATGCTCCTTATCACTTACGCCAAACAGTGTTTTTTTAGAGCAAAAGGTAAGGAATTACGCCCCGCGGACGAAGAAGGGTTTAAAAATCCCCTTTCCGACGACAGAGTGACATACAGCATTCACCATGGCGAGACGAACTCCGATCCTCCGCTACATCTGCGAGACCCCGGTTAACATCACCATGACAACAGAAGGCTCGCTCGCTCCAAAAAAAGCGAGGATGTACGTCAGCCGTCTGAGCCAGCCGATACCGGAGGAAGATCTGACGTACAGCCTGGAGGGGCACGAACGTTTAACTTACACGTTCGACCCGTATTATGCCCAAGTAAGTTTCTTCACTCTGGCCGAGGGTGAGACTGCCACTCGAGGAACCCCACGGGTGGCGCTTACTTCCGCCGATTGGGGTGTCTTCTCCGCGGCGGCGGGCTCGATGATTCGCGACACGGTCAACCCTGAACCTCCAGGAGATCGGACGCTGGAAAAGAAGAAAATACGCTTCCAACTCACCTGGCTCAGCACCCAGGGGCCTCGCTATAGGGTGATATTTCAGCGTGGACCTCCTGACACTGTCTCTGAGGGTGAAATTAAGTTGGAGCGGGTTAGTGCCAGCGGCCACGTCAGAAGCGTCACAGCTGCGGCTGAGAGCTGGCATGAGATGTTCAACACCTGCAACGACAGGATTACGGGCCTCTTTACAAGGTGCCTGGCCTGGAGGGATGTTATCGAAGTCCGAAAAAACTTGGCCCCTCTTTTTACTTAAAAAAATAAAAATAAAAAAAAAAATAAAAAAAACTCTGACGTAGCTCCTCCCCGCATGCACGGGGGTTTCTATAAAAACCAGGGGACCACATCTCATTCAAGCATCGGACGACGAACCAGCATGAGCTCCTCAACCTCTCCCATTGCAGCGGCCGACGACATCGCTTGTGACTGCGCGCTCGACTGTGGAAGAGACCTGCCGTCCCTGAGCCAGGCTTCACGGACCCACGGCGGGTACGAGAGCCCGTGGGGAGTTCAGCTCGAGGTGGTCTGGGGCGAGATCCATCCTTCTCACGCGCTTTCCAGCCCGGGAGGCGTGGGGTCTCTTCCCGCTGTCACGGAGGCCGCGAGTCCGCGGGAGGTACAAGACCTCGAGCCGGCTGAGAAATACGCCACATCTTTCGCATCTGACCGGCCTGACAGGTTCCTGTCAGAGGAATTCCTGAAAACGGTGAAAGTCGGCGTGGCACACTTACTTTTGGCTGTGATCAAAAGTTACAGACAAAAACTCTGTTACGGGTGTGAAATCGATCACCCCAGCCAGCGCCAGCACGAGTGCCTGAACCCGTTAAATGAATATTTCTTTACCGGACATTTGAGAGATTAATGGTGAGACTCTGGAGACCGACCTTCATCCTGGCTGTGGTAAAGCTCCTAGCCCAGCGCTTCCTCAACCCATCGGCTGCGAGGGTTCAGGGGGCGGTAGAAAACATCCTCACTGAGCTGAAATACACTGATAATTTTGAAGCAAAGATCAACGAACTGTACACATGTTTCGGTGAAGACGCAGATCTCGACCTGGACGGGTTGGTAGCCGTCTATAACCCAGACGACTGAAGAAAAAAACTGCTTTTTTTTGTTTGTTTTTTTAAATATCATTATATTGTTTTACAGTCATGGGTAATTGTGTGATGATTCTCTTTCAAAGCTTGCGGGAAGTTTATATTATACGTGGACTCTCGTATAAGCTGGAGCGGGTAGTCATTCGCAGGCTGGAGATCCCAGACGCCCCGACTTCATGCGCTTTGGAGAGGGTCTTCGACGTTATCAGACGTCGCCCCGGGCCTGGAGTCTGGACAGATCATATCTACAGCGCGGCTCTCCATTCATCTGAAAAATCTCTGTACAACGTATTACTGAAAATCTCTGTTTTGACCACTGACGATTTTACACGGTGTAATACGATGCATCTGCTTACATTATACACTCTGTTTGTGGATGTGATAGCGTGCCGGGTGAAACAGATGGGGGTGTCCAGAGGGGAGATTGTTCCTACACTTTTACAGCTGAATACTGAAATAAACCGTAAATGCGGGGGAGATGTATTACTGAGAGTTTTCCAGTTTTGTACGTGAACGTATACTTTTTCCTTCACGCATGTTGTGTTTAATAAACATGAACAATTGCTTTTTTCTCTGTGTGTGACTTTAATGAATGTAATAAAGCACATATTCTAAACCTTATACGGGCTGTGTTCTTTCCTATAATATTGTTGAAAAAGGGTGAAATGTTTTACAAATCAAATTTATATAGCGCCAAAACCACAACAAAACAGTTGCCCCAAGGCGCTTCATATTGCAAGACAGAGTCATACAAACGAGGTTTTGGTGGAAAAAAAAGGTGCTCGTATGAATTAATGAGGGGTTTTAACACGGTCTCATTAAAAGCTCGAGGCTGCTCTGTGAGCGCTCTCCGCGGTGCTGAATCAGAGTTCAATTTAACGTTTCCAAGAGCTCCTATTTAAAACGTATACTTTTTTCCTTCACGCATGTTGTGTTTAATAAACATGAACAATTGCTTTTTTCTCTGTGTGTGTGACTTTAATGAATGTAGTAAAGCACATATTCTAAACCTTATACGGCCTGTGTTCTTTCCTATAACACGGTCTTATTAAAAGCTCGAGGCTGCTCTGTGAGCGCTCTCCGCGGTGCTGAATCAGAGTTCAATTTAACGTTTCCAAGAGCTCCTATTTAAAACAAAAGACTAATATTTATGGTCGCTAAAACATATAAAAATGCAAAAGGACTATCCGGTTCATCATTCTGAAGAGATCCGTCTTAAAAGATGGGTGATGAGGGTTTAATGAAGGATGTATATTATAGTCCGGTAAATCCGGGGAGTTTTGGAGGGCCGGAGCGTTTACGCAGGGCTCTGCGCGATCAACACGGCTCTAAAATTCGTATGAAGCATATCAGAGATTTCCTGTCGGGGGAAGATGCATACACATTACACAAACCTGCCAGGACGCATTTTCCAAGAAATAGAGTATTTGTCACAAACCCGCTTAACCAATTTCAGGCGGATTTATGCGACATGCAGGGGTTATCAGATTTTAACGACGGGTACAAGTACCTGCTGACCGTTATCGATATCTTCTCAAAAAAAGCGTATGCCAGACCTCTGAAGTCAAAGCAAGGGCGCGAAGTCTCACAGGCCTTTGCCTCACTCTTAAAGCAGAGCGGGGTGCCTCTGAAGATGCAGACTGATGCCGGGAAAGAGTTTTTTAACAAACCGTTCAAGGATTTAATGAAAAAACACTGGATTCTACATTTTGCCACCGCAAGTGATCTGAAAGCCTCGGTTGTCGAGAGGTTTAATCGCACGCTAAAGACGAGAATGTGGAGATATTTTACTACTAAAAACACGAGAAGATACATCGACGTCCTACCATCTTTACTCACGGCTTATAACGAGAGTTATCATAAAAGCATTAAGATGAGGCCGAATGAGGTTAATGATCGAAATGTCGATCAAGTGTTTCAAAATTTGTACGGGGCATCCACCCTACGCAGGAGGCCTGTGAAGTGTAAATATAAGGTCGGAGATATAGTCAGGGTCTCCAAGCTCAGGGGAGTTTTTGATAAAAAAATATGAACAAAGTTTTACGGATGAAATGTTCACGGTGTCAGAATGTATACAACGTACGCCGCCCGTTTATAAATTGAAAGATTATGACGGCGAGATCATTGAAGGTTCATTCTATGAACCGGAATTGCAGAAGGTTAAAATAGCAAAAGACAGACCGTATCAGGTTCAAGAAATTATTCGTGAACGTTTTACCAAGGGAAAGAAATTTGTATTTGTCAGATGGAAAAATTGGCCCGAGAAATTTAACTCCTGGGTTCCCGCGGACCAGCTGATGGCCGTATAAATATGAGAACTTCCATCTTCAACCAACATATGAGAAATGGATCGGGATCTGAAACACGGATTTTATATGACTCTGCCTTCAAACGCCAGCCTAAAAGTATTCCCGGACAACACAATTTCATGCTACCAGGTGGACTTGGCTCGACACCTGGATCTAGAGGGTGACTGGGATGTGGCGCTGACGGAAATTTCTTATCCGCACACCTGGTTAAATATCCCGGAAAAGCCTTCCTGTACGTTCCAGGTGATGAAAATTACGGGCAAGAACAAACTCGCTGTTCACTCGCGATATTTTGACACGGGATATTATGATAACTTTGAGGTTATTGCAGGGCTGATAAACCCTCGTTTGAAGACTATAGATCCGAATCTGACTTTAAAATATGACGATATCCAGAAAAAGTTTCTGTGGGAAGGAGACGGTACCAGCCAGGTATATTTTGAAGCCCCGACGGCGTACATGCTGGGGATGCAGCCTAATCAATGGCTGAGATGCAGACCCGGGGTCACGAGCTGTCCCCGCTACCCCGATATAAAAGCAGGGATGTATCACCTGTTCTGTTATACAGACGTTGTACAGCCTCAGGCGGTGGGTGACGCTTTTGCTCCTCTCCTCCGACCGTTCGAAATTGGAGGTCGTTTCGGGGAAATAATTACAAAGAAATTCAACCCCGCTTATTACATCCCGGTCTCCAAAAGACATATTGAGACAATACGCATCGAAATCAAAAGCGATCAAGATCGAACGGTGGATTTCAGATACGGTAAAGTGGTTGTGACATTACATTTTAAACCGGCGGGATAAAAAAAAAATGGCTGGGGCAGCGCACAAAGCCGACATTTATAGATTTGTGCCTTACTATGAAAATCAAGTCGGGAATGGCCTTCACGGCTTCCACGGCGCTCCTGTTATGTACGGGCGCGGGCTCGGGAACATATTTTCGAAACTGTTCAAATTTGTGTCGCCTCTGATTAAACAAGGATACACGATCGCCAAACCTCACCTGAAAAACGCAGCCCGAAGCATCGCTTCCGACGTAGTGAGCCGCGTTGTTGAGAGGGCCGGACGGAGTCAGGAGCCCGAGCAGCAGCGGGGGTCCGGGATCATGGTGCTCTCAAGAAGGCCCCCGAAACGCCCCCCGGGGAAACGGGTCAAAACGGTTAAAAAGCGAAAGACCCCCGGAAAAAGCAGAACAGTTCGAAGGAAGCATAAGAAGAGGAGGTTGTCCGGGGATATTTTCTCTTAAACAATGTCTCTTTTGCGAAATAATTCCCCCGAATGCACCATGAGCGAATTGGATTTATTCGCCATCCCCGGGACCCAGCTGTCCATCGAGCAAAGCCAATACGTTGAAGTCAGCCCGTTATCAGCCCTGACGGACATGGGCCCTATCGAGTTTTTTATCCCCGGAGACGGTGAGAGGTATTTAGACCTCAATAATACGCTGCTTTATCTGCGAATGAAAATTACAAACGCCGACGGGACTGACCTGGCGTGGGCGTCATAAATTATCCTCTCAATACGATTTTCTCACAAGTCGACGTGACTCTGGGTGACCGGCTGATTTCCCAGTCCAGCGTGACGCACCCGTACAGGGCAATGATTGAGACGCTGCTGAACTTTTCCCCCGCTTCATTGAAATCGCAGTTCACGGGCGGTTTGTTTTACAAGGACACCCCGGGTCAGCACAATTCGACCGCTGTGGATGACGCGGGCCCGAATAAAGGCCTCGTGAGCAGAGCGCGCTTTAGCGCCGAATCGCGTGAATTTCAAGTTCAGGGTCCGCTGCACGCGGACATATTTTTCTGCGAGAGGCTTCTTCTGAATAACATTGATCTAAGAGTTAAATTAATTCGAGCCAGCGATGCTTTCTGCCTGATGGGGCTGGCGGCCTCCACTTTCAAGCTGAAAATTCTGGGCGCGTCCCTATTCGTTAAGAAAGTCACCGTATCCCCTGCAGTGAGATTGGGCCACTCCGCGGCTCTCATGAAAGGGAACGCCGTGTACCTGTTATCACGAATCAATGTTAAGACTTACGTGATCCCCAGCCATTCCAGGATATGCAACCAGGAGAACCTGTTTTTAGGAACCATGCCCAAATATGTGGTTCTGGGTATGGTGAATCACAATGCATTCAGTGGGAGAAGAGATCTGTCCCCGTTTGAATTTGCACACTATGACCTGGAGTACCTCGCACTCAGTCAAAACGGGAGACAGCTGCCGGCTAAAGCTTTCCAGCCTGAATTTAACAACGAACTCTCTGTCAGGGAGTTTTACAATCTCTACACCGCGACCGGACGACACCTCAAAGACCAGCCTCTCTGTATAGACCGGGAGGATTTTGCGCACGGCTACGCGCTGTACGTCTTCAATTTAAACCCGGAGGAGGACAGCGGCGCTCTGAGCCCCGTCTCCACAGGCACCCTGCGACTTGAAATGAGATTCAGAGTCGCGACTCCGCATACCACCACGCTGATAGTGTACGCGTGTTATGATTCTCTCCTGGAGATTAATTCCAAGCGACAGGTCCTTGTGGATTTTTACTGATGAACACCCTGGAATTATGAGGGGCTTAATAGGAGACCTGTTTGCCGGTGTTTTTGCGTCTGACGAGTTATTCTGGATCAAGCCGGGCCCTCCCGTATATTTCATTGTAAACACCCACCCTAAACATTTACCGGGGGAACACTGGTTAGCGCTCACCGTTGAAAAAAATGGTCGAGCCACATTTTTTGACTCGTTCGGCCTCAGCCCTGACTTTGATTACTACCCTAAAAGCATCCTGCGATATCTGGAGAATCTCCCAGATGTTAAAAACATTCTGTATCACAACAAGCAGCTTCAGCACGAGTTATCCGACGTATGCGGACAACACTGCGTGTATTATCTGTATAACAGAGCCAGTGGGAAGTCGTACCGGGACGTGGTGTCTTTATACTCCGAAAATACTATCGCGAACGATGATTTGGTTTCTGATTTTGTGAAAAGATATCGTTATTGCCTTAAGAAAAGCTGCAATACCTCCTGTAACCAGCTAGCAGGGCCTCTGCATGAGTTTAAATATTGTCACGGCTTGTGTTAACCGGCGTTCCTATTTTTTTATGTTTTTCCGTGTGAAAATGTAACCCCCGTCTTAGAACGCTCTCCCGATCATACCTTTAAAGTTTTATCGCGTTTGGATAATTTAAACCCCCGTTTTTAAACGTAGAAAGAAGCTTTGACCTTTGACCTTTGATTTTTTTATGTGTTTTTTTTCGCCTGAAAACGGGGTGGATGTGTGAGAGCGGCCTTCCGATCATACCTTTAAAGTTTTATCGCGTTTGCATAATGTAAACCCCCGTTTTTAAACGTAGAAAGAAGCTTTGACCTTTGACCTTTGATTTTTTTTATGTGTTTTTTTTTGCCTGAAAACGGGGTGGATGTGTGAGAGCGGCCTTCCGAACATACCTTTAAAGTTTTATCGCGTTTGCATAATGTAACCCCCGTTTTTAAACGTAGAAAGAAGCTTTGACCTTTGACCTTTGATTTTTTTTATGTTTTTTTTTTCGCCTGAAAACGGGGTGGATGTGTGAGAGCGGCCTTCCGAACATACCTTTAAAGTTTTATCGCGTTTGCACGCTTTAAAACATTGTTATTAAGTACAGAAAGAAGTGTTAATCTTTGATCCTAAATTTTTTTTATGTGTTTTTTTTTCGCCTGAAAACGGGGTGGATGTGTGAGAGCGGCCTTCCGATCATACCTTTAAAGTTTTATCGCGTTTGCATAATGTAAACCCCCGTTTTTAAACGTAGAAAGAAGCTTTGACCTTTGACCTTTGATTTTTTTTTATGTGTTTTTTTGTGAAAAATGTTCCGGATGTGTAGAAAATGCACCCCCGATCATACCTTTAATGTTTTTGCATCGTTGTTATTAAGTAGAGAAGTGTTGAAAGTTGTTTTTTAAACCGTATACTGAATAAAAGTGATGAAGGCCGGAGATGAGTTTCAGTCGGTGTTTTATTAGTAACAATATACAAAAACGTGACTGACTGCGATGTATTTTAAAGAATCTTGATCATAATATCCACTCAGTTTTTAATTCGATACCCTCCTTTTATGGTGAGAAACCTTCCCAGCGTTGGAAGTCTTTTTTTTTCTTAAGTTTCTTCCTGGCCGGCGAATCGGTTAAAAGAAGGGATTCATCCGACGAGCTGCTCCGGCCTTTTTTAAGCTTCTGAAACTGCTCTTGGGCTTGCGGGTTTGATACGCACGCCACCGGAATGTTCCGCTCCTGTAAAATATTGAGGAACTTCACCCAGCCTGTAGGGGGGCTCGATTTCTTGAACGAGGATCCGAGATGTTTCATAAGATCTATGGCGTGAGACCCCCTCACGACTTTCCCCTTGTAAATAAATTCCCCCGATGGACTCCAGCGCGTATCACCCATCAACAATTTCCTCATAATATATTCAGCATTTCTACGCTCTCTGGAGGGGATATTCTTCAGGACCTCTGTGACAGTGTCATCCTCCTCCTCCTCCTCCACCCCCTCCTCCTCAGGTTGCTTAGCGACGCGAGTCTCTTGCGGGGGTGAAAGGCGTGATTCGAGTTCCCCCTGCTTGATCAGGGTTAAATAGCGCTGCAGCAGAGCCTCATACTTTTTAATTTTTTCATAAGGAGAGTGAGTACGTTCTTCCAGTATACCTCGCATTCACGAGTCTAAATCATTTTCCGCCGTTTGTCTGATGTTATTTCCGCTCGGCGGAACGGAATGACCGAGATGAAGCATCTGCTGTGGAGTGAGTAAAAACATCTTTTGCGCCGCTTTGAACGCCATTATCCTCTGGGTACTATTAGACTCGTTATAACGGGCAGGGCCGCGGCGAGCAGAGGCAGGAGAAAGCCGCCCGTCTGAATCAAAACTCCCCGCTTCTTTTTATAACTGGTTTTTCTGTCGGCCAGAAGACGTAAAACTCTTTTTCGTTTTTTCAAGGCACTGAATTGAGAGTCGCTCAAGGCGATATTCCCCTTTAATATATTCAAAGCGATCTTGGATAAAGTTTTCAGAAGCTCCGGCCTGCAGGTCTTCAGGCTGTAGTGACGCTCCCTCGCCCCGGCTCTGATTAGCGCTTTAAGAGCGGGGGCGTTCCTTTTTAAAAGAGAGCTCATATCCGTTTATCTTTCTGTAAATAAACTGTGGGCCACTCGTGCGGGAGTAATCCCGATCTCAGTCTGAACTGATCTGGACACTCCTGCGTGCAATCCAGTAATAAATACCCGTAAGGTACACTCGTAGCATCATCAAGTGCCTCCAAAAAAAATTGTTTTCTGCCGGGAAACATTTGCTGAGCCAGAATGTTCATCTGTAACTTGTCTCTGGGATTTTTAAACAGCACCATATAATTACAATTCAAACTGATGGTTCGACTGTATTTCCCTTTATGAAACACGTTCTGTGTGATCATGATGACGCTCATATTCCGGTGATGTCTGTACTGGGTGAAAATTCTTACAACTTCAGGATGATCCGTTGCTTGAAAGATGAGATCGTCCAAAATAACCAGATGGCTCTGACCTTCAGGGAAAAGGCTGTCGTCCAGAAATGAGTCAGGGAGTCCTCTTACAAATTTAATATTTCAGTTCAGAATACAGAGGTTGTTCAGACGTATACAGCCATACAATGTTGTCAGGCACATATCTCATAGCGTGGCTACAATTTTCCAGCAATGTTTTCACAAACACAGTCTTTCCCGAACCACTCGGTCCAACGATGAGACAGGAGAATGGGAGCTGAAGACTGGGGTCAATCTCCACCGTATTTCCAGAGTGAGACATGTTTCAAAATCCGAACGGTTCGGTTTCCCCGTCCTTTAAAAGACGCTGCTTGTCATACACCACCCTGAAGGATTTTTGAAATGACACGTTTGTCAAACTGAAACTGCTTTTATGACGTTTAATTCCCTGCTGCGGCGTTATGATAGATGCAGCGAGGGCGGGATCTTTTATATAACCCTCGACCAGATCTTTGACGCTGTCAAAGTTTATTTTCTGACAGCTTTCGTGGGTTTGAGGATCCCCTTCACACGCATGACCGTTTTACCTCGTGCGGTTTTATATGCGTAACGTTTAGGTCCCGCCGCTGCAAACTCTGTGATGACGTCGCCATTCAACTCGTCAGTGAGCTGCCCCAGATAATTACCGGTAGGCAACGGGGTTTCACCCCGCCTACAAACGTAAATCAGGCTATCGGTATCATAATACAGAATCCTGTCAGGATTTGCCATAGCCTCCATAAAACCGTACAAGGTCAAACGCGCGTACGCCGTTGTAAACGCCGCGATGAAAATATTGACGGTTTTACCCGGTCGGCTGACGTGCCGCGGGCCGTACCTCCATTGAACCATAGCCGCCTGACTGCTGAGGAATGTTAGATATGTGACCTCGTACTCTTCAGAAAACAGATACCTGAACAGATCATCAGCGTTTTTAACGAGCGCGGTCTGCGTCAGATTTGCCCTCTGGGCGAATTTCCCCCAGAAGGAGTTGAGGCAGATCTTAGCCATCTGTCGTTTTGCCGGATTGTGACTGATTTTTTCTGGGTGTAAACGAATCTTCTGATTCAGCCAGTAGTCCGTGATATATTTTTCTCTGCTCTCGGGGTCTTTATCAAATTCGGGAGGGAAACCAGAGGCTTCCTGCTTGTGTTTTAAGAAGGTGTTTATGTAACCCTCAAAGATTTTATCACTTTTTTCCTCAAAATGCCAGACTTCAAAAATCTTAGCTACAGCATAGCCTGTATCCAGAGCTTTGTGGAATTCCGGGGTCGTCCAAGTCCCAGACAGAGCTCTCTGCTGCTGACTGTGTGTGCACGCTGCAGCTTGATTATTTTCATCAGCGCAGGTGCGACACAGAGTAAACACCAGTTTACCGTGAGGAGTTCTGTGTGGGAGGACGGGGAATTTTAGCCCCCGGGGCGGGTACACGATGGCTTTGATGAGCCCGAAATAAGTCCTGGGGTCTCGGAAATTTCTCTCGATAATTTCCGGATGCCCCGTGGGATATGTGAAATTTACGTTAACGTAAGGATACAGCGAGGTCACGTCGACGTAATAGACCGTCTCATCTTGCTTAGCCGTGTACCTCAGACGGGCCGCACAAGTCCGACCGCCGTATAAAGCGTCGCGAGGTTCGAGGGGGGCCGGTAACCCCCTGCGGGCGAGGAAACACCGAACGCTCTCATCCCTCAGCCTCATTTCAAGCCACTGATGCTCCCAAATTACGCTGAGGGTGACGCCCGGCATAGCCCGCAGAAAGGCTATTTTTTTCTGACACGCTGCGTGGAGCTCTCCAAATGAGGTGTTTGTGAGAGGGTTTATTTCGTGCTGTGTAAAACACCTTGCACACCCGTGGTAAAAACACCCGAGAAACTCCCACACTTTTATCCGGCTGTCAATCCGGGCATACCCATCAACATAATAACCTCCTATTTTTTTCTCGCCCCTGTTTAGAGCATGATCGATGATAATGTTTTGCATCTCAGCAACCCATTCTAACCATTGCACGGCCACGTCCGAATATTTTTTATGCCTCGTTCTATAATTGTCGGCGGAGGGGATCGCCAGCGTTTTTGGAGCAAGAAAGTTAGTTTGGAAGACTTTCATACACGCTGAGGCGATTGTAACGCAGGTAAAAGGATCCACGAGTGTTTCACCGATGAATTCAGACATAAATTTGGAGCAGGCTGCAGCCAGGATTTTTGTATCGTTATCACAATACATAACGGCCTCGGCTTTAAAATCGAAAATTGCGTTTTTTTTCCGCACGTACCACACGTTAAATTCCTCTCTTTCTCCCTCTGACATATTTGCGACCCCGTAAGCCGCTGAGTCCGGGTACGGGCCGACATAGTTCAGATTTTTTTCTGAACTGAACAGGTGCGGAAAGTAACCTTTGCGGACGATTTCGTCTTTCAGTCGGATTCCCAGGGCTTTAGGCATCTGAGATAAGCGCATTGTAAGGACAGATAACGAATCTATATATTTCTGTTTAAAGGCGGCGTCTGTCATGAGTAATAGTTTACTCCCGGTCATAATCACAGCGGGGGTTACGCCCTGCTGGACTAAATACTTTAGAAGCAAATAGCCGTCAAAACCTTTTGAGTTGTGAGCGATGAACACGTATTCTTTGAATTTTCTCGTTCTAAAATGTTTAAAGAAGCGGGCTACGCAGTCTGCCCCCCATGCGCTCCAAAAATCACCCGTCTTTGTTACAGCGCTGACGTAAAACGGTACGTGTTCCCCGTTATTATCGACATACGTTTCAAAATCATAAAAAACATATTTCTCTGAATGCGTCTCTTCAGCTTTGAGCGGGGTCATATAGCAGAGGTGACCCTCGCTCGGCTCCTGGAGAGCCTCGCCGCATATATGACACCTCTTCTGCTTACACACGTGCGGAGCGCTGTTTTTAGAAAATGCTATGTAATACTCGCGTTTACATCGAGAGCATTTTTTTTTTAACGAACTTACCGGCGGAAGGACGATACTTCGGCTGTTTATGCAGGCTGTAACAGGTGGGAGAGCGACACTCCTTGTTACATTCGCTGCAGAATACAGGGTTATTTTTCTCATAACACTGCGCGGATTCACAAATTTTACAATATGACGGACAATTATGGGAGGCGTGGTTATTGTACCCCTCAAAGCAAAACTTACATACATATTTCACTCCCAAAAATCTCTTTAAATCGATGATTCCGTAAAAATGATTATTAAACAGAAAAACGAAAAGAGTTTTCTGCTGCACCGGTATTCCTGTCTGGAATTTTGTCAGCTTTCTCTCCCCTTCGGCTCTGAAAAACACCACAATTTTACAACCCAGAACGTTTTCAAATTTTCCCACCTGCTCTAACGATACCGGCGTAGCTTCCGTTAATCCGACGCTATTTTGTAACGCCAGCCCGCGCTGCTCCGCCTCGTGCGTAGTCAGATGAGGATTCAATAACTGAACGAGGTTTATCGCGAAACATAAACTGTTGTCAGGATTATACATGATATTAAGGCATTTGGATTTTTTCCTCAGAACCTCGTGATGGAGGTCATCTATTCTGCGCTTCCCTGCGCCGTTCTGGTTGCGGATGACTTGAACCACTAATTCCAGAGACTCGTCGGATAAAACGTTGGAATTCGATTGTATCAATCGTTCTAACAGATTTTGGAAGCCCGTCACATCACCAGCGTCGTTATATGAGCTGATCAAAGCGGCCTCATTGTAGACCGAGTCCCCACGAATCTCCATTTGGATAAAGTCCCCGGCCGTGGCGTGTGTTAAAGCCTTTTCGACCGAGTTATGAAGAGCCCCTACGACGTTACGGTAAAATTCCGCGTAGTCGGGAATTTCGTCGGCGCGCTGGAAATTTAGAGGCAGCCTGATTTCGATATTGTTAAAAGCAGGTCTCCTGATGACGTTAGCAGGCCCACCGCCCATCATGGGAGAGTGCCGGCCGGACCCCGGTCGTGCATCATCCCCGTCTTCCATCAAAACAGAGATCGCCGCGTTTATCGGGGTTAAACGAGCTCTGTTTAAAATCTCTTCTCCGTGCGCATTGCGCGGGGAGGGACTTCTTAAAGGTGAAAAAGCGCGAGCGTCGTTAGGCGTTTGATTTAATTCATCCACCGCGGATTGGACGTGAGGATTAACTTCACACGCGAGGAGGTTTACGGCATTATTTAACGGAGTCAGGCGTACCTGGTTCAACGCCGCGGGACCGGACTCGTCTGGAGGTGGGGTGTGCGGGGGGTCAGGGGGCTCTTCAGTATCAGACTGGACCGTCGAATTTATAGCGTTAATCGCAGAAATGATGTAGGGGTTAATTTCTTCCGATTCTCATTCAGCCGCTAAATTGTTAAGAGCCTCATTTAACGGTGTTAAACAAACACGGCTTAAAAGTCTCTCTCCGGACTCGATGTTATTTCGAGGCGGCAAATTAACGCCTCGGGTAATGGGCCATCTGCTCCAGGAGCGCTCCCCGCTGAGTCGATTATTGAAGCGTTTAAATCCAATACACGTCCGAAGTTATTTTCCCGATGTGAATTCTCTCCTTCCATCTTTTAAAATCTGTAGCAGGAAGAATCTACCTCGAGAAATTCAGTTAATATACCTCTTCAAATGAATTCTCCCGTTCCATCGGAATAAGAGAAAAAATAAAAAAATAAAAACAGACTACACATTTCAAGAAAGTTGCGTGATGAGGTTAATCCCAGCTCAGAATATCTTCGAGCCTTGCGTGTCGGTGGAAAATAGACGGTCTCCCTCCACCGCGTGCTGAAAAAAGAGAAAATCGTTAGTTATTAAATATTTAAAATAAATAAATACATAACTCCGACTCCTTACCGTGTACATCCGCGGATCGTTTTACGGGTCTCTCCCGCTGACCCGCTTCTCCATGGGCTGCGACAGAAAAAATCGGGTTATTCCAGAGTTTTAACCGTGATTTAATCTCGATCGCTGTACTTACATCTGCGTGGTGAAGTCGGGGGTTCCAGCCTTCGAACTTCTTCAGGGGGCTCTGACTTGATTTCTAGAATTAACATAAATAAATGAATACAAAGCATCACCCTCGCAAGCGGATATTCTGTACTATTTCAAATATATTACCGAGGACGGGTCCGAACGCGCTCTGGACCGTCTGCGTGGTTTTGTCTAAAAAAAAAAAAAAAAGAAGACAGTTTCAGACGGCGTGCATCATTTAAAAACACTCATTTCTATCAAAACAGATTACTTAAATCACTTACCCTGAAAGCTGATGCGGTTTTCGCACTCTGCTCGAAGACAAGAAAACTTAATTAAACAACATGGTTTTCCAGGATTTTTTCCGCAAATTTATTCTATTTTATACCCATAGCTGGGGGTCCAGGCATCTTCACTCTTTACCGGTCGTAATGGAAATGCTCGCTGACTCGTTCCCAGGGACGTAAGTGATAAGGAGCATTGTTGATTGTTCGGGCTCGGGGCAGCATCTCCGCTCAGCGGGTGTCCCGCGCCCCATGATCGATCGGCTAATATCTTAAGTGATAAGGAGCATTGTTTATTGTTCTTCGGGTTCATCACCTCGGGGCAGCATCTCCGCTCAGCGGGTGTCCCACCACACACACACACACACACGCACACACACACACACGCACTCACACAGACACAGTTAGCGTCTGCAACAGGTTTTACAGCCGTGGGGTCATGTTTCCGCGAGCGGCTCTATGCGTGGGTATTTGACCGTCTTGCTGCAAAGACTTATAGCCGAGAGACGGTTATTTGTTTCCCTTCTTTAATTTACGAATTAAAAAACAGAAAAGGAAACGTAATAATTAAAGAATTAAAAATATTAAAGGGGCATTAAATAATAGACACTGATTTATGCTTAATTATTTCAGAATTAGTTAATTCTTTAATACATTAAAAAGATCTAGGTATTTTTAATCATTCTTTAATTCATGAAATAAAATGACATTAAAATATTAGACCCTGGGTGGGAGGGGAGGTATGGCTTGGAGGCGGTGCTTGGCCGGGGTTAGGGGAGGAGCTTGGGGGTGGGGCTAGGGGAGGAGCCAGGGGCGGAACTAGGGGAGGAGCCGGGGGCGGGGCTTAGGGGCGGGACATACTGACGTCATCAACTCTGATTGGATGTGACGTCATAAGGGGCGGGGGCTCGGAGGTAAGACTAGGGGCGGGGCTTAGGGGCGGGGCATAGCAACGTCATCGATTATGATTGGCTGTGATGTCATAAGGGGCGGGGCTTGGAGGCGGGACTAGGGGAGGGGTTTAGGGGCGGGACATAGTGACATCATCGATTCTGATTGGCTGTGATGTCATAGAGGGGGCGGGGCTTAGTGACGTAGTCGATTCTGATTGGCAGCTGTCACTTTTTTGACGAAAGGTGGGTCAGTTTTCTCTCTCTCAGTGTCTCTCTCAGGCACTCAAGCACCAAGATTGAATCTAAAATAAAGTGCCTTGTATAATTTCTGTTTCACATGCGCATGCAAGGTGCATGTTATTACAATGAGGAAAAAATATGGAGCGAAATTTACATTAAATAGCTTATTAATTTTGACAGAAATTCTCAGTAAATTTGACTGTTTTATTTAATAACTGGTACATTCTACTTCAAAACTTTGCCAGATTGAATGCAATAAATTTTTTTTTGTGTTTATGCAGTGGCGTATCATCCTGACACAAATTATCAAACCGCTGTGCAGTGACACCTCACCTCCCAGGAGCTTTACTCCCCTCACTTGCTCAAAGTAATTTATACACAGAAGTGGGAACTGACCCACCCACCCTTCCATGATTGGATAACTGTCCCTACCAACTGAGCTATGCTTTTGTATTTAATAAAGATTTGTAAATGCTAACAAATACAAATCATAAGTGTTGCTGCCAAACTTTTTTCTTTTTTTTTATTAGATTTGGAACAATTTTGAGTACATGAGATATGCCAGTCAGCTGTGCGTACAAACCTGTCACATGCATCACCTTGCATGGGCATGAAGCTGCATGCAACTGCATGTCTGGCACTACAGCTGAAATGATCATAATGTCCCATATTGTGTAATGGGAGGGAATGTGTTACATGACGTCCAATAATGGACGATAGGTCATCGAGCTGTGCAGACTACACTGGGCAGTGATCACACTTCACTCTGGCCACTATTGGAGTATTTTCCACCTCATCCGCACCTCCACCAATGTTGGAATGTAGTTTGGGGGGTGGACACTACACACTCACACACCATTTGTGTTGCTCGGGAGGAGACAGGGGGGACACAGCACACTCGTGGAGCACTTAGGAAATGTAGGGCCATTTGCACAGCCAGCTCGACAGTGGCCTACTCTCTACTCTTGTGCTGGCAGTACAAATGGCCCCACCTTTTCTAACCCTGAGCCCTACCCCACAAGTGGTGTCAGATGTTTGTGGTTGGCACCTGAACTCTGGCTGAGAGTCAGTCAAATGGACATTTGTCAGGCATTTGCTGACATTCGGTCACTGGTGTGAAGACTGCCTCGATTGCACCTTTTGGCCAGGGTTCAACATGGCCGATGATTTTGTGCAGCTCCTCGGCCATGGCACAATGTGTCCAACCTACGTACGACATGTTGTGCCAATGTTGTGTGTATGATCAGATGGCAGTGCGACCTCATCTTGCCTGCCATTCGAATGCCTTTCTGGTGTAAGCGGCACACGAATGTAGAGTTCAACTGATGTGCCTGATTGGATGTGGTGACTGCTGTACCGGGCGTTTGAGGGCGGCTCCAATTTTCCCCAAGTGGCATTTGAATCCTCCATTCTGCCTCATTTGTGTTATGTGTGAAGGGGCCCTTAAGAATGATGAGTCAGAAAGTTACAACCAAAAACTCGAGAACATTGCCTGTTCAGTTTATTTCAAAACTAAGGCGGAAATTGTGTTGTGAAAGTGTAGGAACACGGACCCACAACAGGGGTGCAAATGAACGGACAATGGAGGAAGTCAAATAACAATACTTTACTGTTGTGAAGAAGCACAACCAACACGGCGAATTACAATTATGGACACGTAGTCAATTCACAAAAAATGTGTCACGTGGGCAGGCTCGAAGATAAGAGACGTCCGTCCAAAGCAGAACCGGAACCACACGATTTCCTCCGCCACCGAACCCCGGGAATACTGGAGCCGCCAAGTCCCGAACACCCAGGTGGCCACTGCCTCCGCTTGTCGGATCTGGTACTGCTGGCGAGGAGCAAAAACAGTTAGAAGTGGGTGCGTGTGCACCCAGCAACACGTATGGTGGGAAACCACCTCCACCTCTCGTCGAAAAAAGAAACGGAATATCCAACTCACACAAGCAACAGATATTCTTTATCGAAAACACAGTCAGCTGAGAAATTACCTCCTTGGTAGAGCGATATCTCGGCAAAGAGGTGGAGATGTCGTCCTGCTGATATACCACTGTTGATCAGATGATTGGTGACAGCTGTTGTAGGTGATAAGTGACAGCTGTCACCCCGGCTGCTCCTGTGAGGCGGCAGCGCCCTCTGGTGCCTGGAGCCCGCACTCCAGACAGGGCGCCCTCTGGTGGTGGTGGGCCAGCAGTACCTCCTCTTCAGCGGCCCACACAACAGGACCCCCCCCCTCAACGGGTGCCTCCTGGCGCCCCGACCAGGCTTGTCCGGGTGGCGGCGGTAGAAATCGGCCAGGAGGGCCGGGTCCAGGATGAAGCTCCTCTTCACCCAGGAGCGTTCTTCGGGTCCGTACCCCTCCCAGTCCACCAAATACTGGAAGCCCCGGCCCATCCTACGGACATCCAAGAGCCGGCGCACAGTCCAAGCCGGCTCGCCATCGATGATCCGGGCAGGAGGCGGCGCCGGACCCGGAGCACAGAGGGGAGAGGTGTGATGTGGCTTTATCCGGGATACATGGAAAACAGGATGGATCCGCAGTGAGGCCGGAAGCTGATGCCTCACTGCGGCTGGATTGATGACCTTAAGGATTTTGAAGGGGCCGATGTAACGGTCCTGTAGTTTGGGGGAGTCCACTTTGAGGGGAATGTCCTTTGTGGACAACCACACCTCCTGCCCTGGCCGATACGCAGGGGCCGGGGGCCGCCGACGGTCTGCATGGGCTTTTGCCCTTGTCCGGGCCTTTAGCAAAGCAGAACGGGCGGCGCGCCACACCCGACGGCACTTCCGCAGGTGGGCCTGGACCGAGGGCACACCGACCTCTCCCTCAACCACCGGAAACAACGGGGGCTGATACCCCAGACACACCTCAAAAGGGGAGAGGCCGGTGGCTGAAGACACCTGGCTGTTATGGGCATACTCGATCCAGGCCAAATGGGTACTCCAGGCCGCCGGGTGCGCGGCCGTCACGCAGCGCAAGGCCTGTTCCACCTCCTGATTTACCCGTTCTGCTTGCCCGTTGGTCTGAGGATGATACCCATACGAGAGACTCACCGTGGCCCCCAGTTCCCGGCAGAAGCTCCTCCAGACTTGCAAGGAGAACTGGGGACCGCGATCGGAGATGATGTCTGTTGGAATCCCATGCAGCCGGACGACGTGGTGGACCAGGAGGTCCGCTGTCTCCTGGGCAGTCGGGAGCTTCGGGAGGGCCACGAAGTGGGCCGCCTTGGAGAATCGGTCCACTATCGTGAGGATGGTGGTGTTGCCCTGGGACGGTGGGAGGCCCGTGACAAAATCCAGGCCGATGTGGGACCAGGGGCGACGAGGCACGGGTAGCGGCTGGAGCAGTCCCGAAGCCCTGTGATGATCCGCCTTGCCCCTGGCACAGGTGGTGCAGGCCTGGATATAATCCCGGATGTCGGCCTCTAGGGACGCCCACCAGAAGCGCTGCCGGACAACTGCCACGGTTCTTCGCACCCCTGGATGACAGGAGAGCTTGGAGCCGTGACAGAAGTCCAGGACTGCAGCCCTTGCTTCTGGTGGGACGTAGAGTCTGTTCTTCGGCCCAGTTCTGGGGTCCGGGCTTCGTGCCAGGGCCTCCCGGACGGTTCTCTCCACGTCCCAGGTGAGGGTGGCCACGATAGTGGACTCCGGGATGATGGGTTCCGGTGGATCCGACAACTCCGCTTTGACTTCATCTTCATGTACCCGGGACAAGGCATCCGATCTTTGGTTTTTGGTCCCGGGACGGTAGGTGATCCGGAAGTCAAAACGGCCGAAGAACAGTGACCAGCGGGCTTGCCTGGGGTTCAGCCGCTTGGCGGTCCTGATATACTCCAGGTTCCGGTGGTCAGTGAAAACCGTGAATGGCACGGACGTTCCCTCCAACAGATGTCTCCACTCTTCAAGAGCCTCTTTCACCGCAAGGAGTTCTCGATTGCCGACGTCATAGTTCCGTTCGGCCGGGGTCAACCTGCGGGAAAAATAGGCACACGGGTGAAGGACCTTATCGGTCTTCCCGCTCTGGGAAAGCACGGCTCCTATCCCTGAGTCCGAGGCGTCCACTTCAACCACTAACTGGCGACTAGGATCGGGCTGCACCAGAACGGGTGCAGACTAGAAGCGCCGTTTCAACTCCTTGAACGCGGCATCACAACGATCCGAGCAGGTGAAGAGGACTTTTGGTGAGGTCAGGGCTGTCAGGGGGCTAACTACCTGACTGTAGCCCTTAATGAACCTCCTGTAGAAATTAGCAAAGCCGAGGAACTGTTGCAGCTTCCTACGGCTGGTGGGTTGGGGCCAGTCTGTCACCGCCGCGACCTTGGCCGGATCAGGAGCGACGGAGTTAGGGGAGATGATAAACCCCAGGAAGGACAAAGAAGTGCGGTGGAACTCGCACTTCTCGCCCTTCACAAACAGCCGGTTCTCCAACAACCGCTGCAGGACCTGACGTACATGTCGGACATGAGTCTCAGGATCCGGAGAAAAGATGAGTATATCGTCCAGATATACGAAGACCAATCAGTGCAGGAAATCCCGCAAGACATCATTAACCAATGCTTGGAACATCGCGGGGGCGTTTGTAAGACCGAACGGCATGACCAGGTACTCAAAATGACCTAAGGGGGTATTAAATGCCGTCTTCCACTCGTCTCCCTTCCGGATCCGAACCAGGTGATACGCATTTCTAAGATCCAGCTTGGTGAACATTTGGGCTCCATGCAGGGGCGTGAACACTGAATCTAACAAGGGCAATGGGTATCGGTTACGAACCGTGATTTCGTTCAGCCCCCTGTAATCAATGCATGGACGTAGTCCGCCATCCTTTTTCCCCACAAAAAAGAAACCTGCACCCATCGGGGAGGTGGAATTCCGGATCAACCCGGCAGCTAGAGAGTCCCGGATGTAGGTCTCCATTGATTCGCGCTCAGGTCGTGAGAGGTTGTACAGCCTGCTGGACGGGAACTCAACGCCTGAAACCAAATCAATGGCACAATCATATGGGCGGTGCGGCGGAAGGGTGAGCGCCAGATCCTTGCTGAACACGTCCACAAGGTCGTGGTACTCCACCGGCACTGTCCCGAGATTGGGCGGGACTCTGACCTCCTCCTTAGCCTGGGAACCGGGAGGAACCGAGGAACCTAAACATACCCGATGGCAGGTCTCGCTCCACTGAACCACTACCCCGGACGGCCAATCGATCCGGGGATTGTGTTTTAACATCCAGGGGAACCCTAAAATCACGCGGGAGGTGGCAGGAGTCACAAAAAACTCGATCTCCTCCCGGTGGTTCCCTGACACCACCAGAGTTACTGGAGGTGTCTTATGTGTGATTAAAGGGAGTAGGGAGCCATCTAGTACCCGTACTTGCACAGGTGAAGTAAGTGCCACCAGAGGGAGCCCTGCCTCCCTGGCCCATTTGCTGTCTAGCAAATTCCCTTCAGAGCCCGTGTCCACCAGTGCTGGGGCCTGAAGGGTAAAATCCTCATAAAGGATTGTAACCGGGAGTCGTGTGGCAATATGGGTGTGTCCCACATGAATGTCTTGGCCCACCCCTAGCCCAGTTTCTAGGGGCGGGCGTTGGTGTTTAACCGCTCGGGGCAGTCCTTCACTTGATGCTCTGTCGAGCCACAAACAAAGCACGCTCCGCGGACCAGCCTCCTCTGTCTATCCGGTGGTCTAAATGTGGCCCTGCTCGTGTCCATAGCTTCATCAGCAGGGGGAGCTGTAACCACACGGAGCGTAGAGGTCGTGGAGCGTGGGGAGGGCGGAGCTCGGTTGGAACCGGAAGGGAGAGGGACGGCGCGTGCCCGGCTACGCCCTTCGTCTCGTTCCCGACGGCGTTCTTCTAACCGATTGTCTAATCGTGTAACCAGATCAATAAGCCCGTCCAAATCCCGCGGTTCGTCCTTAGCCACCAGGTGCTCCTTCAGGACCAACGACAGTCCGTTTACGAAGGCGGCACGGAGGGCAGTGCTATTCCAGCCAGACCTCGCCGCCGCGATGCGGAAGTCGACTGCATAAGCAGCTGCGCTCCGGCGCCCCTGTCTCATTGACAGCAGCACGGCTGAAGTGGTCTCTCCTCTATTTGGGTGATCGAACACTGTTCTGAACTCCCTCACAAACCCATCATATGTCTGAAGGAGCCGTGAATTTTGCTCCCAGAGCGCTGTAGCCCAAGCGCGTGCCTCACCGCGAAGCAGAGTTATAACATAAGCTATCTTGCTAGCATCAGTCGCGTACATGACAGGACGTTGTGCGAAGACGAGCGAACACTGCATAAGAAAGTCCACGCATGTCTCCACACAACCTCCATACGGCTCTGGAGGGCTTATGTATGCTTCAGGGGAAGTTGGGAGGGGTCGTTGAACGACCTGTGGAATGTCAACGTTGCGCACAGGATCGACAGGAGGGAGAGCCGCAGCAGCGCCCTGAGGGCGCGCTTCCACCTGAGCGGCGAGAGCCTCCACCATGCGGTTAAGGAGGACGTTCTGCTCGGTCATTAGATCCAACCGAGCCGTAAAGGCGGTGAGGATTCGCTGCAACTCACCGATCATTCCTCCTGCAGACGCCTGTGCGCCCTGTTCTTCCATTGGCCGTTCAACAGCCGGTTGACGCCCCTCAGGGTCCATGACGTTGGCCGAGATATCCTGTTGTGAAAGTGTAGGAACACGGACCCACAACAGGGGCGCAAATGAACGGACAATGGAGGAAGTCAAATAACAATACTTTACTGTTGTGAAGAAGCACAACCAACACGGCGAATTACAATTATGGACACGTAGTCAATTCACAAAAAATGTGTCACGTGGGCAGGCTCGAAGATAAGAGACGTCCGTCCAAAGCAGAACCGGAACCACACGATTTCCTCCGCCACCGAACCCTGAGAATACTGGAGCCGCCAAGTCCCGAACACCCAGGTGGCCACTGCCTCCGCTTGTCGGATCTGGTACTGCTGGCGAGGAGCAAAAACAGAAGTGGGTGCGTGTGCACCCAGCAACACGTATGGTGGGAAACCACCTCCACCTCTCGTCGAAAAAAGAAACGGAATATCCAACTCACACAAGCAACAGATATTCTTTATCGAAAACACAGTCAGCTGAGAAATTACCTCCTTGGTAGAGCGATATCTCGGCAAAGAGGTGGAGATGTCGTCCTGCTGATATACCACTGTTGATCAGATGATTGGTGACAGCTGTTGTAGGTGATAAGTGACAGCTGTCACCCCGGCTGTTCCTGTGAGGCGGCAGCGCCCTCTGGTGCCTGGAGCCCGCACTCCAGACAGGGCGCCCTCTGGTGGTGGTGGGCCAGCAGTACCTCCTCTTCAGCGGCCCACACAACAAATTGTTCCCTTTTGTTGTTGTTCTTTTTTATGTAAATTTCTCTTTGCTTTTCCCCCCGTGCATTTGCAAATGAACCTAATTTATAAAACCAGATGGTCTGCTGCCAACTAAGATTTTCTGTCAAGCAATCAACTTCTAGAACAAAACAGTAACATCTGAGCTTTGAGTGAGTTTTTTTCTTCTTTTTTTTTAAGTTATGACAGCTACATTTGGAACATCTGTGAAATAGACTGACAGCTCATAGATGACAGCAAGTAATTATCCAGTTTTTGCCTAATAAAGCTGCTATTAATTTTCCATATCTGCTATCATGTAATAGAGCTTGTTGAAAATGCCCCCAATCTAATACATCACTTGTGGGCACGAAGACTAAATGTGTATGTTATGCAGACTTCAAAATAATTAATAAACCCTGCAGTGCAGAGGTGAGTGGTCAACATTTTTCTTTGGGAGAATGTATATTATTTATTCAGACTTTATTTGGCACCATTTTAATGTGCATATGAATAAATGGTGCAAAGGGGCTATCCAACTTGTAACATCGTGATGCAAAGGGGCGATGTTCAAACGTAAATATGTGATGAGTTGTGTGTGAGAATGTGTAGACCAAGGGCACAGTGCTGGAGAATATAAAGTTTTCTGGTGAGTTCATGGATTACCAGCAACCTTTCTGTTTGCCCTAGTAGACAGCAAATGTCCACAATATGAAGCAGTGAAACTTTGTGTTTTCTCTACATAACAAATAACAAAAATGAATGACAACATAACACAGAGTGACATGTTGGTCTGGATGCTGAACGGACAGGGAGGCATTGCCACCCACAGTTGCTGCTGTAAAGATCTCTGCTCCTGGACGCGCCAGCTGGAGAACACATTCTGTGTTTTGAAGTACATGAACTTACAACATTCCTCTGTGAGATGCGTGTCACTGCTTGCTGTCCTCATGTGGAAATATATAAAACATCTTTTGCCTTTGCACCAGGCTGCAGTAGCTGCACACAGTGCACCTCCTTATTGATTTCAGGCATTTTTCTGCACTGATTATAGGCCAGTGATGGTAGCGCAGTGGTAAAGTTTCCATCTGGTAATCAGAGTTACAGGTTGTAATCCCATGAGTGGTATTTTTTATTATTATTATTGTACTGTGTCCCCCTTTATGTATTATTTATATCAACCCAGTGATATTCATTAATTATATATCTGGTTCTTATTTTATTTTTCTCCTCATCAGCGGCGCAATGTGATGCACCACGTCCCAGCTGCTCATACTGTGTTCCTGCTCGCACGACACTGTCGCAGCGGGATCATGCATGCCTGCCCGTCGGCTCAATGTTTTCATGGTTCGCTCATACAAGCTGTTCCGCCGTAATTCACCCTGATTTGTACTATGTGTGAAGGAGCCCTTAACGATTCTAGAAAAGAACCGTTTCTCAATTCCCATCCCTAGTCATGCTACTGCATATGATCAGTGGCAGCTCGTCCATATGTGCAATTATGCAACGTGCCACCAGAGAAGAAAGAGGAAAAGACTTCTGTCTGTAACATTTTCTCACACCGGTTTGGCCAGTCTCTGCACAATTTGTCCTGCTGCTGAATTATCATCCAGTCAATATGCAGCTGTGCTTCGTGAAGCACCCACCCCTTTCAGATAACTTCAGCCATGCTGAACAATCACAGTGACCACTCTCATAAGACATCATGAAAAACCAATAAATCCTTCTGTTGTTTATTTCAGACTGGAAGCTCTCCAAGTATTCTCTATGACAGCTCCTAGTGCACCCACGTAACATCCATATGTTAGCCGTAACCTGGGGGAAGTAATTATCCTGGCAGCAAGTTTAAAAGAAAAAGATTCACAAACAGATTCAAAAGTCACAGATTCAATTTAAACATGGTTCACTATCATGTTGTCTTAATAAATACAGTTCAAATTTATTGGAAGTAGAAAAAAAGTCCTAGCACGCTACAGCACCCTCATGGGCAAGTATTAGCTGCCCATAATATACAATTACAACTCAGCCATGTCCACACCTGAGAGTGAGAGAATTATATTTGTATCAACTTTGTGAGCAGGGCTCCAAGTAAAATGTGAGGACCAAACAAATGAATGTTCTTTTTTTATTTGATTTATTCATGAGTAAAATGACATGCTATGAAATTACACAATAATAGTGGTTAGCATTGTTGCCTCACAGCAAGAAGGTCATGGGATCGATTCCGACCTGTGTCCTTTCTTTCTCCTCTGTGGAGCTTGTATGTTCTATCCATGTATGTGTGGTTTCCTGCTGGGTGCACAGGCTTCTTCCCACATCCAAGGACATGCAGGTTAGGAGAATTGAAAATGTTAAATTGTCCGTAGGTGTGTGTGCGTGCATGTGTTTGTTTGTCTATATGTGGCCCTGTGACAGACTGGTATCCTGTCCAGTGTGTACCCTGCTTCACACCCTATTATTATCATCTTTTTATTAAACCTTTACTTAACCAGCTAAAAATCCATTGAGTTGGAGACCTCTTTTGCCAGGGTGATTTGGCCAAGAAAGGCAGCAGCACACGTCATAATAAACACATTATAATGTATAAAACACAAGCAATTAAATAAAATGCAAAAGATTCAGTGAACAACTGTAAACAACCGTTTTGACACATTATAAAGGTAATTTGAGGTCTTGTGTGAAAGACTGTACAACAAAAAAGTTCAAACAATAAACACAATTGCACATTTTGAACAATATATACAAAATGGTCTATGTGTTTTGTTTGTCTTTATCTCAGAACAATTTCTGTCTGCTATTACACAAAGGTCACATTACAAACTTATACTTCTATGAAGTTGTGTGTTTGTTCTCTCCTGCTCTGAAAGCAGCTTTCACACTTCGAGGCCTATTTGCACTCTGAGGAGCGGCCCCTCCCCCTCGCTCCATTGATATGGTAAACAGTGCTTTACGCCAGAGTGAGAGAGCTTGCCACAGGCTTATCCAATAACATTCACAGGCAAACTAGTGGAGCAATCCTGATACTCACACACTCTTTGTTTGAGCATGTGAGATTATATGAGAGGCTCTCCGTCTGCTCACTTTCACTGATCGCTCTGCGTAATGGCACAGGGCGCATTGGAGCCAGCAGCCAGGGGGCTATTCAAATGGGCCAACTAGTAACACATCACTCCAAAAAAAACAACCTTTGGTTTATCACGTGAGGCAAATCTGCCCTACGAGTGGATTTTGGAAAACCATGTGACAGTGAACCAATTCCAATTGGACTGTTGGAATGTTGTAAGTTCATGCGCACATCATCACACAGCTTCTATGAGGAGTACAAAAATGGTGGATGGCCGGCTCGAAAGTCCGCTGAGTTAACTTTTCATAAAAAAAAAAGTATGTTTCTATCTCATATCATTAAAAAGTTATTTATAATTTAGTAAAACCTGGTCTCAGCCATCGTATACAACGGCGTCTGCCCCAGAGGGTTAAAACACAGGCACTGTTCAAAAATTTCAGGTGTCGGTCTGGAGACTGGAGGACATACCAAGCAGAGCTTTCTTTCCCATTTCATTTCAAACACGGGGTACAAAAAAAAATACGAAATATAATTTGAGCATAGAGCATAATGGCTTTCAGTTCTAACCAACCCAATAAGAGCCTTCTAAACCAGAGTCATGTGTGTATCACCTTACATTTAAAGAAGGCATGCCAACATTAGCATATGGCTCACAGTGGTCAGTGAGGTTGCTATAACCAGTGATAAATCTCAGTGCACAGTGGTACAGCGGAGTCAA
Source organism: Thalassophryne amazonica (assembly GCF_902500255.1). Taxonomy (NCBI): domain Eukaryota; kingdom Metazoa; phylum Chordata; class Actinopteri; order Batrachoidiformes; family Batrachoididae; genus Thalassophryne; species Thalassophryne amazonica. Next base: position 149,001,131 of record NC_047104.1, on the reverse strand, counting down.
GGACTGTAGACAACTGGTTGAAGCACATGTATACACAGCATCACCATAATCTATCTTAGGCAAAAAAAAGTAGCAGTTATCAGAAGCATTCAAATTCTGAGAGAGAAACATGACTTATTTGTATAAAAGAAACTGAGTGCCACCCTTAATTTGGAGATCAAATGTTTAAGATGATTTTTAAAAGAAATCTCTGTATCAATAATTAATCCCAAATACTTGTAGATGGTGACTAGCTAAAGAGGTTACGGGCAGTTTTGATTAATGGGATGTTCTCTGAGGAAACAGGTGAATTTGAAAAACAAAACAACAACAACAAAAAACTAATTATTTTGGACCAGTTTCAGTTTCAATCAGTTTTAATTTCTCCAGGCGGACTGCAAAAAAAATAGAATGCCTGTGTAATTGAGTTTGAACAACAATAAATTACAGTATCATCTGCACAAAGATGATATAAGGCATTTGATAGGTTTCCACACATCAGTAATGTAAATTGTGAACAAAATGGGCCCTAAAACAGAGCCTTGAGGTACACCTTTTGTGACCTCAAGGAAAGTGGAACGAATGCTGTCTGAATGCATTGCGTCCTACTTGCCAAGTAATCTGTAAACAAGAGATAGCATGCTTGGAGATACCCCCCCCCCCCCCCCCCACCCTTAAATGGAGTGATCAGATATTGAAAATGATGGATTGGTTGTTTTATTTTGGTAAAAATCCATATACAGTACCAGTTCAAAGTTTGGACACACTTTACTATTCAACTGACAACAAGTGTAATACATACACTCATCAAAAATATAAACGCAACACTTTTGGTTTTGCTCCCATTTTGTATGAGATGAACTCAAAGATCTAAAACTTTTTCCACATACACAATATCACCATTTCCCTCAAATATTGTTCACAAACCAGACTAAATCTACGATATTGAGCACTTCTCCTTTGCTGAGATAATCCATCCCACCTCACAGGTGTGCCATACCAAGATGCTGATTAGACACCATGATTAGTGCACAGGTGTGCCTTAGACTGCCCACAATAAAAGGCCACTCTGAAAGGTGCAGTTTTATCACACAGCACAATGCCACAGATGTCGCAAGATTTGAGGGAGCGTGCAATTGGCATGCTGACAGCAGGAATGTCAACCAGAGCTGTTGCTCGTGTATTGAATGTTCATTTCTCTACCATAAGCCGTCTCCAAAGGCGTTTCAGAGAATTTGGCAGTACATCCAACCAGCCTCACAACCGCAGACCACGTGTAACCACACCAGCCCAGGACCTTCACATCCAGCATGTTCACCTCCAAGATCGTCTGAGACCAGCCACTCGGACAGCTGCTGAAACAATCGGTTTGCATAACCAAAGAATTTCTGCACAAACTGTCAGAAACCGTCTCAGGGAAGCTCATCTGCATGCTCGTCGTCCTCATCGGGGTCTCGACCTGACTCCAGTTCGTCGTTGCAACTTCGCACAGCCATTACAAAGGAGTGGGCCACAATTGACAATCAACTCTATGCGAAGGAGATGTGTTGCACTGCATGAGGCAAATGGTGGTCACACCAGATACTGACTGGTATCCCCCCCCAATAAAACAAAACTGCACCTTTCAGAGTGGCCTTTTATTGTGGACAGTCTAAGGCACACCTGTGCACTAATCATGGTGTCTAATCAGCATCTTGATATGGCACACCTGTGAGGTGGGATGGATTATCTTAGCAAAGGAGAAGTGCTCACTATCACAGATTTCGACTGGTTTGTGAACAATATTTGAGGGAAATGGTGATATTGTGTATGTGGAAAAAGTTTTAGATCTTTGAGTTCATCTCATACAAAATGGGAGCAAAACCAAAAGTGTTGCATTTATATTTTTGTTGAGTATACTTATTTCAAATACGTCCCAAAAGAAGATACATACTCAATTTGCCAGTCCCTTGATGGTAAGGAAGGCTGGATCAGTTCCTTTACAGGATGGTGGACACAAAAAAATACAGGTCCTGTATCATCTTCCACCCAACATAGTCAATCCAAAGTTTCCTGCTGTAAGACTGCAGGGACAGGTTCTGTAGAATGTGGCCCACTTTCCACACCTGGGCAGCCACGTGTCATCAAACGCCGACCTTGATGACGAGATGATGTGTCCACCAGGACTATGGAACCACCTTGGCTTCTGGATGTGCAACCATCCAGGCAGACAGCTGCTCCATCCGCACCTGCTGTACCTATCTGTGCTTCAAGTGATACGTGATCTCTTTAGTCTTCTCCAGTTGCTGGGGTCCACACAATGCAAAAGGCATCTACCCCTCATGTGAGTCCACCTAACTGTTAGTTTGACACAAGGTCATTCCAACTGTACCCAAGATGCATGTAAATGTTTTGGTGCCTGATCCAGCAGTCAGCTGTGTACCATGAAATTTTAATGTGATCTTGATGGAGGACTTCTCTGTCATGGGTTTTAATGCAGCTGTCAAACTCCACCAGACTCAGGTTGCATAAACCAAGGACCCCAGCTCACGACCCCAGTTCAGTTTGATATAATCCACAGACAAACTGCTGATCATTCTTCCTTCTTTGGTAGCAGGATAATGGACATCCAGGACAGTTAGAATGCTCACAGCAGCAAACCTAAAAACAACACACATTGCAGAATCTCTCATGTGGCCTGGAGGTTAGACGCGAGTTTGTGACCAGAGCATCCTCAGTTCAATTCCCTATCTGACAGAAAAGTCAGTCAGGTGCCCTCAAGCAAGGTCTTTTATCGTGGTGGTGCAGCCTGACATCGTTGTGTGAATGTGTATCACTGTAAAAATCACTTTGAGCATCTGATTCAGACAGAAACGCACTGCAGTATGTGTGTCACTTCACTTGTAAGGTGTGGATGAGCTGCTTGGATCAGGAACCACAGATTTATCTATTTGTAAAGACAAAATGTATTTTTGTTCATGAATGTTCTTAATTTGAATTCCCTGTATCACGAGATTATTTGGTTGAAGGTCAAGGAAAATGTCATGGCAACCGAGTGGTGTGGAAAAATGACATTTTAAAAAGACAGTCCCGTCTAAAAAGAATGGGTTGAACATCTCCAAAGACAAATTTATTTAAAAGTGACCACGCCACTAATTCCAGGACTAGGTCCTTTTTTTTTTCAGAATAAGAGCAACCAAAATAAAATACACAAAGCAGAGGCAATATTACAGGTGAGCACAGTTTATTATATGAAAGAACATTACTTCACAGTCTTAAAAGCAGTTTGTTTAAAAAAAAAAAATGAATAATTTCAATTTATTTTCATTTATATAGCGCCAAATCACAACAGAGTTGCCTCAAAGCGCTTCACACAGGTAAGGTCTAACCTTACCAACCCCCAGAGCAGCAGTGGTAAGGAAAAACTCCCTCTGAGGAAGAAACCTCAAGCAGACCAGACTCAAAGGGGTGACCCTCTGCTTGAGCCATGCCATAATTCAAAGAAGGAAGCATCCACAATGCAGAAGAATGGGTCACTCGATGTCTGACATGTCTACGTCCAGAACTAAGAGCACAGTCGACATCCGTGTCTAAATGCTGTTCCACATCACCCCCAGACGTCTTTTCGGCTGCCGTTATTTCCTGGTGCGGGGGCACTGTGTACTGGCACCTGGCCAGTACACACAGCATGTTGGACGATACTCTGTTGGCAGAAAGGGAGGCAGGTCCCCAGAGAACATAATCTTTCATTAAAGAGTATGTTCAGTTGAGTGGGAGGTCAACTGTCCACACAGCAGCAACAACAAAATCAAAAACATGCAGCACACAGAATCCAAATCACAACTTGAGCACAAATCGCCACCAACCCTAGTTTCCAATTCAAATTTTTACCTTTTTTTTTAACATTTCCCAATTTTTTCATAAACTTTAATGTAATACAAAATATAGATCAGAAGGGCTTTTCAATGTTAAAAAGAACAAAATATCTGCTAAATCAGCAAAACTGATCAGATTAAAGAGTGGTGTCTTCTTCTGCAACCCTCCTTCCTGTGCACGAGCAAAATTTCCTGTATATTCGTTTTGTAAATTGTTTTCTCAATTTTGTCGGTAGCATGTCCCAAGCAGAGGGTCGTCCCTTTAGGTTTGGTCTGCTTGAGGTTTCTTCCTCAAAGGCGCCTGTGATTTGGTGCTACATAAATGAAATTAATTAAATGCAGATTAAACTTAGTCTATACATTGAGAGTACCAGTTTGCGCCTCACTGTCACAAATGAGTGACTGAGGCACTTTTGATTGAGATATAATGCAAAATGCACAAACGGGCTTTATAATATTAAATTCAAATGTCCACAAAAGCTACAATCTGGATCAGATCCGAATCAAACTTTATCAGATGGCAGTGAGTGCCAGTCTGCACATCACTTTCAAATAGTACGATTTGGGCATGTTTGATTAAGATATAATGGAAGATGAACATTAAATGGGGTCTTCAATGTTAAAATTTAATGGCCACAAAATCTGTAATCTGGTTCAAACTTTGTAAAAAAAAAAAAAAAAATCAAATCTTTCATATTTTAAAGCGTTCAGTAGGATGGTGCCCTTTATTGACGGACAGTTGGGAATTTAATTTAATTTTCCAATTTTTTCAAGATTTTTCCTGACTTTGCCCTTTGACCATGAAAATTAAATCAATTCTTGTCTATCAGTATATTTATCTTCAGCAAAAGTTTCATAACATGAAAAATTGTGGGCTCCAGGCTATTCACAAACAAACAGGGGCAATAACATTACCTTCTCCAACTTTGTTTTCGGTGCTAATAATCAAAAAGCAAATCATCTGTGATGGAGGCCAGCAGGGGTCGCTGTGCAACAGCAGTCAGTAAACCTCACTCTCCAACAGCTAGAAGGATTCTCTGACCACAAGGCCCTGAGTTTTTAGCCTTCTGGTTAGAGAGTCCACCTCCCATGCCAGGAATCGTGAGCACGCATCCCGAGGGGAGAGAGTGTGAGGAGTCAAAAATTACAACAACGCAGAGCAGGCTGCATCACATGCAAACAATCAAGCAAACGTGAAAAACTCCACATTCTACAACCCCTGGCAATAATTATGGAATCATCAGCCTCGGAGGATGTTCATTCAGTTGTTTAATTTTGTAGAAAAAAAGCAGATCACAGACATGACACAAAACTAAAGTCATTTCAAATGGCAACTTTCTGGCTTTAAGAAACACTATAAGAAATCAGGAAAAAAAATTGTGGCAGTCAGTAAATTATGGAATCACCCTGTAAATTTTCATCCCCAAAACTAACACCTGCATCAAATCAGATCTGCTCAGTCTGCATCTAAAAAGGAGTGATCACACCTTGGACAGCTGTTGCACCAAGTGAACTGACATGAATCATGGCTCCAACACGAGAGATGTCAATTGAAACAAAGGAGAGGATTATCAAACTCTTAAAAGAGGGTAAATCATCACACAATGTTGCAAAAGATGTTGGCTGTTCACAGTCAGCTGTGTCTAAACTCTGGACCAAATACAAACAACATGGGAAGGTTGTTAAAGGCAAACATACTGGTAGACCAAGGAAGACATCAAAGCGTCAAGACAGAAAACCTAAAGCAATATATCTCAAAAATCGAAAATACACAACAAAACAAATGAGGAACGAATGGGAGGAAACTGGAGTCAACGTCTGTGACCGAACTGTAAGAAACCGCCTAAAGGAAATGGGATTTACATACAGAAAAGCTAAACGAAAGCCATCATTAACACCTAAACAGAAAAAACAAGGTTACAATGGGCTAAGGAAAAGCAATCGTGGACTGTGGATGACTGGATGAAAGTCATATTCAGTGATGAATCTCGAATCTGCATTGGGCAAGGTGATGATGCTGGAACTTTTGTTTGGTGCCGTTCCAATGAGATTTATAAAGATGACTGCCTGAAGAGAACATGTAAATTTCCATAGTCATTGATGATATCGGGCTGCATGTCAGGTAAAGGCACTGGGGAGATGGCTGTCATTACATCATCAATAAATGCACAAGTTTATGTTGATATTTTGGACACTTTTCTTATCTCATCAATTGAAAGGATGTTTCGGGATGATGAAATAATTTTTCAAGATGATAATGCATCTTGCCATAGAGCAAAAACTGTGAAAACATTCCTTGCAAAAAGACACATAGGGTCAATGTCATGGCCTGCAAATAGTCCGGATCTTAATCCAATTGAAAATCTTTGGTGCAAGTTGAAGAAAATGGTCCATGACAAGGCTCCAACCTGCAAAGCTGATCTGGCAACAGCAATCAGAGAAAGTTGGAGCCAGATTGATGAAGAGTACTGTTTGTCACTCATTAAGTCCATGCCTCAGAGACTGCAAGCTGTTATAAAAGCCAGAGGTGGTGCAACAAAATACTAGTGATGTGTTGGAGCGTTCTTTTGTTTTTCATGATTCCATAATTTTTCCTCAGAATTGAGTGATTCCATTTTTTTTCCCTCTGCTTGGTCTAAAAAAGTAACCGTTACTGACTGCCACAATTTTTTTTCCTGATTTCTTATAGTGTTTCTTAAAGCCAGAAAGTTGCCATTTGAAATGACTTTATTTGCAAACTTTCTTTTTGACTTTCACTTTTGATGTTCTATGTGCTACCATATAGCGATGCTGGAACCTCAGTTTCCCTGAGGGAGTCTTCCCAAGGGATCAATAAAATTCTGTCTAATCTAATAATGAAGTCACACAGAAGTCAGTCAAAAAAACACCACTGCAGACATGCATATGTATATTTACTTGTACTTTGAAATATGCATCATATCTCTGAAGTATTTATCAGGAAAATACTCATGAATAAAACAACAGACTTTAAATAACATAGAGAAGCTGCACCAGTTCATTTAAAAAAAGGAAACGGTTGGTTCTGATGGGACCCCAAATGCAGAAAACCACCAGGATACATTCAGTGTTGTTAATTAAAGCATATTTTAATTAAAATTAATCTACAGGTGCTCACTAATCAAAGCACAAAGTCCAAAAACTAAATTGTAGTGTTAAAAGTTACACAAAAAACCCACAGGTCTATTAAAAAAAAAAAAAAAAGCAGGACAGGTGAACTGGAAGACAAACACACAGAAAACACTACAGCAAAAATAACTAACAAAGCAGCCACCAGGAAGCTGGAAAAACAGAGTTTAAACAGACTGAGGTGATTACAATTAACCACAGGTGCACTGATGCCTAACTGAGTTCAGGTGTGAGCACAAACAGGAAGAAAGCAAACCAAACAAGAACAGAGAATACAGTGTCAAAGTAAAACAGGAAGTAGGACAAACACAAAACTGAGAATACGCCGCTAGATATCAAAAAAACACCAGAACAGACAGCAGGGGCACAAACCACAACAATCACACTACCGATGGCTGAGTGCAGGCAGTCAGTGACAACATGGATCTTGGTCTTCACCCAGGACAGTCACTCTTCAACAATCTGACTGGAAGACATCACTGACTGACCCCAGAATTTACTTTGAAGAAGTCAGGATCTCTGATTCCACCTTGTGTAAATACTGCTTGGGTGCATCTCTACCCACCTGAAGATAACAAATGGAATAGTTTTGTCTCTGTTGAGTGCTTGTTGTCCAAAGTAAAGGTCAAACAAGGTCAGCGTTGCCTCAGCCTCAGTTCCTTTAAGCAGGCTGAGAATAACTACACAACAGATGTTTTATCAGCTGCTCACAGATTCTTCATTATGTCCATTTTTCAAGAATTCTGCCCAGATTAATAGCAAACATCTGTGAAATAATCTGATGTTAAAATCTCATATTAAACCTGCAACACAGGATAGATGTTGTGTGGGCCGCCAGAAGAGGAGGTACTGCTGGCCCACCACCAGAGGGCGCCCTGCCTGAAGTGCGGGCTTCAGGCAGGAGAGGGCGCTGCCACCATGGACACAGCCGGGGGTGACAGCTGTCGCTCATTACCACTTGACAGCTGTCACCCATCTACTCAACATCATCTCACTCCATAAAGACCAGACGTCATCTCCACCTCGTTGCCGAGATATCATACTTCATAGGAGGTAATACTCTCAGCCTTTTTGTGAGATTTGTAACTCCGTTATTGTGAGAATTTGCAGGAGAACCGGTCGTTTGTGAGGAGGCTGTGCAAGACGGCGCTCCTTTTCAGCTGAGACCGCTGCAACATATTGAATGAGAGGTGGAGGTGGCATGCCCACCGTTGTTGTTACTGGGTGTACACACACCCACACTTGACTGTCTTTGTTCTTCGCCAGCAGTACCAGATCCGACAGTCGGGGACGGTGATCACCTGGGAATTCGGGACTTGGCGGCTCCAGTATTCACCAGGTTCTGGGGCGGCGGAAATCGTGTGGTTCCGGCTCTTCTTAGGACAGACGTCTTCTATCCTCGAGCCTGCCCACACGTCACCTCTGTGTATTGACTGTAATGATATTCTGTGATTGTCTGTATGTTCGTTGTGCACATTCACAACATTAAATTGTTACTTTTTGGCTCATCTATTGACCGTTCATTTGCGCCCCCTGTTGTGGGTCCGTGTCACTACACTTTCCCAACAATAGAGAGCAGATTATCAGATGTCAGTGGTGTCCTTAAGGAAGCAACAAATCAGACAACACAAAGTGGACAGACACCTCAACTCTGCAGGAGTCTCTGGCATCTTCTCACAAGATTGAGATTCCTCATCTTGCATCTCAATGCTCATAATGTGTTGCAGTCTTAAAACAGACAGGACTCCATCCTCAGCTTGGCAACTTTCATTCTCTCCGGTGCCGCATGTATTTTCTAAAATGTTTCTCTGCAGGCAGCAGGAGAACACACACACACACACACACACACAATCGCACCATTGCAAGGTCGAGCTCAACAACTGCCGCACAACTGATGACGTACACTGTCACTCATCACACTGTCATCTACTGCTTTGGGAATAATTCACAATGAAATTAAGCAGAATAAAAAAAAAAATACTGATGAACAAAATCAATATTAAAGTGCATTTTACTGTAGGTGCATTGTCTGTCATGTCTCCAAATATTTTCAGATCGCACCATTCCTACCAAGCCAAATATGTCCACATCCTAATCTTCAGCCCTTGGAATGTTAACCAATCCCAACTTTTTCTGATTTGAAGATGTACAAAGATTCCATTTTTGGAGAAGTGCAACACATTCATAATATATGTTTTTGTTTGGTCAAGATTCGGGATTCAGAAATGTAGAAACATTGGTGTGTAGTGTATTTCCAGCTGCATAACAAGCAGACGTGTCCTGGGACTTCCCCACATGGGCTGGCACCCTCTGCTCAAATCTGGAACATCAACAAGTACAGACCTATATATTAATGGCAGAAGATTCTTATGTTCTCATGTAATATATGGCATAGCTACTTGTGGAACACTGAATCTTTTGAAGATAGCCCCAAAGGAGAAACCCAGGAAACATCAAACATATCCAAAATGTTTTGCTGTGATGGGGTTAAAACAGACTTGCCAATTTTAGTCTATGTTCCTGGCAAACTGGGGTGGTGGTCCCCATATTTAAAAAAGGGGGACCAGAGAGTGTGTGCCAACTACAGGGGCATCACACTACTCAGCCTCCCTGGTAAAGTCTACTCCAGGGTGCTGGAAAGGAGGGTTCAAACATCTGATTGAAGAGGAACAACGCGGGTTCCATCCTGGTCGTAGGACAACCGACCAGCTCTTTACTCTCACAAAGATACTGGAGGGTGCCCGGGACTATGCCCATCCAGTCTACATGTGGTTTGTGGACTTGGAGAAGGTGTATGATCGGGTATCCCGGGAGATACTGTGGGAGGTGCTGCGGGAGTATGGAGTGAGGGGGTCCCTTCTCAGGGCCATCCAATCTCTGTACTCACAAAGCGAGAGCTGTGTTCGGGTGCTCGGCAAGTCTGACTTGTTTCTGGTGGGTATTGGCCTCCACCAGGGCTGTGCCTTGTCGCCAATCCTGTTTGTGGCATGGCATTGATGGACAGGATATCAAGGCGTAGTCGAGGGAAGGAGGGTTTCCAGTTTGGTGGGCTCAGGGTCTCATCACTGCTTTTTGCAGATGATGTGGTCCTTGTTGGCTTCATCAGCCTGCGACCTCCAACACTCACTGGATCGGTTTGCAGCCAAGTGTGAAGCGGCTGGGATGAGGATCAGTACCTCTAAATCTGAGGCCATGGTTTGCAGCATGAAACCGATGGATTGCCTAGGGAATACAGTCTTCCCTCAAGTGAGGGGGCAATGGAGCATGAGATTGGCCAGAGAATCGGTGCAGCAGGGGCAGTGTTGCATTCGCTCTACCGTACTGTTGTGACGAAAGGGAGCTGAGCCAAAAGACAAATCATGGTCATGAAGTAAAAATTAAAAATTATGAATTTCCATATATATTTATCAAAATGTTTTGCTTTGTTTTAGAAAAGTTTTGTCTTCAAAATGCATTTTGCAAATGTTGTGAACACTTTTGATGAAACATCTGAACAAAATGTTTTCAGAATGTTGCAGTAAGATGTTCTATGTAGTATGTTTTCCTAAGGTCACAACAGAATTTTTGGGACAATGCTTGACAGATGGTTTGAAACAGTCATTTTGTTTAGTGTCAGGGCAGAGAAGTATTTATTTGATTAAAAAACAAAACAAAAGAAAACCAAAAACAAAAAAGTCATGAAGTAAAAAATTAAATATTAAAAAAAAAAATCAGAAAATCATATTGAATGATTTTTAAATAATTAATTTGCTTTGTATTGCATGAAACAAGTATTTCATACAATAGAAAAACAGACTTTAATATTAGGTACAGAAACCTTTGTTTGCAGTTACAGATGTCAGACATTTCCTGTAGTTCTTGACCAAGTTTGGACACTGCAGCAGGGATTTTGGTCCACTCCTCCATACAGATCTTCTCCAGATCTTTCAGGTTTCGAGTTTTAGCTCCCTCCAATGATTTTCTATTGAGTTCAGGTCTGGAGACTGGCCAGGCCACTCCAGGACCTTGACATGCTTCTTACGGAGCCACTCCTTAGTTGCCCTGGCTGTGTGTTTGGGGTCATTGTCATGCTGAAGACCCAGCTATGACCCATCTTCAATGCTCTTACTGAGGGAAGGAGGTTGTTTTTCTGTATTTTGTTTTTTTAAGATTCTGTCTCTGACAGTTGAAGTGTATCTATGATAAAAATTACAGACCTCTTCATTCTTTGTAGGTAGGAAAATGTGCAAAATCGACAGTGGATGAAATACTTACAGTTGTATGCAAACGTTTGGGCACCCCTGATAATTTTCATGATTTTCCTTTATAAATCATTGGTTGTCTGGATCAGAAGTTTCCGTTAAATATATCATATAGCAGACGAACACACTGATATTTGAGAAGTGAAATGAAGGTTCTAGTATTTACAGATAGCGTGCAATAATTATTTAAACAAAATTGGGCAGGTGCATAAATTTGGGCACCCTTGTCATTTTATTGATTTGAATACATTTAACACTATTTATTGTAACATAAAATCGGTTTAGTAAGCTCACTGACCCTTCACCTACTTACACAGGTGAATCCAATCATGAGAAATGGTTTTTAATGTGGCTATTTGCAAATGTTTTCCCTCATTGCATCTCTTCTAATGAGTGGCAACATGGGAGCCTCTAAACAACTCTCAAATGACCTGAAAACAAAGATTGTTCAACATCATGGTTTAGGGGAAGGATACAAAAAGCTATCTCAGAGATTTCAGCTGTCAGTTTCCACTGTGAGGAACATAGTGAGGAAATGGAAGACTGCAGGCACAGTACTAGTTAAGGCCTGAAGTGGCAGGTCAAGAAAAATCTCAGAAAAGCTGGTGAGAACAGTCATAGTCAACCCACAGACCTGCTCCAAAGACCTACAACATGATCTTGCTGCAGATAGTGTCTCTGTGCATTGCTCATCTATACAGCACACTTTGCACAAGGAGATGCTGGATAATGCTGTAATGCAGAGGAAGCCTTTTCTGCGGCTACACCACAAACAGAGTTGCTTGAGGTACGCTAAAGCACATTTGGACAAGCCAGCTTCATTTTGGAATAAGGTGCTGTGGACTGATGAAACTAAAATTTAGTTCTTTGGACATAATAAGGGGTGGTATGCATGGCTGAAAAAGAACACAGCATTCCAAGAAAAACACATGCTACCTACATTAAAATTTGGAGGTGGTTCCAGCATGCTGTGGGGCTGTGTGGCCAGTGCAGGTACTGGGAATCTTGTTAAAGTTGAGGCTCACATGGATTCCAGTCAATATCAGCAGATTCTTGAGAACAATGTTCATGAATCAGTGACAAAGTTGAAGTTGTGCCGGAGCTGGATCTTTCAACAAGACAACGACCCTAAAGACTGCTCAAAATCTACTAAAGCATTCATGCAGAGGAACGAGTGCAATATTCTGGAATGGTCATCTCAGTCCCCAGACCTGAATATTATTGAAAATCTGTGGTGTGATTTTAAGCAGGTTGTTTATGCTCAGAAACCAACACACCAGACTGAATTGGAGATGTTTTGTAAAGAAGAATGGTCCAAAATACCTTCAACCAGAATCCAGACCCTCATTGGAAGCTATAGGAAGTGTTTAGAGGCTATTTCTGCAAAAGGAGGATCTACTAAATATTGATGTATTTTTTCCTATAAACTTCATTTCACTTCTCAAATATCACTGTGTTTATCTGCTAGATTATATATTTAACTGAAAATTGCTGATCTAAACAACCAGTGATTTATAAAGGAAAATCATGAAAATTATCAGGGGTGCCCAAACTTTTGCATACAACTGTATATGCCTCACTGTATGAGACATATGCTGGCATACGTCGAAAATGTTGTGCATGCCCAAAATTGTTTGATGTACTCACTGTATTACAACATATGTCAACCTGCTTCAACATGCTCGTAACGTATACAAAACTTACCCATAACTTATTGGATGCACTCCAGTGTATGCCAGCATTTTTAATACACTCAGCATACACTTGCTAGATCATCAAGGTGTGACAGGGGCGTAAGGCCCGTTGGTGCAGAGGCCAGATTCCATAAAGTGAAATGAGAGAGTCTGTGCCTCCCATGGAAGGGACACCAGGCCATCAAGGATTATTTCCTGAGCCAAGGCCGGTGCTTATTTACAGCTGGGACAATGTCAATGACTTGTCTTTTCAAAGGACGCAAAGTGGTAGCATGACCTGGAATTGTTCCCAGGCCTGCATGCTGATAGTCCACTTCTTATCCCACCAATATACATGTACTGCAAACCAAGGTAAGGTGTTGGATTTTCTGTGCAGTAACCTGTTTTGGCACAAAATTGACACTGTTTCTATTTTGTGCTCAAAACAGGTCACTAATATCACAAAATCTAATCCTGAAATACATATTAAAAAAAAAAGCCACAAAGAGGACTTTAGTTCAAATTACAGTGTTTGTAATTATCATTGTTGAACCCGAGAATGTTTAAATTTAATGTTTGAGACATTTTCCTGATTTCTGCCATGTGGAAAAATAAATTGTTCCTTTATCACATATTCCAGAGTAATAAGCCATCACCTTTGCGTATTTCATTGAGATGGAAATTGCTCAAAAACACCCAGAGGCCATAAGGACTAATGGGCTGCACTTTGAAATGGCTGTCTATTGAAAGGATTATTGTGTGCAAAATTCATCCAGTGATTAAACGTAGATGTGGTTTGGGCTTCATATTAAAACATGCTCCAGGTCACATATCTGCAGGATTGTGCACAAACAAACTATGCCACTCTAAACAAAGTTTAGACATGAAACCACTTGCTTTCAGCTTCCATGACAGAAAGAACTCCTTCTGTTTCCTCCTTTTGTGTGTCTGATGCATGTCCAAAGAGTTGGTCTTCAGTCTCTGTAATATGATCCGTCTGTCATGCAGTACAAGTATTCATCAATGGTGTACAACCAACATAACTGTGGTTTTCATCCACAGTGCCCACCTCCCTTAATTCGAAAGTCTACCTATGCTGATCTACACATCTATGGGAATGTTTGTCCAAAATGAGGTGTGGTCAGGAGCGGCGCCCATGCATTGCTGTGATGGAGTAACAGAACACAGCTGCATCACAGATGACCAAAAACCTGGTCTGAAGTCCAGTGCAGCATTTTTCCTGCTACTGACAAACTGCACATACCCTCTGCACACAGTGATACACATTTGTGGATCATGCAGGTCCCACAAAACTGAACAGACACCAAAATCACCTTATAACTTGCTGAAATCTGTAAAAGAAATCAATAATAAATGTATATCACCATTTCTGTAAAGAAAAAATTTCATTCTTTTGATTCCATTCCAGAAAAAAGTACTTCTTAACTGGAAGACCACCTTGAAATTGATACCATGTAGCCTGAGTCCATACTTTACATGCTGTCATACATTTACAAAGTGGAGGAAGGGCGACATCTAGGGGCCAAATTATGTTTTTCTCCACATTTATTGAAAATGATGTATCACACTTTATGTTAAGCATAAAAGTTATTTTGGCTTCCCCCTTACATTTCAGGTGGGCCACAGTTGATTCCCTTTATGTATGTTGTAGTTTTCATTTAAATACTGCTTCAATAAATTACGTCATTATTTCCATTTAACAGGTTAAAAAAGAAACCAGCTTTATTCTTACAACCTACAGCTGTTGTGTTCACAATGTAAAAGCATATTTGAAACAGTTTTGAGGTACGTAGAATTTAACAAATCACAGTCAATAATTTGTTTTTGGGGATAATGTGTGTTTTAAAATTGATTGTGAATTTTATGGGTAAAAATATCAGCGTCAGATGGGTATACCGTCATGTACTGTAACACAATGTACAGTTTTGTAACAAGGAGAAAGCATTTTGTTGGGATCGCAATTCAGCTGTGGGACCTTGACAGCTCAGAGCAGCCGAGATATTTTACACTCACAGAAATATTTACCCTAACTTTTAAGATTTATGTAATTTTATTACATGACAAATTCCCATTCACTTTTTTTTAGATAATTTTAATACAAACCTACCAAATAAACCTTACATGATGCATATTCATTACTGTAATAAAACCTATTCATTTGAAATGCATAATGCTCAGCTTTATGTATTTAGTATTAATAAAATCTAATTACTCTAAATCAATAATAATGACAGTATTTATTTAAAATACAGAAAGTATATTGTTTGAATTGCATAATAATTATGTTACCTATGCCATTTATCTTGGTTTTATCAAAGCCTTATCTGTTTGTGTTCTGTTCGCGTCCGGATGCACTGTGTGTCCACATTCGGTAATTGTTCACCCATTCCATTTGAGCCCCAAATCCACCGGAGACTTTCAGATTAGTTTTTTTTTTTTTTTTTTTTGTCACTGGACAAATTATTTAACTCTGTTCTAATCAGTTTACTCGATCCGTCACAGTACGACTCAATGGTGGACACAGTTCCGATAATCCGATAACGGATAATTATCAAAGATAATGTTTTCATTATCGGATTATCTTTTTAGATAACTTTAAAAACCATTATCAGACTAATTATCTTCTGATAAATTTTTGCGCAATAACTTTTAGACCAATAACGTAGTAAACAAAACCACTTGAACACCTACCTGTTAAAAGTTTCGGAATAGATGTATAGTTCCACCCTCTGCAAACAGAAGAGAGCTGCTTCCAGGAGAAACTGCTCTATCCTCTGCAAACAAAGGAGAACTGGTCACAAAAAATAATAACTTCCTTTAACACCATACTGATACATTGGCAATATCACTCAAGTCATCCAGAGGCATACATTTTTAACTTATGGTTCAAATTGTAACCAAACTAATTTTGGACAAGTTATTTAAAATTACTGTCATGTCTGAAGTTTTATAAAGTGAATATATCAGATATATGTTTTAGTTTTAAAGTAATGTGCTAATTTTTAAGGTTTTAGTGAACACATGCTGTGCCCAGCAGTGCATTATGGGTAGGATAGAGTAATCTCAGTATGTTCACGATATGAGAAATGCATTTCAGACACTCTGTTCAGGCTCCACGGACAACAGCATTAAACTCTAGTGCCTAAAACTCTCTTGAATATATTCTCTGGGTTTATAGACGTTGTTATTGTATTTGCATTTGTTAAATTCCATGCATCTTAAATGTAGCAGACACGGATTATCTGGAATTTTGTTTTGGCAAGTTTTCAAGGCCACTACTGCCATCTACTGGCCAGTAGTGTTCATGGCAATTCATGGCAGTATTCGTCCTGAAGCTGAGCAGACACTGTATGCTATTTTTAATCACTGTACTCTCAATTCAAACTGAACCACAAAAGTTCAGAGTGCACGATTTATATTCTCACACACATTGTACATTCAAAAACCACACGTCGAACTCGTGTTGCCAGAAGCAAAACATAAGCTTTTTTTTTTTAAACTTAATTTACAAAAACTCTCGATGGGAGACATCAAAGTTTAAAAACAAAACAACAACAAAAAAAAACATTACAAGACAGGTCTGCAGTGTTTGCACATGCACAGTGTGAGCAGTTCGATGCTTGTTGCTCTTCAGCAGCAGGATATCCTCATGGCGGCTGACCAGAATAATATCAAACAGGTTTGATTTTCATATGACCATACGATCGGCGATCAGGAGGTGGTCGTGAGATGTTAACTGCAGCTTGTTACTCCATGTACACTACACGATGCAGGACGCGCGATTAACCTGAAACTCGGTCCAAAAAATTCTTGCAGAGTGTAAAGCCAGCATTTATGTGTCAAGACAATATTGAGTGCACATTTTACAACATCATCAAACGTGCGCACGGCACTAATACAATGAGCGCACATTCTCTCCACATGCAAAACATTTTGCGATGACACTTCCAGGGCTCCGTAAAAATGCCTGTTTTTACAAATAAAAAATGGAATATTTTACAAAAGCACATTTATCTGTAAACACCAACACACTACACATGTCACATTAACGTGTTGGTTTACATAATGAATGACTGAACAAATCACTGTTTAGCAGAGGCACTTTTACCCAGAATCCTTTGCGATCTGTCTGTGTTTGTTACAAAACCTCAGAATTAGTGCATTATTCAACATTAAAAGATATATATTTTAACTTTGTACAAATGACAGAATTGACATTAATGGAGTTATTCTATCAGTATTCACACCATAAGTCAGACCATAAGTCAGCATGACTTTATTTTCCAAGACCTCCGCCTGACCGGAGTGTTGTGATTGGTAGAGAGTGAGCTTTGTGGTTACTCGCAGAGCGCTTCTGTGCTAGAATCTGTGTAGTGAGCAAGAGCTTCCAGCAGCGGACAGGATGTTTAAACATACACTCAACAAAAATATAAACGCAACACTTTTGGTTTTGCTCCCATTTTGTATGAGATGAACTCAAAGATCTAAAACTTTTTCCACATACACAATATCACCATTTCCCTCAAATATTGTTCACAAACCAGTCTAAATCTGTGATAGTGAGCACTTCTCCTTTGCTGAGATAATCCATCCCACCTCACAGGTGTGCCATATCAAGGTGCTGATTAGACACCATGATTAGTGCACAGGTGTGCCTTAGACTGTCCACAATAAAAGGCCACTCTGAAAGGTGCAGTTTTGTTTTATTGGGGGGGATACCAGTCAGTATCTGGTGTGACCACCATTTGCCTCATGCAGTGCAACACATCTCCTTCGCACAGAGTTGATCAGGTTGTTAATTGTGGCCTGTGAACTGTTGGTCTACTCCTCTTCAATGGCTGTGCAAAGTTGCTGGATATTGGCAGGAACTGGTACACGCTGTCGTATACGCTGGTCCAGAGCATCCCAAACATGCTCAATGGGTGACATGTCCGGTGAGTATGCCGGCCATGCAAGAACTGGGACATTTTCAGCTTCCAAGAATTGTGTACAGATCCTTGCAACATGGGGCCGTGTATTATCCTGCTGCAACATGAGGTGATGTTCTTGGATGTATGGCACAACAATGGGCCTCAGGATCTCGTCACAGTATCTCTGTGCATTCAAAATGCCATCAATAAAATGCACCTGTGTTCTTCGTCCATAACAGACGCCTGCCCATACCATAACCCCACCGCCACCATGGGCCACTCGATCCACAACACTGACATCAGAAAACCGCTCACCCACACGTCGCCACACACTCTGTCTGCCATCTGCCCTGAACAGTGTGAACCGGGATTCATCCGTGAAGAGAACACCTCTCCAACGTGCCAAACGCCAGCAAATGTGAGCATTTGCCCACTCAAGTCGGTTACGACGACAAACTGGAGTCAGGTCAAGACCCCGATGAGGATGACGAGCATGCAGATGAGCTTCCCTGAGACGGTTTCTGACAGTTTGTGCAGAAATTCTTTGGTTATGCAAACCGATTGTTTCAGCAGCTGTCCGAGTGGCTGGTCTCAGACGATCTTGGAGATGAACATGCTGGATGTGGAGGTCCTGGGCTGGTGTGGTTACACGTGGTCTGCGGTTGTGAGGCTGGTTGGATGTACTGCCAAATTCTCTGAAACGCCTTTGGAGACGGCTTATGGTAGAGAAATGAACATTCAATACACGAGCAACAGCTCTGGTTGACATTCCTGCTGTCAGCATGCCAATTGCACGCTCCCTCAAATCTTGCGACATCTGTGGCATTGTGCTGTGTGATAAAACTGCACCTTTCAGAGTGGCCTTTTATTGTGGACAGTCTAAGGCACACCTGTGCACTAATCATGGTGTCTAATCAGCATCTTGATATGGCACACCTGTGAGGTGGGATGGATTATCTCAGCAAAGGAGAAGTGCTCACTATCACAGATTTAGACTGGTTTGTGAACAATATTTGAGGGAAATGGTGATATTGTGTATGTGGAAAAAGTTTTAGATCTTTGAGTTCATCTCATACAAAATGGGAGCAAAACCAAAAGTGTTGCGTTTATATTTTTGTTGAGTATAGAAGTGCAGGCTCATTGTTTGGGTCTGCTGTCGCTTTTGATGCTTCCAAAAATGATTGTGGTGTTAAAATTCAATTTATTAGTAGTTGCAAATGTACCAGAGACAATACTGGAATTTATCGGTTATCTGTAACTTCCGATACATTTTTGGGTGGCTTATCTTTATCAAAGATAACTTTTCAATTATCTGTTATCAAAGTTAATTTTTTGGTTATCTGTGCCCACCACTGGTATGACTTCACCTTTAGTAACAAACCGACTCATTTGTCCAGTCTCCAGTGGATTTGGGGCTCTGATGGACAGATATGTGCAGAGTGGGCAATGAGAGGACAACCACCAAATGTGTAGCAACTTTACAGAGGGAACAAAGGTCTACTCAACTCAACATTTATTTCTAAAGCACGTTTAAAAGGACAGCAGTCCACCAAAGTGCTGTACATAATTTTAAAAATTATCTACCGGATGTCCAACGACAAGCTAGTGGACAAAATGCCCAGCAAACATATAAGTGCAGGTCGAGTGAAGGATACGGAATGGCCTATAAATACAATGGACTGGTCACCATTCCTATGCTTCTCGACGTTACACATTTCCACAATCATCAGTAATAATTGTTGGGAAATGCTGGGTCAGTATTCATGGTTATTCTCCAAATAGATTGCATTTTCTTATTTTACAGAAAATACTACCACAATGTCAAAAAGTCATAGTGTTCTTGTAACAAATTCTTCATATAAAGTCAAAGACCAGTGCATTTTCTTCCACAACAATACAGAAACTGGAAGTCTATTTTTAATTATCTCTGTGACTGCATGAAGTGAAAGCACAGAATCATCTTCCATCAGCAGCATGAAGAATCTGCTGCCTGTTTTATGTTCCGGGGCTGTTGTCCTACCTAACACTCATGCACGTTTCACAGTTGGAACAGATGGTAAATAGATTCTTGCAGTTGCCAAGAAAAACAAAACAAAACAAAAACACTTTAAATAATGTAATAATTATATCAAATAGATGTGCAGTGCAAAACAGTTTTTAAATTTTCTTTTGACAAATTCATTTCAGCTCAAGTTTGTATCTTCACCATGTCTTTTATGTTGCTCACTTTTTTTTTAAATCAACAGACAGATATTCTGTTCCTTCTGTATTTCTTGATTTAATTAACTCATAGCATTGCTCTTTCTCTCCATAATCCATCCATCCAAGTATAATGTGCCTCAGTTTATTTGTGGCACTTAGTTTTTTTGTCCTCCACAGCAGCCTTGGAAGTACAGAGACTTTCCTGGTTTGAGTTGCTGTCTTTTCTGCAAAAAGTCACATTGCATCGGGATTATGCCCTGAGCTTTTGACATCGACCTAATAATAAATAGTTTCATCAGTTTAAAAATAATGCATACTGAATTGTAGAAAGGTTTAAGGCACTGTAGAATTTCTATTATTACCGCCGCTAACAAAGTTGAGAGGAGGTTATGTTTTCATCCCGTTTGTTTATGAACAGCCTGTAACTCACAGTTTTTCATATATCATTATGAAATTTTTATCGAAGATTCATATGATGATCGGCACAGCCGGTCTGCTCTGTGTAAGCCTGATCCCGTCATATCTCAAAAGCTAAGCAGTGCGGCATCTGGTTAGTACTTGGATGGGAGACCTCTTTAGAACACCGGCGGCTTTGTGTTTTCTCCACATGACACTGGAGTTACGTCAGCAAGGGCATCCAGCGTAAAACTTGTGCCAAGTACCAGTGCGGATCTATCCACTGTGGCGACACCGAACAAAAAACAGGAGCAGCCGAATGGACAACAACAACATTCATATCATGATCGCCATAGTTTCAAGATCAAAGATCAAAAGTCAAGAAAAATATTGGAAAAATCCCTTTAACTTTTAACGAAGAATTCCAGAACTCTCAAAAAAGATCAAATTTCTTTCATATTTGAGAGCGTTATGCAGGATGGTATCCTTTATGCCCCCGTCACACATAGCCAGAATCACACAGAATGACGAATCAGCGCACATTTGAAAAGTGTCGGGTTTCAGTTCCAAAATGTTCTGGCAGCCATTTGCGAGGGTTGTATGTGGCACGCTTCTTCATGATAATAATTATTATGTACAACCCCAATTCCAGTAAAGTTGGGACGTTGTATTGTTTACTTTATTGTTTTTGTGCAAATATTTGCTCATTTTGAAATGGATGCCTGCAACACATTTCAAAAAAGCTGGGACAGTGGTATGTTTACCACTGTGTTACATCACATTTCCTTTTAACAACACTCAATAAGCATTAATAAACTGAGGACACTAATTGTTGAAGCTTTGTAGGTGGAATTCTTTCCCATTCTTGCTTGATGTATGACTTCAGTTGTTCAACAGTCCGGGGTCTCCGTTGTTGTATTTTGCGCTTCATAATGCGCCACACATTTTCATTGGGTGACAGGTCTGGACTGCAGGCAGGTCAGTCTAGTACCCGCACTCTTTTACAACGAAGCCACGCTGTTGTAACACGTGCAGAATGTGGCTTGGCATTGTCTTGCTGAAATAATCAGGGACGTCCCTGAAAAAGACATTGCTTGGATGGCAGCATGTGTTGATCCAAAACCTGGATGTACCTTTCAGCATTGATCGTGCCATCACAAATGTGTAAATTGCCCATACCATGTGCACTGACACACCCTCATACCATCACAGATGCTGGCTTTTGAACTTTGCGCTGGTAACAATCTGGATGTTTTTTTTCCTCTTTTGTCCGGAGGACATGACGTCCATGATTTCCAAAAACAATTTGAAATGTGGACTCATCAGACCACAGCACACTTTTCCACTTTGCATCTGTCCATTTCAAATTAGCTCAGGCCCAGAGAAATGGGGGTGTTTCTGGATGTTGTTGATGTATGGATTTCGCTTTGCATGGTAGAGTTTTAACTTGCAGTTGTAGATGTAGCGACGAACTCTGTTAACTGACAATGGTTTCCTGAAGTGTTCCTGAGTCTTTCTGTGTAGGCTCTCAGTTGTCCAGGTGGTTCCCATAGTAGAGAAGCTTGAGTCTTCGACTGGACTGGGTTGCTTAATGCGAGGACGTTTCGCTTCAAATCGCAGAAGCTTCCTCAGCTAAAATTCTTGCTCTGGTGGTCTGACTTCTGTCTTGACTCTTGTAGAGAAGAATAATCAAGAAGTCACAAAAGCTGGAGTTTCAGTCTTTTGTTCATGGTAATGAGTGATTCACGTCATCAGCAGAGTTGTCAAGGGAGCCATCAGGAGAGGGACAGCTGCCCTGTCATTAGGAGGGTGCTAACTAGAGCACAATAGGTGCTAATTAGAGCTATTGTTTAGTCACCAGCCTATAGCAGTCTGCCTCTCGGTAGGAGGGGTCTGGTTAGGTTTAAAACTCCAGCTTTTGTGACTTCTTGATTATTCTTCTCTACAAGAGTCAAGACAGATGTCAGACCACCAGAGCAAGAATTTTAGCTGATGAAGCTTCTGTGATTTGAAGCGAAAAGTCCTCACATCAAGCAACCCCGTCCAGTCGAAGACTCAAGCTTCTCTACTATGGAAACCACCTGGACAACTGAGAGCCTACACAGAAACATTGCGACCAACTGTGGGCATGAGGCCCTGGCACTGGTACGTAAGCTGGAAAAAACTGCTAAAAAGATAGCTAACTTTAGAAACCACTTAAGATTTAACCTGAGATGCAAACAAAACAATGTTATTCCCAAATGCATGAAGCAAAAGGCACTAGAAGCAGGTCACACAGCAGAAAAGATCCAGCACAGTTACCTTAGGAGGATTTTGGGTCTTAGAATTAGAAGGCTTCATTTTAAAATATTAGACCTCCAAAATAATCTTGTTAGTCTGCACAAAATGTTAGAAACTTTAGTGGAGGACGAGGCCCATAATAAGATCACAAAGTTCATAGTTAAAATTCAAATGGCTGAGCATTTAAAAAGTAAGGAGCGGCAAATCAGGAAGTTTCACAACCTTTTAGTGCAGAAAAAGCGTACTTTCAGTGGAAGTATTTTTAAAGATACACCCAGATAAATTAGTGACAACAGGGAAAATTGGGTAAAGGATCTCTCCAACAGGGTTCTTACACAGACAGAAAAGGATGTGCTCGCTCAAGGACTAAATTTCTCAGTGACCCCTAAACATAAACAGGGTTGTCAAGGGAGCCATCAGGAGAGGGACAGCTGCCCTGTCATTAGGAGGGTGCTAATTAGAGCACAATAGGTGCTAATTAGAGCTATTGTTTAGTCACCAGCCTATAGCAGTCTGCGTCTCGGTAGGAGGGGTCTGGTTAGGTTTAAAACTCCAGCTTTTGTGACTTCTTGATTATTCTTCTCTACAAGAGCCAAGACAGAAGTGGTGCTGGAATCAATCGTGCAAAAATAAAGTCTATGTGATAATTCAACCATTGTGGTGTCCAGAGTTGTGTTGTGCTCCTGAAGCGAGCAAAAGAAATTGAAGTGCTTATTGGCCTATATGCAGCGTTATGCACACACACACACACACACACACATGGCTGAGTGATCATTTCAGCCCCACGCGTCTGCGCTCACTCACACTCCAGTTCTGTGATTTCCATCCAGACTTTTGGCGATCAGGCAGTTTTCATCGCCTTTTATGGCCATCTGACAGCAGTCTGTGTCATCTACCTGTTGTCTACATGCGCTTTGAGTGCCATCGTGCAGGTGTGGACGAGGTAATCTGCATGCATTCTGACACTGCTGACAACGGCTCTTTTCCTTCCGACTGCATCGGATTAAATCAAATCAATTTTATTTATATAGCGCCAAATCACAACAAACAGTTGCCCCAAGGCGCTTTATATTGTAAGGCAAGGCCATACAATAATTACGGAAAAACCACAAGGGTCAAAACGACCCCCTGTGAGCAAGCACTTGGCAACAGTGGGAAGGAAATACTCTCTTTTAACAGGAAGAAACCTCCAGCAGAACCAGGCTCAGGGAGGGGCAGTCTCCTGCTGGGACTGGTTGGGGCTGAGGGAGAGAACCAGGAAAAAGACATGCTGTGGAGGGGAGCAGAGATCAATCACTAATGATTAAATGCAGAGTGGTGCATACAGAGCAAAAAGAGAAAGAAACACTCAGTGCATCATGGGAACCCCCCACAGTCTAAGTCTATAGCAGCATAACTAAGGGATGGTTCAGGGTCACCTGATCCAGCCCTAACTATAAGCTTTAGCAAAAAGGAAAGTTTTAAGCCTAATCTTAAAAGTAGAGAGGGTGTCTGTCTCCCTGATCTGAATTGGGAGCTGGTTCCACAGGAGAGGAGCCTGAAAGCTGAAGGCTCTGCCTCCCATTCTACTCTTACAAACCCTAGGAACTACAAGTAAGCCTGCAGTCTGAGAGCTAAGCGCTCTATTGGGGTGATATGGTACTATGAGGTCCCTAAGATAAGATGGGACCTGATTATTCAAAACCTTATAAGTAAGAAGAAGAATTTTAAATTCTATTCTAGAATTAACAGGAAGCCAATGAAGAGAGGCCAATATGGGTGAGATATGCTCTCTCCTTCTAGTCCCTGTAAGCACTCTAGCTGCAGCATTTTGAATTAACTGAAGGCTTTTCAGGGAACTTTTAGGACAACCTGATAATAATGAATTACAATAGTCCAGCCTAGAGGAAATAAATGCATGAATTAGTTTTTCAGCATCACTCTGAGACAAGACCTTTCTAATTTTAGAGATATTGCGCAAATGCAAAAAAGCAGTCCTATATATTTGTTTAATATGCGCATTGAATGACATATCCTGATCAATAATGACTCCAAGATTTCTCACAGTATTACTAGAGGTCAGGGTAATGCCATCCAGAGTAAGGATCTGGTTAGACACCATGTTTCTAAGATTTGTGGGGCCAAGTACAGTAACTTCAGTTTTATCTGAGTTTAAAAGCAGGAAATTAGAGGTCATCCTTGTCTTTATGTCTGTAAGACAATCCTGCAGTTTAGCTAATTGGTGTGTGTCCTCTGGCTTCATGGATAGATAAAGCTGGGTATCATCTGCGTAACAATGCAAATTTAAGCAATGCTGTCTAATAATACTGCCTAAGGGAAACATGTATAAAGTGAATAAAATTGGTCCTAGCACAGAACCTTGTGGAACTCCATAATTAACCTTAGTCTGTGAAGAAGATTCCCCATTTACATGAACAAATTGTAATCTATTAGATAAATATGATTCAAACCACCGCAGCGCAGTGCCTTTAATACGTATGGCATGCTCTAATCTCTGTAATAAAATTTTATGGTCAACAGTATCAAAAGCAGCACTGAGGTCTAACAGAACAAGCACAGAGATGAGTCCACTGTCTGAGGCCATAAGAAGATCATTTGTAACCTTTACTAATGCTGTTTCTGTACTATGATGAATTCTAAAACCTGACTGAAACTCTTCAAATAGACCATTCCTCTGCAGATGATCAGTTAGCTGTTTTACAACTACCCTTTCAAGAATTTTTGAGAGAAAAGGAAGGTTGGAGATTGGCCTATAATTAGCTAAGATAGCTGGGTCAAGTGATGGCTTTTTAAGTAATGGTTTAATTACTGCCACCTTAAAATCCTGTGGTACATAGCCAACTAACAAAGATAGATTGATCATATTTAAGATCGAAGCATTAAATAATGGTAGGGCTTCCTTGAGCAGCCTGGTAGGAATGGGGTCTAATAAACATGTTGATGGTTTGGATGAAGTAACTAATGAAAATAACTCAGACAGAACAATCGGAGAGAAAGAGTCTAACCAAATACCGGCATCACTGAAAGCAGCCAAAGATAACGATACGTCTTTGGGATGGTTATGAGTAATTTTTTCTCTAATAGTTAAAATTTTATTAGCAAAGAAAGTCATGAAGTCATTACTAGTTAAAGTTAAAGGAATACTCGGCTCAATAGAGCTCTGACTCTTTGTCAGCCTGGCTACAGTGCTGAAAAGAAACCTGGGGTTGTTCTTATTTTCTTCAATTAGTGATGAGTAGTAAGATGTCCTAGCTTTACGGAGGG
The DNA here is from genome assembly GCF_902500255.1 of Thalassophryne amazonica. Classification (NCBI taxonomy): domain Eukaryota; kingdom Metazoa; phylum Chordata; class Actinopteri; order Batrachoidiformes; family Batrachoididae; genus Thalassophryne; species Thalassophryne amazonica. The sequence goes on along the minus strand of NC_047104.1, from coordinate 148,975,164 downwards.
CTTTTTTATAGAGCAACAGACTCTTTTTCCAGGCTAAGTGAAGATCTTCTAAATTAGTGAGACGGCATTTCCTCTCCAACTTACGTGTTATCTGCTTTAAGCTGCGAGTTTGTGAGTTATACCACGGAGTCAGGCACTTCTGATTTAAAGCTCTCTTTTTCCAGAGGAGCTACAGCATCCAAAGTTGTCTTCAATGAGGATGTAAAACTATTGACGAGATAATCTATCTCACTTACAGAGTTTAGGTAGCTACTCTGCACTGTGTTGGTATATGGCATTAGAGAACATAAAGAAGGAATCATATCCTTAAACCTAGTTACAGCGCTTTCTGAAAGACTTCTAGTGTAATGAAACTTATTCCCCACTGCTGGGTAGTCCATCAGAGTAAATGTAAATGTTATTAAGAAATGATCAGACAGAAGGGAGTTTTCAGGGAATACTGTTAAGTCTTCAATTTCCATACCATAAGTCAGAACAAGATCTAAGATATGATTAAAGTGGTGGGTGGACTCATTTACATTTTGAGCAAAGCCAAGTGAGTCTAATAATAGATTAAATGCAGTGTTGAGGCTGTCATTCTCAGCATCTGTGTGGATGTTAAAATCGCCCACTATAATTATCTTATCTGAGCTAAGCACTAAGTCAGACAAAAGGTCTGAAAATTCACAGAGAAACTCAGTCACGACCAGGTGGACGATAGATAATAACAAATAAAACTGGTTTTTTGGACTTCCAATTTGGATGGACAAGACTAAGAGTCAAGCTTTCAAATGAATTAAAGCTCTGTCTGGGTTTTTGATTAATTAATAAGCTGGAATGGAAGATTGCTGCTAATCCTCCGCCAATAACCAGAGTTTGATCCTCGGCGAGTGTGTGTCGCCGAGTGGGGAAAAACGGTTAGAAATGTGAACGGGTTGGCGGTGTACACAGGGCTTCTGTTTAGGGCTACACTTCCTCCTCACAGTCACCCAGTCCGCCTGCTTTCCCAGCTGCTCGGGATCTGCCAGAGGAAAACTAACGGCGGCTAAGCTACCTTGGTCCGCACCGACTACAGGGGCCTGGCTAGCTGTAGAATTTTCCACGGTGCGGAGCTGAGTCTCCAATTCGCCCAGCCTGGCCTCCAAAGCTACGAATAAGCTACACTTATTACAAGTACCATTACTGCTAAAGGAGGCCGAGGAATAACTAAACATTTCACACCCAGAGCAGAAAAGTGCAGGAGAGACAGGAGAAGCCGCCATGCTAAATCGGCTAAGAGCTAGTAGCTGCGCTAAGCTAGCGGATTCCTAAAAACACACAAAGTGAATAATGTGTAAATAATTTAGAGGTGATTCAGCAGAGGGAGTGCTTTAGTTAAGGCACGTGAAGATTACACTGTGAAACAAATCGTTATCTAGTTAACTAGATCAATAATAACCCGCACGTTGGAGAGGAAATGGCATCTCACTAATTTAGAAGATCTTCACTTAGCCTGGAAAAAGAGTCTGTTGCTCTATAAAAAAGCCCTCTATTGAGCCGAGTATTCCTTTAACTTTAACTAGTAATGACTTCATGACTTTCTTTGCTAATAAAATTTTAACTATTAGAGAAAAAATTACTCATAACCATCCCAAAGACATATCGTTCTCTTTGGCTGCTTTCAGTGATGCCGGTATTTGGTTAGACTCTTTCTCTCCGATTGTTCTATCTGAGTTATTTTCATTAGTTACTTCCTCCAAACCATCAATATGTCTATTAGACCCCATTCCTACCAGGCTGCTCAAGGAAGCCCTACCATTAATTAATGCTTCGATCTTAAATATGATCAATCTGTCTTTATTAGTTGGCTATGTACCACAGGCTTTTAAGGTGGCAGTAATTAAACCATTACTTAAAAAGCCATCACTTGACCCAGCTATCTTAGCTAATTATAGGCCAATCTCCAACCTTCCTTTTCTCTCAAAAATTCTTGAAAGGGTAGTTGTAAAACAGCTAACTGATTATCTGCAGAGGAATGGTCTATTTGAAGAGTTTCAGTCAGGTTTTAGAATTCATCATAGTACAGAAACAGCATTAGTGAAGGTTACAAATGACCTTCTTATGGCCTCAGACAGTGGACTCATCTCTGTGCTTGTTCTGTTAGACCTCAGTGCTGCTTTTGATACTGTTGACCATAAAATTTTATTACAGAGATTAGAGCATGCCATAGGTATTAAAGGCACTGCGCTGCGGTGGTTTGAATCATATTTATCTAATAGATTACAATTTGTTCATGTAAATGGGGAATCTTCTTCACAGATTAAGGTTAATTATGGAGTTCCACAAGGTTCTGTGCTAGGACCAATTTTATTCACTTTATACATGTTTCCCTTAGGCAGTATTATTAGACGGCATTGCTTAAATTTGCATTGTTACGCAGATGATACCCAGCTTTATCTATCCATGAAGCCAGAGGACACACACCAATTAGCTAAACTGCAGGATTGTCTTACAGACATAAAGACAAGGATGACCTCTAATTTCCTGCTTTTAAACTCAGATAAAACTGAAGTTATTGTACTTGGCCCCATAAATCTTAAAACATGGTGTCTAACCAGATCCTTACTCTGGATGGCATTACCCTGACCTCTAGTAATACTGTGAGAAATCTTGGAGTCATTTTTGATCAGGATATGTCATTCAATGTGCATATTAAACAAATATGTAGGACTGCTTTTTTGCATTTGCGCAATATCTCTAAAATTAGAAAGGTCTTGTCTCAGAGTGATGCTGAAAAACTAATTCACGCATTTATTTCCTCTAGGCTGGACTATTGTAATTCATTATTATCAGGTTGTCCTAAAAGTTCCCTGAAAAGCCTTCAGTTAATTCAAAATGCTGCAGCTAGAGTAATGATAGGGACTAGAAGGAGAGAGCATATCTCACCCATATTGGCCTCTCTGCACGGCTGGCGACCCGGGCTCATGCTGGTTTGGATGCCTTTTTTTATGCCTTTTTAACTTATTTTATGTCTTTTAACATGTTTCTGTTTTATTAGCACGCGAGTGTGCGGGATGTCAGGAACGCTTGAAGAAGCACTATCATGAATTTTGCATACAAACTTTTGTTGTCCGTCGTTTTTTGGCTGGGGGTGGCGGTATGCCAAACAATGCTCCACGGCGAAGTCATGGATCCGTTACCGCTGCGGTATTCCAAAGACGCATTGCTGGCCCTCCGTCCCCGGGAAATAACAGCACCAGCGGATTTCCTTGATGTTGTGAAAGTACAACCGATAACTGGCAGACAGCGAAAGAGAGGCAGACGAGGGGGAATACGTCAGCGTCTCCGGCGGAGAGGAACCAGACCTCCATTACCTGGCATATTGTTTGGCAACGTAAGATCATTAAAAAACAAGATCGAGGAGCTCCGTATAGACGCCAAAGTTTGCTGGGAATACCGGGAAGCTGGTATGTTGGTCTTTTCTGAGACCTGGCTTCATCAAGATATTCCTGACTCTCTTGTTGAACTTGAGGGATTCTCTCTTATCCGAGGGGACAGATCCGAGTTGTCAGGAAAGAGCAGAGGGGGCGGGGTTTGCCTGTTTGTGAATGACAGCTGGTGCAGGCACTATACCGTGAGGGAGACTACGTGTACATCGGATGTAGAATTATTGTGTCTGTCACTGAGGCCTTTTTATCTCCCGAGGGAGTTTGGGAATATAATCATTTGTGTTGTTTATGTTCCACCTAGTTGGAATGCAATAAGAGCAGCAAGCCTTATAGCTGAATGCATTCATAAACAGTTGCAACGTACACCGGCGGCCCCAGTGTTTGTCTTAGGTGATTTTAATCATTGTAAATTAGAATTATCTCTTCCTGGTTTTCAACAATATGTAAAATGCGAAACGCGTGGAAACAAAGTGTTGGATAAATGCTATGGCAGTGTGAAAAGTGCTTACACTGCCAAATCAAAGCCTCCACTTTCAAATTCGGATCATAATATTGTCCAGTTGATCCCGCTTTATAAGACTGCTCTTAAAAGAAGTAAGCCACAAACAAAGACAGTGATTTTATGGGACAAAGACAATATGGAGATACTTAAAGGATCCTTTCTCTGCACTAATTGGGAAATATTTCATGAAATGGAAATAAATTAAGCCACTGAAGCAATAACAGATTACATTAAATTTTGTGTAGACAGTGTTATGAGTAAGAAAGAAGTTACAGTGTACCCAAATAATAAGCCGTATATAACTAAACAGGTGAAAGAGTGTATTAATAGGAAAAAAAATAGCATTTAAGAACAAAGATAGAATGAGTGTGAAAGTGGTACAAAGAGAACTTAATACATTGCTGAAAAAGGCCAGGATATTACACAGGGAAACTATTGAGAAGAACTTTAGCGAATCAGACATTAAAAGGCTGTGGGATAACATCAAGATAATAACAAACACGAATCCAGCTAAAAAGACACTTGCAACAAATGATGATCAAGGAAAAGCAAATGAGTTAAATGATTTTTTTCTGAGGTTTGAAACACAAGATTTTTCTGATGATTGTAAGAATATTCTGGAAAATCTTCCTGTTGATCAAAATACTAGGATTGCAATCGACTCATGGAGAGTTCAATCAATCTTTAAGAAGGTGTCTACAAAAAAATCCACCGGCCCAGACGGCATCTCTGCAATGCTTATAAAAGCATGTGCAGAAGAACTGGCCCTTGCTTGGTGTCCTGTCTTCCAGCAGTCCGTAGACCTTCATACTGTACCAACCCTCTGGAAAAGATCCATTATTGTTCCAATCGCCAAAAAATCGTGCTCACTTGGAAATAATGACTATAGGCCAATAGCTTTAACATCTGTTGTAAGCAAGTGCTTTGAAAAGATTATGCTATTTTTCCTTAAGACGGTTGTTAACCCTGTACTTGATCCATTCCAATTTGCTTATAGGCAGAGTAGAGGCACTGACGATGCCATTAACAGCTTAACCCACTTTTCACTTAAGCACTTGGAAGATCCTACTGCTTATGCACGGATTTTATTGGTTGATTTCAGCTCAGCCTTTAATACATTACAGCCATACCTGTTGTTGTCCAAGTTAAAGGAAATGAATGTTAACCCACTTTTAATCAGATGGTATCATTCCTTTTTAACTAATAGATTACAACAAGTTAGAGTTAATCAAGCTCTTTCGGTACTCAAATCATCAAATACAGGTGTACCACAAGGCTGTGTCAGTTCTCCTGTTCTCTTCACTCTTTATACTAATAACTGTACAAATAACTACTGCAATAACTTTGTTTTTAAATTTTCTGATGATACAGCTATTTTGAGCCTACTGCACAAAGATTCAAGTCCAACAAAGTACTTCCTTGAAGTGAAACACTTTGTGCAGTGGTGTGATGACAACCACTTGGTTTTAAATGTCAATAAAACCAAGGAAATGATTCTGGATCCAAGGACTGTTGGGGACCATACTCCTGTGGTCATACATGGTATTCCCATTGACCAGGTCAACTCATACAAGTACTTGGGGCTGCACATAGACAATACCTTCAGCTGGACTGCACATGTGGACAGTTTGTGCTCCCGATTCCATCAAAGACTTTATTTCCTTCGTAGACTTCGTTTGTATGGAGTCAATCAGAAAATTATGTTGTTGTTTTACCAGGCAGTGTTAGAGAGCCTAGTTAGGTATGGCATGACTGCCTGGTACGGCAATCTTTCTGTACAATTTAAAACGAAACTTAACAGACAAATTGATGATGCAATGAAGATAATCGGAAAGAAACAATATCAGTCCCTCAGTTCACTCTATGAAGAGTCTGTTTTGAAAGCAGCTCAGAGGATACTGATGGATTCAGTTCATGTTCTTCACGCAGAGTACACTCTCCTTCCTTCTGGGAGAAGGTACAGAGTTCCTTGGAGTAGACTGAATAGATTTAAAAATTCATTCGTCCCCATGTCTATTAAATTGTTAAACAATAATGTTTAAAATTGGAATTATGCAATATTTATGGTGTTTCTCCTGACTCCTGTCATGTTAATTTGTTATAGATGTGGTTGTGTTTTTATCTGTATTGTTTGTTTTCTCTTTTCTTGTAAGGCACCTAGCATGAGTCCAAGACAAATTTCCCTGAGGGGACAATAAAGTGTATCGTATCGTATCGTATCGTATCGTATCTTCATTGGCTTCCTGTTAATTCTAGAATAGAATTTAAAATTCTTCTTCTTACTTATAAGGTTTTGAATAATCAGGTCCCATCTTATCTTAGGGACCTCGTAGTACCATATCACCCCAATAGAGCGCTTCGCTCTCAGACTGCAGGCTTACTTGTAGTTCCTAGGGTTTGTAAGAGTAGAATGGGAGGCAGAGCCTTCAGCTTTCAGGCTCCTCTCCTCTGGAACCAGCTCCCAATTCAGATCAGGGAGACAGACACCCTCTCTACTTTTAAGATTAGGCTTGAAACTTTCCTTTTTGCTAAAGCTTATAGTTAGGGCTGGATCAGGTGACCCTGAACCATCCCTTAGTTATGCTGCTATAGACTTAGACTGCTGGGGGGTTCCCATGATGCATTGAGTGTTTCTTTCTCTTTTTGCTCTGTATGCACCACTCTGCATTTAATCATTAGTGATTGATCTCTGCTCTCCTCCACAGCATGTCTTTTTCCTGGTTCTCTCCCTCAGCCCCAACCAGTCCCAGCAGAAGTCTGCCCCTCCCTGAGCCTGGTTCTGCTGGAGGTTTCTTCCTGTTAAAAGGGAGTTTTTCCTTCCTACTGTCGCCAAGTGCTTGCTCACAGGGGGTCGTTTTGACAGTTGGGGTTTTTCTGTAATTATTGTATGGTTTTGCCTTGCAATATGAAGCGCCTTGGGGCAACTGTTTGTTGTGATTTGGCGCAATATAAATAAAATTGATTTGATTTGATTTGATCAATCTAACTGCGCAGATTAAACAGCTAACAGATACAGCAAAACACCGCTGTGCTCCGGAACAGGAAGTGATACAATACCGCAGTGAGAGCCAACCACCAGTAGAGGCAAGCAAGAGAATTAGACATGAGATGAGATTATGGCAATATTTGCCGTGTCGGGCATGGTTCCTGCACATTCTTGCTATGTGCGATGGGCGCTTTATCGACTGACAAGTGAGGTGCAGACTGGCACTCACTATCACCTGACAAAGTTTGACCAGGATCTGATCCAGATTGTCAATTTAGTGAATGTATGAATTTAATATTGAAAAGTCCATTTGGTGTACATTTTGCATTATATCTCAGTCAAAAGTGTCTCAAGCACTCATTTTTCTGTTAAAGATTTATGTACACCACCAAAATTGGATGGAGGTTCCAATTTTAAGTCTTTATCAGTCAGAAAAGCAATGCCAAAAAGTAATGACAAATTGTGCAGAGATAACCAATACTGTGTGAAAATTATCAAAAATCAATCAATCAATCAATTTTTTTATATAGCGCCAAATCACAACAAACAGTTGCCCCAAGGCGCTTTATATTGTAAGGCAAGGCCATACAATAATTATGTAAAACCCCAACGGTCAAAATGACCCCCTGTGAGCAAGCACTTGGCTACAGTGGGAAGGAAAAACTCCCTTTTAACAGGAAGAAACCTCCAGCAGAACCAGGCTCAGGGAGGGGCAGTCTTCTGCTGGGACTGGTTGGGGCTGAGGGAGAGAACCAGGAAAACGGTGCATCCAGAAAGTATTCAGTGCTTCATTTTTTCCAAATTTTATGTTACAGCCGTATTCCACAATGGATTAATTTTTTTCCTCAAAACTGTACACAGATTTTTATTATTATTTATTTTATTTTTTTTATTTTTGCTAATTTATTAAGAATACGTTTTTAAAAAGTGAAGAAATCACATGGACATAAATATTCACAGCCTTTACAATGAAACTCAAAATTGAGCTCAGGTGCATCCTGTTTCCACTGATCATCCTTGAGATGTTTCTACAGCTGAATTGAAGTCCACCTGGGGTAAATTCAGTTGTTTGAACATGATTTGGAAAGACACACACCTGTCTACATATAAGGTCCCACAGTTGACACAAATCTAGAGAAGCTGCTTTGAAGATCCAGGTGAGCACAGTGACTTCCATCATCTGTAAATGGAAGAAGTTCAGATCCACCTGGAGCTGGCCAGGCATCTACAATGAGCGATCTGGGGAGAAGGACCTTAGTCAGGGAGGTGACCAAGAACCACTGATCACTCTGTCAGAGCTCCAGCATTCCTCTGTGGAGAGAGGAGAACCTTCCAGAAGGACTACCATCTCTGCAGCAATCCACCAATCAGGGCTGCAGTGACATGGAAAGAAAAATGTAAGATGACAAAATAAATTAGATGGTTATATTTATGCAGTGATTTGTGCTGTAAAGTTATTTTCCTTTTAACCTCACCAGTTTTAGATTAGATTTTTATTCCAAATTGTTGAATTTTCCCATTTGCCCTTCAAATACTGAGAAGAGACGTGCGGTGAAGCAGCAGCCAGCTGCGCCTCACCTTGGATTGCACAATCACTGGGCTAACTGCTGGCATGCTGGGCAAGAGACGGTCTCACTGTATGACGCTAGTAAAATGGTCAAAACACTGGCTGTATAGCTTAAATTCCATAGTTTAGCTGATGTACACAATGTACAGTGTTCTTTGTCAACAGCTGTATGTGTGTGTAACGTGCTGAGCGATCATAAAATGGCTGCAAAGAGGCACGCAATTCTCCTGCCTCATGGTAGGGGGCACTAGTGATCCCAGGGATTCATTTTGCAGCAACTCCTCAGCTGCAGAATAAGTGACAGCAAGCTACAATTTACACTTTTCCAGTTAAAAGCAGCGGAGGATTATATACCCAAACTGAAACAATTTTCTAAATTGGACTTTCAATCAAAGCAGGAGGTAATAATTAAATGACAACCGACACCGGAGCTAAAAGATTTGCTTCAGACAGCAGAAGAGAAGACCTCCTTTTTTCAATGGTTGTGTGGATGTCCAGCAAGTAATTGCCTTTTTCTGCTTTTCCTGGCTTCTTTTTCAACTTGTGACAAAGTCTGGAGTCTGATGGGATATTGTGACCTGAAGAATTTTATCATCAAATACAAGCGGTCGACCATTCACATTCAGAGCCAGAAAAGGCTCAAAACAAAGAGTGGGAACAGGACTGATGAAGACGACTTTCTTCCCTGGCGTTTGTTTAGTCAAGGTAAGACCATAATAATGTTTTTTAATTAAATGTGCTTTTTGTGTGTTACAGTTTGTATGTATAAAGAATGCTGATATGAGATTTTAAACATAACCCGTTAACTGCTGCCAATCAAACAGTGAATAAGCTACTCTGTGGGGTTCATGGAGTCATTTTTGATCAGGATATGTCATTCAAAGCGCATATTAAACAAATATGTAGGACTGCTTTTTTGCATTTACGCAATATCTCTAAAATTAGAAAGGTCTTGTCTCAGAGTGATGCTGAAAAACTAATTCATGCATTTATTTCCTCTAGGCTGGACTATTGTAATTCATTATTATCAGGTTGTCCTAAAAGTTCCCTGAAAAGCCTTCAGTTAATTCAAAATGCTGCAGCTAGAGTACCAACGGGGACTAGAAGGAGAGAGCATATCTCACCCATATTGGCCTCTCTTCACTGGCTTCCTGTTAATTCTAGAATAGAATTTAAAATTCTTCTTCTTACTTATAAGGTTTTGAATAATCAGGTCCCATCTTATCTTAGTGACCTCATAGTACCATATCACCCCAATAGAGTGCTTCGCTCTCAGACTGCAGGCTTACTTGTAGTTCCTAGGGTTTGTAAGAGTAGAATGGGAGGCAGAGCCTTCAGCTTTCAGGCTCCTCTCCTGTGGAACCAGCTCCCAATTCAGATCAGGGAGACAGACACCCTCTCTACTTTTAAGATTAGGCTTAAAACTTTCCTTTTTGCTAAAGCTTATAGTTAGGGCTGGATCAGGTGACCCTGAACCATCCCTTAGTTATGCTGCTATAGACTTAGACTGCTGGGGGGTTCCCATGATGCACTGAGTGTTTCTTTCTCTTTTTGCTCTGTATGCACCACTCTGCATTTAATCATTAGTGATTGATCTCTGCTCTCTTCCACAGCATGTCTTTTTCCTGGTTCTCTCCCTCAGCCCCAACCAGTCCCAGCAGAAGACTGCCCCTCCCTGAGCCTGGTTCTGCTGGAGGTTTCTTCCTGTTAAAAGGGAGTTTTTCCTTCCCACTGTAGCCAAGTGCTTGCTCACAGGGGGTCGTTTTGACCATTGGGGTTTTACGTAATTATTGTATGGCCTTGCCTTACAATATAAAGCGCCTTGGGGCAACTGTTTGTTGTGATTTGGCGCTATATAAATAAAATTGATTGATTGATTGATTGATTCATATGTTTGTAAATCTGATTATGATGAAGTCAGTGCCTCACTAGCCATCAACCTCACCACAGGTCACTGCAGGCCTGATTGGTAGAGTGGCCAGACAGAAGGCACTCCTTAGTAAAAGCTCCAGCTCACCTGGAGTTTCTCAAAAGGAACCTGAAGGGCTCTCAGACCATGAGAAAGAAAATTCTCTGGTCTGATGAGACAAAGATTGAACTCTTTGGCTTGAATGCCAGGCGTCATGTTTGGAGGAAACCAGGCACCATCCCTGCAGTGAAACATGGTGGTGGCAGCATCATGCTGTGGGGATGTTTTTCACCAGCAACAACTAGGAGACTAGTCAGGATTGAGGGATGATCATATTCAAGAAGACTTGAGACTGTAATTGCTACCAAAGGTGCATCAACAAAGTACTGAGCAAAGGGTATGAATACCTATATACAAGTGATTTCTTAGTTTTTTTTTTTTTTCCAATAAATTTGCAAAAATCTCAAAATGAAAAAAAAAAATCACATTGTCATTATGGGGTATTCTGTGTAGAATTTTGAGGAAAAAAATAATGTCCTCTCACTGGTGATCAGTCCATGATGAGTTGTACTGGACATGGACATGTCCTCTCGCTGGAGATCGGTCTGTGATCAGGAGTTAATGGACTTTATTTAATGTGCCACAATCGTGAGAGAACCTGAGGTGAAAGAAAGCTGCAGCCAGTGATTGCGAGCGCGATCCATCCATGAGGAGTGGACGGTGGACATGTCCTCTCACTGGCGATCTCTCCATGAGGAGTTAGTGAACGTAGAATCTTGGCCAGCACACTTCTTCTTGCATGGTATTGAAGCTTCACTGCCAGCAAAGCCCAGCGGGATGAATAAAATTTAGCAATGCAGGTATGTACTGATAAAAACCGAAAAAGGATTTTTCACTCTGGTGTAGGGTTGTGTACAATTGCGGAGGCATGGTGTACAGTAGTGCAGTGTTGTCTAGACTTGCGTGGAACACTACGTCCGTGCTCTGTGCCAAAAGTCAGTGAAAAGAATTAAACATTTAATATTTTGCGTCAGCAGCACGGTGGCTTAGTGGTTAGCACTGTTGCCTCACAGCGAGAAGGTCATGGCCTTTCTGTGTGGAGTTTGCATGTTCTCCCCGTGTTTGTGTGGGTTTCCTCCCACATCTAAAGACATGCGGGTTAGGTGGATTGGAATCTTTAAAATTGTCCGTAGGTGTGTGTGGGGGTATGTTTGTGTTTGTTTGTCTATTTTTGGCCCTGCGACAGACTGGCGTCCTGTCCTGGGTGTACCCCGCCTCACGCCCTATGACTGCTGGGATAGGCTCCAGCCCCCCGCAACCCTTGATTGGACTAAGCGGTAGAAGATGAATGAATGAATGAATGAAATATTTTGCATCCATTTCGTGGACCCCTTTGCATCCCTCAGCATATTGCCATGTAGGGCTGCATAAACTTGGTGTAGCTCGATGTAGTCAGTATGCTACATTACGCAACTCTACATTGGCCCAGTGTGAAAGGGGCTTTAGACACAATCCAACCACTAGGAGGAGTGGGCGCCACAGTCCAGTGCCCAGAGATGAACTCCACATGTAGAGTTGCTGCCTTGGAAAGGAGTGAACACTGAATAAGCATTTTTTTTTTTTTTTTTTGTGGTACAACATGCAAAAGCCACGCAGAAAGGGGGAAGCAATCCCACGACCTTCTTGCTGTGAGACATCAGTGCTAACCACTAAACCATGCAACCAAATGTTTTCTCTATTCCTCTTGATTCTCTTCCTCACAGCCCAGCTGATACTGGAAAATGGCTGTCACCTTCTACACCAAGCACTTTGTGGATTCAGATGTTGCAGAGCATTAATAGGATGCTGAAGAGGAGAGTAAGTTAAGAGCGAAAGAGAATATTTTGGTCAAAATTGAAGCTTTAACAATGGGATAATGCACCAGCAGAACAGTACCGGCAATATGTAACACAGATGGAAACCAACTGTTGTTCTCAACATTCCAATCCGGTATGTAATGTGACTCTGGAGCCAGCAAGCTCGATAAATGTATCCGAGAGTGGAAACCACACATGGCACCCGAACAAAGATTGATCAGCACAAACGTTATCAGGCAGGAGGATATGGGACCAAGTTGCTGAGTTTCTATTACACATTTGGAGAGAGGGTCCTTAATGTGCGCCAAGAGTGAGAGGTCATTCATCATGGACGGACCTCTGAGGACGCAAGAGCACAATGAGGAAGGCTCACGTCAGCCTGGACCTGCCTGGCGACCACATCGATTTAGTATCAAACTCTCCACTGACAGCGTTGAAAGATTTAAGCCACTTTCATCTGCTCTCACCAGCAACAGTGAAACAAATACCAGCGGCACTGAGGTCATCCTCAAAGGCATTCGAGACGAATGCCTTTGAGGAGCCACCACAGTCAGCCTCAACACCATTTCATTCCACCATTATAAAAATCAACTAAGTATGTTGACTGAAATTAGGTTTGCTAGCTGTCTGTTTGCTGAGTATTCCTAGAAAAGAGGGGTAAATTAGTTAATTAAAAATGTTAATGAGCAAAAAAGAAAAAACTACTGTTGCTTGAAGAAAGTGAATAGTTCTGTACAATTTGGGTTTGGTCATCAGCTAGAGTCCCTATGGTGGGCAAGCTTAAAAAAACCACACACAGCTCATTATTTCAAGCTATAATGTATTAAATAATTAGGTTTGTGATCACTGAGTCTCAGCAAGCCCTTAGCAAAAAGAAGTTTATTCAAGTGTACTATGAGTATACTTATTTTTTTACTAAAATTGAGGAAGTATACTTGAAGGTGACTTTTTTATAAACTGTATTTTATATACTTAAGAATAGTATAGTGAAGTATACTTGGCTTATACTGAAAAGTATAAACAAAAGTCTAAGTCTATGTACATTAATACTAAGACTTATACTTTAGTATACTTTTTACGTCTTTCTGCCACAAAGTACTAACACTTATGCACTTGGAGCAAGATATACTAAGTCAAGCCATTGACTCAAGTAACTGAAAAGAAGTCATAAAAGTACAGATTTTTTTTTTCTATGTAGTTATTTATTTTTTGGTTCCAATGGTTCGCACTTTTCTTTTACCTTTTTTGACAAGGAAGGACTTTAGTTCTCAGTTGAAGACACTATGTTTACATTTTTACAAATAAGGACTTGATCTTGGAGAGACCATTATGTTCACATTTTACATGCACTTTTTACTTTTTCTCCACAAAGGAAAGACTTGATTTCATAGGTCTTTGTTTTTGAAATGTTTGAAAATATATCAAACTTGTTTTCAAAATGGACTGCATTTATATAGCGCTTTTCCATCTGAATCAGACGCTCAAAGCGCTTTACAATTATGCCTCACATTCACCCCGATGTCAGGGACATGCCTATCTTGGCTTTCAGTGCTTACCAGTCGAGTGAGTATAAGAGAACTTGTGGAGAGCTAGACATGTCCCAACTTGTCCTCTAACACTCCGAAACGGAGGTGTTCCTTTGTCTCGCTTCCAAAGCGAATTGGTCGTGACGTGCGAAGCCTCCGCGCGGCTTTCCATGACAAAATCTCTTGTTAAAAGTGAAATCTGCCGGAAAATGGCTGATGTCCAGCTCTTGTGATAACCAGAGAAAGAGCACACGATGGTCTCGTATCCACAGAGCCATCAGCTTAGAAATGATCCAGTGGTTTGTGCCTCGTCGTCGCAGCTCGGAGTGCGGCGCACCGACCGTCCTTAAAGGGGTCCTTAAAGCTGTAGTTAAAGTCCTTATTCTCTGTGAAGCCTGTAAAATTTTCACCGAAAGCCAGATATTTTTTTTCAAATGGTTTCCAGGTGCCAGTCTCTAACAGCTTCTGAAAAAATTCTGATGGAAAAAAAGTCCTTTTCATTCCGCCATTTCCAGACAATGAAAATCCGACGAGGGGGCGGGACCACTCCTTCCCAAGGTGTGCTCACAGGCGAATGACGTCACCGACAGGCGTGGAAAAACTCACGCATGCTCACGAGGGTTCAAGCATGTCTGACGTAAAAACATATGAATGAAATCCATATAGTTTTTGAAAAAAATAAAAAGGACCGTTACTTTATGGACAGACCTCGTACATACAGTATGAGTAAACTTTAAGAATACTTTAAGGAGTATATTTTCAGTATATGAATAGTAAGCTACAAGTAATATGCCAAGCAAAATTAAAATATAATCTAGCTCCTGTGAACTGGATCGTGTTTGTCATTTCGGAGTATTTTATTACAAATATCTGCGAAAATATGGCTTGCTGTGCATTTATGCAATTGTATTCAGGGCCATCTAAAAAGTTGATATGGTAGTTAGAGTTAAAATTTGGTATTTACTTTATACATTAGCGCCATGTTAGTATGAATACTTGTTAATGGTGCTACAGAGACAATAGCAAGTCACAGTTGATAAAGTCGACATGCAGCCCACACGTTACGAAAAGGCACCGCACACTCTGTGGAAATGTGTGCTAATCAAACAGTTGAACAAATGTTCGCCTTAGCCTTAGCTTGTTAGGGAGCTTTGAAATGGGGCATGTTTGGACTTCATTCATCTTGGCCAGGTTACACCATGCTGTTAAATTTTGCTGTAAATTCACCAGCAAGTTACAGTAATGCACTGTCAATTTTTTGTAATTTTCAATTCAATTTATTTTCATTTATATAGCGCCAAATCACAACAGAGTTGCCTCAAGGCGCTTCACACAGGTAAGGTCTAACCTTACCAACCCCCAGAGCAACAGTGGCAAGGAAAAACTCCCTCTGAGGAAGAAACCTCAAGCAGACCAGACTCAAAGGGGTGACCCTATGCTTGGGCCATGCTACAAACATAAATTACAGAACAATTCACAGACAAAAATACAAGAAATGCTGTTGCTGCGCAGGACAGGAGGGTCGCCAACCAGTGGTGGGCACAGATAACCAAAAAATGAACTTCAATAACAGATAATCAGATAACTGAAAAGTTATTTTCGATAAAGATAAAACAATAAACCACCCAAAAATATATCGGAAGTTACAGACAACCGATAACAGATAAATTCCAATATTACCTGTGACACATCTACAACTACTAATAAAACAAATTTAATAGCTTATAATATTAAAAATAACAACAGACTCCAACAATGAAACCACACTTTTCTTTGAACATTCTGCCTCTGCTGGAAGCTCTTGTTTACTACAGCACTTCCTACACAGAGACACCCCGAGAACAACCATAAAGCCAACTCTCTATCAATTACAATGCTCCGGTTAGGCGGAGGTCTTGAAAAATAAAGTCATGCTGACTTATGGTTTTGATTATAAATAACATTAATACTGATAGAATAACTCCATTAATGTCAATTATGTCATTTGTACAAAGTTAAAATATAACATATATCTTTTAATGTTGAATAATGCACTAATTCTGAGGTTTAGTAACAAGCAGACAGATCGCAAAGGATTCTGGGTAAAAGTGCCTCTGCTAAACACTGGCTGAGTCTCTCTTTTTGGAGCGAGGCGGAGGGGAAGGTGAAGGGCTACAAATCCCTCCATTTGGAGGGGTAGGAGGAGCTTACTGCTGTCTCTGAAAAAACAAACATGGCGCCGAAAGAGCCGCACAAATGAAGTGGCTTTCATTACAAATGACGCTGTTTACAAAGTTATAACTTGCCAAAAAACTTTACAGGCAGTTGTCTATGACAGTGACATGTATGCTGCTGGATGCATGTTGCATATATTGTCGTTCTGAAGAATATCGTAACGTCGCTCGTGCGCTGCGTTATAATGCATATACACACGAACGCTACGATAAGACACTTTTATATCTCACAACGGAGAAAATCATGATAAAGTGTAAGCACGTTAATTTTTATGTTCATAAATCTTTGGATAATATCAATCCCTGCTGTTGGATTTCAAGGTCTGTAATGTGTGTGTATTTTGTAAACAAACGGAGCCCTGAACACACTCATCTAATAAGCTTTCAGGCAGAAAATTAAAAGTTTCATAAATGGGAATAAGTTGGAAAATATATACACACACATGTATATGTGTAACACATAACCTGACGTCCTAATAGACTGATATTATTTGTCAAGGAAATTTCTAAAGGAAATAAGGCTGGATGCAAAAAATGGGAGAATTTGAAAAAGAAATAAGGTTGTAATTCCATTAAAAAAGTGAAACTTGTATAATGTATACATTCATTGCACACAAAAAAATCCATTTGCAAAGCCAAAAAGTTGATTTGACAATCATCTGACATAAACGGGGTCAAAATAAAAAGAACACTGCTATCTACTGGTTCCCACACGCTTAGTGAACACTACTGACCAGTAGATGGCAGTAGAGGCCTTGAAAACAAAATTCCAGATACAGTAATCCCTGTCTGCTACATTTAAAATGCGTGGAATTTAACAAACGCAAATAAAACCAACATCTATAAACACAGAGAATATATTCAAGAGAGTTTTAGGCACTAGAGTTTAATGCTGTTGTCCGTGGAGCCTGAACAGAGTGTCTGAAATGCATTTGTTCTGTCGTGATGTACTGAGATTACATCATCCTACCCAAAATGCATTGCGGGTCACAGGATGTCCTGATGGGGGGGTTCGTGGTTACAACGCGCTCAACTTTTGTTCAGAATCAGCTTCTTATCACTGGTAACGACGCGGCTTTCCCCTCACTCATTCCCGCAGCTTCACAGTGCTTTAAACAGTTTGGACGCTGAGCGTCCACAGACTTCAATAGCGACACAAAGCATGCAGCGAAACGAGACGAGTCATTGGATAAATGCTGGGCTTTGTCCCGCCCATCGGACGCTCAGCGTGTCTGGGGGTCTATGGGGCAGTGGGCTGGCCTCGGGTGGCCTGGACGCTCAGCTTCTGCATGATTGGATGATCTGTCTGAGGCTGAATCCCTTTTTGATTGACAGCGAAAAGAGCGAATCAGCGATCTTTTGGTGTAAACATCCATGGGAGCATTTTCATTCTGTTCTGAGTTCAACCGGGGACTTTCCTAATCCTCTTAGCGGCATTTTCTTTGTTAAAAATGACTAGCGACAAATCGAGCTTCTATTTCTGGTGGGTTTTTTTGTAGCTGCTTGTGTTTGGAGACTGACTTCTATCACTCTTTCTGACTTCTATCGCAGTTTCTGTCCCTACCGAGCAGCGGGTGCTGCTGAGCCCCTCCACCGTCACAAAGCACTCACAGGCGGACACACTTCACACTAGCCTTGTGCCAGTCCCATCTAGTGAGCTAGCTAGGTAGCAAGCTGCACATAATGGCAGACAATTTGAATGTTGTGGACCGGATTTTGGTGAAGCCATTTGATAGTCTTCCTTACGAAGAAGCCATGGCTGCTGTCATGGCTTCAGCTCTCAATGGTTTGCAGGCCAAAGTTAAAGCAATAGCCCCCAGTGCAATGTTTGTGCATTGCTATGCACACAGACTGAATCTGGTTCTGTCTCAGGGGGCTAAATGCTTATGTGAGTGCAAAATATTTTTTGCATCACTCTCTGGGTTTGCCACATTTTTCTCAAAATCCACAAAGAGGATGTCTTTTCTTGAGTCTGCAGGCTGTTCAATGTTGCCCAGAAATGCTCCTACTCGATGGAATTTCACATCACGGATAGTGAGCACTAAGGCAAACAATTATGATGCCCTCCTGCAAACTTTTGAGATGATCATTGCAGATAAGTCCATGGATGATGACACATTAGACTGTGCCAATTTCTTTGTGTTTGTTATTGCAGTAGTCATTAAAACCGGAAATTTGTTCTTGAAAATAGCTGTTGTAAGTTAATTTGTGGGATTGTGGGTGTTCAGGGCGAAGTTAGTGTTTTCATGGGTGGTGTGGCGGAGGTGGTGGCCATGTTAGTGTGCGCGCGGGGGTCACGCAGGGGGTTTCACCCGGGGAGTAAATCACTCTAGGACCGCCACTGGCCCCCGCGACCCGACTCTGGATAAAGCGGAAGAAAATGGATGGATGGATGGATAAAAGAGTAAAAAGTGTAAAACAAAACTGTACCAGTATGCTGTACAGTATTACTCTAAGTTTGATATTTCAAAAAGTGTGGGAGGACTTATCTTATTACTTCTTTTTCAAGGAGAGACTGCAGGAGGCCTGGATGTAGAAAGAGAGTTCAAGTACAAATGTTCAGATTTTCTAAAACTGCATCAACCATAGCGATGTTGCTTTTATGGAATATACAATGTAAATTAAATTAATCCAAATATTATAGGTTACTATTTTGTAAGTAATTTAAGAATGAAGTTAAATGCACATGTTAATGTTCTTGTCTAATGAGTGTTTAGTCTGTTCACTCAGTAATGGATATTCATTGTATTAGGGAATAACCCTGTTCTGTCTGATTTGTGCACGTTCATGCTGGTTATACAGTCACAAATTGAGCTTTACTGGCGACGTGTTAGCAGAGACGGTAAAATGGATATTTGCAACCGTAATACAACATGAACATCCGCAAATCATCAGACACTAGGGGGTTATTCCCATTCTAATCCAATTCCATAGGCTGCACAGTTTATTTTTCTGTAAGTAATTCGGTCGGCAAGGCTTACCGTCGAGGAAGTGTCGCTCCAACAGCAGTCGGGGCGCGAGTAATATATCAAATGTGAAAATCCATCAAAAGTGAAACAGTAATTCTGTATCAGAATCCACATCAATACTTTCGTGTGGTATCTTAAATTCACCCATTTCGGTATCGTCATTGGTACGCGACTTTCTCTCACTCTCAGCTAACAGCGCCATTATTGACATCGCCATAGCAGCGCACGCGTGGCCGGTCAGGATGCAGAGTAATACATTAAATGTGAAACGGTCTAATATTTTGTGACCTTAGACCCGATGTTATACGGTCTGAAATCTCACACGATTAACCAATCAGATTTGTGGAAAAAATGTAATTGGATTAGAATATATAATTCGGTTTATGTTAGCAGTGTAATGTTCGACCAGCCACTTACCAAGAATTTCAAATATGACATTTCAGTTAGAATCTCAGCTCTTACTAACACTGTAAAACTTGGAGGAAAAAAAACTATAACTTATAATTATAATAGCTGAAGCAAGGGGGGGGGGCAGGTAGGTCAAAGTTAATGGCACCAGGGCTGGTTGAAGCCAGGTCATTGTTCTAAGTTCTAAGCAAGTTTAATTGTAAGGTGATTTAAGTTTAACTAGGTAGGATTCTTTCTAACCCTTTTTACAAGTCAGGTCTAATGGCCACCATAGACTGCAATATCAGGTGAAATTAAGATTATTAAGAACAATAATAGCATAATAATAACAACAACAATGAAAAATAAGCAGAACTTCTACACAGCATCACCACTTGGTCCTAATAACTAGTGTCTTGCGTGTCTCAGGTGGATGACATTGCAGAGTAGAAAGGGGCTTGGTGTAAGAAACATTTTTTTTTGTCAGAGCCAGGGACGGAGCAGAGGTCGTACATGGGAAAGCAATAAGTAAGTAACGAGCAACAGTGGCAGGCAGTCTCAAAAATTGGTTGGTTGGTTGGTTGGCAGTTTCCTCGCTTGCGAGGATAGTGGGAAGGCCTTTTTTTTCTTTTCGCACCGCGTGTAGTGATGCCCGTTGGCAGCGGTGAGCCAACCGGGTCTAGTGAGACAAGCCATGTTTAGACCACCTTTTCTAGGTCTGTCTCCATGTGGAGCAAGCAGGGCTATCCCTAAACAGGGCTGCTTGGTCACCCACGGCCCTGCCGGATGATGCTGTTGTCTTGGGTCAGCAATCAAACGACCATAGCTCCTGAGCCGCCTGCATGCAGGATCGAGACTGCAGCTCCCAGTGCCATCATGCACCTGCTGTTTTCGCCTCTTCCCATCGCTGCAGGGCTTTCCTTCCCGCCTGCGCTCAGTGCTTAAAGTGGGGATCAGCTCGCGCACACCAATTCCACTCTTTAGGCAAGGTGGCACTCCACAGTGGCACAGACAAGCTGAGATGGCTGTGGCGACCACCAGGCTGTAGGTTTTACATCAGAGTGACCTTCTCCTAGCCTCTGGCTAAAGAACCTTCCTCGGAGGCACGGGGGCAGTAACCCAGGCTGGGGGGTTTAACATCAGGGTTTTCCTTCCCCTAGGTGGACCGCCTTAACAGGGCTAATGAGTCCCATCTACCCACTGCTATAACCCAGTCAGCTGGGAGGCTCGTGATGGCGGGAGTGCCTAGATCCCGTATAGGTCATGGACCTACCACTGCCATAGTCTCAAAAATATACAAGGGAAAAAGGTTCAGCAACAAGAAATCAATTGCAAGAAAAACACTAGAAATCTGAGGGCAAGAAGACGGCAAAAAGCACACAATGTTCAAGTAACGCGCGGGAGGAACACAGGGGTATAAATACACACTGAGTGTAATCAGACAAATGAGGCACAGATGATGGCAAACACAAACTGACCACAGCTGGGGCTGAGACACAGGAAGAAAGCTGACAAAATGCACCAGGAAACTGGTGGTGTCAAAATAAAACAGGAAGTGAGTCAAAGAAACAGAGTTAATAAATACAAAATACATAAACGCAAAGCAAACAAGCAGCGGAATGGGTTCATAGCAAGCATTTAAAACTAGAAACATGCGGAGAGCACAAACCTCCGCCAAGGCCATAGGGTCACTGACGTCACATGGTATACCGCTTGGCAAAGAGACTTATTCCACATCGTTTCACGCATCTACCATCATGTTTCAGATTCAGTGGTTAAACCCTCAGATCTTCAGCAAATGCATTTATAAAGAGAAACTGCATGAACTACACGTTTGTTTTTTATTTTCTAATAACAGGTTTATTCAATGAGGCAAAACAAATGCTAAATTATTGTTGTGTCGTAACTTAATTTTTGTTCAGCCTTTGTGACCCATCTTCATGAAGTTAGATGCAAAAATGTTGAAATTGGCCCCATCCTGCAGTGATAAAGAATCCTTTAAAAAATTACTGGATCCGGATTGTGTTCCAGATCATTACCAAAATTTAATGACTTCTACGTTAGGCCAAGATACACCCCTGGTAAAAATTTCATTGAAATCCATTGAGGATTTTTTGAGTAATCCAACCAACCAACCAACCAACCAACGGACGCGACCGAACACACACACACACACACACACACACATATACATATATACACACATATACATACATATATATATATATATATATATATATATATATATATATATATATATATATATATATATACACACACACACAAGAGGGAAGAAAACTGCAATAAATAATAAAACCAAACCCAGGATGGACACTAGAGAGAAGCAGAGGACAAAAACAGACAGATGAAAACCCACAGGGAACCGTCACAAGGGGAAGACGGAAGACAAGGACAGACACAGAGAGGGACGATGACACTGCTATTAGAGTGTTGGCCACAGTTATTACAGTATCTGGAAATTATTCCATTATTTGGATCTGCAAAAACAGGGTTATCGTAATAATACAATAACCTGTTAATGAAACAACTTACCACATTATTGGTTTTCCAAAAATGACATTTTTTGGAAATGCACTTTATTACATTATCAGGTGTTAATTCTTGTTTTGGAGACTTATGAGGAGATTTTTTTATTACATTATTGGGAGTTATTACAGTATCAGGCTCTATTCGGTGCACTCAGTGGATTTTGAAAAAAAAAAAAAAGATTTCCTCTACATTTTTGTAGCTGTATGCATCAGACATGTGCAGCCTATTGCATGTTTAATCCAACAATTTCTTGCTATTTTCTTCACCGAAGAAGAAAAGCCAGCTGTCTGTAAAGGAGAGAGGGAGGAAAGGGAACACTAGAAGGCTGCAGAGATAATAAGGTTCTGCTCTTTTCATCTGTCTCTGTACAGAAATTAATGGAATGGATTTTTTTTTTTTTCCCTTGGATTTTTGCAGAACATATTTGCAGAAAACACATTGCCTGACACCTCCCGACTGCTCCATTACCTGCCTGCCTTCACTTGTGCACACAGTTCATGGTGTATTCATGAGCTCCACGTGAATATGAAACTCGGAGGAGGAAAACAATTTTTTGACATATCTCAGCATAAAATGCAACCGGCATGAAATGAGTAGAGAGCACAGAGGTGCTGCAACATTTCTGAAAGCCGTCACTGTGATGCAACGACGTGTGCTGCTCATTGCTCCAAATTGTCTACAGATATAAGCTGTCTGAAAATAAATGCTTTTTGAAAGCCAGTCTGTTTCAGCTGTATTAAACAAGTTGTTGTGCGCTTGTGTCCACGCTTGAACACCAACAGCGGTACTGAGCTGGATTAAAGACGTACTGCCTGCTGGTTATATTAACCAAGCAGAACTTCAGCCAAAGGCTGTAGGGGTTCGTAATAATTCTAAAATATTTCCAGTTTTTCAGCAATTTCCACTTAAAGTGTAGGTGACACGATATGTAATTTTTTTTATATTTAAGACTAAAATGAAACAACAGTTTGAAATTTATCTTGTCCTGGTGCACATGTAGCGGTTGCACTCTGCATTGTGAACTCACGAGCTCTGGCATGGGAGTCGGACTCTCTAACCAGAAGGCTAAAAACCAGGGCTCTGGCCTCGTGACCAGAGAATCCTTTTGAGCTGTTGGGAGTGAGGTTTACTAACTACATCTGCACAGCGACACCTGCTGGCCTCCGTTACACTCACCCCCCTAAACTCACTCCCATCCGGGTCACGGCACC